>NC_141487.1:0-600000 GCF_009769465.1 Tauraco erythrolophus
GGAAGCTGTATGTAATTTCCAGTCAATCTCTGAAAATTTACTGACTTGCTGAACTATTTGTGACACGAACTGTGACCCTCTGTCCGAGGAGATCACTTCTGGTACTCCAAATCTGGGAAAGATTTCTCTTAATAGAGCCTTTGTTACTTCTCGAGCTTTGTTCTACATGGGAAGGCTTCAGGCCACCCAGAATAGGTATCGGTTCAGACTAACAAATACCTGAACCCCCCTTTTCTGGGGAGCTCTGAGAAAATCTATTTGCCAGTTTGACCTGGAATGTTTCCATAACCAGTATTTCCAAATTTGACATGATTTTCTACTTTTGAGTTATTTTTAAACATATTTCACACCTTCCAACTACATTTTTCATAGTTTGGAATAAGTTCCTGGCCACTATCTGTTTAGTGAGGGAATCCTACAAAACTTCAGTTCCCCAATGGATTTTGTCGTTCTGGTTTTATCAATTTCCATAATATCTTAAAGGGAATTGCTATTCTCCTGTCTTTTCACATTGCCCATTCTGATGAGCTAATCTCTGCCTTTAAGTTATTAATTGATTTCTGATCTTTTTCGTCATCTTTAACTGACTCACGTAGTGGCAAAGATTTCTCAGGAATCAAACTTAATACTCACCTTGTTCCGCAGCCCGCTTGGCTTCATAATCAGCTAATTTGTTCCCCATTTCCTTGTCAGTGTTACCTTGCATCTGCAATGCGTAATTGCTACTGCCGATGGAAGTTGTACAGCTTCTAGAAGTGGTATTATCACATCAGCAAGTTTCATACCTTTGCCTTGAGCGGTAAGGAGTCCTCGTTCCTTCTCAGTTGCTCCATGGGCGTGAACTACACCAAAGGCTGTTTTGAGTCTGTCCATACGGTTATCGCAATTCCTTGGCGAGCTCTAACACCCTGACCAAGGCAACTATTTCAGCTCATGCAGATGTACCGTAGGGAGTGATTTTGCTTCTCCCACTTGATCTTTGGTGGTTACAGCATATCTGGCCATTTGTTAGTTTTAGCTGGGACAGTGTTAGCTCTTTTTTTAGCAGCTAGAAGAGCTCCATGTTTTGGTTTTACTCAGAGGCTCGCTCTGAGAAGAATGCTGATAGCAAGCTGATGTTGTGGCTGGACGTGAAACTCCAAGGACTTTCAGTGTGCCGGAGTGCAGAAGCACAGCGGGATAAGGGGGAGCATAGCCGGGACAAGGGGGACACGATTCCCCTTGTGATTTGTGGTGGAACTGAAGATTGAGGCCAAACTGGCCAATTAGTATTCCATATCATGCAGCGTCATGCCCAGTATAAAAGCCAGGGTCAGCCGGGAGGAAGGGCTTTTGCGCTTTGGCTCTTTCGCCACTTCTGCTCTTTTGCGCTTGCTGAGCTTTTGCTCTATTGCCTTTTTTCCCCCTCTCTCCAGTACTCCCACTCTCGAAGTGCTATCTCTCTCTCTCTGCCCCTCTCTATTTTGGGGCCTTGCGTTCGTCTGGGATTGCAGCTTCGGGACGAGACGGGCTTCGCATACGAGGGGGTGGTGGCACCTACACTATATTAAATCATCTGTATTAAATCATTCTTATCTCAACCCACGGGTTTCCCGTTTGTCCTTTAATTCTCTCCCTCATTCCTGGGGGGGGGGAGAGTGAGTGACCAGCTGGGGGGGGGGGGGGTGTCCTAACCCACGACACCATTCCAATTCCATTTCTTACAGAACTGCTCCCATCGGTGTACCAGGTATGGTCCACTTCCTCTAAAGGTTCCTCTTTAAGATCCGGTCTGCTCGTGCACACAGTCTGAATGCTGTCTATGCAATCACGCACAACAGTCTCCATTTCTTGTTTTTCGTTTAGAAAGGAAGCAGGATTTGTCGTAGTAGATATAACAATCTCTGTACCATCTTGTTCTGCCGGAACCCCTTAATATTTAGGAATCTCAGAGGGGAAAGCCAGTGTCCTCCTTTTGTTCTAAAACAGAGGTTACTGCCATAAGTGTGCACGATTATCTTTTGTCCCAGAGTGAATTTTCATGCTTCTTGGATGGTGAGAGTAACAGCAGCCACTGCCCGAAGGCATCCTGGCCATCCTTTGCTTACTCCATCCAATGGCTTGGAGAAGTATGCCACAGCTCATTATAAGGACCCAGTTTTGAGCCAAAATTCCTAAAGCCACCCCTTGTCTCTCATATGAGAACAGCCGAACGGTTTTGTTACATCAGGCAGACCCAAAGCTGGTGCCCTCATCAGTTTCAGTTCTTGGAACGCCCTTTTGGCCTCGCCAGTCCAAGTTCTTTGTGTCTGGCCATTTTTCAATAGTTCATATAGAGGTTTAACTAAAAGTCTGTAATTATAAATCCATAAATGACACCAACCCGTCATTCCCAAAAAAGTTCAAAATTCTTTCACTGTGGTCCACTCTGGAGTCCTGCAAATGCCTTCTTTTCAGTCTCGAGTTCATCAGCTAAGGTATTTGCAAGTCATTTGTGTCCTTGGTTGGGTATCTTATTCAAGGAAATTGCACTTAGTCTATCCAGTCCTAAGCCACCAGGAGTCTCATGTCTCGGATGGTGTTTAGCAGGTGCTCTCTTTTAGTCTGACAGAACATTATGTTGTTACCATTTCCACAGAAAAAAATTACAGTATTTCACATTTTCTTCCTTTAAAAATAAAAAAATAAGTACTGTTCTGGTTCTTCTTTGAGGAAATTCATGGACGAGAGACTTTGGATGTGTCCTTTAAACATGTATCAAACAGTTCCTGTAGTGTTGGTTTTTTCTCCCCTCAGTGTTTCTGTGAATAATCTTATGATGACGCCCAGTAAAAGTCACTCGGGATGTCTCTGTCTGTAGAAAATCTTGTCTCTTGTAAGTCCTAGCAGCATGAGGGGAGCATCCTCCTAAAGCAACTGGCCTCTTACAAGAGGGACACCAGACTGCTTCAGTCGCTCACGTCCCGCTGGCAAAGAGGTGGTGTCAAGTTCACACAACTGCTCCATGTTGACGGATTTGGAGAGGTAATCGTTGGTCCCTTCATCCCAGGAATGCTGCAGGTAAGAAGTGGCCATGAGGGTCTCGTCAAAGTCCGGGTTGTTCTGGTTGGCTTCAGTGAGGAGCTGCTCCTGCCCCTGGGCACAGTCGATGTGCCTGGGTGCTGCCAAGTCCACATCGTGCAATATGGGCTTGTTGGAGTCGTGAGCTCCAGCTCCCCAGAAGCGGGGGGGGAATGAGGGGGGGGATGGGGGGGGGATGGGGAGGATGGGGGGGCATGGGGGATGAGGAGGGGGGGAATGAGGAGGGGGGGATGAGGGGGATGAGGGGAAGGGGGGGGATGGGGAGGAAGGGAGGGGGGGATGGGGGGGGAAAAGGAGGGGAAGAGGAAGGGGGGAAGAGGAGGGGGGAAGGGGGGGAAGAGGGGGGGAAGAAGAGGGGGGAAGAGGGAGGGGGGAAGGGGGGGAGGTAAGGTGGGAAGAGGGGGGAAGAGGGGGAGGAAAAGAGGGGGGACAAAAGAACAAGTAAGAAAGTGATGCGCGGAAGAAACTCCATAACTCCGGTGCGAGTTACAAAGCAGGTATGTTTGTTGCAGCGCGGGGTGCAAGGGGGATCTCTCCTCACAAACTTGCCCACCGTACGGCAAACAAGCGCCTGTTTATAATGACCAGATGGTCGTTAACAGTTCGCGTTATTTTATTTGCTCCTTCTCAAGCCACCCTAATGTCATCATTCTGGAGCCTCTTACCTATATCGGTATTTTGCTAAACTATTTGCTGTTTGCAATGCCTGACTGAGTGTTGTTTCATATCAAAAGAAATAAAGAAAGAGAAAAAAAAAAAGAAAAGGGATCTGCAGCCCAGCGGGGGTACCTCCTCTGCTCCCCAAACGGCCCTGAGCTCTCCCTTCTCCTGGATCCTGCCGGTGCCGCTCTCCTCCCCATGGGATCCAGCATCCCCGCAGGACCTGGCCTCGTGGGAGGGATGGAAGCTGTGGAAAGCCCTCCCCAGCCCTGAGGGGAGAGGGGACAAGGGAGAGGGCTCCACATCTCCTACCTGCAGCTGGGATTGGCACATCGGAAGTAGCAGAAGTTGTCGGTGATCCACTCGTAGATGGCGGGAGAGGGGGATCTGGGGCTTCTTGCTGGCTTCCATCGCCATGCGGATGAGGGTGGCGTAGGAGTAGGGCGGCTTGATGGAGGGGTCGCTCCTTGTAGTCCACGTCCCCGACAACGCTGAGGGTGCGTGGCTGTGGCGTGGTGCGCCAGCCTCGAGGTGGAGGGCAGAGATGGGATGGCAGGGAGTGGGAAGCACAGCCACATGTGCCAGGTCAGCGGCCAGGGGCGAGCACGGGGCAGCAAAGCTGGGCATCTCTTGCCAGTGCTGCGGCGTCCGGGGCGACAGGGCAGCAGGAGGGCTTGCCCGTGAGAGTGTGTTTGATGGAGAAGTCCGGCAGCCAGCTGAGGCTGGGGAAGCTCTCGTCCGGGCAGCCAAGACTTCCGGGCCGCTGTCGCTTGGTGGCCGCCAGTTCAGCCACCTCTTAGCCATGCCTTGGCGCGCCAGCGGCTCGTGTGTTCCCGGGGTGCAGGGGAAGGGGCGGGAGGGCGCGGGGCAGATCCTGCAACAACAAAGGGAGAGCGACGGCTGAGGCTCCCCGAGGCGCAGCCGCTCTCCGGCACCCGGAGGGCTGGGGCTGGCTGCTCCCGGGGCCGCCGGGCGAGCCCCCGTCCCCGGGCTGCTGCGCACCGGAGCTGGCACCCGGGGAAATTCCCTCGACCCCCACGTCCGCGGGCACCCACAGCCTGGGGGGCTGGCACCCACAGCCCAGCAAACCTTCCGCTGAAGAACAAAATGGAAAGAAACATCCAAGTTTTGGAACTTAGACTAGCCTGCTCCATAAAGGACAACAAAAAGTCCTTCTATAAATACATTAATAACAAAAGGTTAAATAAATATTTATTAATAAATAATATATATTAATATATAAATATATATTAATAAAAAGATCACCTCCAGCCCCTACTGGACACAGAGGGTACATTAGTCACTAGTGATGAGGACAAGGCTGAGGTCCTTAATGCCTTCTTTGCCTCAGTCTTTAATAATAAGGCTAGTAGTTCCCAGGTGAGGTGGCCTATGGTGTCTGAGAGCAGGGAGGGAGAGCAGATCGAAGCTCCTGTGATCCAAGAGGAACGGATCAAGGATCTGCTTCATCGGCTGGATGCCCACAAGTCTATGGGGCCTGATGGTATCCACCCGAGAGTCCTGAGAGAGCTGGCGGATGTCGTTGCCAAACCCTGTCCATTATCTTTGGGCAGTCTTGGCTCACTGGGGAAGTTCCGCTGGACTGGAGGCTGGCGGATGTCACCCCCATTTACAAAAAGGGCGGAAGGAGGATCCGGGGAACTACAGGCCTGTCAGTCTGACCTCGGTGACGGGCGAAGTCATGGAACAGGTTATCTTGAGTGCTATTAATGAGCACTACAGGTTAACCGGGTGATCAGGCCCAGTCAACATGGTTTATGAAAGGCAGGTCTTGCCAATCAAACCTGATCACCTTCTATGACAGGGTGACCCGCCTGGCTGACGAGGGAAGGGCTGTGGATGTAGTTTTCCTTGACCTCAGTAAAGCCTTTGATACAGTTTCTCATAGTGTTCTGGTTGAGAAACTGGTAACTGCTGGCCTGGATAGGCACACCCTCCTTTGGGTTAAAAACTGGCTGGATGGCCGGGCCCAAAGAGTGGTGGTAAATGGGGCTAAATCCGGCTGGAGGCCGGTCACCAGTGGGGTTCCCCAGGGCTCAGTGCTGGGTCCAGTTCTGTTTAACATCTTTATCAATGACCTGGATGAGGGGATTGAATGCACCCTCAGTAAATTTGTGGACGACACCAAGCTGGGAGGCTGTGTCGATCTGCTCGAGGGTAGGGAGGCCCTTCAGAGGGATTTGAACAGACTGGATCGTTGGGCTGAGGCCAATGGCATGAGCTTTAACAAGGCCAAGTGCAGAGTCCTTCACTTGGGGTATAAAAACCCCAAGCATCGCTATAGGCTCGGGGAGGAGTGGCTGGAGAGCTGCCTGGCGGAGAAGGACCTGGGGGTGTTGGTTGACTACCGGCTTGATATGAGCCAGCAGTGTGCCCAGGTGGCCAAGAAGGCCAATGGGATACTGGCGTGTATCAAGAATAGTGTGACCAGCAGGAACAGGGAAGTGATCCTGCCCCTGTACTCGGCACTGGTGAGGCCGCACCTGGAATATTGTGCCCAGTTTTGGGCCCCTCGCTTTAAGAGAGATATTGAGCTCCTGGAGCGGGTCCAGAGAAGGGCGACTAAACTGGTCAAGGGGCTGGAAAATAAAACTTATGAGGAGCGGCTGAGGGAGCTGGGGCTGTTTAGCCTGGAGAAGAGGAGGCTGAGGGGAGACCTGATTACAGCCTACAAATACTTGAGAAAAGATGGTGGGGAGTTAGGGGAAGGGCTCTTTACATTAGTGATGGGTGATAGAACAAGAGGAAATGGGTATAAGCTTAGTCAGGGGAGATCCAGGTTGGATGTTAGGAAGTATTTCTTCTCTGGAAGGGTTGTCAGCCACTGGAATAGGCTGCCCAGGGAGGTGGTTGAGTCCCCATCCCTGGGTGTGTTTAAGAATAGGGTGGATGAACTACTTAGGGATATGATTTAATGGGGGATTAGGGACGGTTGGACTGGATGATCTCTAAGGTCTTCTCCAACCTAGAAATCTATGAATCTATGAATCCAAAAACCCCCCCTCGGCCAGCCCCAACCAAGCCCTGCCACCCACAGAGCCAGGTCTCTCCCGCCCGCCGGGAGCAGCACAAAGTCTCCCCATCTCCAGCACCTCGCCAGCAGCGCTGCCCATTTCCCCGTGGTTCCGCTCCCACTTGCCCTGGCTTTCCTGCTCTTCCTGCTCCCCCCTGCCCCCGGCACCCCTCAGCCCCGGGGCGGGGGGCGCGGACCCCCCCCCCGCGCACACCGTCCCTCCCGGCGAGCCGGGAGCCGCCGGCTGCAGCTCCTGCCGGGCTGGGACGCGGCGGCCGGTTTCTCCGCGGGGCCGGGACCCCGCGAGCCCGCGGCTCCGGGGCAGGAGAGCGCCCTGCGGGGGGCCGGGGCCGAGGGGCCGCGCACCGGCTGCGCCGGGCGGCCGGACCGGCAGTTGCCCCGTTCCAACGACGCGGGGCCGGCGGGCGCGGGGGGGGCGGGAGTGCGGGGGCCGCTCCGAACGGATTCCCGCGGGCCACGGCGAAGCCCCGTCCCGCCAGCAGCTCCCGGCCCTGCCATTGGTCCGTGGGGAGCGCGAGCGCCCGGCCGCTGCGGGCTGAGACTCGGCCCGTGGGAGCGGGATGGGACGGGGGGCACTGGAAGGGATGGGATGGGCGGGGTGGTGGGAGCCAGGGATGCTGGGGGACCCCACTGAACCCCACAGCCGGGGCCAAATCCAGCCCAGCAGGACTGTCCCAGGGCCTGGGGGCACAGGATCACCCTGGGGCACCCCTCCAGCCCCGTACCTCCTCCTGCCCTGAGTATGACCCCGGGGGTCCCAGCCATGACCCTCACGGGCCCCATGTCCCCCCAGGAGCTGCCGGCACCACCAGGGCAGTGGGGTGGCCCTGCGGGAGTAGGGCAGAGCTGTCCCCCTGTCATGGGTTAGGCCACTCCAGCAACCAAACCCTACACAGTCGCTCACTCACCCTCCCCCACCCCAGGGATGAGGGAGAGAATTAAAGGATAAACGGGAAACCCGTGTGTTGAGATAAGAACAATTTAATGCAGATGATTTAATACACAGGGTAGATGCTCACCACCTTCTCTTATCCGCAGCCCGTCTCGTCCCGAAGCTGCAATCTCAGACGAACACGAGGCCCCAAAATAGCGAGGGGGGGAGAAAGATAGTACTCTGAGAGTGGGAGTACTGGGAGAGAGAGAAAAAAACGCAATAGAGCAAAAGCGCAGCAAGCGCAAAAGAGGCGAAAGAGCCAAAGCGCAAAAGCCCTTCTGTCCGGCTGCCCCTCACTTTTATACTGGGCATGACGCTGCATGATATGGAATACTGATTGGCCAGTTTGGCCTCAATCTTAAGTTCCACCACAAATCACAAGAGGAATCATGTCCCCCTTGTCCCGGCTATGCTCCCCCCTTATCCCGCCGTGCTTCTGCACTCTGGCACACTGAAAAGTCCTTGGAGTCTCACGTCCAACCACAAACATCAGCTTGCTATCAGCATTCTTCTCAGAGTGAGCCTCTGAGTAAAACCAAAACACGGAGCTCTTCTAGCTGCTAAAAAGAAAGAGCTAACACTGTCCCAGCTAAAACCAGGACACCCCCTCCCCACCATGCTGCCTGCTCAGGGTCCAGGCCAGCCCTTGTCCCAGCTGGGGCCATCCTGCTGCCATCCCGCTGCACAGGGACAGCCTTAAACAGGTCACCGTTTGCCCCAGCCCAACCACCCTCCCCCGGGGAAGCCCCCAGCCCCACACTGACACCATCACCCCAACCCTCTCCCCTGTAAGCAGCTCTCCCTCTCCCCAAGCCCCCACAGCCCTCAGCCCAGCCAGATCCAGTGCTACCCCAGGCACAGGTGGGGATCAGAGGGCACCCACCCCACACAGCCCCCTTTGCGGCGCAGTCACAGACCAGGGACACAGGTTTGTTCTCCCTCCTGAAGGGGTTATTAACCGGGAACGCAGAAACACAAACCCAAACAAGGCACCGGGTACAGCCCGACAGCGGCAGCTCCCCCCCAGGAACCGCTTCCCACCCTGCCCAGCTCACAGAGCTGTCACAGGGCTGCTGGTTTGCAGGCCAGTGCTCAGCCCCACGCCACAGCACACCCACGGGTGCCACAGCCCAACCCCTGCCCAGGGTGGGGGGTCCAGGGTGGGGGTGAAGCCCCTCCTGCCCCCTGAAGTTCACCACAGCTGGCTTGGAGGAAGATAACAAACTACTTGGAGTAAGATGGGGGCAAAAGACTCAACAACAACCACCACCACCAAATGGCAAATGACAACAAAACCCCCAACAAACCCAGGCAGCTGATGACTACTACAACAAGGGGCACCCACAGGGTGCCCACCCCCAGGCACCTGCCCCCTCTCTGCCCCTGCCAGCAGAGAAGGACCAGGGCTGGGGTCCTGTAGCACCTGCCAGCCGCAAAGGAGGTTTAAGTGCTTTGCTGCAACAGTTCTGCCATTAAGCCCCACTGGGGGCTCGCAGCCCTGCTGGGCCCCCCGGGCTCGCAGCTGTGCTGGGGGCGGGGGCTCGCAGCCCCAGAGAGGGTCTGCCCGGCAAGATGGCTCCCCAGGGCTCAGCAAGGGAAGTGCTGCAGGCCAGTGGCTTTCCCAGGGCTGGCACAACCTCTCCTGGCCCAGGGGGCAAAGGGAAGGGGCTGGAGCAGTGGCCGGGGGGCTGCCCCACACCCCCTGAGCCCCAGTCCCAGCAGGGGAGAGGAGAACTGGGGGTAGCAGCTGGCACCCACCACAGTTTTGCCCTCCCCCCCTCTCCACTGCAGAGGAAGGTTGAACCTGGCAGTGAAGCAGTCCCAGGCACACCCTCCCCTTCTCCCACCCTGTCCCCCACCTCGCTACAGACCCCAGCCACCATTTGGGGTCAAAACCCTAAAGCCTTGGGGGTAAACCCACAACCATTGCCCCCCACCCTGCTGCTGAGGTCAGCGATGCCATGCAGGGCACCCAGCAGAGGAGGGCTGGGGCGGCCAGGTTCTGGGCTGGGAGACGTTGCCTGATGGTAGCCTCAGGAGGGAGGATGGGGGGGCTGCAGGGGTCCCCCGGAGCCATCAGAAGTTCTTGAGGTGGCTGTAGAGCTCTCTCTTGCTGCGCTCGCCCGCCCAGGTGCGGCTCTTCAGGCAGAACTTGCACAGGTCCTCCCTGAAGTCCTCGTGGTGCATGGGACGATAGCCCTGGGGCTCGTAGTGTGTCTGGGCACCCACAGCCCCATCAGCACCCGCAGTGCAGCCCCCAGCCCTCCACCCACCCATGGGCAAAGCCAGCAACCCCAGGACCCCACAGCATGGCCCCCTGCCCCTCAAGGTACCATCCTCATGGAGGATGCTCAGAGCCAGACCCCTCCTCGCCCCCCGCGGGCACAGTTTGGGGAGGGAAGAGGGTGTTTTCCCCCCCCATTCCCAGCCCTTGCTCTCCTGCCAGGGACCCCCTCCCACACAGGGGCCAAAGGGGGGGGCTCACCTAGTACTGAGGGAAGAACTCCCGATACTCCCCCCCCTTCAAGACGTAGAGCTCGGGGCAGTGGATGCGGGGGTGCTCGTTACAGGCTCCGTCCTTCTCCCTGACAAACCCTCCCTGAAAGCACAGACATGAAAATTTACAACAGTAGGACACCTTAGTGGCTTGGCAGGGCTTCAGACTAATTCCTGGATTGGTTCTGGTTTGTCAGTGCTGTGGCCATTTTAGACATGAAACAAAATATTTCAGTGATTTAACAAAAGACAGAAAACCTAAAAGCTCAGAGTGATCTAGGTATGAATATCAAATAAAAGTGATCTAATTCTACCTTTTTTGCTGGCTTTTCTCTCCATATTGTAATGACTTGTATCTGTGTTTTTTTTAAATTAGATTGCAGATATTTTGTTCTTCTGATTTCTGCATTTTAGTTCAATATTTCTCAATGCAGATGCAACACCTGATGAATTTTACGTCTCCACAATGCTGTTCATCAGGAGTTGTTGGATTTTGGCATTCTTTCCCTCTCTTTAACCCTATGGCATCCTGACATATTTCTATTATGTGGGAAACAATCTTAGCAGATGCCTGCAGAAAGAAATCTATAAAAGAACTTTTTAAATTGAAAAATGTACAACCAAATCAAAGTGAAATTCAGCTTCAGCTCCTGATTTCACTGTTTTATGTAGTATAGTTTGTTAATACAAACCGTATCACAGGCAGCCCAGTCATTTGCCTACGTCATCATTCTTTGCCTCAGTCTTCACTGGCACAAGCTCCAGCTGCACAGCCCAAGTCACAGAAGGCAAAGGCAGGGACTGGGAGAATGAAGAACCACCCACTGTAGGAGAAGATCAGGTTCGAGACCATCTAAAGAACCTGAAGGTGGACAAGTCCATGGGACCTGATGAGATGCATCCACGGGTCCTAAGGGAACTGGCAGATGAAGTTGCTAAGCCACTATCCATCATATTTCAGAAGTCGTGGCAGTCTGGTGAAGTTCCCACTGACTGGGAAAGGGGAAACACAGCCCCCATCTCTAAAAAGGAAAAAAAAAAAAGACCCAGGGAACTACAGGCCAGCCAGTCTCACCTCTGTGCCCGGCAAGATCATGGAGCAGATCCTCCTGGTGACTGTGCTATGGCACATGGAAAATAAGGGGGTGATTGGTGACAGCCAACATGGCTTCACCAAGGGCAAATCCTGCCTGGCTAATTTGGTGCCTTCTATGATGAGGCTACAGCATCGATGGATCGGGGAAGAGCAACTGACATCGTCTACCTGGACTTGTGCAAAGCATTTGATACTGTCCCACATGACATAGAACCATAGAATCACACAACGGTTTAGGTTGGAAGGGACCTTAAAGATCATCCAGTTCCAGTCGCCCTGCAGGACAGGCAGGGACACCCTCCACTACACCAGGTTGCCCAAAGCCCCATCCAACCTGGCCTGCAACACTTCCAGGGATGGGGCAGCCACAGCTTCTCTGGGCAACCTGTGCCAGTGCCTCACCTCTCTCAGAGGGAAGAATTTCTTCCTTAGATCTCATTGAAATCTCCCCTCTTTCAGTTTAAAGCCATTGCCCCGTGTCCTGTCACTACACGTCCTTGTCAAAAGCCCCTCTCCGACTTTCTTGTAGCCCCTTTGGGTACTGGAAGACTGCTAGAAGAGCCTTCTCTTCTCCAGGCTAGGAACAGATATTTACGGCAGCATGCAGAGGGGCAACACCAACCCCCTAAAGATCAGTAATAAAGAAATCAAAGAGGACATGGTCTTCAGGATCTCTCCCTGGGGAAGTCAGGAAGCTCGTGGATCTACGGGAGGGAGAACTACCAGAGGTGGGCACCTCCCCGGGCCATGCTGAGTTGATGCACAATTGTGGCCAGATGCGGGCAGGGAGGTCCCAAGTGGCAGCAGGGCACCGGGACAAGTGACACAGGCGGACAGTGGCACATGCCAAACGGGGCAGCAGCCGTTCTCACCATGGTGCCTAAGTTGTCCACGGGTGGCTACAGGGCTGGAGGCTCCCCCAGAACAACTGCTTTGTCTCTCTGCTTGTCTTTTTCCATCTTTTCTTTTGCCTTTTTGAGGATCTTCTTGTACTTTTCATTTCCTGAAGGAAAAAAACATCCACAAATCGAAGCGCCAACCCCACTTCAGCTGGGAAGTCCCACTCCCCTGACGTTGACCTCTCCCAGAAACCAACTCCTTGAGCAATCTATGGAAGGTGGATGCTGCTGCTCCTCTCTGAATCCTGATGTTCACTCTCACCCGCCTTCCTCCCCACATAGGAGCATCTCATCCCCTGCAACATGATGCAGATCCAACCCTGCCAAAATCCCTGCCAGCCTGCATTACAGCTTTTCCAAGCTTTTCTGTCCAGCCATCATCTTTCCCGGGCTCCGACAGTTACTCTGGCAAGCTCTGCAGGATGGGTCCTGGGGCGAAGCCAACATGGGATCATCTGCTGGAGACTCAGGAAGCAGCCAGGTTGAGCGTTGGTCTGACAGCCCTGAAACCTCCAGGCTTGGTGGAGGTGGCTGTGAGTTGCCCTGTGTGCATATGACATGGTGAGCAAAAAAAGGTCCCCAGGAGACCTTCCTGGGGAGCAGAGGGGCAGTGCTCACTGCTCACCTTTGATGTTCTTGGGCAGGTCCAAGCGGATCCTGCGGAAAGATCCCCTCTCCTTTCAGAGAGATTTCTTCTGGTTCTAGGTGAGCCACTTGCATTTGGAAAGTCTTGCAGAAGACTCCAGGCACCCCTGGCAGGTAATAGACCTTCAGAACTTGCTCCTTGCCAGGTGCAATGTAACCCTGCAGAGCGCGAGAGAAGAGAGATGATTCATGAGCCCAACCAAACATCTCCTGCCTGGGTGGTTATACCGAGCGTGTGCGAACAGACTCATGTTAACCTGCAAAAATACATCTTTGGAAGTGCTGGAGCACAGATGAGGACAAGACCAGGGCAGAAGGTGTTGCTGCACCAGAGAGGAGGTGCCCCGTGGGGCTGCCCAAGCCCTGGGCTGGGCTCACGCCAGCCAGGCCAAGAGCAAATACAAGCAGGCAGCAACACGGCGCTGGGTGCCAGGACGGAGCTGCAGCTCTTCTCAGCTCGCCCTCCGCACGCTGGGCTGGCCCCCCGGCTCCCCGCTCCCCTCCCCGCTGCAGGGAGAAGCTGCTGAGCGGGACAGATCCTGCCCCCGGCTCCCCTGACCCTTACTCCAACTGAAAACACAGCTGCAGCGACAGCGAGCCCTGCCAAGCGTCACCGGCGCTGGCAGCCCTCGTCGGTGCCGTTATGGCAACAGCGGCGCGGGCCCAGGCAGAGCCGTGCCTGCGGGAGCTCGCGGGAAGAGGGCACCGGCGTGTCAGCCCTGGCAGGAGCCACGCGTGAAGAAAGGGGAAAGCCACTTGGCTGCCTCTTCCCATGGCAAAGAGGGACACAGGCAGGAACGCTGCTCCGGCTTGACGACATCCACGCAGGACTGAGAAGCCGGGACGGTGGGATGCTGCCGTCTCCTCTCCTCGCTGTCGCAGCCCCGCTCCCCCCCGGCCCCCCTCGCTGCCCCACGAAGCTGCTGCAGAGCAGCGAGGCCGGAGGAGCGAGGGAGCGGCACGGGGGCTCTTACAATCTCTGGCAAAGGGGCTTCATGCCCGAGGCAGAGCGCATTTCAGCCTCACCTGGTTAGCGGTGGCAGGGGACGGGCAGGGTTTGTTACGGACAGGGACAAGGAGTAAATCCCGTCGGATCACACAGCCTGGGTAAGGTGACCCTCAGGAGAGCCCTGCGCCGTCGGGCTCTGGTGCCAGCACAACCAGCACGCCCGGCAGCTGGGGAGCAGAGAGCTGCTGCAGCCCTTGTGCCGCCCGCCGCCCCTGGCTGAACACCAGCAGAGCCAGCGCCGGCACAGACCACGAGAGAGTCTGGTAGGACCACGTTTGCTTGACCAACTCTGCTCCCCAGCAGCAATTCCTCACAGCCCTGTCTCTCCTGGCTGCTTTTGGGGTGTTTGTGTTTTGGTCCACCTCCTCCCCCCCTTCCACTCTTTAATCCTCTCCTGGGCATCCTGACCAAGTGTCAGGGTTAAGGAGGTGCCACCTCTGTACATGCTGGGCACAACCAGGGGCACGCCGGGCAGAGGGCTGCCTGCAGCGGCTGCGCTGGAGCTCAGCACCGTGTAGGTGAATCCCAGCTTCCCACTGTTCCCAGGGTGACCTCTGCTTCAGTGACTTTGTTAAAGAGCTGAAGAGAGGACAGAGGAGGAGGGAGGTGAAGACACGGGCGTGATGCTGGGAATCTCCTGCTTTTGTTGGGATGAGAGTGAACGAACACAGCGGAGGAGAGGAGCAGGGTACTTTGCTCTCCCGGGGAACCCACAGCCACAGGGTACCTCTTAGCCTTCCATAGAATCAGGGAATGGTTTGGGTTGGAAGGGGGGACCTTCAAGACCACCTAGTTCCAGTCCCCCTGCCATGCGCGGGGACACCCTCCACTACATCAGTTTGCCCAAAGCCCCATCCAACCTGGCCTTGAACACTTCCAGGGACAGGGCAGCCACAGCTTCTCTGGGAAACCTGTGCCAGGTGCCTCACCACCCTCAGAGGGAAGAATTTCTTCCTTAGATCTCATCAAAATCTCCCCTCTTTCAGTTTAAAGCCATTGCCCCGTGTCCTGTCACTATATGTCCTTGTCAAAAGCCCCTCTCCGGCTTTCTAGCCCCTTCGGGTACTGGAAGACTGCTAGAAGATCACCCCGGAGCCTTCTCTTCTCCAGGCTAGGAACAGATATTTATAGCAGCATGCAGAGGGGCAACACCAACCCCCTAAAGATCAGTAACAAAGAAATCAAAGAGGACATACAAGCCCCCTGGGCTTTACGGGGTCATCTCACAGCTAGCTGATACAAACGAGGAGGCATCAAGACACTGCAGAAGAAAAGGTACCTGCGTACAAGTGCTTGCAGTGACAGCACAACAGCTGGAAACATCTGTGGGGGTTTTAACTGCAAAGTAGTAAAGCAGGGATTATTCTGGGACATTCTTTCCAGCTACAGTGGCTGGAAGCCCAAGGTAACTCCGTTCCTGCTTTAACTCCGTTCCTGCTTTATTTCGTTAAGACCATTAAAAGAGAGCATCTCCATGGACCTCAGGCTTTAGGAGCAGATCAGTGGATGGATGTCTTGGGGCATGTCCCTCTAGAGATCACCACTGGGACCATTCCTTGAAGAGAAGGAATTCCCAACGCTGGGGAGGACGGAGATGATCATCGAAGACCATCTTGGACGTAGGACATATCACTCAAAGGTCGTGCTGCCAAGCCATACAGCTGACAAAACGGCTGGGAAGGGGAGATAGCTCCAAACCCAGGTGGGCAGCAACCCACCGGTGATGGTTTCAAGGACCTCTGCCAAGAGAAGCGCATGGTACCTGCAGCCCACAGTCGATCTCCGTGGTGTCGAGGAGGCAGTTGATGAGCGAAGCCTCCCCGCTCAGCAGGACCTCGTAGGTTGGGCCTCCCTCCACCCCGCACAGCGCAACGCCGTGGGCAACGACGTTTGTGTGGCCAAAGAAGGTGAAAACAACCCGCTGGCTCTCGCCCGGCTGCAGCACACCGTAGAGCGGCAGGATGTCAAAAACCTGGAGGTAGAGGAGGAGGGATCGAGATGTCGAGTGTCAAAGTCGATGCAGAAGAAGAGTCATGGCTTGGAGCCAAGGACAGAAACAGCCCGAGAGGCGTCTTCCTCAAACACAGGCAAAATCATCCTAATCTCCTCCTGCATCCAGTACACTTTCCAGTAGAGGAACCATGGAAAAAGTCTTCTCCCATACTCACTAATTAATGCGTTAATTAATACACCACACTAAAGTATTTTGGGAGGTCTCCTGGCACCAAGACATTCTCCCCACTGCAGAACTTGCCTAAACTCACCTTTCACAGCCTTTAGAAAAAGCCAAGACTCGGAGGGGAGAGCCCTCGGAGCCGGGGGAAGGGCTCCAGCCCAGCTCATCCGATTCCCGACGCTTTTCGCCCTCTCCCTGGTTGGCACGCTGCTCTCTCTCCAGGTGATGCAGCAAAACCCCCTCCCAGAAATTTCCATTTGATTAATAACGAGATGAATAACAGTCTCCTAAGTGCTGCAGAGGTAACGTCCTTGGTCAGCCCTATGAGGTCCTGCGTGGCCTCAACAACGACCAGCTGGTTCAGCAGTGCTGTGCGACGTGCTCGGAGGGGTGTGAGGCCACTGCGAGCAGCACCGAGGGCCACCAGTGGGAGTGGGGGCTACGTAACTGCTTGCCACACTGGAAAGGCAGAAGCAAGACCGATTCCCACTTACCTGCTCCACTCCCAAGGTGAGGAGTGATGTCTCCAAGACCTGAGTCCACTCCTTGATCCCCTTTGGGCTATGAGTCTTCGCAGGACCGTCCAACTCCGTAGTACTGTCCAACTCCGCAGCACCGGATGGCAGCAGCTGGAAAACAAGCACCATGGGCTGCAGCGAGCAGCTGGCTGGTCTGGGTGAGACCACTTTGCTGCAGGCTCCACCATCTCATCAAGCCAGGAGCAGCTGAGATGGGGCCTGAGTGCAAATCAAGTAGGGGTACAGAATCATGGAATGGTTTGGGTTGGAAGAGACCTCAAAGACCATCTAGTTCCAACCCTCCTGCCATGGGCAGGGACACCTTTCACTACATCAGGCATGTCCATGCCATCAGCTGAGTGTGGATCCAGATGAGACGTGGGCTCCATCTGCACTCCCTACGCGCAAGCTTGCACGAAGAAGCTGGGTGTGCCCAGCACTCAGTCCTGGCAGAGACCTCGAGGGCATTTTGCACCCTCGTGCCAGCCCAGCTTTGCTCACTCCTGCCCAAGGAACACGCTGAGAACCCCATGCCTGGCTGTGTTACGTGTTCTGTGACAAATACAGGAACGCAGCTGCAAGCGAGACGTACCAAAACCAGGAAAATAAGGACTCAGAAAGCCGTTGGCACGACTATCCTGTTTCAGATGGTGCTTGGGCTTCATCTCATCAGTGCTGGAGACCTGAGCATCAACACCAGGGTGTTCTTCTCCAACAGCACCTCCTGAAGAAGGTAGCCGAGATGTCTTTCTGTCTTGCAGCAGCTGAGAGCTGCTGTTTAACCTCAGAGGTGCCATCTTTCAAAAGGAACCTCATTCCTGGGCTGCTGACCCCTATTTATACACGAGGGCTTTGTCGTTGCTCATGGAGTTCAAAAACACCTGCTTCTTCACTAACATGAGGAAGAGCTTTGTGCTGTAGCCTTGACTTCAGCAGAATCTGGAAGAATATCTACAGGACATCCTTAGACCTAATCAGGGGCCACATCTCCCCAGTGGATAAAGCACTGGAGAGGGAAGAGTTTTCTCACACGGCAATGCTCTTTTGTCGTCTCCACGTTTCCAAACCTAGCAAAGCTTTGCCAAGCGTGTATTCCCAAAGATGCCAACCTACATCTTTCCCAGGCCTATGGTCTCCCACCTCCCCAGGGAGGATATTACCTTGATACAGTGACAAAAGCAGAAGATGAAACCAGAAGTACCCTTTGAAGCAATTTTGGATCCTACTTAGGCAGGTCCATGTGGTATTTCACTGATTGCTTTGTGCATATGTGGCAACAAAATAGGAAATAAAGGTGATTTCATGCTCCTATCCGAAAATACTCAGCCACGAGGGAGGCAACGCGGGCAGCAGGCGCACAAGAAAATCTGCCTTTGCCTCCAGGGAGTCCTCTGCATCCCTTGGCTCTTGGGCAGGACCCTCCGCTGCTCCCAGAGCTTGGGCTGGCTCCTCGGCGCTCCCATCCCTGGAGCTGCTGTCTGTAGATGCCGAGAGCTCTGGCTGGGCTTCCTCCTCCTTCGGTGGTTGAGATGTGATGAACAATTTAGGCGCTGGAGGACTGACCCTGGAAAATAACATAACTTTGTCAAGGACCGGCAGTGGGAAGGAGGGAAGCCTGAAGGATGTGGCACCTGGGCAGGATGCGGCCCCTGGGCGGGCGCTGGTGATGTAAGCTCTGTGGTGGGTCTGATCCAGCAGCTCTGACACCAGGGTGGAGGAGGTCAATGCTCAAGGCTGCCCAGGGATGATCTTCCTCGCTGCTGGTATGGCAGCAGTGCCGGCAGCTGGTTACAAGAAGAAATGGCAGAGGACAGAGTGCCTTGGGGGGAGGTAAAAAGCACAGCAGGAAAGCGAAAAAGGGACAAAAACTGTGCAAAAAGGTCAGACTGAGTTGCAAAGGGGCTGATCCAAAGAGCAACAAGCTGGTACAGACACACCAGCACCCCCCTGAAAGCACCCACTGTCGCAGACTGTGCCTTCCCCACCCTGAGGGCCAAAGTGAGAAATTTTGCAGCTCTGCTCGATATTTATCCTGAACATCTCCCCAGCCATCACCTGCAGCCATAGGTCAGTACCAGCAAGCGGCGATGCTGGTGGCTTTCTCCAAGTGCCATCAGGCACGAGCTGTGATGGAGCCCACAGCCTCTGCGCCCTGACCCTAACAAAGCCCGGCACCGCGCCGGGGCACCCACGGAGCCCATCACGGGACATCCTCACGCACACAACACCACGGAAAGACACACTGAACACTTGACAGGCTGGAAAGGTGGGCTTGTGTGAACATCATGGGGTTCAACCAGGCCAAGTGCAAGGTCCTGCACATGGGTCGGGCCAATCCCAAGCACAGGTACAGGCTGGGAGGAGAATGGATCGAGAGCAGCACGGAGGAGAAGGACTTGGGGGCGTTGGTTGAGGAGAAGCTCAACATGAGCCAGCAATGTGCGTTGGCAGAATCCCAAACACAGCTGAAGAGCTGGGTACTGCCCTTAGAGAAAGGAGGACAAACCAATCTGTGGAAAAAACCTTTAAGGTAAGAAAGATGATGAAACATTTGAATTTGGCTCCATACCCACTATCTCACACTGGGTGATTCTGGAGATCCATTCCAACGCTGCATAAAACATCTTGGTGCAAAGGCTTAACTCAGCTTTGAGCTCCCAAAGGTCCAAGGGGTGAGGAAAGACTATTCTCAGTCTGTCTCTAACCATGCAGGCCCAGACAAGGAGTAACCACGAGAGATTTATGGCTCGGCAGTGTCAGAGAAAGGGCATGAGTTGGGCATGTCCAACCACACAGCAACGGCTGGTCCGTGTTGCTTATGCCATCGCTCTGCTCGAGGCAGCAGTGACTAAAGAGCAAGGAGGAAAAAATGGGTTCAACAATTAGAAGAAAAAAATCTACGCATGGAGAGTCTTGGCCAGGCAAAGAAACAATAATTTTCTCTCCTGGCCACGATAAATGTGTGCATCTGACTGACGCTGGGAGTCTCTGATGATGGGCTCTAGCAAGGTTAGGAGTATGGAGGGTTAAATTCTATTGCTCTCACCCTCATGAGACCTGATGTTTGATTCTCTCCGTGTCAGACCGAGTTAGTTTCATCTGATAATTTAGATACCAACGGTGCTTAACGTGGAACAGAAATAATATCTGACATGCTGCTGCCCTTCTGCCGGGCTCTTAATGAGCCATTTGAGGTGTTAATAGCTTGGAGACCATCTCCATTTCCAGCTCTGCCACAGAGGACCACATGCTGTCTGCTGAGGGACCCCGAGAGAGTACGTTACCGCTTAATTAACACGCAGAGCAGCAAAGGGAGCTGTTGTAACGCCCACAGCGCTGACGAGCCGGCAAAGGGGCCATGCCAAAGCCTTCGGAGCAGAGGCTGCTGCCTCCTGCAAGGTGCTCAGGGCCCTCAACTGCTATCGACTCCGCAGAGTTGGGTGATTCGGCATCGGCTGGAAGAACGAGCACCTGCAGGGTCGGGTCCAGCAAAGCCAATTTAAGTGGAGAGGGGGTAATTAAAAGCTGAAAACTGATTCAAGCATTCATATTTCTAAAAACCTAAATTCGTTTAAAAAAAAAGAGTAAAGATAAACAGGCAACTGGCCAACGAGTGGCCCCAGAGGAAATCAATTCCACCCCCAGATCCATCCTGGAGCCCCCAGACCTTTCCTAGAGATTCCCAGATCCCTCCTTGACTGATTCTGCACCGCCCAGGCCTATTCTAGAGCCCCCAGACCCCTCCTACAGCCCTGAGACCCATACTAGACACCCCCAGATCCCTCCCGACCCATTCTACAACATTACAGGCCTACCCTAGAGCTTCCAGAATCGTCCCACAGCTGCCAGACCCACCCTAGAGACCCCTCCTAGAGCCCCCAGACCCCTCCTAGAGACCCCTAGATCCCCCCCGGACCCATACTACACACCCCCAGGCCAATCCTAGAGACCACTCCTAAAGTCCCCAGATGTATCCTAGAAACCTCCGGACCCCCCAGGCTCTACACCTTTCAGATCCCTCCTGGAGCTCCCAGATCTCTCCTAGAAATCGCAGACCTATTCTAGAGACCCCCAGATGCCCCCACACCCATTCTACACACTCCCAGACCCATCCTACAGCCTCCAGACCCCTCTTACTGCCCTCAGACACATCCTAGACAACCCTGGATCTTCCCAGACCCATTCTACATCCTCCCAGGCCTATTCTAGAGCCCCAAGACCCCTCATAGAGCCCCCTGACCCATGCTAGAGATCCACAGTTTTTGCCAGACCCATTCTACACCCAGCCCAGGATATCCTAGAGCCCCTAGACCACTCTGAAAGCTCCCAGATACATTCTAGAGACCTCCAGATCCCCCCAGACTAACTATACACCCCCCCCCAGCCTATCCTAGAGTCCCCACACCCATCCTAGAGCTCCTAGAGATCATCAGATCCTGCAAGACCCATTCTACACCCCTCAAGACCCCTTCTAGAGACCCTACACTCATCCTAGAGATGCCCACATCCTCCCTGACCCATTCTACACCCTCCTGGACCCATCCTAGAGCCCCCAGACCCATCCTAGAACTCCCAGACCCATCCTAGAGACCACCAGATACCTCCACACCCATTCCACACCACTCTAGGCCTATCCTAGAGCTTCCAGAACCCTCCCACAGCTGCCAGACCCATCCTAGAGACCCCTAGATCCCCTCAGACCCATTCTACACACTCCCAGACCCCTCCTAGAGCCCCCAGACCCCTCCTAGAGACTCCGAGATGCCCCCAGACCCATTCTACACCCCCAAGCCTATCCTAGAGCCCCCAGATCACTCTTAAAGCCCCCAGACCCCTCCTAGAGACATCCACATCCCCGCAGACCTGACCTACACCCCCCCGCAGACCCGTCCTACAACCCCCCCAGGACCCCTTCTAGAGACCCCGAGATCCCCCCAGACCCATTCTACACTTCCCCAGGCCTATCCTAGAGCCCCCAGACCACTCTTAGAGCTCCTAGACTTATCCTAGAGACATCCACATCCCCACAGACATGTCCTACACCCACACAGACCTGTCCTACACCCACACAGACCTGTCCTACACCCTCCGCAGATCCATCCAAAAGCCTCTGCAGACCCATCCTACACCCCCATTCAGACCCGTCCTACACCCCCTCCCCAAGACCCCTTCTAGAGACTCCGAGATCCTCCCAGACCCATTCTACACTCCCCCAAGCCTATCCTGGAGTCCCCAGACCACTCTTAAAGCCCCCAGACTTATCCTAGAGACATCTACATCCCCACAAACCCCTCCTACACTCCCACAGACCCCTCCTAGAGGCCTCAGACCCCTCCTAGAGCCTTCCAGATCAACCCAGACTTATTCTACACCCCTCCAGACCTATCCTAGAGCCTACAGAGCCCTCTCACAGCTCTCTGAGGTAAGAACTCTACACTCTTTCAGATCCCTCCTAGAGCTCCCAGACCCCTCCTAGAAATCACAGACCTATTCTAGAGACCCCCAAATCCCCCCAGACCAATTATACAACCCCCCAGGCCTATCCTAGAGTCCCCACACCCATCCTAGAGCTCCTAGAGATCACCAGATCCTGCAAGACCCATTCTACACCTCTCAAGACCCCTTCCAGAGACCCTACACTCTCTGACCCTTTCCACACCCTCCTGGACCCATCCTAGAACTCCCAGACCCATCCTAGAACTCCCAGACCCATCCTAGTCTCTAGATATCACCAGATATCTCCACACCCATTCTACACCCCTCTAGGCCTACCCTAGAGCTTCCAGAACCCTCCCACAGCTGCCAGACCCATCCTAGAGACCCCTAGATCCCCCCAGACCCATTCTACACACTCCCAGACCCCTCCTACAGCCCCCAGACTCCTCCTCGAGACTCCGAGATCCTCCAGACCCATTCTACACTACCCCAAGCCTATCCTAGAGCCCCCAGACCACTCTTAAAGCCCCCAGAATTATCCTAGAGACATTCACAACCCTGCAGACATGTCCTACACGCACGCAGACCCATCCTACACCCTCCGCAGACCCGTCCTACACCCCCATTCAGACCCATCCTAACCCCCCCCCCAAGACCCCTTCTAGAGACTCCCAGATCCCCCCAGACCCATTCTACACTCCCCCAGGCCTATCCTAGAGCCCCCAGACCACTCTTAAAGCCCCCAGAATTATCCTAGAGACACCCACATCCCCACAGACCCCTCCTAGAGGCCTCAGACCCCTCCTAGAGCCTTCCAGATCAACCCAGACTTATTCTACACCCCTCCAGACCTATCCTAGAGCCTACAGAGCCCTCTTACAGCTCTCAGACCCCTCCTAGAGACCCCAGATCCATCCTAGAGACCCCAGACCCATCCTAGAGAACCCCAGATCCCCCCAGACCCATTCTACAACTCCCCAGGCCCATCCTACAGACCCCTCCTGAACTCCCACACTGATCTCCCAGATCCTCCAAGACCCATTCTACACCCATCCAGGCCTGTCCTGGAGCCCCTAGATCTCTCCTAGAGCCCCCAGACCTAGCCTAGAGAGCCCCAGATCCCCACAGACCCATTCTACACATATCTAGACACCTCCTGTAGCCCACAGACCCATCCTGAAGCCCCCAGACCTTTCCTAGAGACTCCCAGATCCCCCCTTGACTGATTCTGCACCACCCAAGGCCTATTCTAGAGCCCCCAGACCCCTCCTACAGCCCTGAGACCCATACTAGACACCCCCAGATAACCTCCGACCCATTCTACAACACTCCAGGCCTACCCTAGAGCTTCCAGAACCCTCCTACAGCTGCCAGACCCCTCCTAGAGACCCCTAGATCCCCTCAGACCCATTCTACACACTCCCAGACCCCTCCTACAGCTTCCAGACCCCTCCAAGAGACCCCTAGATGTCCCCAGAGCCATTCTACTCCCTCCCAGACCTATTCTAGAGCCCCCAGACCCAGTTCTCCCCAGACTTATTCAATACCTATCCAGATCCCTCCTAGAGCCCCCAGCCCCCTCCTAGAGAACCTAGACCCCTCCTAGGGCCCCCAGATCCCTCCTAGAGCCCCCAGATCCCTCCTAGAGATCTCTAGATCCCCCCAGACCCATACTACACACCCTCAGGCCTATCCTAGAGACCCGACACTCCTCTTAAAGCCCCGGGATGCATCCTAGCGACCCCCAGATCTCCCCAGACTTATTCTACACCCCCCTAGACTTATCCTAGATCTCCAAGACCAGTCTTAAAGCCCCCAGATCCATCCTAGAGACCCACAGATCCTCCCAGACCCTTTCTACAACCCCCAGGCATATCCTAGAGCCACCAGACCCCTTCTACAGACCCCAGTCCCTTCCTAGAGTTCCCAGATCCATCCTAGAGACCCACAGATCCTCCCAGACCCTTTCTACAACCCCCAGGCATATCCTAGAGCCACCAGACCCCTTCTACAGACCCCAGTCCCTTCCTAGAGTTCCCTGACCCATTCTAGAGACTCCCAGATCCTCCCACACCCAGTCTACACCCCCCTAAGGCCTAGCAGATCCCTCCTACAGCTCCCAGATCCATTCTAGAGCTTCCAGATCCATCTTAGAGTCCCATGACCATGCTAGAGACTCCCAGACCCTTCTTACATCTCCCAAACCCATCCTAGAGACTCCCAGATCCTCCCAGATCCATTCTACACCCCCGAAGTCTAATCCTAGAGCCCCCAAACCACTCTTAAAGCCCCCAGACTTATTCTAGAGACATTCATATCCCCACAGACCCCTTCTAGAGCCCCCAGACCTCTCTTAGAGCTCCCCAGATCACCCCAGACTTATTTCACATCCCTCCAGGCCTATACTAGAGCCTGCAGGGCCCTCTTACAGCTCTCAGACTCCTCCTAGAGACCCCTAGATCCCCCCAGGCCCATCCTACAGACCTCAGACCCCTCTTAAAGCCCCCAGATGCATTCTAGAGAACCCCAGATCCCCTAGACTCATTCTATAGCCATCCTGACCCCTCCTAGAGCCCCCTGACCCCTCTTATGTGGAATCATATACACAGTTACAGTTGGGGTTTGACCTTGATGATTTCAGTCTGTGTTCTTGATGAAGCTGGGAAACACCGATAAAGAGGAAGAATGCTGATAAAAAGGAAAACGGAGTGTGAGAAGCTGACATTTAGTTTAGCAGATAGAAAATAATGCTTTTTTAGGCATAGCCAATAGCAAACTAAAACAGGCGCGTGCACTACTGGTTGTAACCCATCATAACTAAGCAAAGGGCACGTGGACATATCGTGGCTGGAAAAATGATCTATAAAAGCTGCTCGTAAATTGTAATAAACGTCTCTGGGATCACATCTATGGAGTCCGTGTGTTAACCTGCCACAGTTTCCTTCAGAGAAAGAGGGCAAGGAAGGAAAACAACCTGCCTCAGTTGAAGGCAGAGCATGACCGGGGTTACTCGGTCCAGAGAGGACAGGAAAGACACCCCAGGATTAGGGTGAATTTTACTTCTGACAAAGCAGCACCAGCACCCTGGCAGTGGGAAGGCTACAGAAGACAGTGAGAAGACTGCAGTCCCAGGCTTTTTGTGGGACCCTTATCCTGCAAGGGGCTTTGCCTTGGCAAAGCAACAGCAAACCAAACGTGGCTCCTTGAGCACTCCAACTACAACGTCACCATCCCGAGGGGCTCCAGCCTGTACGACTCGGACAGGCGCAGCTGAGAAAATAACAAGTCCACATGAAACGTATCTCCAGGAGACAGAGCTCCATGGTCTGAGCACAGCACTACGCTGGCAGCTTCACTGACTGCACCTCTGCTTTTCTGCACAAACACCAGTGATCTCCGCAGAGAGAAAGCTGGTTTAGCCAGTTCTCCTCCAAAGCCTTTATGCTCGTAAAGCCAAACAAACAGGAGGGCCCTTCTGCAGAGAGCCACGGCAAGCAGAAAGGCAATCCTTTGTTAAGCCCTTCTGGAAACCCAGATGTCTGCAGAAAACAGAATCTTGACCCGACCGTTGGCAAAACTCCCCACATCTCCAGGCCAGGGGCACGTCAGCAACGTAGCTGCACCTCTGACGTTTGGCATCCACAACAAGGATGGTTTCCATTCTGCCACATCCTCTCCGCTTAAACTGTCCGCAGGAGACTTACCCGGGATTTGAGAGTTTGAAAGGTCAGTGGCAACTGAGCACGGCCAGGAAAGCAGCTCTGTGTCAGCTTCCAGACCCTGAGGATACGCAGAAATTACACACATTCCTGGGAATGGTCGGGTGGCGTCGTCTGTGGATTGCAAATTACAGACTACTAGTAAATCTTTACATGAACTATTAAAGATTTCACCTAAAAATCCTTTGGAGATGAGTGAGGCCCTGAAGCTCACTTTGGGACAGAAAACGACAGTGGTCATTCCACATATGGTCATATCACAGTAGTGAAACAAAAAGGAGGACACTGGCTGCCTCCCAGCAGGATGTTAAAATATCAGGCAGTCCTCATGGAACAAAACAATGTCACATTCCAAACAACTGCTATTGTTAACCCGGCAATCTTCCTCTCCACTAGACAGGTTAAAGGAACATCACAGCATGACTGTCTGCAACCCATCGAGGAAACATGCTCCAGCAGACCAGATCTGAAAGACATGCCTTTGGAAAATCCAGACTGGGAATTGTATACTGATGGTAGCAGCTTCCTGCGAAATGGAACACGCCTGTCAGGATATGTGGTAACCACACTGGAAAAAGTAGTGGAAGCAAGGGCTGTCCCTCCAAAAACATCTGCCCAGAAGGCTGAATTAACAGCTCTGACAGGAGCCCTGGAGCAAGGTACTGGAAAAGCTGGAAATATCTGGACTGATTCTAAACATGCATTTGGGGCAGTACATGCTCATGGTGCCATCTGGAAGCTCAAGGGACTGGAATCAAGAATGTGGAACAAATCCTGAACTTCTTAGGAAGTGTAAAAGCCCCGGAAGCTGTTGACATAGATGAGCCGATTTAACAGCAAAGGCGGCTGCAGAAAAAGGCACCGAGATGTCCACCTTATGTCCTGGTTCCAGCTGGGACAGAGTTAGCTCCTCTTTTTAGCAGCTAGAAGACCTCTGTGCTTTGTGGGAGTCCACAACAATGGGAGTTGTGCTCTAAAAATAATCTAGAAACCCCGAACAAAATTTAATTATGGACAAATAGAGAAGGTCGTTTACCTGGAGAATATTGGCAGGTTGATTTTACTGAATTACCAAGAAAAGAGGGGTTAAAGTATCTGCTTCTTTTGGTAGATACTTTCTCAGGATGGCCTGAGGCTTTTCCATGTCGCACCAACAAAGTCAAAGAAGTGGTTAAAAGGTTATTGAAAGAAATCATTCCAAGGTTTGGGGTTCCTTTAGGGATGTCATCAGATAGGGGATCTCATTTTATAGTGGCGGTGGTTAATCAAATGAGCAGATTATTGGGAATATCCTGGGACTTCTTGGGAGGGCACCCGAGAGACGCTGACACTGCCGGGGGTCGCTGCCGCTGCCGCCATCGGTTGCCTTGAAAGGCCTTGACACCTCCGGTCCCCTCTCAGGGAACGGCTAGGAACTCAAGGGGTTAAATCAGGCGACAGCTCCTAACAGCTCAGTTGTGCAAGTCAAAAACTAGGATAGTCTTTCCTAAGCCACCTGTTTACCCACCACTTGATATTTCCTACTCAAAAAGTGCAGTCCTGCAAAATTTCTTGAAACGTTTTTTAATAAATAATCACTGTCACACATCACGTGTGTCCGGGAAGGGCAGGAGGGAGGATCCCTGTGATGCTGTGGCTCCTCCTGCCAGCTGAACCAGCCTTCGGATCCGTGTCTCCGGAGCAGCAGCTTCTGGCTCCCTGACCACAGCTGCTGAGGAGCGAGGCAGCTCTTGGTGAAGGTGCGACAGCCCCTGGCAGGTCTTGGCACAGCGTTCCATATAGTCCTGCTGGGATTGTCGTCCTTGGGCCAGCTGCCTCTGCAGAAGGAACACCTGGAAGAGGCGAAAGGCTGAGCTCAGACAAGCCCACGCTGGTAGGACTAGCCGTAGCTCCGCAGTACCGGCTCTCAGGGAAGACGCACCCTCTAACTCCAGCCCCGGACAACACTTTGTCCTTGTGGAATGAAGTAAGAAGTTCCCAGTCACCCTGAACTGACCTCACATGATCAACAATTCCGAGCCCCTTTCTGGCACAGCATTCACACCTACAGCACTGAGACGTGACACGGATGCTAAGAGCATCTCCCAGGAAGCAAGAGATCGAGTTCCAGTTCCGCTGTTTCCCAGACCCAACCATTGCCCTAACTAGCCTGCTGGGGACCAGCTTTGAGCAGAACACCTCCATTTTTCTGCTGAGGGGGAATGTCCTCAGGATATCCTCTATTTTCCGTTGAGTTTCAGGTTTCTGGATTTCCTCCAATCCCTCTCCCGCCCTGCCTGACCTTCAGGCAAGCCAGACACCAGACCCAGGTGAAGGATGTTGTTTGGCCATGGCCAACAGATGTGTCTGACTGGGAATTTCCACTGCCAGCTGTACTCACTTCCTGACAGCCAAACACCGCTCGGGCTGTAGCAGCGTGCAAAGTTGTGCCGACCAGTACAGCCCCAGCGGCTTTTGACGAGAGCTTTCCTGCTCCTCACCTGCTCCTGCAGCTCAGCCAGTTGACGACAGCAGCACGTGTGAGACTCCTCCTGCAAAGGAAACACAAGCATTTCTTTTTGGTCTCCGGTTTGGTCAGGGCCATGGTCTACATTCAACTTCTCTTAGGTCTATCCCGCGGCTGCAGCGACTGGGATTTGCCATCGTTCCTGTGTACAGTCAGAGCCTCCTCCCACCGAGTCAGATTCTCTTCTCACCTGTCCAGAAACAGGTGCCTTGTGCTGGGTAGACTCAGGCAGAGAAAACCCACACGCATCTGGCAGTGACTGACCACCGCAATCTCTCATCAGTCTGCTCCGTTCTCTCTCCTTGAGAACTCTCCTCTTCTCTGCTTCCTCTTCCTCCCAGGTTTGGAGCTTCTGCATTGGTTTTCGTAGGGTCTCCCCTTCAGCTCTCCATTGCAAAGCTGGTGTTAATGGTTTCACCAGCTCACTCTGCCTGCTAAGCTTTTCTTCTCTCTCTCTCTGAGTCTTCTCTAAATACCTGACTCTGTTTCTCTGGTACTTGATCTCTTCGTCTTTATTTGTCAGAGTCTGCAGAACATGCTGGAGAGCTTCCTGAAGACCTCTTATTTCCTCTTCTAACTCTTGTTGCGCACCTTGAGCCTTGGTCTTTTGTTCCCTCTCGTCATGCAAGGCTTCTTTCAGGAGTTTCTCTTGCTCTCGGTGCTGTCTAACCTCTTCAGTCTTATCCCTCAGCCTAAGCTGGAGATTCTCCAAGGTCTTCAGTTCTTGTTCCTGACGCTGGAATTTTTGCATAAGAGTCGCATTTTCTTCCTCTCTCTTCCTCACCATTTCCTCAAGCACCTTCACTTGCTTCTGGCACGATGTTAGTGCTACATTCAGGCTTTCCTCACGAACCTGGAGCACGTTCATTCGCTCTGTCTGCTTGAGGAACTCCAAATGTTTCGCTCTCAACAGTTGGCTCATTTTGTCTAGATCCTGCTCTAGACTCTTGGCCCGCTTGCCTTCTATCTCCTTCTGCTCTCGAAGGAACACTTCCAGTTCTTGGATCTGCCGAGTCAGAGACACAAGCTCTATGTTTTTGTCCCTCACACTTCCTTTCACGTGCTCCAGATCCCGTATCTGTTCTTGCTGGGATCTGATCTCCTGCTCCCTCTCCTCCAACTCTTTGCTCATCTTGCTGAGAGCAGTCCTCTGCAACTCTTGCTGCTTCTCCAGCTCTGCTATCCGTCCTTGCTGGGATCTGATCTCCCGCTCCCTTTCTTCCAGCTCCTGGCTCATTTTGCTGGCAGCAATCCTTTGCTTTTCTTGCTGCTTCTCCAGCTCCTGGATCTGTTCTTGCTGGGATTCCATGGTCTGGTTTTTCTCTGCTATGGCCTTAATAACCTGATCGAAAGTACTGAGATGTGCTTCTCTCTGCTGTACCAGCACTCGGATCTGTTCCTGGTACAGCTGCACTTCTCTCTCCTTCCCTGACAGGATGGTGGTCATACGAGTGAGAGCCTCCTGCAAAGCTTTTCCCTCTGCTGCCTCTTTCTGGAGCATCTGCATTTTCTCCTTCTGCGTTTCCAGTTCCTCATTTTTCATTTTTAAGACAGACAGTGTACTTTGCAGTTCTTGTTGAAGGCCATGGCTCATATCTGTCGCTATTTCTGCTCGGCTTTCCGAGGCTGTGACTGCTTCCTGAAGAAGCTGCATCTCCCCTGTCAGTTTTTCTGTCACTTCTTGCAGTGTCTCGTGTTCACGCTGCAAAACAGGGAGAAAGAGAGTCAGTAATTCCATCTGGGTATGTTTGCTTTGCGTACGAGATGGGAACTCCTGCTTCGCTGGCAGTCAAGGGCTCAAGTTGGAGCTTCTACTAGAAAACAGGGGCGATTCAGTTGGTTTCCCTGTTCCGTGTCAATTTTCTACTGTCTCTCAAAAAAGATTTCAGAACTGTACTGTATTTATCAGGCTCTGTCCACAACGGACATTTGGAGTGACTGTAAATGGAGAAGTGGGAAAATATTGATCAAGTAACAACAGCTGCACTGGCTCAAAAGTCTAGGCTCGTCTCCTGTACGGAACGGTGCCTGTGAGTGCACACCCAGGGAAGAAAGCCCAGGAGTGGGGCAGACTTACAGGATACCTCCCCGACCTCAGCACTGTTGCAGCTTGTGAGAACTTTCCCAGTCTCCCCCTGACCCCATTCACACCTGCTCTATTTACAACGCCCTTTGTCCAGGAGTTCAACAGGTCTGCGCTGCTGTGGGGGTACCCAGCCCTGCTTCCCTTGGCACCCGGCCTTCCTCTTGCTCATCTCTGGAGCTCACCAGGCTCCGTGCTTTCCGTGCCTGCGCCAGCCCTTGCCTCCTCAGGCCCAGCACTTCAGTTTCAGAGCCTTGTTGCTGCCCTTCACTCTGCTACCCGGCGCTCTCAGCCTCCCTCACCTTACGCCCGATTGCCAACCGCCCGTTCCTCCAACCTGCCCTACTAGCCAGGCTCACCTGCCCATACTGTCGCGCCTCTTCCAGCTCCTGCCTGAGCTGCTCGACCTGCTGGCAGGCTTCTGTCAGCTCTCCCTCAGTTTGGCGTAGCTGCTGTAGCAAAACGTTCTTCGCACGTTCCCTTTCCAGCAGGATCTGCATGGGAATAAAGAAAAGACGGGTTGGAACTTCCCACATAAAATTTGTGTGGCAAGACTCAAAGACTGAGGGGCTCACACGCTCTCAAAGCACTGTGCTGCTGGTCTCCTAGGACATCATCTGCCCCCTTGGACACACAGCTTCCTCATGAGACTGGCAGTACGGACGTGGCCCATCCACGGCCCACCTTGATCGAATCTCCAACAAACTCTTAGTCATCTAACACAAAATGTGTGCCATTTCCCAAGGGCCTTGCTGCTGAGGGGATCCCTCCTCTTCTGCTCTGTCCTGTTTGCCTTTCAACAGCCACTTTGGCACCTAGTTAGCAGCAGAGAAAACGCCAGGCTGCCAGAGGGCTGCAGCTGGCAGTTCCTGCAGAAAACTCCTGTATTTTAAGGGGGCAGTGAAAATTACATCAGTTTTAGGGTGTTGAACAGGCTTTGGTAAAGGTCTGATATCCCAGGGACACGCTGCCATCTCCGAGCGCTGCCCTGTCAGTTCAAGACCTGCAGACACAGCTGCGGGCACTGCTGCCCCTGGGCAGTCTGCACAAAGAGGACTTTGGGCAGGACACAAGGAGGACTCTCCGTGCAGGACAGGGTCGCTTTGGCACAGGAGATCTGGGCACAAAAGAGCTTCCAGCAGGTGATCCAAAACACAGCCCAGAAGACACCTCTGTTTGACTGCTCCGAAATATTTCAGAGGAGGCTTTAAAAGCTTTTTTCTTTGGTCAACAATCCTGCTGCACCCCTCCCCGGCCCCCACAAGCAAAAACCCCATCCTCCTGGGGATGCAGTGCTCCAAACCCAGTTTTGGCCTAAGGCAGATGGTGGCTGCCATGTCACACGCTCAGGCGATTTTCTTCTACAGCCAGCCCCCAAAGCTTGCCTGGAGAACTCAGAAGCACAGTGTTTCCTACCAGGTCTCGCAGGAGCTGGTTCATTTCAACTTCGGGATCAGAGTCCCGAAGTGCGAGGACGTTGTAATCCTGCTCTTCTGTGTGCAGGAGCTGTCCTGCCACGTTTTCCTGTTGCTGGTTCATGCCAGATCTCTCTGCTTCCAGCTCACCTTGGAGGCACTTCACTTCTCCTGCCAACATGACAAATGGCAAGGTTCAGAGTCGACACAAACAACGGTTCTGGCTTTACTGACCTTAAGCCACTGGAATTTCCGTGGAGGAGGGATCTGCCTCCAGCTCCCTCACTCCTCAGAAGCACGGCGGACAGACAGCTGGTTTGATACCATCTTCCCTGGGCAGGGGGATCAGCAGAAACAAAGCACACAACGCGCTCACCTTGTGTCACCTCCTTGGCCTGCGTGAGCGTGTGAGGTTGGATTTCCAGCCGGCTCCTGGCGATCTCCAGCTGAGAGAAGTGCTGCTGAGCCTCAAGCAGGCTGGATTCCAGGCTCTCCTTCGCTGACCTGCAAGTTGGGAACACGCAGAGAAATGACTTTCCTGCTCCTGACACCCACAGGGAGCTATTCCAGTAAGAAGTCTCTCAAGATCCCTGTGCCGGAGCATGGAAAAGGGCTTGCACAGAAACTTGTACACAGCAAACACAGCAATCTGCCGTTCAAAAGAGCAGTGCAGCCCCTCCGAGACAATGCCCAGGCTTTCCTTACGACCTGGCAGAACACGGAGAGCCCAGACCAGTTTGATCTCAAGAGCCAAATCTGAACTTGCTCTGGTCTGCTCTAGGGCACACGGGGAGCTGTGCCCACACAGGCGGTGCCAGCAAGCGAAAGCCCGGCCTCTGCTCACAGCCCCCGATGAGCACGTCCACCTTGCTCTGCAGGGGCACAGAAGAGCTTTGCCCGGGCTGACTCACGACCTTTTAACGCTGCTCAGAGTGTAGGCACGGGCAGGTCACCTTCCCGACTCCCTGTGCTGAAAAGGGACTACAGAAATACACCAGATGGTGGTGTAAAATCTCATGCCTGGAGCAGCATTTGTAAGAAATCGGAACAAGAACTACCTGAAAGGAGACACGGGTGTGCTTCGGTTTAAACTGGTCCACCAGCTGAAGAGAAAAGCTTGCCACCTTTACTTAGCTGCTGCTCCCTAAGCAGGCAGTAGCCCAAATGACTCCTCGCCCTCTCAAAGGCAAGTTGTACTGCAGGGGCAAACTGTTACATCACTCTTACATCACTCGTCTTCAACAAACTGCTCTGTGTGACACACAGGATTCCAGAACCAGAAGCTGCAGTTCCCTCCCTGACCTGGGTGCCAGGTTCCTACAGCTCACAGCACGGCCTCGCTCGTGCAGGGATGCGATCAGGACAGCATCCTCCGGGGTAAAGGGGCCCCTGAGCGGTACAACAATAAACCCACAACAGCAGGATTTCACTGCTTCGATGGATGTATCTTCAAGAAGGAGAACAAGCACCTAGTTGTGATTACACCCCTCTCCGACAGTCCAAAGTGAATATGTTCCATGTGAAGGATAAATCAAAGTCAGCCTCTAAAACAGAACAGAAAAGACAGAGTCCAAAACTGTGACAACAGGCTCTTGAGAACAACACCTGGCAAGAACAGTTGCTGATTTTTCGTTATCATTTGCCAAAGGATCTTCCTAACTTTTTTTAAACAAATAATTTATCTCTTTTCTAAAACAAAAAAGGAGCTGAACATTTAATAATTTAATAACAGTTCAATAATTGACTCAACATAATTCAGCTACATCAAGTAAGAGAAGCTGGAGTGCAGCTCTCAAGAAACACACAGAGCCCTAAGGGTGTTGATCAGCCTTGCTAACAACATGCTCTGGAGTGGTAAAGCGTAACAGTCACGGCACACGACAAACAATCTCTAAAACATCGTTTGTTCAGCTCTGCAAGTTCAGGAGTCTTCTAAAAAACACCTGAGAGGAGGACAAACATCTCAGTACTTTTCCTTTTTTTTTTTTCCTCACCCGAAAAGGAGAACTTGTCACAATTCTCCGTCGAGAATTCAAAAGAGGCTTCCCTGTGGCTGGTGGAACCAACTCTAGGTCCTGCACCGTAGGTAGCAAGAGTCAGCTTAGAAATAGAAGGTGTGGAGGAGTTCCTCTCCGAGACTGGCCATAATATTCTCTCGGGTATGGACAATCCCTGTTTGGGCCCCAGAGCACAAGGTTACCAACTAGATTACTTTTGTCCTTCAAGTTAACTCAATGGCCTTAAAAGGAAATGTAGACTGATAGCCTGCCAAGATGCACGCCTCCTGGATGCCTCTCCGATGACCACAATGAGGAGACTAAAGGGATGAGCTTATCACCTGTGGTCTGCTAGCGCTGCCCTATCACTATAGCCCATGAGAGTGTGTTTACGCTAAGCAAGCCAATTGTAGAATGTAGTCGTGTCACGCCACATTCCGCTCTATAACCTGTGTGTTGTTTGTAATAAACGAGCATGATTTTCTAACCATATTGGTGTATGGTCATGACTCGGGTCCGTCCACAGTAGGGATCCTGCTACAAGAAGGCCCTCAAGATTTCCAGCAGGAGCCTCTAGCTTCAGCCTAAACGGCAGTGTCCTCCTCACAAGGTCCGGCTGTCAGCCGGAGCCAAGCTGGCTTGCTTTGGACTTCATGCAGGAACGTACGAGGGGGCATAAACATGTGCCCAAGGCTCAGGAGAGCTTTGCTCGCTTCAGCTGTCAGAAAAACAACGTTCAAGTCTTGGCATACTGTCGGGAGTTTTCTGCTTCAGACTCTTCCATTTTCTGTCCATGGAAGGTGAAAACATCTGAAAAGCTCACGGGATGCAATAAATCCTCGTGTAACCATTACCACCTCCACAATCACAGACAGACAATAACGTGCTGCCTGGGGTCTCCTCCCTGCTTTCTTCTGCAGTGCAACACCTCTGCTGGGTATTTGCCAGAAGTACCACCTACCCCAAAACTCAGACTGCCTGTCAGAGAACAGACCATCAGCAACAAACAATTCTCTCCAAGTTATCCCATAATACCCAAGATTGTACATTAGGAAACTCACATGGAAACGATGACAAACTCCCTAGTCTCCTCCAGTGACACGATTTTCCCAAGCTCTTTCTCCAGGGTACCGAAATCAGGTAGTCCAGAGCGAGGAGTCTTGTGTCATCACCTAGTTCTCATCTTCCTCCTCAGAGCCTAAAGAGGCTCTAGCAATTCCCAGAACCAGAGAATCATTTAGCTTGGAATGGATCTTTAAGATCATCGAGTCCAGCTGTTAACCCAGCACTGCCAAGTCCACCACTAAAGCACAAGCGCCACGTCTACACATCTTTGGAAGATCTCCAGGGATGGTGACCTATCCACTTCCCTGGGCAGCCCATTCCAATGTTTGACCACTCTTTCAGGAAATAAATCTTTCCTAATATCTAACCTAAACCTCCCCTGGCACAACTTGAGGCCGTTTCCTCTCGTCCTACCGTTAGCTACCTGGGAGAAGAGACCAACCCCGACCTGACTACAACTTCCTTTCAGGTAGTTGTAGAGCGCGATGAGGTCTCTCCTGAGTCTCCTTTTCTCCCAGCTGAACACCCCACCTCCCTCAGCCGCTCCGTGTAAGACTTGTGCTCCAGACCCTTCACCAGCTTCGTTGCTCTTCTCTGGAAGTTGCCAAACACACCAGTGCTGAGTATGGGGCACCATCACTGCCCCAGTCCTGCTGGTCACACTGCTGCTGAGACAGCCCAGGATGCTGGTGGCCACCTTGGCCACCTGGGCGCACTGCTGGCTCACATTCAGCTGCTGCCAACCAGCATCCCCAGGGCTTTTCCAGCCGCTCTCTCCCAGCCCGGAGTGTTGCGTGGGGTTGTTGTGACCCAAGTGCAGGACCAGCACTTGGCTTTGTTGACCCTCATGCAGTTGGCCTTGGCCCATCGATCAGCCTCAGCCGACAGGCCTGTATTTCCCCGGATCTTCCCTCCGGCCCTTCTTGGAGATGGGTGTCACTTTAAGTCATACAGTTGTGGGTGGGAGGCAAACGGGCACTGATGGGCACCACTGATGGCTCTGACGGGTGGAGCACTCGGTGGGGAAGGAATTGGATTGGCCGTTGGCAGCTGTGGTCTGTGGCTCAATGACTGGGTGGAGACCGGTGACAAGTGGTGTCCCTCTGGGTCCGTACTGGGACCAGTATTACTGATTATCTGTGCTGGGGAAATGGGCAGTGGGATCGGGAGCACCCACGGCAAGTTTGCTTTGACACCGAGCTCAGTGGGGTGAGTGACGCTCTGGAAGGAAGGGACCATCCAGAGGGACCGCGACAGGCTGGAGAGGGGAGCTCATGTGAACCTCAGGGAGTCCAACACGGCCAAGGGCAAGGTCCTGCACGTGGGTTGGGACAATCCTGAACACGGACACAGTGTGGGGATGAAGGGGGTGAGGGCAACCCTGAGGAGGACTTAGCAGTATGAAAAAACTCAGCATGAGCCGGCACGGTGCGCTGGCAGCCCAGAGAGCCACCCATGTCCTGGGCTGCATCCAAAGCAGCGTGGGCAGCAGGGCGAGGGGGGGGATTCTGCCCCTCTGCTCTGCTCTCCTGAGACCCCCCTGCAGTGCTGCATTCAGCTCTGCAGTCCCCAACATCAGAAGGACACGGAGCTGTCGGAGTGGGGCCAGAGGAGGCCACAAAGATGTTCCGAGGGCTGGAGCACCTCTGCTCTGGAGACAGGCTGGGAGAGTTGGGGCTGTTCAGCCTGGAGAAGAGAAGGCTCCGGGGTGATCTTATTGCAGCCTTCCAGTACCTAAAGGGGGCCTACAGGAAAGCTGGAGAGGGACTTTTTACAAGAGCGTGTAGTGACAGGACAAGGGGCAATGGATTTAAACTGAAAGAGGGGAGATTTAGATTGGCTATAAGGAAGAAATTCTTCCCTCTGAGGGTGGTGAGGCACTGGACCAGGTTGCCCAGAGAAGCTGTGGCTGCCCCATCCCTGGAAGCGTTCAAGGCCAGGTTGGATGAGGCTTTGAGCAACCTGGTGTAGTGGAGGGTGTCCCTGCCCATGGCAGGGGGGTTGGAACTGGATGATCTTTGAGGTCCCTTCCAACCCCAACCATTCCAAGGTTCTATGATTCAAGGATTCCCAGGGATCTCCTCCAGTCTGTTATCAGTGATCCCATTGCAGGTCCCAGCCTTCAACACTCTCTGTTTACCCAAAAGCACCGGATAAGGACGCCAGGTGGCCGGGGATGAGGCCGTCACGCCTCGCAGGTTACTCACCCCTTTGTAGATATCCACTTTCAGCGTCTTCTTGTTTGGGAAGAAGGAGAAGTGGGGGCTGCTGGTGTTCGTGCAGATGGAGCTCTGCAACAACGCGACGGGGCGGGACATTGGGTTTGCCCAGCGTGGGTGAGCAGAAAGGGCTGCACACGAGGAGCAGCAGGTGCTGGATGCCTCCTCAGGCTCATTTAAAGGGAAATAATCGGCACCCCCGTTCTTTCCCACCCCCTTTATGCACAGGATATATGGGATCCGCTGGACCCAGGCGCCCTGACGAGGCTCAGAGCTGCCCCCTGCTCGCACCGTCCCCACAGCCACGCCGGCATCGCCGCTCGGTGTCAGCTGCTCTCCAGAAATCCCGGCCCCGACTCACCACATCCGCGTTCGTCTTTTCGAAGAAAGCCTCGGCGAAGACGGTCACCACGAAGATGTTGATGATGAAGGAGACAAAGAGAGCGATGCAGGACTCGACAAAGAAATACTTGTTCGCTCCTTGCACTTCCCTCTTGTTCACACGGTTCGCTTGCCTGGTCTGAAAAGGGGACGGTGACAAAAGCAGCTGGAAAAACAGGAATTTGCCATTATATTGCTTCCATCCAGAATTATACTGTATTATACCGTGGGACCACTGGGTGGGAGGGAACACGCTGGAGGGAAGAAAAAGCAAACCCCGATATTTGCAGAACAAGCAAGGGTTTCTTTTGCCAGTGCGGCTGCAGTAGCCAAGAGACCGCTCCTGGTCCCGCATCCACACGTTACGGACACGTGTCCCAAAGCTCTCCCAGCTCTCCCTCTGCCAGGGCCCAACCCGCCTCCTCCAGAGGGTTTGCCATGTCCCCACTGAAGCAAACGCTTAGAGCAGACTCCTGGAGTGCACAAGCTCCGTGGCAGCGACTGCTCGAGTGTCTCCGGCGTCCCAACGTGCCCACCCTGTACGTGCTTCCCGCACCAACCGGCGCGGGCGCTGACCTTGACCACAGCGGAGTGCAGGTACATGTTGTGTGGAGTTCAACATGATAACGGCGCCCACAATTCCCACGGCCTGCTCCAGCTGCGGCGTGCCGCAGTTCGGGCAGTACGGGATGAACAGCCCCTTCAGCAGCTTCTCCTGGTCGGGTTTCACCGTGACATACTGCGCCCAGACAAGAGGAACGGGAGTTTTTAGCACGACGTGTGTCACGCAGCCGCTTCTGGCCGCCCGTTCGAAGGTACTCGAAAGCCAAAACGTGGCTGATTTGGTAAAAACCACCATGTGAAGACCATCTGCTGTTCAGTAAAACTGGGGGAGCGGCGCTGAGCAGCGCTTGCCGGTGTCCACATCGCAGAGGCAGCGCTCAACACAGCCAGGGTGCGAGCCGGGCTCCAGCCATGCATCAGAAACGCAGACCCGGCTTCGAGTGTCCTTAATTTTAAGTGTCTGCCCAGATTTTGGTGCTGGTCGGGCACAGGAGTAGCGGTGGGGGGAGAGGGAATGTGTCACCAAACAGCGCTGGTGGGAACGCGGAGCCGGTGACGGTACCTCGTATCTGAACGTCAGAGCCATGATGGTGATCAGGAAACTGAACAACACTTCCAGTTTCCGCAAGCCTGCGAGAAGGCAAAGGACCATCAGAAAACTGGGAAAAGCTGAAATCTCAGATTTAGTTTCCAGAATTCAAGAGGAGAAATTACTGTATTTGTCCAGGAAGAGAAAGACGAAGGTGTCGGCGATGGTGATGAGCACACCGCCCCAGAGCAGGATCCTGCGGGAGACGGGCACACATCGGCCTACGGAACACTCGGACCGCGTCCGTCAGCCACAAGCCCGCTTCAGAGCCCAAAATCTCCTTTTTTTTTTTTTCTTAAGGGCATGTGTTTGGGGACAGAACCGTTGTTCAAGGGTTTGTTTACACTTTGATGAGACTTCTGGCTGCCCGGGGAAGGGAGCGCAGGTTTGTTTCCTGCACAAACAGCTCGGATACGAGCTCCCTGCCCAAATCTTGAGGACAAACCCCACGGCCACGCCGAGAACGACAGCAGCGAGCCAGACTTTTAAGAGCTACTTGGTACAAAATTGTAGCATCCTGTTACATTTGTACTTCCAACCTCGCTGGCCAAAGAGGGCATCTGGTCTGGTAGTCCTTTGTTAGGAATATAAAATTTGCCAGGAAAGCTGCAGCCCAATTTTGCCACAAATAGCTGAAATAAAAGCCAGAACGCGCAGCTCACCTCACAGCCGAGAAAAAAACAGAACAGGCACCAACGGCTGAGCCATCTCCGAGAGCTCAGATGAATCACCTTCCACAAAAAGCTTATTCTGGAAAGATTTACAGGAAATAAATGAGTCTGTCTTGGCACACACAGAGTCGCTTTCTCAATCCCAGAGGGACCACTCACTTCCTGCCGCCCTCCGGCGACGGACCCGACTTACTTCCCCACAGACAGGAGGGTAATGGCAATTGCTGAGCCGATGACTTCTTGCATGTCGGATCCGATGATGGCGAGTTCCACCATCAGCCACAGAACGATCCGAGGAACCTGGCAGTAAAGAAACACGTCGTACCGTTAGAGAGAGGGAAAACCTCTTCTCCTTTAATTTCCCAGATGGGCACAGGGCTCCAGCGATGGAGCATTTGGGAACGGTCTCCTTTCCCAGGCCACGGTGTGGAAAACATGTTGACAATCAGCACTTTATGACCGATCCGGAGCAGAAATCCAGGTTAGCTGTGGCAACCGCAGGAGGAGGTTCCCGGGTCACTTATATAATCGGAATTACCTCGCCTCGACACAGCTCGCACGTTGCGAGAGCGAAACCGGACGTTTCCGTGCACCGAGGCGCTGGAAATGAGCAGCGGGAGATATTTCCCATGGTTGGAGCAATGACAAAGCCTCAGGTGTCGGATGAGAAACACCAAACCGCATGGAGGGGGGGACGTCAGCGACTTCCCGCAGCCCTTTCCCAAGGACTCATCTTCAGCTGGACGCAGCGCCCCTTACACGCGCCCTGACGATTTCCTAAGCGGGGAAATCCACCAGCGTTCGAAAGGGCCGTTCCTCTCCTGACTCCTTGGGCTGATTTAAGGGATAAGTATTTCAACTTGGGGCGGCGGCGCTCCGAACAGGAAAGCTGAAATCCTGGGTTTATCCCTGACTCTGTCTGCAATTCACCGGCGAATGCCAGCACGTTCCCCCCACCTCCTACCTGGTGCTTTCATTTTTCCAGGATGGGGAAGACACCGATGGGACCTGAACTGTCCGCCACTGCTCTCCTAACAGCCCCGGTCCTTCACAAGCCCTTTGCGCACTACCTTAGGGCTACGATTAAAATCTTCCCCTACATCTGCCTTGCTTCCACCTGGCAGTCAGACCAGAAGAAATCACCTCAACCCCCAGTTTCTCAGACACCAAAGCAAGATGTGACGATGAAAATACATTTCGGCGGCCGGAACCCTTTCTGCCGAGGAGGATTTGGTGCTTAATGGGCAGCAGCAACACTTCCCAAGTCCCGTGAGCCCTGCCAGCCCCAGCTGAGAGGACTGTGCTGCCCAGGGCCCACGGGCCGATCCGAAGAGCCGCTCCGAACCGCTGCGGAGCGGGAGGTCACCCACCTTCCGGTACTGCCGGTTGCAGACTTCGGCGAGGTGCAGCCCTGTCACCATGCCCAGCCGCGCCGCCAGCCGCTGCAGGAGCAGCTGGATGATCGTCGCCAGCATCAGCACCCAGAGCAGCTGAGGGAGACACGAGGGCAGGAGTGGGTGCGCCGGGGCAGCGGGAAACGACGGGTCCCCCAGGACACCTGCGCCCCGCGAGCACCTTTGGGAATCACAGCCTTTTTAAAATACATGTTATTGACATCCAGAGGCTGGTTTATGTGCCCGGAGCTGGCACGGGAAGGATCTAAACGCACACAAAGCCAGGAGTCACTGCTGGAGAGGGGGTGGGAGGGTGCCTCGCTCTGCCCTTCTCCTTCTCTGGGGTGTTTTCAGCTCAGCGGCAACAGAATCTTCAGTACTCCTGCCCTAAAACCAGGCGGGTACACGGGCTGCACAACTTCCAGCGCTTAATCTGTAGGTTTCTGCACTCACCTTAAATCCAGCGACAGCCCCGGACTGTAAATCCGACTCGATGTTGCCCGGATCCAGACAGGCGATGCTCATCAGAAAGCCCGGCCCCGTGAAAGCCCAGAGCTTGCGGAAACTAAAGCACAAGTGCTGGTGAGGGAGAGAGAGGATGGAGATGTCGGAATTCCAGAGCCCGCTCCCAATGCAGGGGCCGCATCGTCCCCACGAACCACCCCAGCTATCTGGCACCAAAAGTGGCAGCAGACAGCCAGGGTTTGACTTGCATTTCCTCGCTGCTACGACAGACAGCGGCGCTGGTGAGATCCGCCTGTTCCTTCACCCCATCCGAAACTCTCCGGCCATCCCTGCTCCTAATCGAAAGAGTTTACGACGAGACTCTGGGACAGCCAAGGACACGCTCCTGGGTGGGAGATGAATCCTCTTGCGCCTGCAGCCGAAACCGCTGCCTTGTTGGTTATCCAAAAGCACAGGGGGCACCTACACCCCCCTGCGAAGGGGCCGAGGAAGGGGCCGAGGCTGTTCCAAAGGGCAGCTCTTGCTCCCCTTCCTTGATAAGGGAACAAAGAGCCAAGGTCTCTCCCCTGGGGCTGCAAACAAGACATTTCTCTGCTCTTTAGCACGTCTTGCTGCTCAGAGAGTTGCAGGAGACAAATCCTGAGTGATGAATCATTAACTCCACGGCATTAAGGCACAGGAGACCCCCCACCCTCTTCTCCCCCAGATCTCACCCCAGCAGCTCAGCTCAGTCTTCCCAGCCTTGGCACGAAGGGGAACCTGCACCCAAGGGAATGACTCAAGCGGGTACCAAGCGCTCGCAGATTTTTCCGATCGCGTTTTCCCATCGGAGCGAGTGGAGAGGGGCTCAGCCACACTCACCGTTTCATCGTCGGGAATCGGGATCTTGCTGTCAAAGTAGGTGGTAAAAGGCTCCTCCGAGGAGTCGTCCGGCAGCTGCAGCGGGTTCCTGCTGCTGGAGATGGTGCTGACGAACTCCCTGTGCTCCCCAGAGGCATCTTCTGCCGGGGCAAAAGAGAGGCAGAAAAGGAAGGAGGAGTGAGTGAGGGTCCCTGGAAACACGGGGAAACTCGGCAGGGGCTCGGCAAGACCCCCAGGCAGAGCAGAAGGAGCGTGTTCCGCCCTCCCAGTGAAGGCTGATCAGGCCATGGAGAGAGAATCGAATTAAAACAACAGATACTGCTGCAAACCCACCCCAGGAGACATCCCGCCGTGCCCGAACTCTCCCTCTCCCACGCGCCGGGAGCGGGCTGGCGACCCAGCAGGGTATTTATTCAGATGAATTTAAGAAAAGCCACGACGGGGCACTGCGGCAGCCCCATGGCATCACCGTAATGATTAACTGGGACCCAACAAGCCAGATCCAGGAGAAAACCATAGTTGTTTTTTGCACCGTTATGGAGAGCATTACCCCAGACTCTCCCGGCTGAACGGAACATCTGCGAGACGTGTAGTCCTGGAAGGACCCTGCTCTGCTGCGGAACCCCGTCCCTCTCCAGGCAACACACAACACAGCGCTCATTTGGGAGCAAGTGCGAGTCAGGAGACTGCCTGAGGATTTCCCCCTCTCCCAGCGCACGAGAGGCCGGCGGCAGAGCCAGCCCCGATGGATTTTCAGGACAGTTGCTAAGTGTAACTTGCGAGGAAGGTGCGCAGGGTTACTCCAGCGAGGAAAACCCACATTCCCACAGACGATGGGTTAAGACTCGTCATAACCGCCCCGTTCCTTCCCTGTCCTCCTCCAGCAAAATGTCCCTTCTCCCAAACAGAGCCGATACTCACTTTTGCTCTCTCCGCACGATATTTTGCCCCAGGAGCGGAGCAGCAGCGCGAGTCCGAGCACCCGGCCCCCGTCGGAGGGCTGCGAACGAGGCAGCTCTTTTACCGAGTGTCCTACTGCACCATCAGAGCAAACCCAGCCGATGGCTCCTCCTTTTTCCCTGCCTCCCAACACCAGCAGGCACATTTACACAAGGGAGTCAGAGGGCACAGATGGGTCTGCACAGGACAAGCCTGTTCGTTGAGTTGAGTGAGGCCGGGTGAGCCCTGGGAACCAGGATCATCTCAAAAGCACGAGGGTTTGCGTCTGCCACGATAATCGGGGCGGTAAACGGGGATGCGGGATCCTCGGGGTGGTTTGTGCACGGGAAGGAATTGATGAAATGAAAGGTGGATGCCTCAGAGGAAATCTGCAGGGTGAGCCTTACCGTAGGATGCTTTCTGGTCCGTGTTGGAGTTCCCCATGGTGGAACCCTTCCAGCAGGCTGGAAACTGGTTCAGATTGGTCACGTCGGCTGCAAAAGAGAGGGGAAAAAAAAAAAACAACTGTCAAGGAGGAGAATAAAAACCTACAAGAGAGTCGATGGAACCAACAGCTCCTGGCAGGGACAGGTTTTACTTCCGAAGCCCTTTTCCAGCCTTGAAGAACCTTTCAGCGCCGGGAGGGGAGTTTTATCCGGGGCCTGCTTGGAAAATCCTGTTGCTGCAACACAAAGCAGGGGTGAGCGGCCCGACCGGCGGACCAACGTGACGGGTTGTTTGCACACAGCCGGGCTTCGCCGGAGCCTGTTGTGAAACTCCAGCTAAGGAAACAAGAGTGGAATTTCCTTTACGTCTAGAACTTACACGCCATCCCTCCCCTTCCAGGCAGGATTGTTACGGCTCCCCCGCTCCCTTTACGGGGCACCTGAAGTCGCTTTTAAGGGCACGATGTAACTCTCTCCCTACGGCGTATTTTTAAATCCAATCGCCACAGAAAGGAACCGGGATCCGGTACGGGACTTCGGATGAAGCTGACGTCCTCCGGGCTCCCAAAGGTCAATCCCCCAAACCCCTCAAGGACGATCCAACGTACCAAAAGGATCTACGTGTGGTAGGTAAAGCCCTTAATCTCCCTCAAAGCCCCTTACACATTAACGGGAGATTTCCTTGGAACAAGGTGACATCGGTTCAGTGAAGCCATAAAAAGAAAACATTCCCCAGGAATTCATTTGAAGTGATTTGAAACAATTTTAGATTTTCAAAGACTAATTCTCTGGTTCCATAACCAGCTCTGAAGGTGGTCTGTAACCAAGCCAGGCACGTTAAAATAATCCAGCAGAGCTCCGCTAAGAGCAGCGTCCGGATGCGAATATTCCACCTGCGCGGCTTCGCCCGTGTCCAGCCAGCCTGGGGAGCGGAGAGCGTCGAGAGAGAGACGGTGGAAACGCGTCGGAGGGATGGGTTTTGCCCAGTCTGTCTCCAGGCTCAGGCGCTTTCCTAAAAGAACAACTCTCGGGACACCCTGCCGCTGCTCTCAACGTGGATGAAATCAGAGGATAAGGAAACCACAGGATAAAAATGTTGGGGTTTGTTGCTCCTTCTGCCCATGACCTTTGCCAACACCTTCATGGGATTCCTCAACACCGAGTGTGGCTTTGACCCACCACGTCCTGCCTCTTGGAGGTAAAACACGCACAGGAACCGTTGCTGGGTTTGACTTTATACACCATGTTCCCACTCAGGCATGGCAGTTGCCTTCCCAGGAGGAATATTCATAGAATCATAGAATCATGGAATAATTGGGGTTGGAAGGGACCTCAAAGATCATTCAGTTCCAGCCCCCGTGCCACGGGCAGAGACACCCTCCACTACACCAGGTTGCCCAAAGCCCCATCCAACCTGGCCTTGAACACTTCCAGGGATGGGGCAGCCACAACTTTTCTGGGCAACCTGGTCCAGTGCCTCACCACCCTCACAATGAAGAATTTCTTCCTTATATCCCATTGAAATCTTCCCTCTTTCAATTTAAAGCCTTTGTCCCGTGTCCTGTCACTCCATGCCCCTGTCCAAAGCCCCTCTCCAGCTTTCCTGTAGCCCCTTCAGGTACTGGAAGGTGCTGGAAGGTCTCCCCAGAGCCTTCTCTTCTCCAGGCTGAACAGCCCCAACTCTCCCAGCCTGTCTCCAGAGCAGAGGTGCTCCAGCCCTTGGATCATCTTCGTGGCCTCCTCTGGCCCCACTCCAACAGCTCCATGTCCTTCTGATGCTGGGACCCCCAGAGCTGAAAGCAGCACTGCAGGGGGGTCTCAGGAGAGCAGAGCAGAGGGGCGGAATCCCCCCCCTCGCCCTGCTGCCCGCGCACGGTGCCGGCTCTTTCCACCCAGAGCCGGCCCGGTGTGAGGGCACAACGCCCCGACTGGGGCACAGCCGGGCGCACCAGCACCTCGGGCCCTGCGGCAGGAGCTCCGCGCTGCCGGCAGGACAAACGCCGCGCTCACCACGGGAGACACCGGGAGCTTGTTCGGAGCCAGCGGAGCTCCCGGAAACAAACCTCTCACCGCGCAGAGCTCGGCCGCGCGGCTGGGAACCGCTGAAATTTTTAGAAAACGGATACTGTGGTGAAGATTAGTGTTAGTGGGAGCCTGGTTCGAGATAAAAATTGAACGACAAGAAATATCAGTGAAATATGAAAAATTATTAAAACTGAAATAGAATTTTACTCAAATCCCAGACTTTAATCTTGACAAATACCAGGTGAATTGGGGGAAAAAAAAAAGATAAAGAAAAAAATTATATTTAAAGTTAGATGCAGAAATAAATAAAGTAATAGTGCACCCTGACTATAAAAAATAAAGTACACAAACAAAATCAAAAGAACTCACTAAAGGTAATTAATATTACCTTGTAAAATGAAAGTCAATATCGTTATTGGTTAAGATATGGAAAATCAGACTATAAAATCTTTAGAGTAAAAGTTCAAGTCCCTACACAGGCCCAAAAGGAAAGAAAAATTAAAAAATAAAAAACCTCCCAATAAAAACTCAAGATTGATCAAAGAATTTGCCAAATTACAAAACGTGTCACAAATTACTGCTTGTTTAACCACACACCAAGAGCAGCAGGTGAACCAATTCCATGGGGAATTCTAACCATGAATTTGACTAAATTGGAACATGAAAATGAAACTACACAATGTGAACAAAAACCAGTTACTAAATGGCAAGAAAAAGTGGAGATTATTAGAAAACAATGAAAATCTCCAGGAGATGGAGCTGATGGTGAGAAACTATTAAATCATGTTTTTACTAAGATAGGAAGGTTTTGGAATGTAGGATGGTTCTTATGATCAGCCAATAAAGAAAAATACAAGCCAAATGATCATGGAATGGAAATGTGATAAAACTAATCAAACATCGAATCAGGTGACAAGTTGGGACTCTGTTTGGTCAACAACCATTTTATCACAATTCCAGCACACGGCAAAGGCTACTTGGTGTTTTACTTGGGACGGATCAATTTTTGCAACTTGGCCATGGGTACAGGATAAAGGAAGCTCAACACAAGAAAAAGAAAACCCAGTGTCATGGTGGAAATGGGAAAAGATACAGAATTGCTGTTCTGGTGACAGAATAATCCAGGATATTCCCCCTCTAGCTGCTGCTCTAAAATATACATATCTTTGTCGAGGCCCTAAAAACAGCCTCGTATTGACCGAATACTCCTAAAAGAGGAACAATATTCAGCCGTAAAAAATCTTCAATCCAAAGTCCAGGACACTTGGTTTGGGCAATGAGTGACGGAACCTGGACAACACATTTACCTCTGGATGGCAAAATAAAGCAAATAACTCTAGGCATGACAACATTATGTCCGATTTGGAAAAAGGCTCCTTTCAGAGGAACTTTAGAAAATTTGAAATTGGAACAAACAAAAAGGTCAGAAATAAATGAAGAATGAAATGAACCTTCATCAGAGGTAAAAATTAGTTGGGTATTGGAATCTTTATTGACTCCTTTGGCAATCTATAGAAACAGAGAATGGATACATCAGCTAACAGGTCAGGTAGAAAATTGGCAAATACAACCAGAAAGGGATTTAAGGATTGGAATGTACAATTACAAACCACTTTGAAAATGCCTCTACAAACTAGAATGGCTTTAGATCTGCTCTAACTCCAAAAGCACGGGGTCTGCAGGTAACTGGAAGATAGAACTGACCATCGCTGTGCAGACATTCCAGATGTGAGTCCAGATGTAGAACACGACTCAGACTTACCAGAGAAACTGGAGGAAAGCACTCAAGAACTTCAGGAAAACATGCAAGAAAGCTGGAAAGATAAAATTTTTAACGGATTAGGATGGAATTTGAGTTCTTGGATAAAATCATTAATTAGCACTGCAATTGACTGGTTAATACTCTTTTTGGCGACTATTTTGATTTACTATTGTTTGAAAAAATAAATAAGAAGTCTGTATTTAATCAGACGATTATCCAGGCAGTGGCCAGACAGCAGGATGAAACAGAATCAATTCCAAGGCTCCCACCAGCAAAGAGTGAATGAAAGGCTAATAATGTACTAAAGAGAATATTCAACTTTGAGCATTAAGATGAAAGTGTTGAAATCATTTTCAAAATTTTCAAAGGGGGGGGGGGGAATGTTACAAAACTGACAAAATAATCAGGTAGAAAAGTTAGACAGAAAAACTGAAAAGCAAACTGTGTAAGTCAGGATTGTTAAGTTTGATAAGTAACTATAAGGGCCTCACTAGAAAATTACTGTATGTTTTAAACCAAGGAACAGAAAGACATTGCCAGCCAGCTGCTGGGATTCTATGTGAATTGTTTTAAGCAAGAGAACCATGGAGTTCTCGCCAGCCAACCACTGGGAGTTCTTTTATTGTATTAAGAAACAAATGAAGTGGTCATGGACACCAGCTCTGCTGCTTGAAACCCCCCTTCGTTACCCCTTCCCATCTTGATTTGAATAGCAAGGATTATAACCAGTAAAAATAAGTAGAATTAACCAATGATTATTATAGGGTAGGAATATTGATAAGGTGATGTAACTAGTGAAACCAATCATTTTAAAGGTCAAATTTCTCTTAAAGCCCCTCGCTTTAAGAGAGATATTGAGCTCCTGGAGCGAGTCCAGAGAAGGGCGACTAAACTGGTCAGGGGGCTGGAAAATAAAACTTATGAGGAGCGGCTGAGGGAGTTGGGGCTGTTTAGCCTGGAGAAGAGGAGGCTGAGGGGAGACCTGATCACAGCCTACAAATACTTGAGAAGGGATGGTGGGGAGGTGGGGGAAGGGCTCTTTACATTAGTGATGGGTGATAGAACAAGAGGAAATGGGTATAAGCTTAGTCAGGGGAGATCCAGGTTGGATGTTAGGAAGTATTTCTTCTCTGGAAGGGTTGTCAGCCACTGGAATAGGCTGCCCAGGGAGGCGGCTGAGTCTCCATCCCCGGGTGTGTTTAAGAATAGGGTGGATGAACTACTTAGGGATATGATTTAATGGGGGATTAGGGATGGTTGGACTGGATGATCTCTAAGGTCTTTTCCAACCTAGAAATCTATGAATCTATGAAACCAACGGGGCGGGCAGAACGGCGGAGAAAACGGGCTGCGGAGGGTCCTCCCGGGAGCCTTCCTCACCCGCAGGGGCCGTCTGCCTCGGGGGGGACTCTGCTCTCGGGATGCCCAGTGCCGGTGCCGGGGGCGGTCTGCGCCTGCGCGCCCCCCCGCCACCCCGAGCGGGCAGGAGAGCCCCCCGCGCCCGCCCGGGGCCGAGTTCCGCACCCCCCGCAGCGCGGGGGTCGCCCCGCAGTCGCGGCTCCGGTCGCGGCGCTGCTCGGGGCGGCACCACCGCGCAGGAGCGCTCGGGAGCGGCCGCCCCCCCGCCCGGGGATCGGGCCCGGCGGGAGCCCCGCCCGGCACCGGCACCGGCACCGGCAGCGGCACCGGCACCGGCAGCGGAACCGGCAGCGGCAGCGCCCGCCCGCCCGGGCTGCAGCTCCCGGCGCCGCGGGGCCCCCGCCCCTGTCTCCCCTCCGGCGCACCGGCCTCGGCCCCCCCGCCCCGCGGCCCCTCCCGGGGCTGCCCCGGCCCGGCCCGGCCCGGCGGGGCGCGGAGCGATTTCCGCGTAAAGCGAGAGAAAAGGAACGGGCTGTTTCGGAGAGTCACGGTGACGCTGCGAGCACGTCACGAACGCGCGTGGCTGCGGGGCAGGACGGAGGGTCCGCCCCGGGGCCGGGGGTGCCGCCGGGGGAGACCCCCCGGGCACCGCCGGGATAAGGAATGCCGCGGTGCCACAGCGCCAGCCGCGGCGGGAGTTTCTGTCCCGGCTGTCGGTGACAAAAGGCAAATCGATCGCGGCTTTCAGGGGCCGAGGCGAGGCACAGGAACGCATCCTTGAAATCCCAAACTGGGAACCGTGCCCACGTTTCCTTCGGGCTGGTGAATGAGGTGTGCGGGTTTGCTACTACCGGATACAGATCCTCCACAGTTCGGGTTACTGCCCTTAAATCTTGTGCCGTTCTACATCTTTACTGGTAAAATTGGGGTATTGTATTCTGACTCACATTCAATCAGTAACCCAAACTTCAGGAATTTTTCAGTCGTTTCCTTTATGCCCCTTTGGTCTTCCAACCTTAAAGGATATTGTTTTATTCTAACCGCACCAGAACCAGGTTTTACTTCCACCTTTATCGGCGCAGCGTTCTTTGCTTTCCCTGGAATCCCAGAAGCCCATACCCCTGGGTGCACTTGATGTAGGATTTCTTCAATCTTTGAGGCACCCTCAGTTTGTGTTTCCATTTGGCATCTTTTACTTGGAATTCTACTTTACTTTCAGGCTCTTTTAGTCTTTGGAGCTTTCTTCTAATATCTTCTGATGACTGGCCCAACCCCAACGATACCAATTGTTGCTGCCCTGCATCAGATGAGGGGTCTAAGGTGGCGTATTTACGCATCGCCAATCGGAATCTGTCTAAGAATTCCGTGGGGGTTTCGGTTTGCCCTTGCTTCACGGCATGGAGTGCTGACCAATTGACAGCCTTCGGGGTTGCATCCTCTAATCCAAATTTTATCCCATTTTGATATTGCTTTAATATGCGACAGTCTGTATTATCATTGGGATCCCAGTGCGGGGCAGTCAGGGGAACACACGGATCGACTCCCCCCGCCAGCGTTCCGGCTGCCATTCCAGCCTGCACATCAGTTCGGGCGGGTTTGAGAGTTAATGAGTTTCTCAGTTTCAGTCACTGCACCTGACACCATGCCTGTATCTTTCCAGTCTGGGTCTTGATTTTCAATTATTAATTCCAACCTTTTGGCTATTCCTAATGGATCCTTCTTTTTACTCTTTTCTAATGCCAAAACAAGGCGGGGCAAATTTATACCGCATTCCTTTTGCCACTCAGGATGATTTCTTGAAGTGAAAAACGTATCAGCATAACCACCTCGTTCCATTTAGAATTTCTTCTGAGAAACAGCATCAATTGCAATAAAGTGTTACAATTCCATTATAAGTATCATAAGCATTATAACTATTATTCTATTATAAGTATTATTATTCAGCCATTTTTCCTCATCTTCCAATTTATAGAACAGCCGTCACCGATTACAGTCTTTGACCAAAGTTTTCTTATTTATGTTTCCTCCCAGGGGACCCCCAATATTTTTCCAATGTGCCAGGACTCTTCTTCAAAATTCCCCCACTCGGTTGGTTACCCCTTATTTACTGGATTATTATTATCATCTCAATCCCGTTATTACCAAACAAATGACTAAAATTAAAATCACACTTCCTAGGTATAACTAATTATTATTAAAATAACTCGTTCACTCTCATTTTTCGATGGCTTCGTCCATCTCCGGCTGTTTCCCTGGCGGGAGAACAGCACCGCGGATCACGGCTCCGCACTCGCTTCGTGCTACAAGCACGTCTCAGTCACTCACACGCAAACAGGACGAAAAGGAGTTTTACAACCACAGCAATACCCAACCGTACAAACAATTAATACATCTCCTGGAATCACACAAACAGTCACACGGGCTTCAGTCATTAACATTTCAGCTTCCAGATAGTTACCGACTCCGGTGGGACTCGAACTCACAATCAAAATCGCTGTTACTGATTCCAGTGGGACTTGAACCCACAATTGAAACTGTTTTTTTACTGACTCTGGTGGGACTCGAACCCACAATCAAAATTGCCTTTACTGATTCCAGTGGAACTCGAACCCACCATCAAAATCGTCTTTTACTGATTCCAGTGGGACTCGATCCCACAATCAAAACTGATTTTTTACGGATTCCGGTGGGACTCGCACCCACAATCCCAATTGATTAAGGGCACACCATTAGGGCGACAGCTGCCCGGTGCATGCTGTCCTGCGCAGGTTTCACCTCGCGGCTTATGGAACCGGTCCCCAACCCAAGGAATAAAACAATTCCTTTTCTAAGATGGTCCTTGTCTGTTCCCACAGTGATCCGATTGAGGCAAGGAGTCCCTCTGGAGAAATCTCCTGGGGGCACCAAGGAAGTGCTTTTCTCAATGGGTCCTGCAGCCGAGCAGAGAGGGTCTCATCTGGGTCGCCAAAACTGATTCCCAAAAAGTCAGTGCAATTGAAATTGAACTTTCCAAGACACATTTTGGAGTTTCAGAAAGCGCCGTTCTTTATTGCGGCGCTGGGTGCAGGATGTCTCCTCCTGGCTGCACCCTCAGCCCCTGGACAGAACCTTCATTGCGCACCGCGACCACGCGTGTCCATCACGTGTTCCCGTAGTCATTGTCATTCTCTGAAACAGTCGGTTCATTTTCTCTCGCTTCACATGGAAATCCCTTCGCACGCTCAGCCCTCTAGGGAGGACACTAGGGCACCAGTGCAGAGGGGGTAATGGGGTGATGGATGGGGGGCGGGGCCGAGGGGAAGGGCGGGGCCAAGCAGGGCGGGGCCAAGCAGGGCAGGGTGGCACAAAGGTCAATGCCAGCGCTGGGGGGCGAGCGACTGTCGCCCAGCGACCATTGTTGCACGAGCGGCCAGCGTGTCCAGTGCCCATGGGCAACCACGTCTTGGACTAGTCGCAGCCGCGTCCTCGGCTGGTCGCAGACGCGTCCTTGCGCCGCTGCGTCCTCGAGCGGTTGTTTCCGCATCCTTTCTCCTTCACTGCCGCGTCCTTTCCCCTCCACTACCATGAGGATACGACTGCCCTCCCTCATCGAGCTGAACAACTTCCCAACGAAGCTGTGGCTGCTGGTGAACAGCCCATACGTCAGCTCCATCCGCTGGGATGCCCGCGGCGAGGGGCTGCTCATCAGCCAGCTGCTCTTTGAGTGTGAGCTGCTGGTGGCAGAACAATGCCGCACCATGGGGCCAGACGCGGCTGCAGAAGCTGACTGCCTCCTCGAGACCAAGAGCTTCAGCAGCTTCATCCAACAGCTCAACCTCTACGGCTTCCGCCAGTCGGTGATGGGGCTGGAGGGCAGTGTGGAGGGGGCCGAGCCAGGCTTGATGGGTGTCGATGGCGGCAGCTCCGCTGGGCTCCTGCACCACTTCCACAGCCCACACTTCCGCATCGACCGCCCCGACCTCCTCAAGCACCTGAAGCACCTGACAAGCACCACCACGGCGAAGCCGGCGGCCAGCTCGGAGGTGAACGGTCACCCACCCGACCGCTTCCAGCAGCTGCTGGGCACACCGCTGCATCAGGATCCGTTGCTGCCACCTTTGATGGTCGGCAAGGCTGGTGGGCCTGGTGAGGCAGGGCAGTCCACGTGGGGCCAGGGTGGGCTTGAGAAGCACTGGGTGGTATGGGAGAATCAGCGCTCCTCTGAGGGAGGAGGTTACCTGCCCTTACTGGTGGCCACTCAGTTCACCTGCTGTAGGCAAACGGTTGTTCTTTGTGCCAGGAGATCTGCTGCCAGTAAGCATGGACAAGGTGGATCACGTGTGTTTCCATCTGCCTGTAGGCTACAGTAGGGTCCCCATTGTGTCCTACACTAAGCACTCCCTCACCCCATCTCCGGGGGACCTCAGGACAGGTGGTGCAGATCACCTGCGGGGTGCCCAACGGTGAGTTTTGGAGGGTAGCAGAGCCTGTGGGTGGGCGTCCCATGCCCAGGAAAGCTTGCACCACCCTGAGATTGGGCTGCTTTTGATTGCTTTCTCAGCAGGGAGGACCAGCCCGGCAGCCCTGGAGAAGCCTCTGGACCTGCCTGAGCTGGGGCCAGACGCCTTTGCTGAGGCCTTTCCAGAGCTGGCAGGGGACCACTTGCAGTTTGAGGATGAGGAGCCGTTCATGGTGGACATCAGCGACACGCTCGCCTGGCTCAACACCATGGACAGCAAGGACAGCATCGCCGACAGCCCCTGCCTGACTGCCCTCTTCAACAGGCTCCCTGACCTCTCAGAGCACGTGGCAGAGGGGACAGCGGTCCTCCCTACCCGGATGACGGTGAGTTCCATGGAGACTTTGGTGGAGAGTCCCTTGGAGGGTCACCCAGAGGGTTCTCCGGAGACTCCCCTGAAGGCTGCTCTGGAGAGTCCTCTGCTGAGTCCCTCATCTGCCCCCCAGCATCAGCCGCCCTGCATGGCCCAAGCGGTGGAGGAGGTGCTGCAGAGACAGCCTCGGGTGGTTCTGACCCGCTTGCGGCTGCCGCCGGGCTTTGTCTCCTGCCGGGTGGCACCCAGCTCAGGAGAGGCGAGCAGCAAGCGGCCCAAGCGCCCCGCGCCAGTCGGCACCCGCAAGACGCAGGACACCGTCCCACGGAAGAAGAGCAAGAGGGCGGCGGCGTGCCGGCTGGCCAAACGCTCCAACACTCGGCGCCCCAACCGCCGTCGATAGGTTCCTAGAGAAGGTGTGGAGCACGGGTCTCCATGACACACGACCTGCACTTGCCCACTCCAGCCCCAGCCCTCTCCCGTATCTCTCTTTCTTTCTTAATTAAATTTCTTAATGTAATTTCTTAAAGGTTTGATGTTCCTTTCACAGCACCTCCACCGGCGGTCACTGGTGCAGCAGGAGGCGGGGGGGTTAACACAGCCCCTGCCGCACATGTACCTCTGACCCTCCACCTCTTCACCCCAGTATATGAGCAACCCCCCATGATTCCGGACGGAAACGTTTCATCACAACCTTAATTCCCGGACTCACCTCTTTAGTTGGATCTCATCCTTCAATTGCAAACATAGGAAACAAAAACCACTCCTTTCAAATCTCCCTCACCTATATAGCTCCGTATGGAAGCACACACAGCTGCCTGACAGCAGCACAGCCGTCACAGGCACCGTGATCCGGCTCCACCGAATCCAGCAGCGGTGATCTCCAGACCTCACTTGGATTTCAGTCAGCTCTGTGATGGGCCAGCTCTGCCAGTGGGTTAGACTACACCTGGCTAGGAGGGTACCTGTGGGAGGCTGAGCTTAGTGGTCTTAGAATCATAGAATCATAGAATCGTTAGGGCTGGAAGGGACCTTCAAAGGTCATCTAGTCCAACCCCCCTGCAAGGAACAGGGATATCTCCAACTAGATCAGGTTGCTCAGGGCCTCATCCAACCGGGCCTTGAACGTCTCCAGGGATGGAGCATCCACCACCTCTCTGGGCAACCTCTCTGGGCAACCTCTAAATCACGTGCAGAGGTTGGCTTTACTTTTAGGGTCCACAGCTGGCTGTGAGCACTTGGGTATGGTGGGCAGGGCTGCCATCGCCTGCCTGAGCCAACAGAGGACAACACGTGTGACACTCGGTGCTGCCATGACAGCATGTTTTTCATTTGTCAGCCTTTCATCAGTACAGCAGCTCCAAAAACTCGCCTTCTACGTTTGGCAGCTCTGCCCACATGTGACACGCTGGCCCTGCTCACATTTGTGAAACCTCTCCCGCAGCGCAGGCTGGGTCGTTTTGCTGTCTGTCCTTTCACAGTCATCTCTGCGTTCCCACGTGTGTCAGCGGCTGGCGATGCTCTGGCTGGTTCATGTTCAAATTCTGTCCATGCAGCCATTCCCTTCGCTGGTGCCAATAATCCTGCGTGGCGCGACCCACTGCCTCGAGACCTTGGGCTCCAGCCCATTAATGCTGCAGCTCTCTGAGCTTTGCTTCTCTCTCGGGTGACACCCACGACGACGATGAAGGAGCATGCCACAGCTCTGCTTAAAACATGAAAATCAGTATTAAACAGCATTGACACCATTACAGCCCAGTGGGGCTTCACTCCTTACCAACTCCTGTGAACAACAGACACCTTTAATTCAGGTCTCTGGTTTCTGACCAATTCCTTATCCGTCTTAATAATGTACTACCTCACTCGTATTTAGAGAACGTTTACAACAATCTATCAAGGGAAACTTTGTCAAACAGCTTTCTACAAATCCCAACACACTAGATCTAGTAATTTAATTTAAGTTAATAGCTGCTCCGTATTGTAAAAGCAACCACTTCCTTTTTCTCGAACGGTGAGAAAAGAAAAAAATGCTTCAAGTCATTACATGAGCCTTACTCTGCTCAGATTATATAATGTGACTGCTTCAAAGAACATTTTTTAGTAAAACCTGCCAATTTGCACTTGCAGAAAAACTGTGCTTTGCTGGTTGGTTTCCTTACCTCCTACAATGCACATTCCCATTGAAGCTGCAAGTCCATCACCTTAAATAGTTCCTTAACACCAAAAAGAAAAAATGAAGAAAAATACCACTTATCTCCACCACCTTCTGTGTGCCAGAGAGATCAAACTGAGGGAGCTCATGGATCACCCTTTTTTTTCTCAAAGTACAGCCCCAGCAGAAAAAGGTCTCATATTTTATTTAAAAAAAAAGAATATTCCAACCCCTGCAGCTGCAGAAGGAAGTTTTAACATGTTTTCCATGTGTTTTCAAAACTCATAACGCAAATCAATTTAACTGTAAATTAATTATATTTCTTAAAACCCAGGCACATGGAAATCAGACTTGTTTTTAATTAATTGTATGTAGCCAGCTGGGCAGTGGTATTTTTCATCAAACAGGAACAACAGCTGAGATGCTGGACAAGGGACGATCCCAAACTCCTCCCCTAAGATCCATCACCAAACAGCCAGCTCCGCAGCCCAGAATATTCTATGGCAGACACAGTGAGAAGAGAGAAAAGATGGTTTTATCGCAAACATCTACTGGGGGCAGAGGGAGGCAGAGCCCAGGAGTCACAGCGGTTCAGCCAGCAGCCAGACAGCGGCACCTGCAACGACAGAGTCCAAAGCTCCGATATCCCACCAAGGCAGGACCAGGCACCACGGGGCTCCCCGGCTGTGGGGAACGCCGCTCCCGAGGAGCTGCTCACGGCCCAGAGGACAGAGCTGCTGCTGGCATTGACTATGGGATGGCTGTGGCCCCTTGACCCCACGTGCGATGCCCTTAGAGACCGGTGCGCGTGCAGAGATGCACAGTGGCCCTGTGCCACGCAGCGGGGCTCCGTCGGGAGCCGCTGGGGAGCTGCCATGGAGTTCTTTCCCAGCCCCGCGGAGCACCATCCCTCGCCAGAGTTGGGCTGACTCGGAGCAGTGTTCAGAGTTGGGGAAAATGGGCAGCAGGGCCTGCCACACACCTGGGCTTGCTGACCTTCTGGATCTGCCTGCTTCTTCCGCAGCGCCTGTCTTCCGTCTCTGTCTCTTCCTTTCCGGCTGATGCTCCCTCTCCGCTGCCCAGGTCTTTTTTCTCTTCTTCTGTTTTCCGTTTCTGGCGTCAGCAGGGGCAAGGGACACCCTGGGCCTGAGAGCGAGCGTTTGGCAAATGGCAAATGGCTACCTCAGCTCTACAGAGAAGAGCCCTCCGGTTGGGAGCCCGCCGGGAACCGGAATCGGAACCGGAAGTGGAAGCGGCAGCGCCCGCCCGGGCTGCAGCTCCCGGCGCCGCGGGGCCCCCGCCGCTGTCTCCCCTCCGGCGCACCGGCCCCGGCCCCGCTCGCCCCGCGGCCCCTCCCGGGGCTGCCCCGGCCCGGCCCGGCCCGGCGGGAGCGGGAAGCGGCGGCGGGGCGCGGAGCGCCGGAGAGCGGGGCCGGGAGCGGGACGGCGGGGACAGAGGGGGGAGCGGCGGGGGCGGAGCGAGAGCGGGCCGGGGCCGCGCCCGGGAGCGGCGGCACAGGGCCCGGCCGGGGCCCGGCGGCAGGGACGGGCCCGGCAGCGATGCGGTTGCCCCCGTTCCGCGAGCGCTCCCCAGGAGCCGCGTTACCGGGAGCCTCCGAACGTGCGCGGCTGCAACAGCCCTGCCCGGGCCCGATCCTGCCCCTGGCACCTGCGGTGAGCGGCATCGCACAGGGCGGCGGGACCGGGAGACAGAGCAGCATCGGGGTGCGGGTGGGATTGCCCAGATGGGCTTTGGTTTGTTGGTCGCTTTGCTTTTTTAAAAAATGCCATTTAAGCCCTTCCCTCTTTGTAGGGCTGCTGGTTAAAGACTCGTCCGTCAGAGATGGCTCAGGAGCCCACCAGGGCCAGCGGTGCTTTCTGGATCCCGTGGCCACGAGGGGCAGAGGGACAGGTTGCCAGATCCCAGGGCTGTGCGCTGGCAGGGGCACCCCTGCCTGGTTTTCCTCAGCGAAGCCCCAGCTGGTGCCGGCCCCGTGCTGCAGCCCAGGGACTGAGGCTCGAGGCACAGCTGGGCATTTCTGCGGGCGCTGCGCCCTGCCGGCCCCGCTGCCGGCTGCCCTGGGCTTCCCTCCCCGTTCTCTCCAGCTCTGCTTTCTGCCGGCACTGGGGGCACAGCAGAATGGCTTCAGGGCATGATGGATGATGGGAAGATGGATGCTGGTGACGTCCCGGTGCCTCTGTCCCACTCCCACTTCACAGCTGTGATGTCCGAGATCTGGCGCACCTGAAGGCCCAGGCAGAGACCTCCAGGGTCTTTATTTTCAGTACTGACTGAATAACCTGTAACACGGTCACTGTTCAGGTAATATGAGACCCCATCTACACAGAGTTCAAGATAAGGTTCCTAAAATCATTAAGGTTAGAAAGGAGCTCTAAGATCATCAAGTCCAACCATCAACTCAATACCACCATGCCCATTAAACCATGTCCTGAAGTGCTACATCTACATGTTTCTTGAACACTTCCAGGCACAGTGACTCCACCACTTCCCTGGGCAACCTGTTCCAATGTTTGACCACTCTTTCAAGAAAGAAATTTTTCCTAATGCCTAATCTAAACCTCCCCTGGTGCAACTTGACGCTGTTTCTTCTCATCCTATTGCTAGTTACCTGGGAGAAGAGACCAACCCCAACCTGACTACAACTTCCTTTCAGATAGCTGTAGAGTGTGATGAGGTCTCTCCTGAGCCTCCTTTTCTCCCGGCTGAACACCCCACTTCCCTCAGCCGCTCTGCGTAAGACTTGTGCTCCAGACCCTTCACCAGCTTCATTGCTCTTCTCTGGAAGTTGCCAAACACACCAGTGCTGAGTACGGGGCACCATTACTGCCCCAGTCCTGCTGGTCACACTGCTGCTGAGACAGCCCAGGATGCTGGTGGCCACCTTGGCCACCTGGGCACACTGCTGGCTCACGTTCAGCCGCTGCCAACCGGCATCCCCAGGGCTTTTCCTGCCGGGCAGCTTTCCAGCCGCTCTCCCCCAGCCCGGAGCGTTGCGTGGGGTTGTTGTGACCCAAGTGCAGGACCCGGCACTGGGCCGTGTTGACCCTCACCCAGTTGGCTCTGGCACTGCCTGCAGCCGGAGCCCTGGGCAGCTGCGCGCGTGTGTGGGAGCTACGTCTGGGTTGCCACATTCCTTCTGCCTACGGCTTTCAGCCAAGTGGGAACCATCACTGAGTCCTCTTCTGGGAGGGCGGTGCCCACCGGTTGCCCTCACCTCTGGGCCCAGGACAGGGGCTGCGCTCCGCCCGCACGCCTTCCCGACACGGACTGCCGCGCCACGCTCTGCCCTCTGCTGCGCCACGCTCCTGGGCGCTCACGCTCCGGAAGGGGCTGCGCTTGTATGGGAGGGGGTTTGGCCGCCGTCACTCTTCTCCCTCCCCACGCTGAGGCAGAGCTGCTGCAGAAAAGACAGAACAACTCCCAGACCGCATTCCCCCCATCCCCCCACCAGTAAGAAATTCTCATGCAAAAAATACAGGTTTCTTGGAATGGAGACTAGACGACAGAGAAACATCTAAAGAGGCAGACTTGCTGAATTTAGAGACCTTTTCTTCTTCCCTTGGCACAAGTCAGGAGCGAGGTTGAACTCAGGGAATCCAGAAGGGACCTGCTCGCTAATTCTCACACTGTACCTACCAGCTGATACCGCAAAAGTCAGCAGAGAAAAACCCTCTTAAGAGTTATTTTGAAGTTTTTGAAGGCAGGTGTTCTTGAGTGCAGTGCTGGGCAGCACTGGGGATCGCTCCTCCACAAGTGTTCCGCCAGATTCCCAAAATCGTAGGAATTATACGTTACACAATCGTACATATTCATAGAACTGCCGAGAGCTGATTTACTTAAACATGAGGTTTCCTGGAAGTCACTAATGTATAGAAATGTCCGTCTCACACGCTCAGTTGTCTGCCTCGGTGGTCTTTGGGGTCTTCAGGGGTCCTCTGGTGGTCTTCAGCAGTCTTCCTCACTTGTCCTTTAGTTGATCATTTTTCTTGATTCTGCGCAGTAGGAAGTCTTCTACGTGCTTTGCAGACAAATTTGAAAGAACGCTTGTTAGCAGCTTCATTATCTACACTTCCTTGATTATCTCTCTCTAACATAACCAGTGTTGCCTCAGTAGTCTGAATTATGCGCAAAGGGTTAAAAGGCTGTCACCTCCCCAAAGAGTTAAAAGAAACGGGGTCTTGAGTTAATCAGCTAAGGTATTTACAACTCACTTGTGTCCTTGGTTGGGTATCTTTTTCATTCCCCCTTGCCTTTATACTTTGTAAATTCCTTGACAAAGGTTCTAAATTCTCCTGTTTCATCACCTTGGGCAAAGCCCAAACTCTCATAGAAAGCTTCTTTAATTTGTACCTCAAAAGGCAATTAAGGATTGTTAACACAATCACTATTACTAATAGTATCAAAAGTGGGTGGCCTCCTAAGGCTTTTAAGGTTTTCTCTGCAGAAGGCGTGTACCCTGCAAAGACATCCCACCAGTGATGGGCCGTATCAGATTTAATTTGTCTGGACAATCCTACAGGTTTCTCTCTGGTTATCACAGGTTTGATCATGGATTCGGTCAATGTCTTATTCACTTTCTTTAGATGTTCCTGAAGCTCCTCAGATTGGTTCAAGATTTTGTTTAACCCTTCTCGAGATAAGCTTGCATGACTCAGGTTTAAGCTTTCAAAATGCCAAAACACGGCTACCTGTCCTTCTGTGTGTGCAAAAAATGAGTATGTTCGTCCATGCCAAGTTAAACGGGTTACATTCTTGAGACATCCTGTGAACAGGACAGTTACGTTACGCTCTCTAACTGCTGATCGATTGTGAGTCACTAAACGCACATCTCCAGTATTAACTTCTACAAACGTTTCAAATACGTTAGGAGAGAGAATCCTCCGTTTACAACTGTTCTAACAAGCGTGTCAGTGTTCTAACTAGCGTGGTTAACAAGTGTTCTAACAAGCGTGGTTCTAACAAGCGAGTGTTCTAACAAGCATGGTTCACATAATGGAGATTGTCGTCACTTGGACGCCGTCAGAGGTGGTTTCACAAAGATCTAAATCATACGTCGTCTTGTTGCTTCCAATATATTTTCCTTGACATTCTGGTAACCAGTACTCTGGGTTTCCTTGACTTAAAAAGAATGTTGGCAAAATTAAAAATTTACACATTAGTTCAGAGTCTGTCACATGATAGTACATTAATTGTCCTGCACCCCATCTATCATAACATTGCAATCTTGATTGCTTGAGCCATATCGAATCCTGATGCCTCACTTTTGTTTCTTAAGGTTTCCAGACCTACTGAATTTAGGAGTCCTATTCCAGTTCCTGCACCCCCAGGCAAAGTGTCACAGCACGCTCGTCTTGTTCTCCGGAGGGGTGTGACTGGAAAGGAGATATTAAAGGTCAGCCCATGTTTTTGTTGAACTCTTGCTGCGTTTGCGCACGGGATGCAATCTCATGAATTGATTCTGACCTATGGTCAGTCGTGGATTTAACAACGTTAAAGCGATCACTCACAGGGCACCCCTTCTCTTTCCAGTCTAATTTGTGTTCACACCTCCATTTACACACGTCAGGGTATCCCATTCACCGGGTATCCAAGAACGAGTAGTATTCATTATGAAGGAATCATTCCGAGTAACGCATTCCTTCATTTCCAGCAGAGGCACTGCCCCTTTGACTGGACAATGTGTTAGAGGGCCGTTCGATGCAACAGTAAAACTCCTCAAGGTAGTACACAATGCAAAATCTAATCCCGGCCGTGGTGCTTTGGAATTATCCTGTTTGAGGGGTCTCCACAGAAAGCAATTCTGAGAGAACGAAATGTCTGCGCAAGGATAAACATCACAAGTAGGATGTACTTGTAGCTTTTGGCTCTTTCCACTTCCACGGGAGACCCGAAACGAATTAGTCTGTTTTGTTCAAGGGCCAGCCGGGAGTGCAGGCAGTTACCCATCCTAAACCAAAACACAGCAGTGTTAATTCTGTATCAGTCTTACAGATGTTGGTCCTGTTAGCTGGGATTTCCATGGTCCACCAGGTGCTTTCTTGTTTCTTGAATACTGGATCCACGCAGCATGTTTCTCAAGTTTAATTGCAGCGTAGGTCGTGAGCAGAACTTGAAAAGGGCCGCTCCATTTTCCTTCCAGAGGATCACCTGAAACGTTTTTAACACAGACCCAGTCCCCTGGGTTCAAAGGCTGTAGTGGAGTATCTAGACCCCACGCTTGTGCAGACAGCACTAGTTTATTGACTTCTTGCAATTGTTTCCCCAATAGTATTAGATATTGTTGCAAACTAATTTCCCCCACTTGGGTGAGATCTTGCCCTAAATATCTGGTTTGATATGGTCTCCCGTGTAAGATTTCAAAAGGACTCGGTTTCTCTTTAGTTCTTGGCTTAGCTCCAAGCCTTACTAACGCAATCGGGAGGGCGTGATCCCACTTCAGGTTGGTTTCCTGGCAGGTTTTGCTTAGCTGTGTTTTTGTCACGATTCATCTTTTCCACCTGTCCACTAGCTTGCGGCCGGGAAGCTGTATGTAATTTCCAGTCAATCTCTGAAAATTTACTGACTTGCTGAACTATTTGTGACACGAACTGTGACCCTCTGTCCGAGGAGATCACTTCTGGTACTCCAAATCTGGGAAAGATTTCTCTTAATAGAGCCTTTGTTACTTCTCGAGCTTTGTTCTACATGGGAAGGCTTCAGGCCACCCAGAATAGGTATCGGTTCAGACTAACAAATACCTGAACCCCCCTTTTCTGGGGAGCTCTGAGAAAATCTATTTGCCAGTTTTGACCTGGAATGTTTCCCTTACCAGTATTTCCAAATTTGACATGATTTTCTACTTTTGAGTTATTTTTTAAACATATTTCACACCTTCCAACTACATTTTTCATAGTTTGGAATAAGTTCCTGGCCACTATCTGTTTAGTGAGGGAATCCTACAAAACTTCAGTTCCCCAATGGATTTTGTCATGTTCTGGTTTTATCAATTTCCATAATATCTTAAAGGGAATTGCTATTCTCCTGTCTTTTCACATTGCCCATTCTGATGAGCTAATCTCTGCCTTTAAGTTATTAATTGATTTCTGATCTTTTTCGTCATCTTTAACTGACTCACGTAGTGGCAAAGATTTCTCAGGAATCAAACTTAATACCTCACCTTGTTCCGCAGCCCGCTTGGCTTCATAATCAGCTAATTTGTTCCCCATTTCCTTGTCAGTGTTACCTTGCATCTGCAATGCGTAATTGCTACTGCCGATGGAAGTTGTACAGCTTCTAGAAGTGGTATTATCACATCAGCAAGTTTCATACCTTTGCCTTGAGCGGTAAGGAGTCCTCGTTCCTTCTCAGTTGCTCCATGGGCGTGAACTACACCAAAGGCTGTTTTGAGTCTGTCCATACGGTTACTCGCAATTCCTTGGCGAGCTCTAACACCCTGACCAAGGCAACTATTTCAGCTCATGCAGATGTACCTGTAGGGAGTGATTTTGCTTCTCCCACTTGATCTTTGGTGGTTACAGCATATCTGGCCATTTGTTCTAGTTTTAGCTGGGACAGTGTTAGCTCTTTCTTTTTAGCAGCTAGAAGAGCTCCATGTTTTGGTTTTACTCAGAGGCTCGCTCTGAGAAGAATGCTGATAGCAAGCTGATGTTTGTGGCTGGATGTGAAACTCCAAGGACTTTTCAGTGTGCCGGAGTGCAGAAGCACGGCGGGATAAGGGGGGAGCATAGCCGGGACAAGGGGGACACGATTCCCCTTGTGATTTGTGGTGGAACTGAAGATTGAGGCCAAACTGGCCAATCAGTATTCCATATCATGCAGCGTCATGCCCAGTATAAAAGCCAGGGGCAGCCGGGAGGAAGGGCTTTTGCGCTTTGGCTCTTTCGCCACTTCTGCTCTTTTGCGCTTGCTGAGCTTTTGCTCTATTGCCTTTTTTTCCCCCCTCTCTCCCAGTACTCCCACTCTCGAAGTGCTATCTCTCTCTCTCTGCCCCTCTCTATTTTGGGGCCTTGCGTTCGTCTGGGATTGCAGCTTCGGGACGAGACGGGCTTCGCATACGAGGGGGTGGTGAGCACCTACACTATATTAAATCATCTGTATTAAATCATTCTTATCTCAACCCACGGGTTTCCCGTTTGTCCTTTAATTCTCTCCCTCATTCCTGGGGGTGGGGGAGAGTGAGTGACCAGCTTGGGGGGGGGGGGGTGTCGGCCTAACCCACGACACCATTCCAATTCCATTTCTTACAGAACTGCTCCCATCGGTGTACCAGGTATGGTCCACTTCCTCTAAAGGTTCCTCTTTAAGATCCGGTCTGCTCGTGCACACAGTCTGAATGCTGTCTATGCAATCACGCACAACAGTCTCCATTTCTTGTTTTTCGTTTAGAAAGGAAGCAGGATTTGTCGTAGTAGATATAACAATCTCTGTACCATCTTGTTCTGCCGGAACCCCTTAATATTTTAGGAATCTCAGTGGGGAAAGCCAGTGTCCTCCTTTTTGTTCTAAAACAGAGGTTACTGCATCAGAAGTGTGCACGATTATCTTTTGTCCCAGAGTGAATTTTCGTGCTTCTTGGATGGTGAGAGTAACAGCAACCACTGCCCGAAGGCATCCTGGCCATCCTTTGCTTACTCCATCCAACGGCTTGGAGAAGTATGCCACAGCTCATTATAAGGTCCCAGTTTAAAGCCAAAATTCCTAAAGCCACCCCTTGTCTCTCATATGAGAACAGCCGAACGGTTTTGTTACATCAGGCAGACCCAAAGCTGGTGCCCTCATCAGTTTCAGTTCTTGGAACGCCCTTTTGGCCTCGCCAGTCCAAGTTCTTTGTGTCTGGCCATTTTTCAATAGTTCATAGAGAGCTTTAACTGAAAGTCTGTAATTACAAATCCATAAACGACACCAACCCGTCATTCCCAAAAAAGTTCAAAATTCTTTCACTGTGGTCCACTCTGGAGTCCTGCAAATGCCTTCTTTTCAGTCTCGAGTTCATCAGCTAAGGTATTTGCAAGTCATTTGTGTCCTTGGTTGGGTATCTTATTCAAGGAAATTGCACTTAGTCTATCCAGTCCTAAGCCACCAGGAGTCTCATGTCTCGGATGGTGTTTAGCAGGTGCTCTCTTTTAGTCCTGACAGAACATATGTTGTTACCATTTCCACAGAAAAAAATTACAGTATTTCACATTTCTTCCTTTAAAAATAAAAAAATAAGTACTGTTCTGGTTCTTCTTTTGAGGAAATTCATGGACGAGAGACTTTGGATGTGTCCTTTAAACATGTATCAAACAGTTCCTGTAGTGTTGGTTTTTTCTCCCCTCAGTGTTTCTGTGAATAATCTTATGATGACGCCAGTAAAAGTCACTCGGGATGTCTCTGTCTGTAGAAAATCTTGTCTCTTGTAAGTCCTAGCAGCATGAGGGGAGCATCCTCCTAAAGCAACTGGCCTCTTACAAGAGGGACACCAGACTGCTTCAGTCGCTCACGTCCGCTGGCAAAGAGGTGGTGTCAAGTTCACACAACTGCTCCATGTTGACGGATTTGGAGAGGTAATCGTTGGTCCCTTCATCCCAGGAATGCTGCAGGTAAGAAGTGGCCATGAGGGTCTCGTCAAAGTCCGGGTTGTTCTGGTTGGCTTCAGTGAGGAGCTGCTCCTGCCCCTGGGCACAGTCGATGTGCCCGGGTGCTGCCAAGTCCACATCGTGCAATATGGGGCTTGTTGGAGTCGTGAGCTCCAGCTCCCCAGAAGCGGGGGGGGAATGAGGGGGGGGATGGGGGGGGGATGGGGAGGATGGGGGGGATGGGGGGATGAGGAGGGGGGGAATGAGGAGGGGGGGATGAGGGGGATGAGGGGAAGGGGGGGGATGGGGGAGGAAGGGAGGGGGGGATGGGGGGGGAAAAGGAGGGGGAAGAGGAGGGGGGGAAGGGGGGGAAGAGGGGGGGAAGAAGAGGGGGGAAGAGGGAGGGGGGGGAAGGGGGGGAGGTAAAGGTGGGAAGAGGGGGGAAGAGGGGGAGGAAAAGAGGGGGGGAAAAGAACAAGTGAAGAAAGTGATGCGCGGAAAGAAACTCCATAACTCCGGGCGAGTTACAAAGCAGGTATGTTTGTTGCAGCGCGGGGTGCAAGGGGGATCTCTCCTCCACAAACTTGCCCACCGTACGGCAAAACAAGCGCCTGTTTATAATGACCAGATGGTCGTTAACAGTTCGCGTTATTTTATTTGCTCCTTCTCAAGCCACCCTAATGTCATCATTCTGGAGCCTCTTACCTATATCGGTATTTTGCTAAACTATTTGCTGTTTGCAATGCCTGACTGAGTGTTGTTTCCATATCAAAAGAAATAAAGAAAGAGAAAAAAAAAAGAAAAGGGATCTGCAGCCCAGCGGGTACCTCCTCTGCTCCCCAAACGGCCCTGAGCTCTCCCTTCTCCTGGATCCTGCCGGTGCCGCTCTCCTCCCCATGGGATCCAGCATCCCCGCAGGACCTGGCCTCGTGGGAGGGATGGAAGCTGTGGAAAGCCCTCCCCAGCCCTGAGGGGAGAGGGGACAAGGCGAGAGGGCTCCACATCTCCTACCTGCCAGCTGGGATTGGCACATCGGAAGTAGCAGAAGTTGTCGGTGATCCACTCGTAGATGGCGGAGAGGGGGATCTGGGGCTTCTTGCTGGCTTCCATCGCCATGCGGATGAGGGTGGCGTAGGAGTAGGGCGGCTTGATGGAGGGGTCGCTCTTGTAGTCCACGTCCCCGACAAGCTGAGGGTGCGTGGCCGTGGCGTGGTGCGCCGGCCTCGAGGTGGAGGCAGAGATGGGCTGGCAGGGAGCGGGAGGCACAGCCACATGTGCCAGGTCAGCGGCCAGGGGCGAGCACGGGGCAGCAAAGCTGGGCATCTCTTGCCAGTGCTGCGGGTCCGGGGCGCCAGGGCAGCAGGAGGGCTTGCCCGTGAGAGTGTGTTTGATGGAGAAGTCCGGCAGCCAGCCGAGGCTGGGGAAGCTCTCGTCCGGGCCAGCCAAGACCTTCCGGCCGCTGTCGCTTGGTGGCCGCCAGTTCAGCCACCTCTTAGCCATGCCTTGGCGCGCCAGCGGCTCGTGTGTTCCCGGGGTGCAGGGGAAGGGGCGGGAGGGCGCGGGGCAGATCCTGCAACAACAACAGGGAGAGCGACGGCTGAGGCTCCCCGAGGCGCAGCCGCTCTCCGGCACCCGGAGGGCTGGGGCTGGCTGCTCCCGGGGCCGCCGGGCGAGCCCCGTCCCCGGGCTGCTGCGCACCGGAGCTGGCACCCCGGGGAAATTCCCTCCGACCCCCACGTCCCGCGGGCACCCACAGCCTGGGGGGCTGGCACCCACAGCCCAGCAAACCTTCCGCTGAAGAACAAAATGGAAAGAAACACCAAGTTTTGGAACTTAGACTAGCCTGCTCCATAAAGGACAACAAAAAGTCCTTCTATAAATACATTAATAACAAAAGGTTAAATAAATATTTATTAATAAATAATATATATATTAATATATAAATATATATTAATAAAAAGATCACCTCCAGCCCCTACTGGACACAGAGGGTACATTAGTCACTAGTGATGAGGACAAGGCTGAGGTCCTTAATGCCTTCTTTGCCTCAGTCTTTAATAATAAGGCTAGTAGTTCCCAGGTAAGGTGGCCTATGGTGTCTGAGAGCAGGGAGGGAGAGCAGATCGAAGCTCCTGTGATCCAAGAGGAACGGATCAAGGATCTGCTTCATCGGCTGGATGCCCACAAGTCTATGGGGCCTGATGGTATCCACCCGAGAGTCCTGAGAGAGCTGGCGGATGTCGTTGCCAAACCCCTGTCCATTATCTTTGGGCAGTCTTGGCTCACTGGGGAAGTTCCGCTGGACTGGAGGCTGGCGGATGTCACCCCCATTTACAAAAAAGGGCAGAAGGAGGATCCGGGGAACTACAGGCCTGTCAGTCTGACCTCGGTGACGGGCAAAGTCATGGAACAGGTTATCTTGAGTGCTATTAATGAGCACATACAGGTTAACCGGGTGATCAGGCCCAGTCAACATGGGTTTATGAAAGGCAGGTCTTGCCAATCAAACCTGATCACCTTCTATGACAGGGTGACCCGCCTGGCTGACGAGGGAAGGGCTGTGGATGTAGTTTTCCTTGGCCTCAGTAAAGCCTTTGATACAGTTTCTCATAGTGTTCTGGTTGAGAAACTGGTAACTGCTGGCCTGGACAGGCACACCCTCCTTTGGGTTAAAAACTGGCTGGATGGCCGGGCCCAAAGAGTGGTGGTAAATGGGGCTAAATCCGGCTGGAGGCCAGTCACCAGTGGGGTTCCCCAGGGCTCAGTGCTGGGTCCAGTTCTGTTTAACATCTTTATCAATGACCTGGATGAGGGGATTGAATGCACCCTCAGTAAATTTGCGGACGACACCAAGCTGGGAGGCTGTGTCGATCTGCTCGAGGGTAGGGAGGCCCTTCAGAGGGATTTGGACAGCCTGGATCGTTGGGCTGAGGCCAATGGCATGAGCTTTAACAAGGCCAAGTGCAGAGTCCTTCACTTGGGGTATAAAAACCCCAAGCATCGCTATAGGCTCGGGGAGGAGTGGCTGGAGAGCTGCCTGGCGGAGAAGGACCTGGGGGTGTTGGTTGACTAACGGCTTGATATGAGCCAGCAGTGTGCCCAGGTGGCCAAGAAGGCCAATGGGATACTGGCGTGTATCAAGAATAGTGTGACCAGCAGGAACAGGGAAGTGATCCTGCCCCTGTACTCGGCACTGGTGAGGCCGCACCTGGAATATTGTGTCCAGTTTTGGGCCCCTCGCTTTAAGAGAGATATTGAGCAACTGGAGCGGGTCCAGAGAAGGGCGACTAAACTGGTCAAGGGGCTGGAAAATAAAACTTATGAGGAGCGGCTGAGGGAGCTGGGGCTGTTTAGCCTGGAGAAGAGGAGGCTGAGGGGAGACCTGATTACAGCCTACAAATACTTGAGAAAAGATGGTGGGGAGTTAGGGGAAGGGCTCTTTACATTAGTGATGGGTGATAGAACAAGAGGAAATGGGTATAAGCTTAGTCAGGGGAGATCCAGGTTGGATGTTAGGAAGTATTTCTTCTCTGGAAGGGTTGTCAGCCACTGGAATAGGCTGCCCAGGGAGGTGGTTGAGTCCCCATCCCTGGGTGTGTTTAAGAATAGGGTGGATGAACTACTTAGGGATATGATTTAATGGGGGATTAGGGACGGTTGGACTGGATGATCTCTAAGGTCTTCTCCAACCTAGAAATCTATGAATCTATGAATCCAAAAACCCCCCCTCGGCCAGCCCCAACCAAGCCCTGCCACCCACAGAGCCAGGTTTCTCCCGCCCGCCGGGAGCAGCACAAAGTCTCCCCATCTCCAGCACCTCGCCAGCAGCGCTGCCCATTTCCCCGTGGTTCCGCTCCCACTTGCCCTCGCTTTCCTGCTCTTCCTGCTCCCCCCTGCCCCCGGCACCCCTCAGCCCCGGGGCGGGGGGCGCGGACCCCCCCCCGCGCACACCGTCCCTCCCGGCGAGCCGGGAGCCGCCGGCTGCAGCTCCTGCCGGGCTGGGACGCGGCGGCCGGTTTCTCCGCGGGGCCGGGACCCCGCGAGCCCGCGGCTCCGGGGCAGGAGAGCGCCCTGGGGGGGCCGGGGCCGAGGGGCCGCGCACCGGCTGCGCCGGGCGGTCGGACCGGCAGTTGCCCCGTTCCAACGACGCGGGGCCCGGCGGGCGCGGGGGGGCGGGAGTGCGGGGGCCGCTCCGAACGGATTCCCGCGGGCCACGGCGAAGCCCCGTCCCGCCAGCAGCTCCCGGCCCTGCCATTGGTCCGTGGGGAGCGCGAGCGCCCGGCCGCTGCGGGCTGAGACTCGGCCCGTGGGAGCGGGATGGGACGGGGGGCACTGGAAGGGATGGGATGGGCGGGGTGGTGGGAGCCAGGGATGCTGGGGGACCCCACTGAACCCCACAGCCGGGGCCAAATCCAGCCCAGCAGGACTGTCCCAGGGCCTGGGGGCACAGGATCACCCTGGGGCACCCCTCCAGCCCCGTACCTCCTCCTGCCCTGAGTATGACCCCGGGGGTCCCAGCCATGACCCTCACGGGCCCCATGTCCCCCCAGGAGCTGCCGGCACCACCAGGGCAGTGGGGTGGCCCTGCGGGAGTAGGGCAGAGCTGTCCCCCTGTCATGGGTTAGGCCACTCCAGCAACCAAACCCTACACAGTCGCTCACTCACCCTCCCCCACCCCAGGGATGAGGGAGAGAATTAAAGGATAAACGGGAAACCCGTGTGTTGAGATAAGAACAATTTAATGCAGATGATTTAATACACAGGGTAGATGCTCACCACCTTCTCTTATCCGCAGCCCGTCTCCTCCCGAAGCTGCAATCTCAGACGAACACGAGGCCCCAAAATAGCGAGGGGGGGAGAAAGATAGTACTCTGAGAGTGGGAGTACTGGGAGAGAGAGAAAAAAACGCAATAGAGCAAAAGCGCAGCAAGCGCAAAAGAGGCGAAAGAGCCAAAGCGCAAAAGCCCTTCTGTCCGGCTGCCCCTCACTTTTATACTGGGCATGACGCTGCATGATATGGAATACTGATTGGCCAGTTTGGCCTCAATCTTAAGTTCCACCACAAATCACAAGAGGAATCATGTCCCCCTTGTCCCGGCTATGCTCCCCCCTTATCCCGCCGTGCTTCTGCACTCTGGCACACTGAAAAGTCCTTGGAGTCTCACGTCCAACCACAAACATCAGCTTGCTATCAGCATTCTTCTCAGAGTGAGCCTCTGAGTAAAACCAAAACACGGAGCTCTTCTAGCTGCTAAAAGAAAGAGCTAACACTGTCCCAGCTAAAACCAGGACACCCCCTCCCCACCATGCTGCCTGCTCAGGGTCCAGGCCAGCCCTTGTCCCAGCTGGGGCCATCCTGCTGCCATCCCGCTGCACAGGGACAGCCTTAAACAGGTCACCGTTTGCCCCAGCCCAACCACCCTCCCCCGGGGAAGCCCCCAGCCCCACACTGACACCATCACCCCAACCCTCTCCCCTGTAAGCAGCTCTCCCTCTCCCCAAGCCCCCACAGCCCTCAGCCCAGCCAGATCCAGTGCTACCCCAGGCACAGGTGGGGATCAGAGGGCACCCACCCCACACAGCCCCCTTTGCGGCGCAGTCACAGACCAGGGACACAGGTTTGTTCTCCCTCCTGAAGGGGTTATTAACCGGGAACGCAGAAACACAAACCCAAACAAGGCACCGGGTACAGCCCGACAGCGGCAGCTCCCCCCCAGGAACCGCTTCCCACCCTGCCCAGCTCACAGAGCTGTCACAGGGCTGCTGGTTTGCAGGCCAGTGCTCAGCCCCACGCCACAGCACACCCACGGGTGCCACAGCCCAACCCCTGCCCAGGGTGGGGGGTCCAGGGTGGGGGTGAAGCCCCTCCTGCCCCCTGAAGTTCACCACAGCTGGCTTGGAGGAAGATAACAAACTACTTGGAGTAAGATGGGGGCAAAAGACTCAACAACAACCACCACCACCAAATGGCAAATGACAACAAAACCCCCAACAAACCCAGGCAGCTGATGACTACTACAACAAGGGGCACCCACAGGGTGCCCACCCCCAGGCACCTGCCCCCTCTCTGCCCCTGCCAGCAGAGAAGGACCAGGGCTGGGGTCCTGTAGCACCTGCCAGCCGCAAAGGAGGTTTAAGTGCTTTGCTGCAACAGTTCTGCCATTAAGCCCCACTGGGGGCTCGCAGCCCTGCTGGGCCCCCCGGGCTCGCAGCTGTGCTGGGGGCGGGGGCTCGCAGCCCCAGAGAGGGTCTGCCCGGCAAGATGGCTCCCCAGGGCTCAGCAAGGGAAGTGCTGCAGGCCAGTGGCTTTCCCAGGGCTGGCACAACCTCTCCTGGCCCAGGGGGCAAAGGGAAGGGGCTGGAGCAGTGGCCGGGGGGCTGCCCCACACCCCCTGAGCCCCAGTCCCAGCAGGGGAGAGGAGAACTGGGGGTAGCAGCTGGCACCCACCACAGTTTTGCCCTCCCCCCCTCTCCACTGCAGAGGAAGGTTGAACCTGGCAGTGAAGCAGTCCCAGGCACACCCTCCCCTTCTCCCACCCTGTCCCCCACCTCGCTACAGACCCCAGCCACCATTTGGGGTCAAAACCCTAAAGCCTTGGGAGTAAACCCACAACCATTGCCCCCCACCCTGCTGCTGAGGTCAGCGATGCCATGCAGGGCACCCAGCAGAGGAGGGCTGGGGGCGGCCAGGTTCTGGGCTGGGAGACGTTGCCTGATGGTAGCCTCAGGAGGGGGGATGGGGGGGCTGCAGGGGTCCCCCGGAGCCATCAGAAGTTCTTGAGGTGGCTGTAGAGCTCTCTCTTGCTGCGCTCGCCCGCCCAGGTGCGGCTCTTCAGGCAGAACTTGCACAGGTCCTCCCTGAAGTCCTCGTGGTGCATGGGACGATAGCCCTGGGGCTCGTAGTGTGTCTGGGCACCCACAGCCCCATCAGCACCCGCAGTGCAGCCCCCAGCCCTCCACCCACCCATGGGCAAAGCCAGCAACCCCAGGACCCCACAGCATGGCCCCCTGCCCCTCAAGGTACCATCCTCATGGAGGATGCTCAGAGCCAGACCCCTCCTCGCCCCCCGCGGGCACAGTTTGGGGAGGGAAGAGGGTGTTTTCCCCCCCATTCCCAGCCCTTGCTCTCCTGCCAGGGACCCCCTACCACACAGGGGCCAAAGGGGGGGGCTCACCTAGTACTGAGGGAAGAACTCCCGATACTCCCCCCCCTTCAAGACGTAGAGCTCGGGGCAGTGGATGCGGGGGTGCTCGTTACAGGCTCCGTCCTTCTCCCTGACAAACCCTCCCTGAAAGCACAGACATGAAAATTTACAACAGTAGGACACCTTAGTGGCTTGGCAGGGCTTCAGACTAATTCCTGGATTGGTTCTGGTTTGTCAGTGCTGTGGCCATTTTAGACATGAAACAAAATATTTCAGTGATTTAACAAAAGACAGAAAACCTAAAAGCTCAGAGTGATCTAGGTATGAATATCAAATAAAAGTGATCTAATTCTACCTTTTTTGCTGGCTTTTCTCTCCATATTGTAATGACTTGTATCTGTGTTTTTTTTTAAATTAGATTGCAGATATTTTGTTCTTCTGATTTCTGCATTTTAGTTCAATATTTCTCAATGCAGATGCAACACCTGATGAATTTTACGTCTCCACAATGCTGTTCATCAGGAGTTGTTGGATTTTGGCATTCTTTCCCTCTCTTTAACCCTATGGCATCCTGACATATTTCTATTATGTGGGAAACAATCTTAGCAGATGCCTGCAGAAAGAAATCTATAAAAGAACTTTTTAAATTGAAAAATGTACAACCAAATCAAAGTGAAATTCAGCTTCAGCTCCTGATTTCACTGTTTTATGTAGTATAGTTTGTTAATACAAACCGTATCACAGGCAGCCCAGTCATTTGCCTACGTCATCATTCTTTGCCTCAGTCTTCACTGGCACAAGCTCCAGCTGCACAGCCCAAGTCACGGAAGGCAAAGGCAGGGACTGGGAGAGTGAAGAACCACCCACTGTAGGAGAAGATCAGGTTCGGGACCATCTAAAGAACCTGAAGGTGGACAAGTCCATGGGACCTGATGAGGTGCATCCACGGGTCCTGAGGGAACTGGCAGAGGAAGTTGCTAAGCCACTATCCATCATATTTCAGAAGTCGTGGCAGTCTGGTGAAGTTCCCACTGACTGGGAAAGGGGAAACATAGCCCCCATCTTTAGAAAAGGAAAAAAAAAAAGACCCAGGGAACTACAGGCCAATCAGTCTCACCTCTGTGCCCGGCAAGATCATGGAGCAGATCCTCCTGGTGACTGTGCTAAGGCACATGGAAAATAAGGGGGTGATTGGTGACAGCCAACATGGCTTCACCAAGGGCAAATCCTGCCTGACTAATTTGGTGCCTTCTATGATGAGGCTACAGCATCGATGGATCGGGGAAGAGCAACTGACATCGTCTACCTGGACTTGTGCAAAGCATTTGATACTGTCCCACATGACATAGAACCATAGAATCACACAACGGTTTAGGTTGGAAGGGACCTTAAAGATCATCCAGTTCCAGTCGCCCTGCAGGACAGGCAGGGACACCCTCCACTACACCAGGTTGCCCAAAGCCCCATCCAACCTGGCCTGCAACACTTCCAGGGATGGGGCAGCCACAGCTTCTCTGGGCAACCTGTGCCAGTGCCTCACCTCTCTCAGAGGGAAGAATTTCTTCCTTAGATCTCATTGAAATCTCCCCTCTTTCAGTTTAAAGCCATTGCCCCGTGTCCTGTCACTACACGTCCTTGTCAAAAGCCCCTCTCCGACTTTCTTGTAGCCCCTTGGGTACTGGAAGACTGCTAGAAGAGCCTTCTCTTCTCCAGGCTAGGAACAGATATTTACGGCAGCATGCAGAGGGGCAACACCAACCCCCTAAAGATCAGTAATAAAGAAATCAAAGAGGACATGGTCTTCAGGATCTCTCCCTGGGAAGTCAGGAAGCTCGTGGATCTACGGGAGGGAGAACTACCAGAGGTGGGCACCTCCCCGGGCCATGCTGAGTTGATGCACAATTGTGGCCAGATGCGGGCAGGGAGGTCCCAAGTGGCAGCAGGGCACCGGGACAAGTGACACAGGCGGACAGTGGCACATGCCAAACGGGGCAGCAGCCGTTCTCACCATGGTGCCTAAGTTGTCCACGGGTGGCTACAGGGCTGGAGGCTCCCCCAGAACAACTGCTTTGTCTCTCTGCTTGTCTTTTTCCATCTTTTCTTTTGCCTTTTTGAGGATCTTCTTGTACTTTTCATTTCCTGAAGGAAAAAAACATCCACAAATCGAAGCGCCAACCCCACTTCAGCTGGGAAGTCCCACTCCCCTGACGTTGACCTCTCCCAGAAACCAACTCCTTGAGCAATCTATGGAAGGTGGATGCTGCTGCTCCTCTCTGAATCCTGATGTTCACTCTCACCCGCCTTCCTCCCCACATAGGAGCATCTCATCCCCTGCAACATGATGCAGATCCAACCCTGCCAAAATCCCTGCCAGCCTGCATTACAGCTTTTCCAAGCTTTTCTGTCCAGCCATCATCTTTCCCGGGCTCCGACAGTTACTCTGGCAAGCTCTGCAGGATGGGTCCTGGGGCGAAGCCAACATGGGATCATCTGCTGGAGACTCAGGAAGCAGCCAGGTTGAGCGTTGGTCTGACAGCCCTGAAACCTCCAGGCTTGGTGGAGGTGGCTGTGAGTTGCCCTGTGTGCATATGACATGGTGAGCAAAAAAGGTCCCCAGGAGACCTTCCTGGGGAGCAGAGGGGCAGTGCTCACTGCTCACCTTTGATGTTCTTGGGCAGGTCCAAGCGGATCCTGCGGAAAGATCCCCTCTCCTTTCAGAGAGATTTCTTCTGGTTCTAGGTGAGCCACTTGCATTTGGAAAGTCTTGCAGAAGACTCCAGGCACCCCTGGCAGGTAATAGACCTTCAGAACTTGCTCCTTGCCAGGTGCAATGTAACCCTGCAGAGCGCGAGAGAAGAGAGATGATTCATGAGCCCAACCAAACATCTCCTGCCTGGGTGGTTATACCGAGCGTGTGCGAACAGACTCATGTTAACCTGCAAAAATACATCTTTGGAAGTGCTGGAGCACAGATGAGGACAAGACCAGGGCAGAAGGTGTTGCTGCACCAGAGAGGAGGTGCCCCGTGGGGCTGCCCAAGCCCTGGGCTGGGCTCACGCCAGCCAGGCCAAGAGCAAATACAAGCAGGCAGCAACACGGCGCTGGGTGCCAGGACGGAGCTGCAGCTCTTCTCAGCTCGCCCTCCGCACGCTGGGCTGGCCCCCCGGCTCCCCGCTCCCCTCCCCGCTGCAGGGAGAAGCTGCTGAGCGGGACAGATCCTGCCCCCGGCTCCCCTGACCCTTACTCCAACTGAAAACACAGCTGCAGCGACAGCGAGCCCTGCCAAGCGTCACCGGCGCTGGCAGCCCTCGTCGGTGCCGTTATGGCAACAGCGGCGCGGGCCCAGGCAGAGCCGTGCCTGCGGGAGCTCGCGGGAAGAGGGCACCGGCGTGTCAGCCCTGGCAGGAGCCACGCGTGAAGAAAGGGGAAAGCCACTTGGCTGCCTCTTCCCATGGCAAAGAGGGACACAGGCAGGAACGCTGCTCCGGCTTGACGACATCCACGCAGGACTGAGAAGCCGGGACGGTGGGATGCTGCCGTCTCCTCTCCTCGCTGTCGCAGCCCCGCTCCCCCCCGGCCCCCCTCGCTGCCCCACGAAGCTGCTGCAGAGCAGCGAGGCCGGAGGAGCGAGGGAGCGGCACGGGGGCTCTTACAATCTCTGGCAAAGGGGCTTCATGCCCGAGGCAGAGCGCATTTCAGCCTCACCTGGTTAGCGGTGGCAGGGGACGGGCAGGGTTTGTTATGGACAGGGACAAGGAGTAAATCCCGTCGGATCACACAGCCTGGGTAAGGTGACCCTCAGGAGAGCCCTGCGCCGTCGGGCTCTGGTGCCAGCACAACCAGCACGCCCAGCAGCTGGGGAGCAGAGAGCTGCTGCAGCCCTTGTGCCGCCCGCCGCCCCTGGCTGAACACCAGCAGAGCCAGCGCCGGCACAGACCACGAGAGAGTCTGGTAGGACCACGTTTGCTTGACCAACTCTGCTCCCCAGCAGCAATTCCTCACAGCCCTGTCTCTCCTGGCTGCTTTTGGGGTGTTTGTGTTTTTGGTCCACCTCCTCCCCCCCTTCCACTCTTTAATCCTCTCCTGGGCATCCTGACCAAGTGCCAGGGTTAAGGAGGTGCCACCTCTGTACATGCTGGGCACAACCAGGGGCACGCCGGGCAGAGGGCTGCCTGCAGCGGCTGCGCTGGAGCTCAGCACCGTGTAGGTGAATCCCAGCTTCCCACTGTTCCCAGGGTGACCTCTGCTTCAGTGACTTTGTTAAAGAGCTGAAGAGAGGACAGAGGAGGAGGGAGGTGAAGACACGGGCGTGATGCTGGGAATCTCCTGCTTTTGTTGGGATGAGAGTGAACGAACACAGCGGAGGAGAGGAGCAGGGTACTTTGCTCTCCCGGGGAACCCACAGCCACAGGGTACCTCTTAGCCTTCCATAGAATCAGGGAATGGTTTGGGTTGGAAGGGGGGACCTTCAAGACCACCTAGTTCCAGTCCCCCTGCCATGCGCGGGGACACCCTCCACTACATCAGTTTGCCCAAAGCCCCATCCAACCTGGCCTTGAACACTTCCAGGGACAGGGCAGCCACAGCTTCTCTGGGAAACCTGTGCCAGGTGCCTCACCACCCTCAGAGGGAAGAATTTCTTCCTTAGATCTCATCAAAATCTCCCCTCTTTCAGTTTAAAGCCATTGCCCCGTGTCCTGTCACTATATGTCCTTGTCAAAAGCCCCTCTCCGGCTTTCTAGCCCCTTCGGGTACTGGAAGACTGCTAGAAGATCACCCCGGAGCCTTCTCTTCTCCAGGCTAGGAACAGATATTTATAGCAGCATGCAGAGGGGCAACACCAACCCCCTAAAGATCAGTAACAAAGAAATCAAAGAGGACATACAAGCCCCCTGGGCTTTACGGGGTCATCTCACAGCCAGCTGATACAAACGAGGAGGCATCAAGACACTGCAGAAGAAAAGGTACCTGCGTACAAGTGCTTGCAGTGACAGCAAAAGGGGAGACAGACAGCCCAACAGCTGGAAACATCTGTGGGGGTTTTAACTGCAAAGTAGTAAAGCAGGGATTATTCTGGGACATTCTTTCCAGCTACAGTGGCTGGAAGCCCAAGGTAACTCCGTTCCTGCTTTAACTCCGTTCCTGCTTTATTTCGTTAAGACCATTAAAAGAGAGCATCTCCATGGACCTCAGGCTTTAGGAGCAGATCAGTGGATGGATGTCTTGGGGCATGTCCCTCTAGAGATCACCACTGGGACCATTCCTTGAAGAGAAGGAATTCCCAACGCTGGGGAGGACGGAGATGATCATCGAAGACCATCTTGGACGTAGGACATATCACTCAAAGGTCGTGCTGCCAAGCCATACAGCTGACAAAACGGCTGGGAAGGGGAGATAGCTCCAAACCCAGGTGGGCAGCAACCCACCGGTGATGGTTTCAAGGACCTCTGCCAAGAGAAGCGCATGGTACCTGCAGCCCACAGTCGATCTCCGTGGTGTCGAGGAGGCAGTTGATGAGCGAAGCCTCCCCGCTCAGCAGGACCTCGTAGGTTGGGCCTCCCTCCACCCCGCACAGCGCAACGCCGTGGGCAACGACGTTTGTGTGGCCAAAGAAGGTGAAAACAACCCGCTGGCTCTCGCCCGGCTGCAGCACACCGTAGAGCGGCAGGATGTCAAAAACCTGGAGGTAGAGGAGGAGGGATCGAGATGTCGAGTGTCAAAGTCGATGCAGAAGAAGAGTCATGGCTTGGAGCCAAGGACAGAAACAGCCCGAGAGGCGTCTTCCTCAAACACAGGCAAAATCATCCTAATCTCCTCCTGCATCCAGTACACTTTCCAGTAGAGGAACCATGGAAAAAGTCTTCTCCCATACTCACTAATTAATGCGTTAATTAATACACCACACTAAAGTATTTTGGGAGGTCTCCTGGCACCAAGACATTCTCCCCACTGCAGAACTTGCCTAAACTCACCTTTCACAGCCTTTAGAAAAAGCCAAGACTCGGAGGGGAGAGCCCTCGGAGCCGGGGGAAGGGCTCCAGCCCAGCTCATCCGATTCCCGACGCTTTTCGCCCTCTCCCTGGTTGGCACGCTGCTCTCTCTCCAGGTGATGCAGCAAAACCCCCTCCCAGAAATTTCCATTTGATTAATAACGAGATGAATAACAGTCTCCTAAGTGCTGCAGAGGTAACGTCCTTGGTCAGCCCTATGAGGTCCTGCGTGGCCTCAACAACGACCAGCTGGTTCAGCAGTGCTGTGCGACGTGCTCGGAGGGGTGTGAGGCCACTGCGAGCAGCACCGAGGGCCACCAGTGGGAGTGGGGGCTACGTAACTGCTTGCCACACTGGAAAGGCAGAAGCAAGACCGATTCCCACTTACCTGCTCCACTCCCAAGGTGAGGAGCGATGTCTCCAAGACCTGAGTCCACTCCTTGATCCCCTCTGGGCTATGAGTCTTCGCAGGACTGTCCAACTCCGTAGTACTGTCCAACTCCGCAGCACTGGATGGCAGCAGCTGGAAAACAAGCACCATGGGCTGCAGCGAGCAGCTGGCTGGTCTGGGTGAGACCACTTTGCTGCAGGCTCCACCATCTCATCAAGCCAGGAGCAGCTGAGATGGGGCCTGAGTGCAAATCAAGTAGGGGTACAGAATCATGGAATGGTTTGGGTTGGAAGAGACCTCAAAGACCACCTAGTTCCAACCCTCCTGCCATGGGCAGGGACACCTTTCACTACATCAGGCATGTCCATGCCATCAGCTGAGTGTGGATCCAGATGAGACGTGGGCTCCATCTGCACTCCCTACGCGCAAGCTTGCACGAAGAAGCTGGGTGTGCCCAGCACTCAGTCCTGGCAGAGACCTCGAGGGCATTTTGCACCCTCGTGCCAGCCCAGCTTTGCTCACTCCTGCCCAAGGAACACGCTGAGAACCCCATGCCTGGCTGTGTTACGTGTTCTGTGACAAATACAGGAACGCAGCTGCAAGCGAGACGTACCAAAACCAGGAAAATAAGGACTCAGAAAGCCGTTGGCACGACTATCCTGTTTCAGATGGTGCTTGGGCTTCATCTCATCAGTGCTGGAGACCTGAGCATCAACAACAGGGTGTTCTTCTCCAACAGCACCTCCTGAAGAAGGTAGCCGAGATGTCTTTCTGTCTTGCAGCAGCTGAGAGCTGCTGTTTAACCTCAGAGGTGCCATCTTTCAAAAGGAACCTCATTCCTGGGCTGCTGACCCCTATTTATACACGAGGGCTTTGTCGTTGCTCATGGAGTTCAAAAACACCTGCTTCTTCACTAACATGAGGAAGAGCTTTGTGCTGTAGCCTTGACTTCAGCAGAATCTGGAAGAATATCTACAGGACATCCTTAGACCTAATCAGGGGCCACATCTCCCCAGTGGATAAAGCACTGGAGAGGGAAGAGTTTTCTCACATGGCAATGCTCTTTTGTCATCTCCACGTTTCCAAACCTAGCAAAGCTTTGCCAAGCGTGTATTCCCAAAGATGCCAACCTACATCTTTCCCAGGCCTATGGTCTCCCACCTCCCCAGGGAGGATATTACCTTGATACAGTGACATAAGCAGAAGATGAAACCAGAAGTACCCTTTGAAGCAATTTTGGATCCTACTTAGCCAGGTCCATGTGGTATTTCACTGATTGCTTTGTGCATATGTGGCAACAAAATAGGAAATAAAGGTGATTTCATGCTCCTATCCGAAAATACTCAGCCACGAGGGAGGCAACGCGGGCAGCAGGCGCACAAGAAAATCTGCCTTTGCCTCCAGGGAGTCCTCTGCATCCCTTGGCTCTTGGGCAGGACCCTCCGCTGCTCCCAGAGCTTGGGCTGGCTCCTCGGCGCTCCCATCCCTGGAGCTGCTGTCTGTAGATGCCGAGAGCTCTGGCTGGGCTTCCTCCTCCTTCGGTGGTTGAGATGTGATGAACAATTTAGGCGCTGGAGGACTGACCCTGGAAAATAACATAACTTTGTCAAGGACCGGCAGTGGGAAGGAGGGAAGCCTGAAGGATGTGGCACCTGGGCAGGATGCGGCCCCTGGGCGGGCGCTGGTGATGTAAGCTCTGTGGTGGGTCTGATCCAGCAGCTCTGACACCAGGGTGGAGGAGGTCAATGCTCAAGGCTGCCCAGGGATGATCTTCCTCGCTGCTGGTATGGCAGCAGTGCCGGCAGCTGGTTACAAGAAGAAATGGCAGAGGACAGAGTGCCTTGGGGGGAGGTAAAAAGCACAGCAGGAAAGCGAAAAAGGGACAAAAACTGTGCAAAAAGGTCAGACTGAGTTGCAAAGGGGCTGATCCAAAGAGCAACAAGCTGGTACAGACACACCAGCACCCCCCTGAAAGCACCCACTGTCGCAGACTGTGCCTTCCCCACCCTGAGGGCCAAAGTGAGAAATTTTGCAGCTCTGCTCGATATTTATCCTGAACATCTCCCCAGCCATCACCTGCAGCCATAGGTCAGTACCAGCAAGCGGCGATGCTGGTGGCTTTCTCCAAGTGCCATCAGGCACGAGCTGTGATGGAGCCCACAGCCTCTGCGCCCTGACCCTAACAAAGCCCGGCACCGCGCCGGGGCACCCACGGAGCCCATCACGGGACATCCTCACGCACACAACACCACGGAAAGACACACTGAACACTTGACAGGCTGGAAAGGTGGGCTTGTGTGAACATCATGGGGTTCAACCAGGCCAAGTGCAAGGTCCTGCACATGGGTCGGGCCAATCCCAAGCACAGGTACAGGCTGGGAGGAGAATGGATCGAGAGCAGCACGGAGGAGAAGGACTTGGGGGCGTTGGTTGAGGAGAAGCTCAACATGAGCCAGCAATGTGCGTTGGCAGAATCCCAAACACAGCTGAAGAGCTGGGTACTGCCCTTAGAGAAAGGAGGACAAACCAATCTGTGGAAAAAACCTTTAAGGTAAGAAAGATGATGAAACATTTGAATTTGGCTCCATACCCACTATCTCACACTGGGTGATTCTGGAGATCCATTCCAACGCTGCATAAAACATCTTGGTGCAAAGGCTTAACTCAGCTTTGAGCTCCCAAAGGTCCAAGGGGTGAGGAAAGACTATTCTCAGTCTGTCTCTAACCATGCAGGCCCAGACGAGGAGTAACCACGAGAGATTTATGGCTCGGCAGTGTCAGAGAAAGGGCATGAGTTGGGCATGTCCAACCACACAGCAACGGCTGGTCCGTGTTGCTTATGCCATCGCTCTGCTCGAGGCAGCAGTGACTAAAGAGCAAGGAGGAAAAAATGGGTTCAACAATTAGAAGAAAAAAATCTACGCATGGAGAGTCTTGGCCAGGCAAAGAAACAATAATTTTCTCTCCTGGCCACGATAAATGTGTGCATCTGACTGATGCTGGGAGTCTCTGATGATGGGCTCTACCAAGGTTAGGAGTATGGAGGGTTAAATTCTATTGCTCTCACCCTCATGAGACCTGATGTTTGATTCTCTCCATGTCAGACCGAGTTAGTTTCATCTGATAATTTAGATACCAACGGTGCTTAACGTGGAACAGAAATAATATCTGACATGCTGCTGCCCTTCTGCCGGGCTCTTAATGAGCCATTTGAGGTGTTAATAGCTTGGAGACCATCTCCATTTCCAGCTCTGCCACGGAGGATCACATGCTGTCTGCTGAGGGACCCCGAGAGAGTACGTTACCGCTTAATTAACACGCAGAGCAGCAAAGGGAGCTGTTGTAACGCCCACAGCGCTGACGAGCCGGCCAAGGGGCCATGCCAAAGCCTTCGGAGCAGAGGCTGCTGCCTCCTGCAAGGTGCTCAGGGCCCTCAACTGCTGCCGACTCCACGGAGTTGGGCGATTCGGCATCAGCTGGAAGAACGAGCACCTGCAGGGTCGGGTCCAGCAAAGCCAATTTAAGTGGAGAGGGGGTAATTAAAAGCTGAAAACTGATTCAAGCATTCATATTTCTAAAAACCTAAATTCGTTTAAAAAAAAAGAGTAAAGATAAACAGGCAACTGGCCAACGAGTGGCCCCAGAGGAAATCAATTCCACCCCCAGATCCATCCTGGAGCCCCCAGACCTTTCCTAGAGATTCCCAGATCCCTCCTTGACTGATTCTGCACCGCCCAGGCCTATTCTAGAGCCCCCAGACCCCTCCTACAGCCCTGAGACCCATACTAGACACCCCCAGATCCCTCCCGACCCATTCTACAACATTACAGGCCTACCCTAGAGCTTCCAGAATCGTCCCACAGCTGCCAGACCCACCCTAGAGACCCCTCCTAGAGCCCCCAGACCCCTCCTAGAGACCCCTAGATCCCCCCCGGACCCATACTACACACCCCCAGGCCAATCCTAGAGACCACTCCTAAAGTCCCCAGATGTATCCTAGAAACCTCCGGACCCCCCAGGCTCTACACCTTTCAGATCCCTCCTGGAGCTCCCAGACCTCTCCTAGAAATCGCAGACCTATTCTAGAGACCCCCAGATGCCCCCACACCCATTCTACACACTCCCAGACCCATCCTACAGCCTCCAGACCCCTCTTACTGCCCTCAGACACATCCTAGACAACCCTGGATCTTCCCAGACCCATTCTACATCCTCCCAGGCCTATTCTAGAGCCCCAAGACCCCTCATAGAGCCCCCTGACCCATGCTAGAGATCCACAGTTTTTGCCAGACCCATTCTACACCCAGCCCAGGATATCCTAGAGCCCCTAGACCACTCTGAAAGCTCCCAGATACATTCTAGAGACCTCCAGATCCCCCCAGACTAACTATACACACCCCCCCAGCCTATCCTAGAGTCCCCACACCCATCCTAGAGCTCCTAGAGATCATCAGATCCTGCAAGACCCATTCTACACCCCTCAAGACCCCTTCTAGAGACCCTACACTCATCCTAGAGATGCCCACATCCTCCCTGACCCATTCTACACCCTCCTGGACCCATCCTAGAGTTCCCAGACCCACCCTAGAACTCCCAGACCCATCCTAGAGACCACCAGATACCTCCACACCCATTCCACACCCCTCTAGGCCTATCCTAGAGCTTCCAAAACCCTCCCACAGCTGCCAGACCCATCCTAGAGACCCCTAGATCCCCTCAGACCCATTCTACACATTCCCAGACGCCTCCTAGAGCCCCCAGACCCCTCCTAGAGACTCCGAGATGCCCCCAGACCCATTCTACACCCCCAAGCCTATCCTAGAGCCCCCACACCACTCTTAAAGCCCCCAGACATATCCTAGAGACATCCACATCCCCGCAGACCTGTCCTACACCCCCCCGCAGACCCGTCCTACAACCCCCCCAGGACCCCTTCTAGAGACCCCGAGATCCCCCCAGACCCATTCTACACTTCCCCAGGCCTATCCTAGAGCCCCCAGACCACTCTTAGAGCTCCTAGACTTATCCTAGAGACATCCACATCCCCACAGACATGTCCTACACCCACACAGACCTGTCCTACACCCTCCGCAGATCCATCCAAAAGCCTCTGCAGACCCATCCTACACCCCCATTCAGACCCGTCCTACACCCCCTCCCCAAGACCCCTTCTAGAGACTCCGAGATCCTCCCAGACCCATTCTACACTCCCCCAAGCCTATCCTGGAGTCCCCAGACCACTCTTAAAGCCCCCAGACTTATCCTAGAGACATCTACATCCCCACAAACCCCTCCTACACTCCCACAGACCCCTCCTAGAGGCCTCAGACCCCTCCTAGAGCCTTCCAGATCAACCCAGACTTATTCTACACCCCTCCAGACCTATCCTAGAGCCTACAGAGCCCTCTCACAGCTCTCTGAGGTAAGAACTCTACACTCTTTCAGATCCCTCCTAGAGCTCCCAGACCCCTCCTAGAAATCACAGACCTATTCTAGAGACCCCCAAATCCCCCCAGACCAATTATACAACCCCCCAGGCCTATCCTAGAGTCCCCACACCCATCCTAGAGCTCCTAGAGATCACCAGATCCTGCAAGACCCATTCTACACCTCTCAAGACCCCTTCCAGAGACCCTACACTCTCTGACCCTTTCCACACCCTCCTGGACCCATCCTAGAACTCCCAGACCCATCCTAGAACTCCCAGACCCATCCTAGTCTCTAGATATCACCAGATATCTCCACACCCATTCTACACCCCTCTAGGCCTACCCTAGAGCTTCCAGAACCCTCCCACATCTGCTAGACCCATCCTAGAGATCTCTAGATCCCCTCAGACCCATTCTACACACTCCCACATCCCTCCTAAAGCCCCCAGACTCCTCCTAGAGACTCCGAGATGCCTCCAGACCCATTCTACACTACCCCAAGCCTATCCTAGAGCCCCCAGACCACTCTTAAAGCCCCCAGAATTATCCTAGAGACATTCACAACCCTGCAGACATGTCCTACACGCACGCAGACCCATCCTACACCCTCCGCAGACCCGTCCTACACCCCCATTCAGACCCATCCTAACCCCCCCCCCAAGACCCCTTCTAGAGACTCCCAGATCCCCCCAGACCCATTCTACACTCCCCCAGGCCTATCCTAGAGCCCCCAGACCACTCTTAAAGCCCCCAGAATTATCCTAGAGACATCTACATCCCCACAGACCCCTCCTAGAGGCCTCAGACCCCTCCTAGAGCCTTCCAGATCAACCCAGACTTATTCTACACCCCTCCAGACCTATCCTAGAGCCTACAGAGCCCTCTTACTGCTCTCAGACCCCTCCTAGAGACCCCAGATCCATCCTAGAGACCCCAGACCCATCCTAGAGAACCCCAGATCCCCCCAGACCCATTCTACAACTCCCCAGGCCCATCCTACAGACCCCTCCTGAACTCCCACACTGATCTCCCAGATCCTCCAAGACCCATTCTACACCCATCCAGGCCTATCCTGGAACCCTTAGATCTCTCCTAGGGCCCCCAGACCTAGCCTAGAGAGCCCCAGATCCCCACAGACCCGTTCTACACATATCTAGACACCTCCTATAGCCCACAGACCCATCCTGAAGCCCCCAGACCTTTCCTAGAGACTCCCAGATCCCCCCTTGACTGATTCTGCACCACCCAGGCCTATTCTAGAGCCCCCAGACCCCTCCTACAGCCCTGAGACCCATACTAGACACCCCCAGATGCCCCCCGACCCATTCTACAACATTCCAGGCCTACCCTAGAGCTTCCAGAATCGTCCCACAGCTGCCAGACCCCTCCTAGAGACCCCTAGATCCCCTCAGACCCATTCTACACACTCCCACACCCCTCCTACAGCTCCCAGACCCCTCCAAGAGACCCCTAGATGTCCCCAGAGCCATTCTACTCCCTCCCAGACCTATTCTAGAGCCCCCAGACCCAGTTCTCCCCAGACTTATTCAATACCTATCCAGATCCCTCCTAGAGCCCCCAGCCCCCTCCTAGTGAACCTAGACCCCTCCTAGGGCCCCCAGATCCCTCCTAGAGCCCCCAGATCCCTCCTAGAGATCTCTAGATCCCCCCAGACCCATACTACACACCCTCAGGCCTATCCTAGAGACCTGACACTCCTCTTAAAGCCCCCGGATGCATCCTAGAGACCCCCAGATCTCCCCAGACTTATTCTACACCGCCCTAGACTTATCCTAGATCTCCAAGACCAGTCTTAAAGCCCCCAGATCCATCCTAGAGACCCACAGATCCTCCCAGACCCTTTCTACAACCCCCAGGCATATCCTAGAGCCACCAGACCCCTTCTACAGACCCCAGTCCCTTCCTAGAGTTCCCAGATCCATCCTAGAGACCCACAGATCCTCCCAGACCCTTTCTACAACCCCCAGGCATATCCTAGAGCCACCAGACCCCTTCTACAGACCCCAGTCCCTTCCTAGAGTTCCCTGACCCATTCTAGAGACACCCAGATCCTCCCACACCCAGTCTACACCTTGCTCAGGCCTAGCAGACCCCTCCTACAGCTCCCAGATCCATTCTAGAGCTTCCAGATCCATCTTAGAGTCCCATGACCATGCTAGAGACTCCCAGACCCTTCTTACATCTCCCAAACCCATCCTAGAGACTCCCAGATCCTCCCAGATCCATTCTACACCCCCGAAGTCTAATCCTAGAGCCCCCAAACCACTCTTAAAGCCCCCAGACTTATTCTAGAGACATTCATATCCCCACAGACCCCTTCTAGAGCCCCCAGACCTCTCTTAGAGCTCCCCAGATCACCCCAGACTTATTTCACATCCCTCCAGGCCTATACTAGAGCCTGCAGGGCCCTCTTACAGCTCTCAGACTCCTCCTAGAGACCCCTAGATCCCCCCAGGCCCATCCTACAGACCTCAGACCCCTCTTAAAGCCCCCAGATGCATTCTAGAGAACCCCAGATCCCCTAGACTCATTCTATAGCCATCCTGACCCCTCCTAGAGCCCCCTGACCCCTCTTATGTGGAATCATATACACAGTTACAGTTGGGGTTTGACCTTGATGATTTCAGTCTGTGTTCTTGATGAAGCTGGGAAACACCGATAAAGAGGAAGAATGCTGATAAAAAGGAAAACGGAGTGTGAGAAGCTGACATTTAGTTTAGCAGATAGAAAATAATGCTTTTTTAGGCATAGCCAATAGCAAACTAAAACAGGCGCGTGCACTACTGGTTGTAACCCATCATAACTAAGCAAAGGGCACGTGGACATATCGTGGCTGGAAAAATGATCTATAAAAGCTGCTCGTAAATTGTAATAAACGTCTCTGGGATCACATCTATGGAGTCCGTGTGTTAACCTGCCACAGTTTCCTTCAGAGAAAGAGGGCAAGGAAGGAAAACAACCTGCCTCAGTTGAAGGCAGAGCATGACCGGGGTTACTCGGTCCAGAGAGGACAGGAAAGACACCCCAGGATTAGGGTGAATTTTACTTCTGACAAAGCAGCACCAGCACCCTGGCAGTGGGAAGGCTACAGAAGACAGTGAGAAGACTGCAGTCCCAGGCTTTTTGTGGGACCCTTATCCTGCAAGGGGCTTTGCCCTGGCAAAGCAACGGCAAACCAAACGTGGCTCCTTGAGCACTCCAACTACAACGTCACCATCCCGAGGGGCTCCAGCCTGTACGACTCGGACAGGCGCAGCTGAGAAAATAACAAGTCCACATGAAACGTATCTCCAGGAGACAGAGCTCCATGGTCTGAGCACAGCACTACGCTGGCAGCTTCACTGACTGCACCTCTGCTTTTCTGCACAAACACCAGTGATCTCCGCAGAGAGAAAGCTGGTTTAGCCAGTTCTCCTCCAAAGCCTTTATGCTCGTAAAGCCAAACAAACAGGAGGGCCCTTCTGCAGAGAGCCACGGCAAGCAGAAAGGCAATCCTTTGTTAAGCCCTTCTGGAAACCCAGATGTCTGCAGAAAACAGAATCTTGACCCGACCGTTGGCAAAACTCCCCACATCTCCAGGCCAGGGGCACGTCAGCAACGTAGCTGCACCTCTGACGTTTGGCATCCACAACAAGGATGGTTTCCATTCTGCCACATCCTCTCCGCTTAGAACTGTCCACAGGAGACTTACCCGGGATTTGAGAGTTTGAAAGGTCAGTGGCAACTGAGCACGGCCAGGAAAGCAGCTCTGTGTCAGCTTCCAGACCCTGAGGATACGCAGAAATTACACACATTCCTGGGAATGGTCGGGTGGCGTCGTCTGTGGATTGCAAATTACAGACTACTAGTAAATCTTTACATGAACTATTAAAGATTTCACCTAAAAATCCTTTGGAGATGAGTGAGGCCCTGAAGCTCACTTTGGGACAGAAAACGACAGTGGTCATTCCACATATGGTCATATCACAGTAGTGAAACAAAAAGGAGGACACTGGCTGCCTCCCAGCAGGATGTTAAAATATCAGGCAGTCCTCATGGAACAAAACAACGTCACATCCCAAACAACTGCTATTGTTAACCCGGCAATCTTCCTCTCCACTAGACAGGTTAAAGGAACATCACAGCATGACTGTCTGCAACCCATCGAGGAAACATGCTCCAGCAGACCAGATCTGAAAGACATGCCTTTGGAAAATCCAGACTGGGAATTGTATACTGATGGTAGCAGCTTCCTGCGAAATGGAACACGCCTGTCAGGATACGCAGTAACCACACTGGAAAAAGTAGTGGAAGCAAGGGCTGTCCCTCCAAAAACATCTGCCCAGAAGGCTGAATTAACAGCTCTGACATGAGCCCTGGAGCGAGAAAGCTGGAAAAGCTGGAAATATCTGGACTGATTCTAAACATGCATTTGGGGCAGTACATGCTCATGGTGCCATCTGGAAGCTCAAGGGACTGGAATCAAGAATGTGGAACAAATCCTGAACTTCTTAGGAAGTGTAAAAGCCCCGGAAGCTGCTGAAATAGATGAGCCGATTTAACAGCAAAGGCGGCTGCAGAAAAAGGCACCGAGATGTCCACCTTATGTCCTGGTTCCAGCTGGGACAGAGTTAGCTCCTCTTTTTAGCAGCTAGAAGACCTCTGTGCTTTGTGGGAGTCCACAACAATGGGAGTTGTGCTCTAAAAATAATCTAGAAACCCCGAACAAAATTTAATTATGGACAAATAGAGAAGGTCGTTTACCTGGAGAATATTGGCAGGTTGATTTTACTGAATTACCAAGAAAAGAGGGGTTAAAGTATCTGCTTCTTTTGGTAGATACTTTCTCAGGATGGCCTGAGGCTTTTCCATGTCGCACCAACAAAGTCAAAGAAGTGGTTAAAAGGTTATTGAAAGAAATCATTCCAAGGTTTGGGGTTCCTTTAGGGATGTCATCAGATAGGGGATCTCATTTTATAGTGGCGGTGGTTAATCAAATGAGCAGATTATTGGGAATTTCCTGGGACTTCTCGGGAGGGCACCCGAGAGACGCTGACACTGCCGGGGGTCGCTGCCGCTGCCGCCATCGGTTGCCTTGAAAGGCCTTGACACCTCCGGTCCCCTCTCAGGGAACGGCTAGGAACTCAAGGGGTTAAATCAGGCGACAGCTCCTAACAGCTCAGTTGTGCAAGTCAAAAACTAGGATAGTCTTTCCTAAGCCACCTGTTTACCCACCACTTGATATTTCCTACTCAAAAAGTGCAGTCCTGCAAAATTTCTTGAAACGTTTTTTAATAAATAATCACTGTCACACATCACGTGTGTCCGGGAAGGGCAGGAGGGAGGATCCCTGTGATGCTGTGGCTCCTCCTGCCAGCTGAACCAGCCTTCGGATCCGTGTCTCCGGAGCAGCAGCTTCTGGCTCCCTGACCACAGCTGCTGAGGAGCGAGGCAGCTCTTGGTGAAGGTGCGACAGCCCCTGGCAGGTCTTGGCACAGCGTTCCATATAGTCCTGCTGGGATTGTCGTCCTTGGGCCAGCTGCCTCTGCAGAAGGGACACCTGGAAGAGGCGAAAGGCTGAGCTCAGACAAGCCCACGCTGGTAGGACCAGCCGTAGCTCCGCAGTACCGGCTCTCAGGGAAGACGCACCCTCTAACTCCAGCCCCGGACAACACTTTGTCCTTGTGGAATGAAGTAAGAAGTTCCCAGTCACCCTGAACTGACCTCACATGATCAACAATTCCGAGCCCCTTTCTGGCACAGCATTCACACCTACAGCACTGAGACGTGACACGGATGCTAAGAGCATCTCCCAGGAAGCAAGAGATCGAGTTCCAGTTCCGCTGTTTCCCAGACCCAACCATTGCCCTAACTAGCCTGCTGGGGACCAGCTTTGAGCAGAACACCTCCATTTTTCTGCTGAGGGGGAATGTCCTCAGGATATCCTCTATTTTCCGTTGAGTTTCAGGTTTCTGGATTTCCTCCAATCCCTCTCCCGCCCTGCCTGACCTTCAGGCAAGCCAGACACCAGACCCAGGTGAAGGATCTTGTTTGGCCATGGCCAACAGATGTGTCTGACTGGGAATTTCCACTGCCGGCTCTACTCCCTTTCTGAAGGCCAAACACCCCTCGGGCTGTAGCAGCGTGCAAAGTTGTGCCGACCAGTACAGCCCCAGCGGCTTTTGACGAGAGCTTTCCTGCTCCTCACCTGCTCCTGCAGCTCAGCCAGTTGACGACAGCAGCACGCGTGAGACTCCTCCTGCAAAGGAAACACAAGCATTTCTTTTTGGTCTCCGGTTTGGTCAGGGCCATGGTCTACATTCAACTTCTCTTAGGTCTATCCCGCGGCTGCAGCGACTGGGATTTGCCATCGTTCCTGTGTACAGTCAGAGCCTCCTCCCACCGAGTCAGATTCTCTTCTCACCTGTCCAGAAGCAGGTGCCTTGTGCTGGGTAGACTCAGGCAGAGAAAACCCACACGCATCTGGCAGCGACCGACCACCGCAATCTCTCATCAGTCTCCTCCATTCTCTCTCCTGGAGAACTCTCCTCTTCTCTGCTTCCTCTTCCTCCCAGGTTTGGAGCTTCTGCATTGGTTTTCGTAGGGTCTCCCCTTCAGCTCTCCATTGCAAAGCTGGTGTTAATGGTTTCACCAGCTCACTCTGCCTCCTGAGCTTTTCTTCTCTCTCTCTCTGAGTCTTCTCTAAATACCTGACTCTGTCTCTCTGGTACTTGATCTCTTCATCTTTCTTTGTCAGAGTCTGCAGAACATGCTGGAGAGCTTCCCGTAGACCTCTTATTTCCTCTTCTAACTCTTGTTGCGCACCTTGAGCCTTGGTCTTTTGTTCCCTCTCGTCATGCAAGGCTTCTTTCAGGAGCTTCTCTTGCTCTCGGTGCTGTCTAACCTCTTCAGTCTTATCCCTCAGCCTAAGCTGGAGATTCTCCAAGGTCTTCAGTTCTTGTTCCTGACGCTGGAATTTTTGCATAAGAGTCGCATTTTCTTCCTCTCTCTTCCTCACCATTTCCTCAAGCACCTTCACTTGCTTCTGGCACGATGTTAGTGCTACATTCAGGCTTTCCTCACGAACCTGGAGCACGTTCATTCGCTCTGTCTGCTTGAGGAACTCCAAATGTTTCGCTCTCAACAGTTGGCTCATTTTGTCTAGATCCTGCTCTAGACTCTTGGCCCGCTTGCCTTCTACCTCCTTCTGCTCTCGAAGGAACACTTCCAGTTCTTGGATCTGCCGAGTCAGAGACACAAGCTCTACATTTTTGTCCCTCACACTTCCTTTCACGTGCTCCAGATCCCGTATCTGTTCTTGCTGGGATCTGATCTCCTGCTCCCTCTCCTCCAACTCTTTGCTCATCTTGCAGAGAGCAGTCCTCTGCAACTCTTGCTGCTTCTCCAGCTCTGCTATCCGTCCTTGCTGGGATCTGATCTCCCGCTCCCTTTCTTCCAGCTCCTGGCTCATTTTGCTGGCAGCAATCCTTTGCTTTTCTTGCTGCTTCTCCAGCTCCTGGATCTGTTCTTGCTGGGATTCCATGGTCTGGTTTTTCTCTGCTATGGCCTTAATAACCTGATCGAAAGTACTGAGATGTGCTTCTCTCTGCTGTACCAGCACTCGGATCTGTTCCTGGTACAGCTGCACTTCTCTCTCCTTCCCTGACAGGATGGTGGTCATACGAGTGAGAGCCTCCTGCAAAGCTTTTCCCTCTGCTGCCTCTTTCTGGAGCATCTGCATTTTCTCCTTCTGCGTTTCCAGTTCCTCATTTTTCATTTTTAAGACAGACAGTGTACTTTGCAGTTCTTGTTGAAGGCCATGGCTCATATCTGTCGCTATTTCTGCTCGGCTTTCCGAGGCTGTGACTGCTTCCTGAAGAAGCTGCATCTCCCCTGTCAGTTTTTCTGTCACTTCTTGCAGTGTCTCGTGTTCACGCTGCAAAACAGGGAGAAAGAGAGTCAGTAATTCCATCTGGGGATGTTTGCTTTGCGTACGAGATGGGAACTCCTGCTTCGCTGGCAGTCAAGGGCTCAAGTTGGAGCTTCTACTAGAAAACAGGGGCGATTCAGTTGGTTTCCCTGTTCCGTGTCAATTTTCTACTGTCTCTCAAAAAAGATTTCAGAACTGTACTGTATTTATCAGGCTCTGTCCACAACGGACATTTGGAGTGACTGTAAATGGAGAAGTGGGAAAATATTGATCAAGTAACAACAGCTGCACTGGCTCAAAAGTCCAGGCTCGTCTCCTGTATGGAACGGTGCCTGTGAGTGCACACCCAGGGAAGAAAGCCCAGGAGTGGGGCAGACTTACAGGATACCTCCCCGACCTCAGCACTGTTGCAGCTTGTGAGAACTTTCCCAGTCTCCCCCTGACCCCATTCACACCTGCTCTATTTACAACGCCCTTTGTCCAGGAGTTCAACAGGTCTGCGCTGCTGTGGGGGTACCCAGCCCTGCTTCCCTTGGCACCCAGCCTTCCTCTTGCTCATCTCTGGAGCTCACCAGGCTCCGTGCTTTCCATGCCTGCGCCAGTCCTTGCCTCCTCAGGCCCAGCACTTCAGTTTCAGAGCCTTGTTGCTGCCCTTCACTCTGGTACCCGGCGCTCTCAGCCTCCCTCACCTTACGCCCGATTGCCAACCGCCCGTTCCTCCAACCTGCCCTACTAGCCAGGCTCACCTGCCCATACTGTCGCGCCTCTTCCAGCTCCTGCCTGAGCTGCTCGACCTGCTGGCAGGCTTCTGTCAGCTCTCCCTCAGTTTGGCGTAGCTGCTGTAGCAAAACGTTCTTCGCACGTTCCCTTTCCAGCAGGATCTGCATGGGAATAAAGAAAAGACGGGTTGGAACTTCCCACATAAAATTTGTGTGGCAAGACTCAAAGACTGAGGGGCTCACACGCTCTCAAAGCACTGTGCTGCTGGTCTCCTAGGACATCATCTGCCCCCTTGGACACACAGCTTCCTCATGAGACTGGCAGTACGGATGTGGCCCATCCACGGCCCACCTTGATCGAATCTCCAACAAACTCTTAGTCATCTAACACAAAATGTGTGCCATTTCCCAAGGGCCTTGCTGCTGAGGGGATCCCTCCTCTTCTGCTCTGTCCTGTTTGCCTTTCAACAGCCACTTTGGCACCTAGTTAGCAGCAGAGAAAACGCCAGGCTGCCAGAGGGCTGCAGCTGGCAGTTCCTGCAGAAAACTCCTGTATTTTAAGGGGGCAGTGAAAATTACATCAGTTTTAGGGTGTTGAACAGGCTTTGGTAAAGGTCTGATATCCCAGGGACACGCTGCCATCTCCGAGCGCTGCCCTGTCAGTTCAAGACCTGCAGACACAGCTGCGGGCACTGCTGCCCCTGGGCAGTCTGCACAAAGAGGACTTTGGGCAGGACACAAGGAGGACTCTCCGTGCAGGACAGGGTCGCTTTGGCACAGGAGATCTGGGCACAAAAGAGCTTCCAGCAGGTGATCCAAAACACAGCCCAGAAGACACCTCTGTTTGACTGCTCCGAAATATTTCAGAGGAGGCTTTAAAAGCTTTTTTCTTTGGTCAACAATCCTGCTGCACCCCTCCCCGGCCCCCACAAGCAAAAACCCCATCCTCCTGGGGATGCAGTGCTCCAAACCCAGTTTTGGCCTAAGGCAGATGGTGGCTGCCATGTCACACGCTCAGGCGATTTTCTTCTACAGCCAGCCCCCAAAGCTTGCCTGGAGAACTCAGAAGCACAGTGTTTCCTACCAGGTCTCGCAGGAGCTGGTTCATTTCAACTTCGGGATCAGAGTCCCGAAGTGCGAGGACGTTGTAATCCTGCTCTTCTGTGTGCAGGAGCTGTCCTGCCACGTTTTCCTGTTGCTGGTTCATGCCAGATCTCTCTGCTTCCAGCTCACCTTGGAGGCACTTCACTTCTCCTGCCAACATGACAAATGGCAAGGTTCAGAGTCGACACAAACAACGGTTCTGGCTTTACTGACCTTAAGCCACTGGAATTTCCGTGGAGGAGGGATCTGCCTCCAGCTCCCTCACTCCTCAGAAGCACGGCGGACAGACAGCTGGTTTGATACCATCTTCCCTGGGCAGGGGGATCAGCAGAAACAAAGCACACAACGCGCTCACCTTGTGTCACCTCCTTGGCCTGCGTGAGCGTGTGAGGTTGGATTTCCAGCCGGCTCCTGGCGATCTCCAGCTGAGAGAAGTGCTGCTGAGCCTCAAGCAGGCTGGATTCCAGGCTCTCCTTCGCTGACCTGCAAGTTGGGAACACGCAGAGAAATGACTTTCCTGCTCCTGACACCCACAGGGAGCTATTCCAGTAAGAAGTCTCTCAAGATCCCTGTGCCGGAGCATGGAAAAGGGCTTGCACAGAAACTTGTACACAGCAAACACAGCAATCTGCCGTTCAAAAGAGCAGTGCAGCCCCTCCGAGACAATGCCCAGGCTTTCCTTACGACCTGGCAGAACACGGAGAGCCCAGACCAGTTTGATCTCAAGAGCCAAATCTGAACTTGCTCTGGTCTGCTCTAGGGCACACGGGGAGCTGTGCCCACACAGGCGGTGCCAGCAAGCGAAAGCCCGGCCTCTGCTCACAGCCCCCGATGAGCACGTCCACCTTGCTCTGCAGGGGCACAGAAGAGCTTTGCCCGGGCTGACTCACGACCTTTTAACGCTGCTCAGAGTGTAGGCACGGGCAGGTCACCTTCCCGACTCCCTGTGCTGAAAAGGGACTACAGAAATACACCAGATGGTGGTGTAAAATCTCATGCCTGGAGCAGCATTTGTAAGAAATCGGAACAAGAACTACCTGAAAGGAGACACGGGTGTGCTTCGGTTTAAACTGGTCCACCAGCTGAAGAGAAAAGCTTGCCACCTTTACTTAGCTGCTGCTCCCTAAGCAGGCAGTAGCCCAAATGACTCCTCGCCCTCTCAAAGGCAAGTTGTACTGCAGGGGCAAACTGTTACATCACTCTTACATCACTCGTCTTCAACAAACTGCTCTGTGTGACACACAGGATTCCAGAACCAGAAGCTGCAGTTCCCTCCCTGACCTGGGTGCCAGGTTCCTACAGCTCACAGCACGGCCTCGCTCGTGCAGGGATGCGATCAGGACAGCATCCTCCGGGGTAAAGGGGCCCCTGAGCGGTACAACAATAAACCCACAACAGCAGGATTTCACTGCTTCGATGGATGTATCTTCAAGAAGGAGAACAAGCACCTAGTTGTGATTACACCCCTCTCCGACAGTCCAAAGTGAATATGTTCCATGTGAAGGATAAATCAAAGTCAGCCTCTAAAACAGAACAGAAAAGACAGAGTCCAAAACTGTGACAACAGGCTCTTGAGAACAACACCTGGCAAGAACAGTTGCTGATTTTTCGTTATCATTTGCCAAAGGATCTTCCTAACTTTTTTTAAACAAATAATTTATCTCTTTTCTAAAACAAAAAAGGAGCTGAACATTTAATAATTTAATAACAGTTCAATAATTGACTCAACATAATTCAGCTACATCAAGTAAGAGAAGCTGGGGTGCAGCTCTCAAGAAACACACAGAGCCCTAAGGGTGTTGATCAGCCTTGCTAACAACATGCTCTGGAGTGGTAAAGCGTAACAGTCACGGCACACGACAAACAATCTCTAAAACATCGTTTGTTCAGCTCTGCAAGTTCAGGAGTCTTCTAAAAAACACCTGAGAGGAGGACAAACATCTCAGTACTTTTCCTTTTTTTTTTTTCCTCACCCGAAAAGGAGAACTTGTCACAATTCTCCGTCGAGAATTCAAAAGAGGCTTCCCTGTGGCTGGTGGAACCAACTCTAGGTCCTGCACCGTAGGTAGCAAGAGTCAGCTTAGAAATAGAAGGTGTGGAGGAGTTCCTCTCCGAGACTGGCCATAATATTCTCTCGGGTATGGACAATCCCTGTTTGGGCCCCAGAGCACAAGGTTACCAACTAGATTACTTTTGTCCTTCAAGTTAACTCAATGGCCTTAAAAGGAAATGTAGACTGATAGCCTGCCAAGATGCACGCCTCCTGGATGCCTCTCCGATGACCACAATGAGGAGACTAAAGGGATGAGCTTATCACCTGTGGTCTGCTAGCGCTGCCCTATCACTATAGCCCATGAGAGTGTGTTTACGCTAAGCAAGCCAATTGTAGAATGTAGTCGTGTCACGCCACATTCCGCTCTATAACCTGTGTGTTGTTTGTAATAAACGAGCATGATTTTCTAACCATATTGGTGTATGGTCATGACTCGGGTCCGTCCACAGTAGGGATCCTGCTACAAGAAGGCCCTCAAGATTTCCAGCAGGAGCCTCTAGCTTCAGCCTAAACGGCAGTGTCCTCCTCACAAGGTCCGGCTGTCAGCCGGAGCCAAGCTGGCTTGCTTTGGACTTCATGCAGGAACGTACGAGGGGGCATAAACATGTGCCCAAGGCTCAGGAGAGCTTTGCTCGCTTCAGCTGTCAGAAAAACAACGTTCAAGTCTTGGCATACTGTCGGGAGTTTTCTGCTTCAGACTCTTCCATTTTCTGTCCATGGAAGGTGAAAACATCTGAAAAGCTCACGGGATGCAATAAATCCTCGTGTAACCATTACCACCTCCACAATCACAGACAGACAATAACGTGCTGCCTGGGGTCTCCTCCCTGCTTTCTTCTGCAGTGCAACACCTCTGCTGGGTATTTGCCAGAAGTACCACCTACCCCAAAACTCAGACGGCCTGTCAGAGAACAGACCATCAGCAACAAACAATTCTCTCCAAGTTATCCCATAATACCCAAGATTGTACATTAGGAAACTCACATGGAAACGATGACAAACTCCCTAGTCTCCTCCAGTGACACGATTCTCCCAAGCTCTTTCTCCAGGGTACCGAGATCAGGTAGTCCAGAGCGAGGAGTCTTGTGTCATCACCTAGTTCTCATCTTCCTCCTCAGAGCCTAAAGAGGCTCTAGCAATTCCCAGAACCAGAGAATCATTTAGGTTGGAATGGATCTTTAAGATCATCGAGTCCAGCTGTTAACCCAGCACTGCCAAGTCCACCACTAAAGCACAAGCGCCACGTCTACACATCTTTGGAAGATCTCCAGGGATGGTGACCTATCCACTTCCCTGGGCAGCCCATTCCAATGTTTGACCACTCTTTCAGGAAATAAATCTTTCCTAATATCTAACCTAAACCTCCCCTGGCACAACTTGAGGCCGTTTCCTCTCGTCCTACTGTTAGCTACCTGGGAGAAGAGACCAACCCCGACCTGACTACAACTTCCTTTCAGATAGCTGTAGAGTGTGATGAGGTCTCTCCTGAGTCTCCTTTTCTCCCAGCTGAACACCCCACCTCCCTCAGCCGCTCCGTGTAAGACTTGTGCTCCAGACCCTTCACCAGCTTCGTTGCTCTTCTCTGGAAGTTGCCAAACACACCAGTGCTGAGTATGGGGCACCATCACTGCCCCAGTCCTGCTGGTCACACTGCTGCTGAGACAGCCCAGGATGCTGGTGGCCACCTTGGCCACCTGGGCGCACTGCTGGCTCACATTCAGCTGCTGCCAACCAGCATCCCCAGGGCTTTTCCAGCTGCTCTCTCCCAGCTCGGAGTGTTGCGTGGGGTTGTTGTGACCCAAGTGCAGGACCAGCACTTGGCTTTGTTGACCCTCATGCAGTTGGCCTTGGCCCATCGATCAGCCTCAGCCGACAGGCCTGTATTTCCCCGGATCTTCCCTCCGGCCCTTCTTGGAGATGGGTGTCACTTTAAGTCATACAGGTGTGGGTGGGAGGCAAACGGGCACTGATGGGCACCACTGATGGCTCTGACGGGTGGAGCACTTGGTGGGGAAGGAATTGGATTGGCCGTTGGCAGCTGTGGTCTGTGGCTCAATGACTGGGTGGAGACCGGTGACAAGTGGTGTCCCTCTGGGTCCGTACTGGGACCAGTATTACTGATCATCTGTGCTGGGGAAATGGGCAGTGGGATCGGGAGCACCCACGGCAAGTTTGCTTTGACACCGAGCTCAGTGGGGTGAGTGACGCTCTGGAGGGAAGGGACCATCCAGAGGGACCGCGACAGGCTGGAGAGGGGAGCTCATGTGAACCTCAGGGAGTCCAACACGGCCAAGGGCAAGGTCCTGCACGTGGGTTGGGACAATCCTGAACACGGACACAGTGTGGGGATGAAGGGGGTGAGGGCAACCCTGAGGAGGACTTAGCAGTATGAAAAAACTCAGCATGAGCCGGCACAGTGCGCTGGCAGCCCAGAGAGCCACCCATGTCCTGGGCTGCATCCAAAGCAGCGTGGGCAGCAGGGCGAGGGGGGGGATTCTGCCCCTCTGCTCTGCTCTCCTGAGACCCCCCTACAGTGCTGCATTCAGCTCTGCAGTCCCCAACATCAGAAGAACACGGAGCTGTCGGAGTGGGGCCAGAGGAGGCCACAAAGATGATCCGAGGGCTGGAGCACCTCTGCTCTGGAGACAGGCTGAGAGAGTTGGGGCTGTTCAGCCTGGAGAAGAGAAGGCTCCGGGGTGATCTTATTGCAGCCTTCCAGTACCTAAAGGGGGCCTACAGGAAAGCTGGAGAGGGACTTTTTACAAGAGCGTGTAGTGACAGGACAAGGGGCAATGGATTTAAACTGAAAGAGGGGAGATTTAGATTGGCTATAAGGAAGAAATTCTTCCCTCTGAGGGTGGTGAGGCACTGGACCAGGTTGCCCAGAGAAGCTGTGGCTGCCCCATCCCTGGAAGTGTTCAAGGCCAGGTTGGATGAGGCTTTGAGCAACCTGGTGTAGTGGAGGGTGTCCCTGCCCATGGCAGGGGGGTTGGAACTGGATGATCTTTGAGGTCCCTTCCAACCCCAACCATTCCAAGGTTCTATGATTCAAGGATTCCCAGGGATCTCCTCCAGTCTGTTATCAGTGATCCCATTGCAGGTCCCAGCCTTCAACACTCTCTGTTTACCCAAAAGCACCGGATAAGGATGCCAGGTGGCCGGGGACGAGGCCGTCACGCCTCGCAGGTTACTCACCCCTTTGTAGATATCCACTTTCAGCGTCTTCTTGTTTGGGAAGAAGGAGAAGTGGGGGCTGCTGGTGTTCGTGCAGATGGAGCTCTGCAACAATGCGACGGGGCGGGACATTGGGTTTGCCCAGCGTGGGTGAGCAGAAAGGGCTGCACGCGAGGAGCAGCAGGTGCTGGATGCCTCCTCAGGCTCATTTAAAGGGAAATAATCGGCACCCCCGTTCTTTCCCACCCCCTTTATGCACAGGATATATGGGATCCGCTGGACCCAGGCGCCCTGACGAGGCTCAGAGCTGCCCCCTGCTCGCACCGTCCCCACAGCCGCGCCGGCATCGCCGCTCGGTGTCAGCTGCTCTCCAGAAATCCCGGCCCCAACTCACCACATCCGCGTTCGTCTTTTCGAAGAAAGCCTCGGCAAAGGCGGTCACCACGAAGATGTTGATGATGAAGGAGACAAAGAGAGCGATGCAGGACTCGACGAAGAAATACTTGTTCGCTCCTTGCACTTCCCTCTTGTTCACACGGTTCGCTTGCCTGGTCTGAAAAGGGGACGGTGACAAAAGCAGCTGGAAAAACAGGAATTTGCCATTATATTGCTTCCATCCAGAATTATACTGTATTATACCGTGGGACCACTGGGTGGGAGGGAACACGCTGGAGGGAAGAAAAAGCAAACCCCGATATTTGCAGAACAAGCAAGGGTTTCTTTTGCCAGTGCGGCTGCAGTAGCCAAGAGACCGCTCCTGGTCCCGCATCCACACGTTACGGACACGTGTCCCAAAGCTCTCCCAGCTCTCCCTCTGCCAGGGCCCAACCCGCCTCCTCCAGAGGGTTTGCCATGTCCCCACTGAAGCAAACGCTTAGAGCAGACTCCTGGAGTGCACAAGCTCCGTGGCAGCGACTGCTCGAGTGTCTCCGGCGTCCCAACGTGCCCACCCTGTACGTGCTTCCCGCACCAACCGGCGCGGGCGCTGACCTTGACCACAGCGGAGTGCAGGTACATGTTGTGTGGAGTTCAACATGATAACGGCGCCCACAATTCCCACGGCCTGCTCCAGCTGCGGCGTGCCGCAGTTCGGGCAGTACGGGATGAACAGCCCCTTCAGCAGCTTCTCCTGGCCGGGTTTCACCGTGACATACTGCGCCCAGACAAGAGGAACGGGAGTTTTTAGCACGACGTGTGCCACGCAGCCGCTTCTGGCCGCCCGTTCGAAGGTACTCGAAAGCCAAAACGTGGCTGATTTGGTAAAAACCACCACGTGAAGACCATCTGCTGTTCAGTAAAACTGGGGGAGCGGCGCTGAGCAGCGCTTGCCGGTGTCCACATCGCAGAGGCAGCGCTCAACACAGCCAGGGTGCGAGCCGGGCTCCAGCCATGCATCAGAAACGCAGACCCGGCTTCGAGTGTCCTTAATTTTAAGTGTCTGCCCAGATTTTGGTGCTGGTCGGGCACAGGAGTAGCGGTGGGGGGAGAGGGAATGTGTCACCAAACAGCGCTGGTGGGAACGCGGAGCCGGTGACAGTACCTCGTATCTGAACGTCAGAGCCATGATGGTGATCAGGAAACTGAACAACACTTCCAGTTTCCGCAAGCCTGCGAGAAGGCAAAGGACCATCAGAAAACTGGGAAAAGCTGAAATCTCAGATTTAGTTTCCAGAATTCAAGAGGAGAAATTACTGTATTTGTCCAGGAAGAGAAAGACGAAGGTGTCGGCGATGGTGATGAGCGCTCCGCCCCAGAGCAGGATCCTGCGGGAGACGGGCACACATCGGCCTACGGAACACTCGGACCGCGTCCGTCAGCCACAAGCCCGCTTCAGAGCCCAAAATCTCCTTTTTTTTTTTTTCTTAAGGGCATGTGTTTGGGGACAGAACCGTTGTTCAAGGGTTTGTTTACACTTTGATGAGACTTCTGGCTGCCCGGGGAAGGGAGCGCAGGTTTGTTTCCTGCACAAACAGCTCGGATACGAGCTCCCTGCCCAAATCTTGAGGACAAACCCCATGGCCACGCCGAGAACGACAGCAGCGAGCCAGACTTTTAAGAGCTACTTGGTAAAAAATTGTAGCATCCTGTTACATTTGTACTTCCAACCTCGCTGGCCAAAGAGGGCATCTGGTCTGGTAGTCCTTTGTTAGGAATATAAAATTTGCCAGGAAAGCTGCAGCCCAATTTTGCCACAAATAGCTGAAATAAAAGCCAGAACGCGCAGCTCACCTCACAGCCGAGAAAAAAACAGAACAGGCACCAACGGCTGAGCCATCTCCGAGAGCTCAGATGAATCACCTTCCACAAAAAGCTTATTCTGGAAAGATTTACAGGAAATAAATGAGTCTGTCTTGGCACACACAGAGTCGCTTTCTCAATCCCAGAGGGACCACTCACTTCCTGCCGTCCTCTGGCAACGAACCCAACTTACTTCCCCACAGACAGGAGGGTAATGGCAATTGCTGAGCCGATGACTTCTTGCATGTCGGATCCGATGATGGCGAGTTCCACCATCAGCCACAGAACGATCCGAGGAACCTGGCGGTAAAGAAACACGTTGTACCGTTAGAGAGAGGGAAAACCTCTTCTCCTTTAATTTCCCAGATGGGCACAGGGCTCCGGCGATGGAGCATTTGGGAACGGTCTCCTTTCCCAGGCCACGGTGTGGAAAACATGTTGACAATCAGCACTTTATGACCGATCCGGAGCAGAAATCCAGGTTAGCTGTGGCAACCGCAGGAGGAGGTTCCCGGGTCACTTATATAATCGGAATTACCTCGCCTCGACACAGCTCGCACGTTGCGAGAGCGAAACCGGACGTTTCCGTGCACCGAGGCGCTGGAAATGAGCAGCGGGAGATATTTCCCATGGTCGGAGCAATGACAAAGCCTCAGGTGTCGGATGAGAAACACCAAACCGCATGGAGGGGAGGACGTCAGCGACTTCCCGCAGCCCTTTCCCAAGGACTCATCTTCAGCTGGACGCAGCGCCCCTTACACGCGCCCTGACGATTTCCTAAGCGGGGAAATCCACCAGCGTTCGAAAGGGCCGTTCCTCTCCTGACTCCTTGGGCTGATTTAAGGGATAAGTATTTCAACTTGGGGCGGCGGCGCTCCGAACAGGAAAGCTGAAATCCTGGGTTTATCCCTGACTCTGTCTGCAATTCACCGGCGAATGCCAGCACGTTCCCCCCACCTCCTACCTGGTGCTTTCATTTTTCCAGGATGGGGAAGACACCGATGGGACCTGAACTGTCCGCCACTGCTCTCCTAACAGCCCCGGTCCTTCACAAGCCCTTTGCGCACTACCTTAGGGCTACGATTAAAATCTTCCCCTACATCTGCCTTGCTTCCACCTGGCAGTCAGACCAGAAGAAACCACCTCAACCCCCAGTTTCTCAGACACCAAAGCAAGATGTGACGATGAAAATACATTTCGGCGGCCAGAACCCTTTCTGCCGAGGAGGATTTGGTGCTTAATGGGCAGCAGCAACACTTCCCAAGTCCCGTGAGCCCTGCCAGCCCCAGCTGAGAGGACTGTGCTGCCCAGGGCCCACGGGCCGATCCGAAGAGCCGCTCCGAACCGCTGCGGAGCGGGAGGTCACCCACCTCCCGGTACTGCCGGTTGCAGACTTCGGCGAGGTGCAGCCCTGTCACCATGCCCAGCCGCGCCGCCAGCCGCTGCAGGAGCAGCTGGATGATCGTCGCCAGCATCAGCACCCAGAGCAGCTGAGGGAGACACGAGGGCAGGAGTGGGTGCGCCGGGGCAGCGGGAAACGACGGGTCCCCCAGGACACCTGCGCCCCGCGAGCACCTTTGGGAATCACAGCCTTTTTAAAATACATGTTATTGACATCCAGAGGCTGGTTTATGTGCTCGGAGCTGGCACGGGAAGGATCTAAACGCACACAAAGCCAGGAGTCACTGCTGGAGAGGGGGTGGGAGGGTGCCTCGCTCTGCCCTTCTCCTTCTCTGGGGTGTTTTCAGCTCAGCGGCAACAGAACCTTCAGTACTCCTGCCCTAAAACCAGGCGGGTACACGGGCTGCACAACTTCCAGCGCTTAATCTGTAGGTTTCTGCACTCACCTTAAATCCAGCGACAGCCCCGGACTGTAAATCCGACTCGATGTTGCCCGGATCCAGGTAGGCGATGCTCATCAGAAAGCCCGGCCCCGTGAAAGCCCAGAGCTTGCGGAAACTAAAGCACGAGTGCTGGTGAGGGAGAGAGAGGATGGAGATGTCGGAATTCCAGAGCCCGCTCCCAATGCAGGAGCCGCATCGTCCCCACAAACCACCTCAGCTATCCGGCACCAGAAGTGGCAGCAGACAGCCGGGGTTTGATTTGCATTTCCTCGCTGCTACGACAGACAGCGGCGCTGGTGAGATCCGCCTGTTCCTTCACCCCATCCGAAACTCTCCGGCCATCCCTGCTCCTAATCGAAAGAGTTTACGACGAGACTCTGGGACAGCCAAGGACACGCTCCTGGGTGGGAGATGAATCCTCTTGCGCCTGCAGCCGAAACCGCTGCCTTGTTGGTTATCCAAAAGCACAGGGGGCACCTACACCCCCCTGCGAAGGGGCTGAGGAAGGGGCCGAGGCTGTTCCAAAGGGCAGCTCTTGCTCCCCTTCCTTGATAAGGGAACACAGAGCCAAGGTCTCTCCCCTGGGGCCGCAAACAAGACATTTCTCTGCTCTTTAGCACATCTTGCTGCTCAGAGAGTTGCAGGAGACAAATCCTGAGTGATGAATCATTAACTCCACGGCATTAAGGCACAGGAGACCCCCCACCCTCTTCTCCCCCAGATCTCACCCCAGCAGCTCAGCTCAGTCTTCCCAGCCTTGGCACGAAGGGGAACCTGCACCCAAGGGAATGACTCAAGCGGGTACCAAGCGCTCACAGATTTTTCCGATCGCGTTTTCCCATCGGAGCGAGTGGAGAGGGGCTCAGCCACACTCACCGTTTCATCGTTGGGAATCGGGATCTTGCTGTCAAAGTAGGTGGTAAAAGGCTCCTCCGAGGAGTCGTCCGGCAGCTGCAGCGGGTTCCTGCTGCTGGAGATGGTGCTGACGAACTCCCTGTGCTCCCCAGAGGCATCTTCTGCCGGGCAAAAGAGAGGCAGAAAAGGAAGGAGGAGTGAGTGAGGGTCCCTGGAAACACGGGGAAACTCGGCAGGGGCTCAGCAAGACCCCCAGGCAGAGCAGAAGGAGCGTGTTCCGCCCTCCCAGCGAAGGCTGATCAGGCCATGGAGAGAGAATCGAATTAAAACAACAGATACTGCTGCAAACCCACCCCAGGAGACATCCCGCTGTGCCCGAACTCTCCCTCTCCCATGCGCCGGGAGCGGGCTGGCAACCCGGCAGGGTATTTATTCAGATGAATTTAAGAAAAGCCACGACGGGGCACTGCGGCAGCCCCATGGCATCACCGTAATGATTAACTGGGACCCAACAAGCCAGATCCAGGAGAAAACCATAGTTGTTTTTTGCACCGTTATGGAGAGCATTACCCCAGACTCTCCCGGCTGAACGGAACATCTGCGAGACGTGTAGTCCTGGAAGGACCCTGCTCTGCTGCGGAACCCCGTCCCTCTCCAGGCAACACACAACGCAGCGCTCGTTTGGGAGCAAGTGAGAGTCAGGAGACTGCCTGAGCATTTCCCCCTCTCCCAGCGCACGAGAGGCCGGCGGCAGAGCCAGCCCCGATGGATTTTCAGGACAGTTGCTAAGTGTAACTTGCGAGGAAGGTGCGCAGGGTTACTCCAGCGAGGAAAACCCACATTCCCACAGACGATGGGTTAAGACTCGTCATAACCGCCTCGTTCCTTCCCTGTCCTCCTCCAGCAAAATGTCCCTTCTCCCAAACAGAGCCGATACTCACTTTTGCTCTCTCCGCACGATATTTTGCCCCAGGAGCGGAGCAGCAGCGCGAGTCCGAGCACCCGGCCCCCGTCGGAGGGCTGCGAACGAGGCAGCTCTTTTACCGAGTGTCCTACTGCACCATCAGAGCAAACCCAGCCGATGGCTCCTCCTTTTTCCCTGCCTCCCAACACCAGCAGGCACATTTACACAAGGGAGTCAGAGGGCACAGATGGGTCTGCACAGGACAAGCCTGTTCGTTGAGTTGAGTGAGGCCGGGTGAGCCCTGGGAACCAGGATCATCTCAAAAGCACGAGGGTTTGCGTCTGCCACGATAATCGGGGCGGTAAACGGGGATGCGGGATCCTCAGGGTGGTTTGTGCACGGGAAGGAATTGATGAAATGAAAGGTGGATGCCTCAGAGGAAATCTGCAGGGTGAGCCTTACCGTAGGATGCTTTCTGGTCCGTGTTGGAGTTCCCCATGGTGGAACCCTTCCAGCAGGCTGGAAACTGGTTCAGATTGGTCACGTCGGCTGCAAAAGAGAGGGGAAAAAAAAAAAACAACTGTCAAGGAGGAGAATAAAAACCTACAAGAGAGTCGATGGAACCAACAGCTCCTGGCAGGGACAGGTTTTACTTCCGAAGCCCTTTTCCAGCCTTGAAGAACCTTTCAGCGCCGGGAGGGGAGTTTTATCCGGGGCCTGCTTGGAAAATCCTGTTGCTGCAACACAAAGCAGGGGTGAGCGGCCCGACCGGGCGGACCAACGTGACGGGTTGTTTGCACACAGCCGGGCTTCGCCGGAGCCTGTTGTGAAACTCCAGCTAAGGAAACAAGAGTGGAATTTCCTTTACGTCTAGAACTTACACGCCATCCCTCCCCTTCCAGGCAGGATTGTTACGGCTCCGCCGCTCCCTTTACGGGGCACCTGAAGTCGCTTTTAAGGGCACGATGTAACTCTCTCCCTACGGCGTATTTTTAAATCCAATCGCCACAGAAAGGAACCGGGATCCGGTACGGGACTTCGGATGAAGCTGACGTCCTCCGGGCTCCCAAAGGTCAATCCCCCAAACCCCTCAAGGACGATCCAACGTACCAAAAGGATCTACGTGTGGTAGGTAAAGCCCTTAATCTCCCTCAAAGCCCCTTACACATTAACGGGAGATTTCCTTGGAACAAGGTGACATCGGTTCAGTGAAGCCATAAAAAGAAAACATTCCCCAGGAATTCATTTGAAGTGATTTGAAACAATTTTAGATTTTCAAAGACTAATTCTCTGGTTCCATAACCAGCTCTGAAGGTGGTCTGTAACCAAGCCAGGCACGTTAAAATAATCCAGCAGAGCTCCGCTAAGAGCAGCGTCCGGATGCGAATATTCCACCTGCGCGGCTTCGCCCGTGTCCAGCCAGCCTGGGGAGCGGAGAGCGTCGAGAGAGAGACGGTGGAAACGCGTCGGAGGGATGGGTTTTGCCCAGTCTGTCTCCAGGCTCAGGCGCTTTCCTAAAAGAACAACTCTCGGGACACCCTGCCGCTGCTCTCAACGTGGATGAAATCAGAGGATAAGGAAACCACAGGATAAAAATGTTGGGGTTTGTTGCTCCTTCTGCCCATGACCTTTGCCAACACCTTCATGGGATTCCTCAACACCGAGTGTGGCTTTGACCCACCACGTCCTGCCTCTTGGAGGTAAAACACGCACAGGAACCGTTGCTGGGTTTGACTTTATACACCATGTTCCCACTCAGGCATGGCAGTTGCCTTCCCAGGAGGAATATTCATAGAATCATAGAATCATGGAATAATTGGGGTTGGAAGGGACCTCAAAGATCATTCAGTTCCAGCCCCCGTGCCACGGGCAGAGACACCCTCCACTACACCAGGTTGCCCAAAGCCCCATCCAACCTGGCCTTGAACACTTCCAGGGATGGGGCAGCCACAACTTTTCTGGGCAACCTGGTCCAGTGCCTCACCACCCTCACAATGAAGAATTTCTTCCTTATATCCCATTGAAATCTTCCCTCTTTCAATTTAAAGCCTTTGTCCCGTGTCCTGTCACTCCATGCCCCTGTCCAAAGCCCCTCTCCAGCTTTCCTGTAGCCCCTTCAGGTACTGGAAGGTGCTGGAAGGTCTCCCCAGAGCCTTCTCTTCTCCAGGCTGAACAGCCCCAACTCTCCCAGCCTGTCTCCAGAGCAGAGGTGCTCCAGCCCTTGGATCATCTTCGTGGCCTCCTCTGGCCCCACTCCAACAGCTCCATGTCCTTCTGATGCTGGGACCCCCAGAGCTGAAAGCAGCACTGCAGGGGGGTCTCAGGAGAGCAGAGCAGAGGGGCGGAATCCCCCCCCTCGCCCTGCTGCCCGCGCACGGTGCCGGCTCTTTCCACCCAGAGCCGGCCCGGTGTGAGGGCACAACGCCCCGCCTGGGGCACAGCCGGGCGCACCAGCACCTCGGGCCCTGCGGCAGGAGCTCCGCGCTGCCGGCAGGACAAACGCCGCGCTCACCACGGGAGACACCGGGAGCTTGTTCGGAGCCAGCGGAGCTCCCGGAAACAAACCTCTCACCGCGCAGAGCTCGGCCGCGCGGCTGGGAACCGCTGAAATTTTTAGAAAACGGATACTGTGGTGAAGATTAGTGTTAGTGGGAGCCTGGTTCGAGATAAAAATTGAACGACAAGAAATATCAGTGAAATATGAAAAATTATTAAAACTGAAATAGAATTTTACTCAAATCCCAGACTTTAATCTTGACAAATACCAGGTGAATTGGGGGAAAAAAAAAAGATAAAGAAAAAAATTATATTTAAAGTTAGATGCAGAAATAAATAAAGTAATAGTGCACCCTGACTATAAAAAATAAAGTACACAAACAAAATCAAAAGAACTCACTAAAGGTAATTAATATTACCTTGTAAAATGAAAGTCAATATCGTTATTGGTTAAGATATGGAAAATCAGACTATAAAATCTTTAGAGTAAAAGTTCAAGTCCCTACACAGGCCCAAAAGGAAAGAAAAATTAAAAAATAAAAAACCTCCCAATAAAAACTCAAGATTGATCAAAGAATTTGCCAAATTACAAAACGTGTCACAAATTACTGCTTGTTTAACCACACACCAAGAGCAGCAGGTGAACCAATTCCATGGGGAATTCTAACCATGAATTTGACTAAATTGGAACATGAAAATGAAACTACACAATGTGAACAAAAACCAGTTACTAAATGGCAAGAAAAAGTGGAGATTATTAGAAAACAATGAAAATCTCCAGGAGATGGAGCTGATGGTGAGAAACTATTAAATCATGTTTTTACTAAGATAGGAAGGTTTTGGAATGTAGGATGGTTCTTATGATCAGCCAATAAAGAAAAATACAAGCCAAATGATCATGGAATGGAAATGTGATAAAACTAATCAAACATCGAATCAGGTGACAAGTTGGGACTCTGTTTGGTCAACAACCATTTTATCACAATTCCAGCACACGGCAAAGGCTACTTGGTGTTTTACTTGGGACGGATCAATTTTTGCAACTTGGCCATGGGTACAGGATAAAGGAAGCTCAACACAAGAAAAAGAAAACCCAGTGTCATGGTGGAAATGGGAAAAGATACAGAATTGCTGTTCTGGTGACAGAATAATCCAGGATATTCCCCCTCTAGCTGCTGCTCTAAAATATACATATCTTTGTCGAGGCCCTAAAAACAGCCTCGTATTGACCGAATACTCCTAAAAGAGGAACAATATTCAGCCGTAAAAAATCTTCAATCCAAAGTCCAGGACACTTGGTTTGGGCAATGAGTGACGGAACCTGGACAACACATTTACCTCTGGATGGCAAAATAAAGCAAATAACTTTAGGCATGACAACATTATGTCCGATTTGGAAAAAGGCTCCTTTCAGAGGAACTTTAGAAAATTTGAAATTGGAACAAACAAAAAGGTCAGAAATAAATGAAGAATGAAATGAACCTTCATCAGAGGTAAAAATTAGTTGGGTATTGGAATCTTTATTGACTCCTTTGGCAATATATAGAAACAGAGAATGGATACATCAGCTAACAGGTCAGGTAGAAAATTGGCAAATACAACCAGAAAGGGATTTAAGGATTGGAATGTACAATTACAAACCACTTTGAAAATGCCTCTACAAACTAGAATGGCTTTAGATCTGCTCTAACTCCAAAAGCACGGGGTCTGCAGGTAACTGGAAGATAGAACTGACCATCGCTGTGCAGACATTCCAGATGTGAGTCCAGATGTAGAACACGACTCATACTTACCAGAGAAACTGGAGGAAAGCACTCAAGAACTTCAGGAAAACATGCAAGAAAGCTGGAAAGATAAAATTTTTAACGGATTAGGATGGAATTTGAGTTCTTGGATAAAATCATTAATTAGCACTGCAATTGACTGGTTAATACTCTTTTTGGCGACTATTTTGATTTACTATTGTTTGAAAAAATAAATAAGAAGTCTGTATTTAATCAGACGATTATCCAGGCAGTGGCCAGACAGCAGGATGAAACAGAATCAATTCCAAGGCTCCCACCAGCAAAGAGTGAATGAAAGGCTAATAATGTACTAAAGAGAATATTCAACTTTGAGCATTAAGATGAAAGTGTTGAAATCATTTTCAAAATTTTCAAAGGGGGGGGGGGGGGAATGTTACAAAACTGACAAAATAATCAGGTAGAAAAGTTAGACAGAAAAACTGAAAAGCAAACTGTGTAAGTCAGGATTGTTAAGTTTGATAAGTAACTATAAGGGCCTCACTAGAAAATTACTGTATGTTTTAAACCAAGGAACAGAAAGACATCGCCAGCCAGCTGCTGGGATTCTATGTGAATTGTTTTAAGCAAGAGAACCATGGAGTTCTCGCCAGCCAACCACTGGGAGTTCTTTTATTGTATTAAGAAACAAATGAAGTGGTCATGGACACCAGCTCTGCTGCTTGAAACCCCCCTTCGTTACCCCTTCCCATCTTGATTTGAATAGCAAGGATTATAACCAGTAAAAATAAGTAGAATTAACCAATGATTATTATAGGGTAGGAATATTGATAAGGTGATGTAACTAGTGAAACCAATCATTTTAAAGGTCAAATTTCTCTTAAAGCCCCTCGCTTTAAGAGAGATATTGAGCTCCTGGAGCGAGTCCAGAGAAGGGCGACTAAACTGGTCAGGGGGCTGGAAAATAAAACTTATGGGGAGCGGCTGAGGGAGTTGGGGCTGTTTAGCCTGGAGAAGAGGAGGCTGAGGGGAGACCTGATTACAGCCTACAAATACTTGAGAAGGGATGGTGGGGAGTTAGGGGAAGGGCTCTTTACATTAGTGATGGGTGATAGAACAAGAGGAAATGGGTATAAGCTTAGTCAGGGCAGATCCAGGTTGGATGTTAGGAAGTATTTCTTCTCTGGAAGGGTTGTCAGCCACTGGAATAGGCTGCCCAGGGAGGTGGCTGAGTCTCCATCCCCGGGTGTGTTTAAGAATAGGGTGGATGAACTACTTAGGGATATGGTTTAATGGGGATTAGGGACGGTTGATCTCTAAGGTCTTTTCCAACCTAGAAATCTATGAATCTATGAGACCAACGGGGCGGGCAGAACGGCGGAGAAAACGGGCTGCGGAGGGTCCTCCCGGGAGCCTTCCTCACCCGCAGGGGCCGTCTGCCTCGGGGGGCTCCGCGCTCGGGATGCCCAGTTCCGGTGCCGGGGACGGTCTGCGCCTGCGCCCCCTCCGCCACCCCGAGCGGGCAGGAGACCCCCCCCGCGCCCGCCCGGGGCCGAGTTCCGCACCCCCCGCAGCGCGGGGGTCGCCCCGCAGTCGCGGCTCCGGTCACGGCGCTGCTCGGGGCGGCACCACCGCGCAGGAGCGCTCGGGAGCGGCCGCCCCGGGATCGGGCCCGGCGGGAGCCCCGCCCGGCACCGGCACCGGCACCGGCAGCGCCCGCCCGGGCTGCAGCTCCCGGCGCCGCGGGGCCCCCGCCCCTGTCTCCCCTCCGGCGCACCGGCCTCGGCCCCCCCGCCCCGCGGCCCCTCCCGGGGCTGCCCCGGCCCGGCCCGGCCCGGCGGGGCGCGGAGCGATTTCCGCGTAAAGCGAGAGAAAAGGAACGGGCTGTTTCGGAGAGTCACGGTGACGCTGCGAGCACGTCACGAACGCGCGTGGCTGCGGGGCAGGACGGAGGGTCCGCCCCGGGGCCGGGGGTGCCGCCGGGGGGAGACCCCCCCGGGCACCGCCGGGATAAGGAATGCCGCGGTGCCACAGCGCCAGCCGCGGCGGGAGTTTCTGTCCCGGCTGTCGGTGACAAAAGGCAAATCGATCGCGGCTTTCAGGGGCCGAGGCGAGGCACAGGAACGCATCCTTGAAATCCCAAACTGGGAACCGTGCCCACGTTTCCTTCGGGCTGGTGAATGAGGTGTGCGGGTTTGCTACTACCGGATACAGATCCTCCACAGTTCGGGTTACTGCCCTTAAATCTTGTGCCGTTCTACATCTTTACTGGTAAAATTGGGGTATTGTATTCTGACTCACATTCAATCAGTAACCCAAACTTCAGGAATTTTTCAGTCGTTTCCTTTATGCCCCTTTGGTCTTCCAACCTTAAAGGATATTGTTTTATTCTAACCGCACCAGAACCAGGTTTACTTCCACCTTTATCGGCGCAGCGTTCTTTGCTTTCCCTGGAATCCCAGAAGCCCATACCCCTGGGTGCACTTGATGTAGGATTTCTTCAATCTTTGAGGCACCCTCAGTTTGTTTTTCCATTTGGCATCTTTTACTTGGAATTCTACTTTACTTTCAGGCTCTTTTAGTCTTTGGAGCTTTCTTCTAATATCTTCTGATGACTGGCCCAACCCCAACGATACCAATTGTTGCTGCCCTGCATCAGATGAGGGGTCTAAGGTGGCGTATTTACGCATCGCCAATCGGAATCTGTCTAAGAATTCCGTGGGGGTTTCGGTTTGCCCTTGCTTCACAGCATGGAGTGCTGACCAATTGACAGCCTTCAGGGTTGCATCCTCTAATCCAAATTTTATCCCATTTTGATATTGCTTTAATATGCGACAGTCTGTATTATCATGGGGATCCCAGTGCGGGGCAGTCAGGGGAACACACGGATCGACTCCCCCGCCAGCGTTACGGCTGCCATTCCAGCCTGCACATCAGTTCCGGCGGGTTTGAGAGTTAATGAGCTTCTCAGTTTCAGTCACTGCACCTGACACCATGCCTGTATCTTTCCAGTCTGGGTCTTGATTTTCAATTATTAATTCCAACCTTTTGGCTATTCCTAATGGATCCTTCTTTTTATTCTTTTCTAATGCCAAAACAAGGCGGGGCAAATTTATACCGCATTCCTTTTGCCACTCAGGATGATTTCTTGAAGTGAAAAACGTATCAGCATAACCACCTCGTTCCATTTAGAATTTCTTCTGAGAAACAGCATCAATTGCAATAAAGTGTTACAATTCCATTATAAGTATCATAAGCATTATAACTATTATTCTATTATAAGTATTATTATTCAGCCATTTTTCCTCATCTTCCAATTTATAGAACAGCCGCCACCGATTACAGTCTTTGACCAAAGTTTTCTTATTTATGTTTCCTCCCAGGGGACCCCCAATATTTTTCCAATGTGCCAGGACTCTTCTTCAAAATTCCCCCACTCGGTTGGTTACCCCTTATTTACTGGATTATTATTATCATCTCAATCCCATTATTACCAAACAAATGACTAAAATTAAAATCACACTTCCTAGGTATAACTAATTATTATTAAAATAACTCGTTCACTCTCATTTTTCGATGGCTTCGTCCATCTCCGGCTGTTTCCCTGGCGGGAGAACAGCACCGCGGATCACGGCTCCGCACTCGCTTCGTGCTACAAGCACGTCTCAGTCACTCACACGCAAACAGGACGAAAAGGAGTTTTACAACCACAGCAATACCCAACCGTACAAACAATTAATACATCTCCTGGAATCACACAAACAGTCACACGGGCTTCAGTCATTAACATTTCAGCTTCCAGATAGTTACCGACTCCGGTGGGACTCGAACTCACAATCAAAATCGCTGTTACTGATTCCAGTGGGACTTGAACCCACAATTGAAACTGTTTTTTTACTGACTCTGGTGGGACTCGAACCCACAATCAAAATTGCCTTTACTGATTCCAGTGGAACTCGAACCCACCATCAAAATCGTCTTTTACTGATTCCAGTGGGACTCGATCCCACAATCAAAACTGATTTTTTACGGATTCCGGTGGGACTCGCACCCACAATCCCAATTGATTAAGGGCACACCATTAGGGCGACAGCTGCCCGGTGCATGCTGTCCTGCGCAGGTTTCACCTCGCGGCTTATGGAACCGGTCCCCAACCCAAGGAATAAAACAATTCCTTTTCTAAGATGGTCCTTGTCTGTTCCCACAGTGATCCGATTGAGGCAAGGAGTCCCTCTGGAGAAATCTCCTGGGGGCACCAAGGAAGTGCTTTTCTCAATGGGTCCTGCAGCCGAGCAGAGAGGGTCTCATCTGGGTCGCCAAAACTGATTCCCAAAAAGTCAGTGCAATTGAAATTGAACTTTCCAAGACACATTTTGGAGTTTCAGAAAGCGCCGTTCTTTATTGCGGCGCTGGGTGCAGGATGTCTCCTCCTGGCTGCACCCTCAGCCCCTGGACAGAACCTTCATTGCGCACCGCGACCACGCGTGTCCATCACGTGTTCCCGTAGTCATTGTCATTCTCTGAAACAGTCGGTTCATTTTCTCTCGCTTCACATGGAAATCCCTTCGCACGCTCAGCCCTCTAGGGAGGACACTAGGGCACCAGTGCAGAGGGGGTAATGGGGTGATGGATGGGGGGCGGGGCCGAGGGGAAGGGCGGGGCCAAGAAGGGCGGGGCCAAGCAGGGCGGGGTGGCACAAAGGTCAATGCCAGCGCTGGGGGGCGGAGCGACTGTCGCCCAGCGACCATTGTTGCACGAGCGGCCAGCGTGTCCAGTGCCCATGGGCAACCACGTCTTGGACTAGTCGTAGCCACGTCCTCTGCTGGTCGCAGCCACGTCCTTGCGCCGCTGTGTCCTCGAGTGGTCGTTTCCGCATCCTTTCTCCTTCACTGCCGCGTCCTTTCCCCTCCACTACCATGAGGATACGACTGCCCTCCCTCATCGAGCTGAACAACTTCCCAACGAAGCTGTGGCTGCTGGTGAACAGCCCATACGTCAGCTCCATCCGCTGGGATGCCCGCGGCGAGGGGCTGCTCATCAGCCAGCTGCTCTTTGAGTGTGAGCTGCTGGTGGCAGAACAATGCCGCACCATGGGGCCAGACGCGGCTGCAGAAGCTGACTGCCTCCTCGAGACCAAGAGCTTCAGCAGCTTCATCCAACAGCTCAACCTCTACGGCTTCCGCCAGTCGGTGATGGGGCTGGAGGGCAGTGTGGAGGGGGCCGAGCCAGGCTTGATGGGTGTCGATGGCGGCAGCTCCGCTGGGCTCCTGCACCACTTCCACAGCCCACACTTCCGCATCGACCGCCCCGACCTCCTCAAGCACCTGAAGCACCTGACAAGCACCACCACGGCGAAGCCGGCGGCCAGCTCGGAGGTGAACGGTCACCCACCCGACCGCTTCCAGCAGCTGCTGGGCACACCGCTGCATCAGGATCCGTTGCTGCCACCTTTGATGCTCGGCAAGGCTGGTGGGCCTGGTGAGGCAGGGCAGTCCACGTGGGGCCAGGGTGGGCTTGAGAAGCACTGGGTGGTATGGGAGAATCAGCGCTCCTCTGAGGGAGGAGGTTACCTGCCCTTACTGGTGGCCACTCAGTTCACCTGCTGTAGGCAAACGGTTGTTCTTTGTGCCAGGAGATCTGCTGCCAGTAAGCATGGACAAGGTGGATCACATGTGTTTCCATCTGCCTGTAGGCTACAGTAGGGTCCCCATTGTGTCCTACACTAAGCACTCCCTCACCCCATCTCCGGGGGACCTCAGGACAGGTGGTGCAGATCACCTGCGGGGTGCCCAATGGTGAGTTTTGGAGGGTAGCAGAGCCTGTGGGTGGGCGTCCCATGCCCAGGAAAGCTTGCACCACCCTGAGATTGGGCTGCTTTTGATTGCTTTCTCAGCAGGGAGGACCAGCCCGGCAGCCCTGGAGAAGCCTCTGGACCTGCCTGAGCTGGGGCCAGACGCCTTTGCTGAGGCCTTTCCAGAGCTGGCAGGGGACCACTTGCAGTTTGAGGATGAGGAGCCGTTCATGGTGGACATCAGCGACACGCTCGCCTGGCTCAACACCATGGACAGCAAGGACAGCATCGCCGACAGCCCCTGCCTGACTGCCCTCTTCAACAGGCTCCCTGACCTCTCAGAGCACGTGGCAGAGGGGACAGCGGTCCTCCCTACCCGGATGACGGTGAGTTCCATGGAGACTTTGGTGGAGAGTCCCTTGGAGGGTCACCCAGAGGGTTCTCCAGAGACTCCCCTGAAGGCTGCTCTGGAGAGTCCTCTGCTGAGTCCCTCATCTGCCCGCCAGCATCAGCCGCCCTGCATGGCCCAAGCGGTGGAGGAGGTGCCGCAGAGACAGCCTCGGGTGGTTCTGACCCGCTTGCGGCTGCCGCCGGGCTTTGTCTCCTGCCGGGTGGCGCCCAGCTCAGAAGAGGCGAGCAGCAAGCGGCCCAAGCGCCCCGCGCCAGTCGGCACCCGCAAGACGCAGGACACCGTCCCACGGAAGAAGAGCAAGAGGGTGGCGGCGTGCCGGCTGGCCAAACGCTCCAACACTCGGCGCCCCAACCGCCATCGATAGGTTCCTAGAGAAGGTGTGGAGCACGGGTCTCCATGACACACGACCTGCACTTGCCCACTCCAGCCCCAGCCCTCTCCCGTATCTCTCTTTCTTTCTTAATTAAATTTCTTAATGTAATTTCTTAAAGGTTTGATGTTCCTTTCACAGCACCTCCACCGGCGGTCACTGGTGCAGCAGGAGGCGGGGGGGTTAACACAGCCCCTGCCGCACATGTACCTCTGACCTTCCACCTCTTCACCCCAGTATATGAGCAACCCCCCATGATTCTGGACAGAGACGTTTCATCACAACCTTAATTCCCGGACTCACCTCTTTAGTTGGATCTCATCCTGCAATTGCAAACACAGGAAACAAAAACCACTCCTTTCAAATCTCCCTCACCTATATAGCTCCGTATGGAAGCACACACAGCTGCCTGACAGCAGCACAGCCGTCACAGGCACCGTGATCCGGCTCCACCGAATCCAGCAGCGGTGATCTCCAGACCTCACTTGGATTTCAGTCATCTCTGTGATGGGCCAGCTCTGCCAGTGGGTTAGACTACACCTGGCTAGGAGGGTACCTGTGGGAGGCTGAGCTTAGTGGTCTTAGAATCATAGAATCATAGAATCGTTAGGGCTGGAAGGGACCTTCAAAGGTCATCTAGTCCAACCCCCCTGCAAGGAACAGGGATATCTCCAACTAGATCAGGTTGCTCAGGGCCTCATCCAACCGGGCCTTGAACGTCTCCAGGGATGGAGCATCCACCACCTCTCTGGGCAACCTCTCTGGGCAACCTCTAAATCACGTGCAGAGGTTGGCTTTACTTTTAGGGTCCACAGCTGGCTGTGAGCACTTGGGTATGGTGGGCAGGGCTGCCATCGCCTGCCTGAGCCAACAGAGGACAACACGTGTGACACTCGGTGCTGCCATGACAGCATGTTTTTCATTTGTCAGCCTTTCATCAGTACAGCAGCTCCAAAAACTCGCCTTCTACGTTTGGCAGCTCTGCCCACATGTGACACTGCTGGCCCTGCTCACATTTGTGAAACCTCTCCCGCAGCGCAGGCTGGGTCGTTTTGCTGTCTGTCCTTTCACAGTCATCTCTGCGTTCCCACGTGTGTCAGCGGTTGGCGATGCTCTGGCTGGTTCATGTTCAAATTCTGCCCATGCAGCCATTCCCTTCGCTGGTGCCAATAATCCTGCGTGGCCCGACCCACTGCCTCGAGACCTTGGGCTCCAGCCCATTAATGCTGCAGCTCTCTGAGCTTTGCTTCTCTCTCGGGTGACACCCACGACGACGATGAAGGAGCATGCCACAGCTCTGCTTAAAACATGAAAATCAGTATTAAACAGCATTGACACCATTACAGCCCAGTGGGGCTTCACTCCTTACCAACTCCTGTGAACAACAGACACCTTTAATTCAGGTCTCTGGTTTCTGACCAATTCCTTATCCATCTTAATAATGTACTACCTCACTCGTATTTAGAGAACGTTTACAACAATCTATCAAGGGAAACTTTGTCAAACAGCTTTCTACAAATCCCAACACACTAGATCTAGTAATTTAATTTAAGTTAATAGCTGCTCCGTATTGTAAAAGCAACCACTTCCTTTTTCTCGAACGGTGAGAAAAGAAAAAAATGCTTCAAGTCATTACATGAGCCTTACTCTGCTCAGATTATATAATGTGACTGCTTCAAAGAACATTTTTTAGTAAAACCTGCCAATTTGCACTTGCAGAAAAACTGTGCTTTGCTGGTTGGTTTCCTTACCTCCTACAATGCACATTCCCATTGAAGCTGCAAGTCCATCACCTTAAATAGTTCCTTAACACCAAAAAGAAAAAATGAAGAAAAATACCACTTATCTCCACCACCTTCTGTGTGCCAGAGAGATCAAACTGAGGGAGCTCATGGATCACCCTTTTTTTTCTCAAAGTACAGCCCCAGCAGAAAAAGGTCTCATATTTTATTTAAAAAAAAAGAATATTCCAACCCCTGCAGCTGCAGAAGGAAGTTTTAACATGTTTTCCATGTGTTTTCAAAACTCATAACGCAAATCAATTTAACTGTAAATTAATTATATTTCTTAAAACCCAGGCACATGGAAATCAGACTTGTTTTTAATTAATTGTATGTAGTCAGCTGGGCAGTGGTATTTTTCATCAAACAGGAACAACAGCTGAGATGCTGCGACAAGGGACGATCCCAAACTCCTCCCCTAAGATCCATCACCAAACAGCCAGCTCCACAGCCCAGAATATTCTATGGCAGACACAGTGAGAAGAGAGAAAAGATCATTTTATCACGAACATCTACTGGGGGCAGAGGGAGGCAGCGCCCAGGAGTCACAGCGGTTCAGCCAGCAGCCAGACAGCGGCACCTGCAACGACAGAGTCCAAAGCTCCGATATCCCACCAAGGCAGGACCAGGCACCACGGGGCTCCCCGGCTGTGGGGAACGCCGCTCCCGAGGAGCTGCTCACGGCCCAGAGGAGAGAGCTGCTGCTGGCATTGACTATGGGATGGCTGTGGCCCCTTGTCCCCACGTGCGATGCCCTTAGAGACCGGTGCGCGTGCAGAGATGCACAGTGGCCCTGTGGCATGCAGCGGGGCTCCGTCGGGAGCCGCTGGGGAGCTGCCATGGAGTTCTTTCCCAGCCCCGCGGAGCACCATCCCTCGCCAGAGTTGGGCTGACTCGGAGCAGTGTTCAGAGTTGGGGAAAATGGGCAGCAGGGCCTGCTACACACCTGAGCTTCCTGACCTTCTGCATCTGCCTGCTTTTTCCGCAGCGCCTGTCTTCCGTCTCTGTCTCTTCCTTTCCGGCTGATGCTCCCTCTCCGCTGCCCAGGTCTTTTTTCTCTTCTTCTGTTTTCCGTTTCTGGCGTCAGCAGGGGCAAGGGACACCCTGGGCCTGAGAGCGAGCGTTTGGCAAATGGCAAATGGCTACCTCAGCTCTACAGAGAAGAGCCCTCCGGTTGGGAGCCCGCCGGGAACCGGAACCGGAACCGGAAGTGGAAGCGGCAGCGCCCGCCCGGGCTGCAGCTCCCGGCGCCGCGGGGCCCCCGCCGCTGTCTCCCCTCCGGCGCACCGGCCCTCGGCCCCGCCCGCCCCGCGGCCCCTCCCGGGGCTGCCCCGGCCCGGCCCGGCCCGGCGGGAGCGGGAAGCGGCGGCGGGGCGCGGAGCGCCGGAGAGCGGGACCGGGAGCGGGACGGCGGGGACAGAGGGGGGAGCGGCGGGGCGGAGCGCGGGCGGAGCGAGAGCGGGACGGGGCCGCGCCCGGGAGCGGCGGCACAGGGCCCGGCCGGGGCCCGGCGGCAGGGACGGGCCCGGCAGCGATGCGGTTGCCCCCGTTCCGCGAGCGCTCCCCAGGAGCCGCGTTACCGGGAGCCTCCGAACGTGCGCGGCTGCAACAGCCCTGCCCGGGCCCGATCCTGCCCCTGGCACCTGCGGTGAGCGGCATCGCACAGGGCGGCGGGACCGGGAGACAGAGCAGCATCGGGGTGCGGGTGGGATTGCCCAGATGGGCTTTGGTTTGTTGGTCGCTTTGCTTTTTTAAAAAATGCCATTTAAGCCCTTCCCTCTTTGTAGGGCTGCTGGTTAAAGACTCGTCCGTCAGAGATGGCTCAGGAGCCCACCAGGGCCAGCGGTGCTTTCTGGATCCCGTGGCCACGAGGGGCAGAGGGACAGGTTGCCAGATCCCAGGGCTGTGCGCTGGCAGGGTCACCCCTGCCTGGTTTTCCTCAGCGAAGCCCCAGCTGGTGCCGGCCCCGTGCTGCAGCCCAGGGCCTGAGGCTCGAAGCACAGCTGGGCATTTCTGCGGGCAGCTGCGCCCTGCCGGCCCCGCTGACGGCTTCCCCTGGGCTTCCCTCCACGCTTCTCTCCAGCTCTGCTTTCTGCCAGCGCTGGGGGCACAGCAGAATGGCTTCAGGGCATGATGGATGATGGGAAGATGGATGCTGGTGACGTCCCGGTGCCTCTGTCCCACTCCCACTTCACAGCTGTGATGTCCGAGATCTGGCGCACCTGAAGGCCCAGGCAGAGACCTCCAGGGTCTTTATTTTCAGTACTGACTGAATAACCTGTAACACGGTCACTGTTCAGGTAATATGAGACCCCATCTACACAGAGTTCAAGATAAGGTTCCTAAAATCATTAAGGTTAGAAAGGAGCTCTAAGATCATCAAGTCCAACCATCAACTCAATACCACCATGCCCATTAAACCATGTCCTGAAGTGCTACATCTACATGTTTCTTGAACACTTCCAGGCACAGTGACTCCACCACTTCCCTGGGCAACCTGTTCCAATGTTTGACCACTCTTTCAAGAAAGAAATTTTTCCTAATGCCTAATCTAAACCTCCCCTGGTGCAACTTGACGCTGTTTCTTCTCATCCTATTGCTAGTTACCTGGGAGAAGAGACCAACCCCAACCTGACTACAACTTCCTTTCAGATAGCTGTAGAGTGTGATGAGGTCTCTCCTGAGCCTCCTTTTCTCCCGGCTGAACACCCCACCTTCCCTCAGCCGCTCTGCGTAAGACTTGTGCTCCAGACCCTTCACCAGCTTCATTGCTCTTCTCTGGAAGTTGCCAAACACACCAGTGCTGAGTACGGGGCACCATTACTGCCCCAGTCCTGCTGGTCACACTGCTGCTGAGACAGCCCAGGATGCTGGTGGCCACCTTGGCCACCTGGGCGCACTGCTGGCTCACGTTCAGCCGCTGCCAACCGGCATCCCCAGGGCTTTTCCTGCCGGGCAGCTTTCCAGCCGCTCTCCCCCAGCCCGGAGCGTTGCGTGGGGTTGTTGTGACCCAAGTGCAGGACCCGGCACTGGGCCGTGTTGACCCTCACCCAGTTGGCTCTGGCACTGCCTGCAGCCGGAGCCCTGGGCAGCTGCGCGCGTGTGTGGGAGCTACGTCTGGGTTGCCACATTCCTTCTGCCTACGGCTTTCAGCCAAGTGGGAACCATCACTGAGTCCTCTTCTGGGAGGGCGGTGCCCACCGGTTGCCCTCGCCTCTGGGCCCAGGACAGGGGCTGCGCTCCGCCCGCACGCCTTCCCGACACGGACTGCCGCGCCACGCTCTGCCCTCTGCCGCGCCACGCTCCTGGGCGCTCACGCTCCGGAAGGGGCTGCGCTTGTATGGGAGGGGGTTTGGCCGCCGTCACTCTTCTCCCTCCCCACGCTGAGGCAGAGCTGCTGCAGAAAAGACAGAACAACTCCCAGACCGCATTCCCCCTATCCCCCCACCAGTAAGAAATTCTCATGCAAAAAATACAGGTTTCTTGGAATGGAGACTAGACGACAGAGAAACATCTAAAGAGGCAGACTTGCTGAATTTAGAGACCTTTTCTTCTTCCCTTGGCACAAGTCAGGAGCGAGGTTGAACTCAGGGAATCCAGAAGGGACCTGCTCGCTAATTCTCACACTGTACCTACCAGCTGATACCGCAAAAGTCAGCAGAGAAAAACCCTCTTAAGAGTTATTTTGAAGTTTTTGAAGGCAGGTGTTCTTGAGTGCAGTGCTGGGCAGCACTGGGGATCGCTCCTCCACAAGTGTTCCGCCAGATTCCCAAAATCGCAGAGATTATACGTTACACAATCGTACATATTCATAGAACTGCTGAGAGCTGATTTACTTAAACATTAGATTTCCTGGAAATCGTTAATATATACAAATGTCCGTCTCACACGCTCAGTTGTCTGCCTCGGTGGTCTTTGGGGTCTTCGGGGGTCCTCTGGTGGTCTTCAGCAGTCTTCCTCACTTGTCCGTTAGTTGACCTTTTTCTTGATTCTGCGCAGTGGGAAGTCTTCTACGTGCTTTGCAGACAAATTTGAAAGAACGCTTGTTAGCAGCTTCATTATCTACACTTCCTTGATTATCTCTCTCTAACATAACCAGTGTTGCCTCAGTAGTCTGAATTATGCGCAAAGGGTTAAAAGGCTGTCACCTCCCCAAAGAGTTAAAAGAAATGGGGTCTTGAGTTAATCAGCTAAGGTATTTACAACTCACTTGTGTCCTTGGTTGGGTATCTTTTTCATTCCCCCTTGCCTTTATACTTTGTAAATTCCTTGACAAAGGTTCTAAATTCTCCTATTTCATCACCTTGGGCAAAGCCCAAACTCTCATAGAAAGCTTCTTTAATTTGTACCTCAAAAGGCAATTAAGGATTGTTAACACAATCACTATTACTAATAGTATCAAAAGTGGGTGGCCTCCTAAGGCTTTTAAGGTTTTCTCTGCAGAAGGTGAGTACCCTGAAAAGACATCCCACCAGTGATGGGCCGTATCAGATTTAATTTGTCTGGACAATCCTACAAGTTTCTCTCTGGTTATCACAGGCTTGATCATGAATTCGGTCAATGTCTTATTCACTTTCTTTAGATGTTCCTGAAGCTCCTCAGATTGGTTCAAGATTTTGTTTAACCCTTCCCGAGATAAGCTTGCATGACTCAGGTTTAAGCTTTCAAAATGCCAAAACACGGCTACCTGTCCTTCTGTGTGTGCAAAAAATGAGTATGTTCGTCCATGCCAAGTTAAACGGGTTACATTCTTGAGACATCCTGTGAACGGGACAGTTACGTTACGCTCTCTAACTGCTGATCGATTGTGAGTCACTAAACGCACATCTCCAGTATTAACTTCTACAAACGTTTCAAATATGTTAGGAGAGAGAATCGTCCGTTTACAACTGTTACAGAGTGTTCTAACAAGCGTGATTCACATAATGGAGATTGTTGTCCACACAGGACGCCGTCAGTGGTTGGTTCACAAAGATCTAAATCATACGTCGTCTTGTTGCTTCCAATATATTTCACTTGAAATTCCGGTAACCAGTACCCTGGGTTTACTTGACTTAAAAATTTGAGCGTTGGCAAACTTAAAAATTTACACATTAATTCAGAGTCTGTCACATGATAGAATATTAATTGTCCTGAACCCCATCTATCATAACATTGCAATCTTAATTGCTTGAGCCACATCAGATCCTGTTGCCCCAATTTTATTTCTTAAGGTTTCCAGACCTGAACTTACGAGTCCTATTCCAGTTCCTGCATCTCCAAGCAAAGTGTCATACCAAGCTCGTCTTGTTCTCCACAGGGGTGTGACTGGAAAGGAGATATTAAAGGTCAGCACATGTTTTTGTTGAACTCTTGCTGCGTTTGCACAGGTGGATGGTAATCTAATGAATTGATTCTGATGTAGAGTTGGTCATGGATTTAACAATGTTAAAGCGATCACTCACAGGGCACCCCTTCTCTTTCCAGTCTAATTTATGTTCACACCTCCATTTACACACGTCAGGGTATCCCATTCACGGGGTATCCAAGAACGAGTAGTATTCATTATGAAGGAATCATTCCGAGTAACGCACTCCTTCATTTCCAGCAGAGGCACTGCCCCTTTGACTGGACAATGTGTTAGAGGGCCGTTCGATGCAACAGTAAAACTCCTCAAGGTAGTACACAATGCAAAATCTAATCCCGGCCGTGGTGCTTTGGAATTATCCTGTTTGAGGGGTCTTCACAGGAAGCAATTCTGAGAGAACGAAATGTCTGTGCAAGGATAAACATCACAAGTAGAATGTACTTGTAGCTTTTGGCTCTTTCCACTTCCACGGGAGACCCGAAACGGATTCATCTATTTTGTTCAAGGGCCAGCCGGGAGTGCAGGCAGTTACCCATCCTAAACCAAAACACGGCAGTATTAATTCTGTATCAGTCTTACAGATGTTGGTCCTGTGAGCTGGGATTTCCATGGTCCACCAGGTGCTTTCTTGTTTCTTGAATACTGGATCCATGCAGCATGTTTCTCAAGTTTAATTGCAGCGTAGGTCGTGAGCAGAACTTGAAAAGGGCCGCTCCATTTTCTTTCCAGAAGATCACCTGAAATATTTTTAACATAGACACAATCTCCAGGGTTAAAAGGATGTAGTGGAGAATCTCGACCCCACACTCATATAGATAGTACTAGTTTATTGACTTCATGCAACTGTTTCCCTAATGGCATTAGATATTGTTCCAAACTAATTTCCCCCACTTGGGTGAGATCTTGCCCTAAATATCTGGTTTGATACGGCTCTCCCATGTAAGATTTCAGAATGACTCAGTTTCTCTTTAGTTCTTGGCTTAGCTCCAAGCCTTACTAACGCAATCGGGAGGGCGTGATCCCACTTCAGGTTGGTTTCCTGGCAGGTTTTGCTTAGCTGTGTTTTTGTCACGATTCATCTTTTCCACCTGTCCACTAGCTTGCGGCCGGGAAGCTGTATGTAATTTCCAGTCAATCTCTGAAAATTTACTGACTTGCTGAACTATTTGTGACACAAAGTGTAACCCTCTGTCAGAAGAGATCATTTCTGGTACTCCAAATCTGGGAATGATTTCTTTTAGTAAAACTTTTGCTACTTTCGAGCTTTGTTTGTTCTGCATGGGAAGGCTTCAGGCCATCCAGAATAGGTATCGGTTCATATCAACAAATACCTGAACCCCCCTTTTCTGGGGAGCTCCAAAAAATCTATTTGCCAATTTTGACCTGGAACATTTCCCTTGTCAGTATTTCCAAATTTGACACGATTTTCTACTTTTGAGTTATTTTTTAAACATATTTCACACCTTCCAACTACATTTTTTGTAGTTTGGAATAAGTTCCTGGCCACTATCTGTTTAGTGAGGGAATCCTACGAAACTTCAGTTCCCCAATGGGTTTTGTCATGTTGTTTTTATCAATTTCCATAATGTCTTAAAGGGAATTGTTATTCTCTTGTCTTTTAACATTGCCCATCCCAATGAGCCAATCTCCGCATTTAAGTAATTAATTATTTCTGATCTTTTTCATCATCTTTAACTGACTCAGGTAGTGACAAAGATTTCTCAGGAATCAAATTTAATACCTCACTTTGTTCTGCAGCCCGCTTGGCTTCATAATCAGCTAATTTGTTCCGCATTTCCTTGTCAGTGTTATCCTTTTGATGTCCCTGGCAATGCATAGTTGCTACTGCCGATGGAAGTTGTACAGCTTCTAGAAGTGGTATTATCACATCAGCAAGTTTCATACCTTTGCCTTGAGTGGTAAGGAGTCGTTGTTCCTTCTCAGTTGCTCCATGGGTGTGAACTACACCAAAGGCTGTTTTGAGTCTGTCCATACGGTTACTCACAATTCCTTGGCGAGCTCTAAAGCCCTGACCAAGGCAACTATTTCAGCTTGTTGTGCAGACGTGCCCGTAGGGAGTGATTTTGCTTCTCCCACTCCATCTTTGGTGGTTACAGCATATCTGGCCATTCCAATTCCGTTTCTTACAAAACTGCTCCCATTGGTGTGCCAGGTATGGTCCGCTTCCTCTAAAGGTTCCTCTTTAAGATCCGGTCTGCTCACACACACAATCTCAATGCCTCTATGCAATCATGCACAACAGTCTCCATTTCTTGTTTTTCGCTTAGAAAGGAAGCAGGATTGGTGATAGTAGATATAACAATCTCTATATCATCTTGTTCTGTCAGAACCCCTTGATATTTTAGGAATCTCGATGGGGAAAACTGGTGTCCTCCGTTTTATGAGCATAATGCATGAGAAGTTACAGCATGAGAAGTGTGCACGATTATCTTTTGTCCCAGAGTCAATTTTCGTGCTTCTTGGATGGTGAGAGTAACAGCTGCCACTGCCCAATGGCATCCTGGCCTTCCTTTGCTTACTTCATCCAATGGCTTGGAGAAGTATGCCACGGCTTGTTATAAAGACCCAGTTTTTGAGCTAAAATTCCTAAAGCCACCCCTTGTCTCTCATATGAGAACAGCCAGAAGGGTTTTGTTACATCACACAGGCCCAAAGCTGGTGCCCTCATCAGTTCCAGTTTAGTTCTTGGAACGCCCTTTTGGCCTCACCAGTCCAAATTATTTGTGTCTGACTATTTTTCAATAGTTCATAGACAGCTTTAACTGAAAGTCCATAATTTTAAATTCATAAATGACACCAACCTGTTATTCCCAAAAAGGTTCAAAAGTCTTTCACTGTGGTCTGCTCTGGAGTCCTGCAAATGGCTACTTTCCGGTCTCGAGTTCATCAGCTAAGGTATTTGCAAGTCATTTGTGTCCTTGGTTGGGTATCTTATTCAAGGAAGTTGCACTTAGTCTATCAAGTCCTAAGCCACCAGGAGTCTCACGTCTTGGATGGCATTTAGCAAGTGCTCTCTTTTAGTCCTGAAGGAATGTATGTTGTTACCATTTCCACAGAAAAAAAAAAACCAACAATAATTCACATTTCTTCCTTTAAAATTAAAAAAAAAAAAATAGTGTTCTAGTTCTAGGAAAAGAAGGAAAAAGAAAGAAAAAGAAAAAAGAAAAAAGACAAAACAGAAAAAAACCACAGAAAAATGAAGAAAAACTAAGGAAAAAAAGAAGAAAAAAGAAGAAAAAAGAAGAAAAATGAAGGAACCAAAAACGAAAGAAAGAAGAATGAAAAACGAAAGTGTGGGCAGCAGGGCGAGGGAGGGGATTCTGCCCCTCTGCTCCACTCTCATGAGACCCCCCCTGCAGTGCTGCCTTCAGCTCTGGGGCCCCCAACATCAGAAGGACATGGAGCTGTTGGAGTGGGGTCAGAGGAGGCCACGAAGATGATTGTGGAGCACCTCTGCTGTGGAGACAGGCTGGGAGAGTTGGGGCTGTTCAGCCTGGAGAAGAGAAGGCTCCGGGGAGACCTTCCAGCACCTCCCAGTGCCTAAAGGGGCCACAAGAAAGCTGGAGAGGGGCTTTGGACAAGCGCGTGTAGTGACAGGACATGGGGCGATGGCTTTAGATCTAAGGAAGAAATTCTTCATTGTGAGGGTGGTGAGGAACTGGAACAGGTTGCCCAGAGAAGTTGTAGATGCCCCATCCCTGGAGGTGTTCAAGGCCAGGTTGGATGAGGCTTTGAGCAACCTGTGGAGGGTGTCCCTGCTCATGGTGGGGGGTTGGAACTGGATGACCTTTGAGGTCCCTTCAAACCCAAACCATTCTGTGATTCTATAAAATGACAAAAGACAGACGAGACAGAGAGACAAAAGACCAAGCTCTTTCCTCCGCTGCCCTCGAGACCAGGGCATTTCTGCACGCCCAAGCTCTTTCGCATTCCTGCCCTTCTCCACAACCTGATGGTGCCACTCTCCTCCCCGTGGGATCCAGCATCCCCGCAGGACCTGGCCTCGTGGGAGGGATGGAAGCTGTGGAAAGCCCTCCCCAGCCCAGAGGGGAGAGGGGACAAGGTGAGAGAGCTCCACATCTCCTACCTGCCAGCTGGGATGTGCACGTCTGAAGTAGCAGAAGTTGTCAGTGATCCTCTCGTGGCGGAGAGGGGAATCTGGAGCTTCTTGCTGGCTTCCATCGCCATGCGGATGAGGGTGGCATAGCAGTAGGGTGGCTTGACGGAGGGGTCGCTCTTGTAGTCCACGTCCCCGACGAGCTGAGGGTGCGTGGCCGTGGCGTGGTGCGCCGGCCTCGAGGTGGAGGCAGAGATGGGCTGGCAGGGAGCGGGAGGCACAGCCACATGTGCCAGGTCAGCGGCCAGGGGCGAGCACGGGGCAGCAAAGCTGGGCATCTCTTGCCAGTGCTGCGGGCCCGGGGCGCCAGGGCAGCAGGAGGGCTTGCCCATGAGAGTGTGTTTGATGGAGAAGTCCGGCAGCCAGCCGAGGCTGGGGAAGCTCTCGTCCGGGCCAGCCAAGACCTTCCGGCCGCTGTCGCTGGGCGGCCGCCAGTTCAGCCACCGCTTAGCCATGCCTTGGCGCGCCAGCGGCTCGTGTGTTCCCGGGGTGCAGGGGAAGGGGCGGGAGGGCGCGGGGCAGATCCTGCAACAACAACAGGGAGAGCGACGGCTGAGGCTCCCCGAGGCGCAGCCGCTCTCCGGCACCCGGGGGGCTGGGGCTGGCTGCTCCCGGGGCCGCCGGGCGAGCCCCGTCCCCGGGCTGCTGCGCACCGGAGCTGCCGCCCCCCCCGGGCTGCCTTAGCAGCCCTGAACCGCGGGGCAATTCCCTCCGACCCCCGCGTCCCGCGGGCACCCACAGCCCGGGGGGCTGGCGCCGCCCAGCAAACCTTCCGCTGAAGCACGAAATGGACAGAAACACCGACCCCCCCTCGGCCAGCCCCCCCCGAGCCCCGCCGCCCCGCGGAGCCAGGAGGTCTCTCCCGCCCGCCGGGAGCAGCACAAAGTCTCCCCATCTCCAGCACCTCGCCAGCAGCGCTGCCCAGTTCCCCCCGGCTCCGCTCCCCCCTGCCCTCGCTTTCCTGCTCCTCCTGCTGCCCCCGGCACCCCTCAGCCCCGGGGCGGGGGGCACGGACCCCCCCCCGCGCACACCGTCCCTCCCGGCGAGCCGGGAGCCGCCGGCTGCAGCTCCTGCCGGGCTGGGACGCGGCGGCCGGTTTCTCCGCGGGGCCGGGACCCCGCGAGCCCGCGGCTCCGGGGCAGGAGAGCGCCCTGCGGGGGCCGGGGCCGAGGGGCCGCGCACCGGCTGCGCCGGGCGGCCGGACCGGCAGTTGCCCCGTTCCAACGACGCGGGGCCCGGCGGGCGCGGGGCGCGGGGGCCGCTCCGAACGGCTTCCCGCGGGCCACGGCGAAGCTCCGTCCTGACAGCAACTTCCAGCCCTGCAGGTCCTCGCACTGCCATGGGGAATGGGAGCGTCCCGGCCACTTTGGGCTGAGACTCGGGGATGGGGATGGGGACTGGGTTGGGGATGGGGGGCCAATTGAAGGGGTGGGATGGGCAGGGCTGTGGGAGCCAGGGATGCTGGGGGACCCCACCGGATCCCACACTCAGGGCTAAATCCAGCCCAGCAGCACCAGCAAACCCCAAAGCTGTGTCCTGGCACCCAGGGGGGTTGGCACAGGGCCAACCTCCAGCCCTTTCCTCCTACCTCTGTCCCCCTGCTCCACTTCTGAACCCTGAGAACAAAGCTGAAGGAGGAAGGAGGGCTGGCAGACCCCCAAAGGAAAGAGTGGGTTCTTACTTTAGGGCATTCAAAGGATGACAGCCCCGTGCCCCTCTAAGGAATCCCTGAGCCCTGCCACTGCCAGCCTAAGGGCTTTCCCAGAGACCAGGGAGGGACTCCCCATCCCCATCCCCATGCCCATCTCCATCCCCGTCCCCATCCAAGGGGGCTGAGAGCATCCATGAAACCCAAGGGAAGACTGTTTGCTTTCAGTCCACAGCATGATGCCTGCCCTTGGAGGGACCAAGGGGCCTCGGGTGTCTCTGGGAGGGAGCTTGAGCAGCCTGGGGCAAAGCTCTTCAGGCCTCAATTCTCCCAACCCCATCCTCTGCCTTTGCAGGAGCCGTCCTGTCGGGGAAGTTTTCTGGCTGCTCCACCTGTGCCTCGTCAGGACAGGGGCTGTGAGTCACGCTGGTCAGCCGGAGACCACGTGACCCATGGGCGGTTTAAAGGCGGGGCACTCCGCTGGGGGGGGGGCAGTTCCCTCCTGGAGATTGGAGAGGTAGGAGCCCCTGGAGAGCGGTGTCTTGAAGCTCTCTGTTGGAAGCCTTCGGTTGTGATAAGGACCTTTGGAGTGTGATAAAGACCTTCTGACATACGAGGGGAATCACAACAGCCTTTTGGGTTGTGATTCCTGAAGACGAGATACCAGCGGTGTGCGACACCGTCCCTCCGCGAGCCCTCCCTCCGCAGCTGCCAGCTGCTGCCCCCACCGTGCATCAGCCCCCCTCCATCCAAACCACATGACAAGCCCCCCTTACAGCCCTCCGCACCTCCAAGGGCTCCGCTCCCAGCACAAGTTTTCTGGAGGCGTTTCTCCTGCACCAGCACCCAGCTCCTCAGCGCTTCTCTTCTCCCCCTTCCCCTCCAGGAAAGGTCCCCTCTGGGGGTCCTCATCTGTCCCAGCAGTGCCAGGGGCTGCTCACCCTGTGCCAGCTGCCTGGCTGTGCCAGGCAGATGCTGCTACCCCAGGCCAGGTTCTTCCTGCAGAGGATTTGGTTGCATTTGCCTCTTCTCCGCCCCAGCAGGATTTAGGATGGGTGGGTACCGTGTCTTAGAAAAGGGACCTCAGGAAGCGTTTGAGCAGATTGGAAGCAGCCTGCACACAGCCACCCTGGTCTGCAGCCACCCCACGAGCTCAGCTGGCTGCTCCTGCAGCCCTGGGGACACACAGCTCCGAGCAGCTGGAAAACCCTCCCGGTCACCTCCCAGGACCCTCCTGAGCGAGGACCTGCCTGTTCTGCCCCGCTCTGCCAGCAGCCACCAGCCCCATGGCAGCCCTACGCTGTGGTGCCCAGCCAGGCCTGGAGAGCTCTCGGGGGCCGCTTGGGAACCGCGAGGGAGGTTGGCCTTTGGTAGACACTCCGGAGCATCAGCCTGATTTTCCCTTCCCTCCCTGTGCCAGAGTCAGGGAACGGCCGGCCTCCCGCAGCCCCCTGCTGTCCTCAGCTCAGCAGGACTGGGAACCCCCAACGCTCTCCCTGTGCCCGGCGCGGCGCTGCTGGCTCCTCGGGGCTGGGACGCCCGGCCTGGCGGTTACGACTGACATGAGTCACACCGCGGCGCGCGGCAGGGCCCTTAGTCGCCCAGCGAGGCTGTAGTGGTGTGCAGTGGGAGGAGATCCGTAAGGGTCCGGACTGACAGCGTGTGGTAATGGGATAATATAATTGGGTGGAAGAAGAAGCGGAAAACGAGTGCGGCATCCTCTGCTGTGACTCCTCCTCGTACTCCCCTGGGCTGTATTTTGAAAAACTGGAATAAATTTGGAGGGGATCCCATGACTAAAGAAAAATTGTTGAGATCTTGGAGACAACGGTGGCCTGTGTCTGATTGGGATGATAAAAAGAAAGAGGCCAGAAAACAGAACTCTGAAATAGAACACTATTTTGCAATTCATGTTGTTTTGTAGAAGGATGGATAAACCGGATGAAGTACCACATGTTGATTTATTTTTCTCTTTACAAAACGATCGTGAAACGTGGGAAAATGTGAAGTGTGGATGATGCCGGAGTGTATGTGTTGGCAGAAGAGTCAAGGAAAGAAAGGAAGAAGGAAAAGTGTTGTAGCAGTTGTAGTAAAGGATCAGCAGTTAATATCGTACAGGATTCAGGATGGGGTGATAACCAAACTTGATGAAGTAAGAGAGGATTCAGGAGAGAGTCCCTCAGCCTTTTAGGAAAGATCGTGTGAAGTGGCAAGGAAATAGACGGATTGGAATCCAGATGAGGAGGTGAACCAGAGGCTGTTAAATACACTGTTTGTTGGACAGTGGCACAGGGCGGTAGAAGACAGTGACAGGGTAGATGGTGCGGGAGGAGTGTCAACTTCTCAGCTCCTGGAGATTGCTTACAAGGTGCATCTTAATAAAGAGGGAAAGAAAGGAAAAGAGAATAGAAGGAAAGTGCAAGCATCCCTGTTAGCAGCAGCAATAAATGGAAACAATATCAGAGGAAGTGGCAGAGGAAGAGGTTGGGGAAGAAGAGAAGGGAATGGGGCTGGATGGGGACGCACCCCAGTTAGATGCCCCCTTTTAGGTCCAAACCAGCATGCTGTCTGTAGAAAGAAGGGACGCTGGAAAAATGGGTGTCCTGTCCAACAGGAAAGGAGCGGAGCAGGGGACAAGAGGGATGCAGATCTTATTCTGTTGGAAGATGTTAATGAGGATTGAAGGGGACTGGAGGAAAAAGATATGAAGGTGGAGGTCTCCCTAGCCCGGCTCCTGGTTCCAGTAAAGCTGGGGAACGAAATCATAAACTTTTTAATAGATAGTGGGGCTACTCCTTCGGTAGTTCCTAGTTGTAAGGGGCCTTTGAGCAAAACTCGTATGTCAATCATCAGGGCAATGGGAAGGCAGGTTTTGGGGCCGTTTTTAAAACCTACAGAGTGTACCATTGGAAATAGAAAACTGACTCACGAATTTCTCTGTATGCCAAGATGCCCCTTACCCTTATTGGGACGTGACATATTATGCAAATTAAATGCACAGGTAACTTTTTCTGACAAGTCCATTCAATTCCATGTACCAAAGATGCAGTGTGGAAGGCCCGACTTCACCTGTTAATAGATGAGAGTGATAATTACCTGGAGACCTTAATGTACTGGAGGACATCAGGAATGCAGTAATTCCCTTGGTTTGGGCACCTGGGAACCAGGACATGCCAGGAACATGACCCCAGTCAAGACTGAAGTACAAATGGGGGCACAACTGATACGAAGGAAGCAATACCCTACGAGATTGGAAGCGAGGCAAGGGTTAGAACCATTCACAAATACCTTTCTGGGCTATGGACTGTGAAGAGAATGCCAGTTTGAATTTAACACCCCCATCCTACTGGTAGAGAAGCCTAGGACTAATAACAGTAGATGTGGATCCAGTGGTACCAAATCCATACGCTCTCTTATCCTTGATACTGGAAACTAATGTGTATTTTCAGTTTTAGATCTGAAGGACATTTTCTTCTGCCTCCCAGTGGATAAACAAAGCTAAACCATCTTTGCTTTTGAATGAGAAAGCCCTACCACAGGGAGGAAGACTCAATTATGCTGGACAGTCCTTGTGCTGCCACAAGGATTCAAGAACAGTCCCAGCCTATTTGGTAACATATTGGCTAAAGAATTGGAGGCATGGCAAGGTAAAAATCCTTCTCTTAAACTGTTAAAATATGCTGATGATCTGCTAGTCGGGACTGAGGACAAAGAGGACTGCCGGAAGGCAACTACCTAATTATGGCCTGATGGTTAAGGCCCTGTACACAGCTATGAAAGATCCAGGAAATATGCTGGATTGGACCCCAGAATATGAAAAAGGATTTGAGGACATTAAAAAGGAACTGATGAAAGCTCCTGCGTTGGGGCTACCTAACTTGACAAAGCCTTTTGCATTGTATGCCCATGAGCCACACTATTGCCAGTAAAGGAAGAAGAACCATGTGCTGGGTTTATGTGCTGGGGTATTGGTAGCAGGGGAGGGGCTGCAGAGATGGCTCCTGTAAGAAGCTGCAAGAACCTCCCTAAGCTCCAAAACTGGACTGGTCTCTGGCTGGGTCGGAGCCCCCCTCCCCTCTCGCCAGGGCTGAGCCATTCAGCGCCTCTGCGAATGCCCTATTTGAGACAGCGACAAAGGCACCCGAACCGGGGCTGAATTTACAGTGAAGAGAGAGGGGAGGTGGGGGGCTGCCTCCCTGGCCTCCCGGGTGGGCAGCTGCCCACACTGGGCCATCGCCACTCCACTGGAGATGGCCACGACAGTGCGGCTTGGACAGCTCCGAAGTGCCCTACTCCTGGAGCGCCGGCTGGGCAGAGTTTTTCATGCCGGGACTGCCGAGGTTCATGGGGCCAGTCAGGCCCAGTGCAGCTGCAGCAGAGAGAGGACTGAGATCCGAGAGAAACAGCCATGCAGACACCAAGGACAGTGAAGATGGAGCGGGAGGAGGTGTGCCGGAGCTGAGATTCCCCTGCAGCCCATGGTGAGACAGCAGGCGGCCCCACTGCTGCCCGTGGAGATTAACGATGGAGCAGAGATCCACCTACAGCCCACAGAGAACCCCATGCTGGAGCAGAGATGCCTGTGCCTGAAGGAAGTCTAGGAGAATTGTCTCTGTGGGCTGCTGGAGACTGATGACAAGGCGGAGAGGCATCTGAAGCCTGTGGAGGACCCCACACTGGAACAGGCGGCGGCTCTCTAAAAAGCCTAAAGCTTTCCCAAGATTTGGGATTCCTGAAGGAATATCTTCTGATGATGGGCCTCACTTTGTTGCAGAAATAGTACAGGGAGTGTCTAAGGCCCTGGAAATACATTGGGATCTGTGTACTCCCTGGAGACCACAACCTAGTGGAAAAGTAGAGAGAATGAATCGATCTATAGAAAGGTAAATTTCTAAATTGTGTCAGGAAGCACAGCTTAAGTGGATAGATGCTCTACCTATTGCCCTAACGAGGATCAGAATAACAACAATGGTAAGGGAAGGAGTCAGTCCTCCTGAAATTTGGTGTGGAAGACCTTATTCTGGGAATGTCATTACCACAAGCAGTGATCAGATGCACGTCATGAAGAACCATATGCTGGGGTTTTGGTAGCAGAGGAGGGGCTGCAGAGATGGCCCCTGTAAGCAGCTGCAAGAACCTCCCTGGGCTCCAAAACCGGGTGGACTGGTCTCTGGCCGGGTTGGATCCACCTATTCTGGCGTGGGGACTGTGTGTAGGTACTAACCCTGAGGGGTCTTTGGTGGTGTGGCGGAGTTTTCCCTTATCAATTGTCTGAGTACACAAAGTTGTCAGGTGAAACAGAAACCTTCCAGCTTCTCTTTTATCTTATTTCAGGCAACTAGACAGTGGTTGGATTGAGACTCTTTGTTGAGGGATTTCAAGGCTCAACCCAAGGTTCGGTTCTTTGAATAACGCGGCTCTGCTTTGTTTGGTCCAGGGTTTATTGGACACCTCAGGGCTGAGCGATCTACACAGCTCCCCGTGGGTCGTCTCTGCCTCGAGACAATGCAAGGCTGAGTCGCTTCTACCACTCCCCATGAGTCGCCTGTGCACTGGACATTGCCAAAACTTGTTTAAGATCTATGAGGCGGGCAATCCGTACATTCCACCCGGTGACCTGAGTCACAATTCAACCACTTGTGTGTCATCATTGGCCAATGTACTGGTGTAAGTTTCATCTGTGTGTTTTAGTAGAGCCAGGTATTCCCCAGTTTCTAGGCGAACCCTCACCTGAGAGATAGATTTTACAATAATTCCTTTAACACAACTACCGGCAATGCATACTACAATAACACAAATGATAATAGCAATCAGTGTTTGCAACTAATTAGTAATCCATCCAGAAAATACCCATCCTATCCTTCCAAAACTATTTCCCAACCAAGTGTCCCTCAGTTGGTTCTGCAGCTCATGCGTAACTTTGCCTATCTTCTTTATCTTCTGGAGGTTTTCCCAAAGAGGCAGTGACACATTAAAATTGTATCACAGCATTCTTCTTGTCCATGGTTTGCCTTCAAGTATCCACATGCCCCTTGTTCTTTGAGTAATATCAGATCTAGCGCACATCGGTTTTGAAGCGTGACTTTCAAGACAGCTTGCACTTGTGTATTGAGCAAATCAAAATTCTCCTTAGTGAGAGCTGCTAAAGCTTCCACTTGTACAGATAATTGGACAGAATTATTCTAGTTTTAAGGTGACCTATTCCTAGTCCAAAGAAGCCTTCAGCCCATACCGCTAATTTCTTGGATACAGTCCATTCGGTATCGTCTGTACTTCATTTGGTACAGGGGTGCCACAGTTCTTGAGAGGTAAATTTCTCAGAGTAATAAGAAGGGATATTATGATGGTATTCCCAAAGTACATTGCAGATCAGGATGTGCAGGTTTTACCATACCTGTAATAATCCCCTCTGAGCATATCCAAGTTAACTGACATGGAGCATATATAGCTGAGTCATCACAATTTCCCATGATTCGAGGGATGCAACAGGAGGATTTCTTGGAATATTCTGAGTCTTTATAGCTCATGCTAATTTTACATCCCATTGCTGGAGGATATGGCCTTGTGTAATTTTGACACAAGCAGGCGGCACTGATTAAATACTGTAACGAAGGAGTTAACCCCAATCAACTGTTTTCTAGATCCCCACCAGCTGTACAATTTGTAATACTTGTGCAATTAAATGGGGAGGGGTTATATCAGGTTGTGCTGAGAACCTTGTCAAGACCACCAGGGATATCACTGCTTCCTCTCCTTATGGCTTGAAACTGTAAAGGATCAGCAGGTGGTCCTTCCGTTACATCGACCCACGTACACGAATTACTGGGTGTTGAAGGAAATTCAAAGCACCACTGGATGTTTACTGGTTCCACATACCTCGGGACTAATTGTTTTCTCCAATATGACTCATCCTCATATTGGGTATCTGCCCAACGGTGTTTGGAGTATGGCTGTTGGGAGGATCCTAAAGGTGCACAAATTACTTATTTCTCAATTGGTGCCTTTTTCTTTCCAGCAGATTCTGATTTCTGGTCTCAGAAGGGAAGGAATTCTTCTTATTTTCGGAACAATTTTGAAGTTACAGACATCAAATATAAAAGAATAAGAAAAGCCTACTCCATTTGCTAAAGCTAGAACCCTGTCATAAAAAAATTCAATGCCTGCGTCCAAATTATGGTACTTAGCAATTCTTTAAATCATTTCGTTTTGCATTTTCCTCTGTGGAGAGAGCTGCTGGTTTTATTTCTCTACATCTACAGATGGAGGGAAAAAAATCCTGATAATTTGCCTTAGGAAAAGAAATATTTAGAATTCAAAATAAGTTTTGACATGGAGCATCTTCACTTGAAAGAAGCAACTTGGTGCTTTCAGGAGAGCAGGCTGTAATAAAGCTAATTGATCTGAAAAGCCAAGTATAAACCACCACTACACGCGGGAAAGATCTTCACAGAGAAGGAAGGTGAGCCGTGTACAAAAATACATCTATCTTACATTCCCTCTGCTCTCAGCATTCCTCCTGTGCTGCTACTTTTCTTCTTTTTATAAACATCTGAGAAGCACAGAGATACCTTTCAAAAGCAGCCACTAACCTCCATCACAAACTTTCACACTTTTGCACCACTACGTAAAAATTGGAGGTTCACAATCACACAGCAGCAACGATGAGACAGCAACAGATTCTGGCTCCTGTTTCATTTAGGAGCACCTTATGACGTACCATACATTAGATTTCTAGAACTCTACTTTAAACATCACTTTTGAGAATAGTGTCTTCATTAACTGTTAGTCAGCACATAACCACTGAGTGTAGAAACAGACGTGAAAATTTCCCTCTTTTCTTGGGTATTTACAGTTCCATCCCATTCCCACTTGATAATGAAAAAGAAAGTGCTTCTGTACCATTCTCTTCCAAATCGGGCTGATCCCTTCCATCCTTCTCGTGCCAGAAGTGCTTCATTCAAGTTTGGAGATCAACTTTACTTTTCCCCTAGCGAGCCACGCTCGGAGTCTGAGTCCACGTGCAGTTCTCGAGGATAATTAATAAAGCACAGAGCTTCTCTTCACAGTTTCAAGTTCCCAGGCAATAAAAAGGCCCCAAAACACTTTAAAAGTTTAGATACCAAGCCAAACAGGTATCAAGCAAAAAGCTTAGAGCATATCTGGCTTCTCTCGCACTTATTCCTGCGCACGCCTGAGTTCCGGTATGACAATTTCCAAGCACACATTAAGAAAGATCCCGACTAAAGGCCCCACAAAATGAAATACAAAGTTCCACGGTCTGCCCAAAGGTCACCGGGAACATATGGAGGAGTCTTCATAACTGGGAGACTTCAGAGTCTTCATAACTGGGAGAATTCAGACCGAATTAAAACCAAAGTTACAGGGATCAAACAGCTCTGAAAAGAAAAAGTGAGTCAAAGAAAAAGAAAAAAGATCTGCAAACCTGTTCGGCAGTGTGCCTGCTGGAGTCCACGGGGGCTGGGACGGATGGACATGTTGCTGTAAATCCTAGGGAAAAGTTCCTTCCAGTAGCTCAAGAAAACTGCGTGGGTCTGATGATGTTTGGTTTTGGTCTTTTAAAAAAATAATAATAATTTTGGTATTTGTAATAAAAAAACATTTTCAAAAAAGAGAAAGAAATCTCTCTCGCACGCATGCAGCAGGCAGGTGGGTGCGAGTGGAGCTCCGCAGCCCGAAAGAGAATCCAGCGGGATCAAAGGGAGAAAATTCCTGCAGCCGGAAAGCTGCGGGGGCGGCATCGCTGAAAGCGAAGCGTCCGCCTGAAATGACGGGCCTGAGAAAGAACCCAAACCCCTCCGGAAAGCCCCTTCCAGACCCCCAGGTCTCTCCTCTCGCTGCAGCGAGCGCCATCCCGGCTCCAAACGCCGCGACCCGCAGGGAAATCGACCCCCGGAGCCCCCGCAGCGACCGGAGCGGAGCGCGGCCGCGGCCGCCGGCCCCGGGAAGGCGAGTCGCTCGGCGGGCGGGGGCGGCCGCGCCGGGCAGCCCCGGCAGCCGCCGCGGAAAAGCCTTTCTTGGCCGGGACGGAAGGAAAAGCAGCAGCAGCTCCGGAGCAGCGCCGGGCTCGCCCCGCGGAGAGGGCGGGCTGCGGCGGGCCGTGCCCCCCCGGCCGGCCGGCCCCCTCGGGGCACCGGGCACCGGGCGGGACGGCGCCGGCGGCAGCCCGGGCTCCCGCTGCTGCGGGGGGGCGGCCGGGCGGGCTCCGAGCGGCTCCCCGCGCCGCAGCGTCCCGGGTTCGCGCGGCCGCTCCCCGCGCCGCGGCCCTCGGGCCGGGCCGGGCCGGGCCGGGCCCCGGTCGAGCTGCGGCTGCAGGGAGGGGGCAGGGGGGGCTGAGCCGGGGGGCTGGAGCTCGGCTGCGCCCCTCTGGCATCGCCGGGAGGTGAGTCGTGCTGTAGGTGCTGCAGGCGGCAAAACAACCAAGGTTTAATCAAGCAGAAAAGTCAGAAAACCGAAGAGTAAAATGCACAAGTTGGAATTGTTCAGGTTAATGAGTAACTCTAGAGACCTCGCTAGGAAATTACTGGATCTTTCTATGCATTGGTTTAACCAAGGAACCATGGATACCTCCTCACCCAGCTACTGCATTTTTCTGTTTTAAGAAGCTGAGGGAATCATCACAGACACCAGTTACGCTGCTTGGAACCCCCTTGCCCCTTCCCATCTTCATTTGAATATTGATAAGGTATTCCTGATTGGAATGATTTATAGGTAATATTGGATAACTTATTAGACAGTACTGAAAAGCAGATGGTGGTAAAAACTGGAAAAGCACAGACAGAGGCAGTACTTATGATTAATATGCTTTCTGGAACTTTGGAACACTATTTTCCTTCAGGAGACCCTCAGTGGGATCCGAATGAAACAGAACACAAGAGAAGATTAACTCATTACCAAAAATGGGTGTTACATGGAATAAAACACGCAATGCCAAAAGCTTTGAATTGGTCTAAACTATATGAAGTAAAACAAATAAAAATAAATCTCCCTCTGTGTTCTTTAAAAAAAAAGAAAAGAAAGAGACTGCTAAAAGAACAAAATATCACTGACTTGAAATTGGGAACAGATGCAGAACAACAACAATGGGCTCTGATTTTTATGGGGCAGTCAGCTCCTGATATAAGGAGAATGCTCCTTATTAATTAAAAGGATTGCTCTAAATTGAAAACAAGTCAGTGAGAAGCTGCAAGAATGATGACTTTAGATGATGGCAGAGGTCTGGAATTCAGCTGTTCTTCTCCTCTGACATCACTGAGAGGTGAATAATACTGCGGGTCAGACCTATGACCTCACAGCAATGTTGCGACTGGAAATCGGGAAATTGGCACGTGACGGAGCGGAGCTGCACGAGGGCGCTCAGAAATTCACGCGGAAACACGGCGCCGTGCGCAGAAAGCGCCTCATCCGGCCGGCGGCGCAGGGAGTCGTTCGCCATCGCTCCGGCTGCACATGGAAAAGTGCGTTCCGGGAAGCGAACGGATGGGCGAAGGATTTTGTTACACAGAAACTGATAAATTACACAACAGCGACTTCAATGTAGAAGTTTAACTTCTTGAAGATTGATGCCTAAAAATGTATAAAAGAACATCCCCAAGGCAAAACAAATCCCACCGTGTTCCCATTCACAGCAATCCCGTTACAGAACAGCGTAACAACAACGTCTGGTTACAGAAGTTACTGCTTGGTACTGACCAACCGAACTGCGCCCACGCTGAAGGGCTGACGTGCTGGGCGTTCAACCCAGAGTCGCCTGAGAGTGGTGGGGCCTGGAGCAACATTACCCTGAGTCCCCACAGCAGCAGGTGCCCTTTCTCCTCTGCTCCCCCGCGGTACGTCCGGGAGCTGGTTAAGGACAGAGTTCACGTGCACGCGTACGCTGCGAGTGCTTTGCTGAGGAGACCCAGTTCCACCGTCTTTTAAAATTAGCATTTTCAAAAATTCTCATACTAAGATTTCATCATTACTTTTTAGAATTGTAGCACATGAAGACACTAAGGTTCTCCTAACTTAAATCTCCAAAAGTATCAAATCTTTTGGTGGTAAACAGGAGCAAGAGGTGAGTGAAGTTGTTCTCTTTGTATTTCATTTGAATCAAAGAGGTAGCAGCTCCAGTTTGGTAAGGCTGAATTCCTGGGATCTCCATCTCCCTACTCCTTGAATCCAGGACGGCTGGACCAACGCTCTCAAACCCGGTTACAACCCGTGGCACAAACTACCCCAGGACACAGACCGGCCGCTATTTCTGTGGCACGGCATCCAACGGCCTCGAGCCACGTCAGCTGGGGAGCACAAAACCAAACTCAGGTGACAAAGCTGCAGCAATGTTATCCAACATTTCTTCCTTTTAACTACCTGGTAAACTAGCTCTGCTCCTTTCTTGCATATTTTGCTCAGGGATTGCTCTAACTAATTATAAAAGAAGTAGGAACATGCATGAAGGAATTAAATTTATGTTTTTTTCACATGTATTTCCATAACAACACAAACACAGAATCACTCAAACAGTATTTTAACATAGACACAAATGCATAGCTTTAAATACCTAAGATCTACTATCAATATTAGTTTCATTAGTTCCTATTAAATACTCTATTAGTTGCTACTAAATACTCTATGAGTTCCTATTAAATACTCTGACTGCTAGATGCTTTATAACTTGACAGGCAAAAAATGTAAAGGAAGAGGTGTAAAACGTGGATTGACTAATATCCTAGAAAGTTAAAATGAAAGCAAAAGTTTTTAAAAACAACACAGCTGAAGCGATCTGAAGTGTCTGTTGCGTGCAAAGCAGCGCCGCTGGAGGCTGACACGGGAACCCAGCTGGCAGGGGCTGCACGTTTTCGCAGAGTTGTCATCCACTTCTCAGTCTCCTGGTTCTTCCTGGACAAAGCGCCCCAACTTGCACGGCGGCTCTCCCAGGAGATCGAAATCTAGTGTTACTGATACTTAGAATTTTTGGTAATTAACGTTTGATCAATAGTTTTAATTATAAACTAGTTAGTAGTTGATTTTAATAATATAGAAGTATAAGAAATCTTTTAATGAAAAGTGTGCTCGTATAGTAAACACATGCTGCTATGAAACTGCTGCTATGGAACTCCTGTATAGCCCTGTACCAGGACCAAAGGGATCGGTTAGAATCATCTAGTAAGAACATGTAGTAACATGTAGTACAAAGCACAAGTTGATTTGTAAATTGATTTATGATACCTATATAGAACTAGAGGAATGCATGTAGCTATCAAGGTCTGGATTAATGAAGATGGGGAAAGCCAACCATAAAGGTTTCGTAATGGTCTGTGGGTACCTGCCAGAAACCGTGAACTTAAGCAAAAGGTAATTCCGGCAGGGGGAGATCGCGACCACCGAATCACAGACCACCTACCTATATTGCACCCCAGACTCATTTCTAGATGATTCTAACTTTGATGGCACAGAATCAGAAATGGGAGGAGAATATGCTAATGATTTTCGGGAATTTATATGTTTATGTATGATTTCCTAATGGACTTGCATATGTCAGCTCTATATAAGAAGTTTGACTTTGGTGCAAGGGGCGCACGTTAGGAGGAGATATCCCCCGTGCACCCGGCGCCGCAATAAAGAAGTGTCTGCTTATCTACATCCTATTGGTGTTGATAAGTTTCTTATTCCGGATTTTCAGTAACAGTTTTGGTGACCCAGATGGGACCTCGCTGAAGGAGACCGGAGGAGTCGGGGACCTGATCGGTTCCAGCCGGCACCGAGGATTTCTCGGAGACACCCATCGATCCCCGATCCATAAGGTTCTTCGCGACGTCCCCTGGATTTTGGGTAAGACACTTCTTTCTTTTGTTTCAAACGAGTGGGTTCGAGTCCCACCGTTGTGAGTGGGTTCGAGTCCCACCACATAGAGGGGGTTCGAGTCCCGCCTCTGGAAAGTGGGTTGGAGTCCCCCTGCGAGCGGGTTCGAGTCCCCTCGCTGTACCTGCCTGTCAGTCGTGGCGAAAGCTGCGCAGGGTTGGGCAGAGGATCCTCGTGGAGTGGAAGCCTGGGCGTCTGCCCGTGAGCCATAAGCGAAAGCTATTGCAGGGTTGGACATAGCGGAGACTTGGAACCTATATGCCAGCTATAGTGTTCTATAAGTTGTGCCTCTAACGTAAGTTAGAAGTTTTCTTGTGTGCTATGCTGTGGAACCGTTTATCTTGACCGAGTACTAAGGTGCCGAGTTTGTGTTTATTGTGTTACCTACTTGTGCTCAAGGTAATAAATTGCAGAACTGTGTGAGTGTGACCGAGAGAGAGAGACGTGCAGTTAAGCACGAAGTGAGTGCGGGGTTTGGATTTGTGGCTCTGCTATCCCGTAAGGGGTGCAGTCGAAGAAAAACAGTGTGACAGATTTGAGTGATTATATATTGTATTAACAGTTATATCATGGCATCTAAGTTAACTCATTTGTTTAAAAGTAAAAGTATGAGTAATTTGGCTGCAAATGACAAAATTCTGAAAACTTCTCCGTTAGGATGCTTATTAGCACATTGGGGAGAGATAGGAGATGATTTGCGAAAGAACAAAATGATTGAATATTGTAATCAGTGGTGGCCGTTGTATACGTTAGAAGATCAAGAAGTATGGCCTGTGAATGGTACTTTGAATTATAATACAATTTTTCAGTTAATGCTGTTTTGTAGAAGGGAAGAGAAATGGAATGAAATACCTTATCTAGATTTGTTTTTCTATTTGGGACAAAGAAAAGATTGGCAGAAAGAGTGTAAACTAGCGGATGGAAATGGTTTGATAATGGCTGTTGCTACAGGGAATAAAAAGGAGAAAAAGTGTTGTTCAGTGTGTGAAATTGGGAAAGATTGTTTGAAAAAGAGGATTACTTCTGAAGTTGATGAGGGACCAGAATTAGACATATCTCCTCCTAGGAGAGAAGGAAATCAGGGTCGAGAATATCAGGAACAGATGCAAGAACCGGAAAGCAGTGGGACTGAGGATGCCGAGGAGGGTCCCTCTGAGGGTGTAATTCATACCCCTGTTTCTCGGAGAACTCGGCAGCAGGCACACACAACAGCTCCCCTGCGGCAGGGAGCTGGCAGCGATGGGCCGGTGTATGGAAAGGTGCCTTTGTCAGTTCCCCATTTGATGGCTTGGGAACAGGCAGCCGGGCTTTACAGAGAGGATCCTGAAAGAGTAGGAAGAGTGGTGGATACTATAATTAGAACGCAGGACCCAGACTGGAGTGATTTGCAGGTGGTCCTAGATAATTTATTGGATGATACAGAAAAGCAAATGGTGTTGAAAGCAGGTAGAGCACAGGCTGAAGCGGCAGTTCTGAGTGAAAATATGACTGGAACTTTGGAACAGAATTTTCCATCTGGGGATCCGCAGTGGGATCCAAATAATGTGGAGCACAGACAGAGATTGAGACGGTATCAGAAATGGATTTTGTATGGAATTAAACATGCCATGCCTAAATCTTTGAATTGGTCTAAATTATATGAAGTAAGGCAGGACAAAAATGAATCTCCCTCAGTGTTTCTAGAAAGACTAAAGGAAGCTGCCAGAAAATATACTGATTTAAAGGTGGAAACTGAGGCAGCACAAATACAATTGGCTTTGATTTTTATGGGACAATCAGCACCAGACATAAGGAAGAAACTTCAGAAATTAGAGGGAGAAGACTCTAGGAGTTTGAATAAGATGATGGAACTAGCCTGGAAGGTGTATAACAATAGAGAACAGGAGGAAAGAAAATCTCAGGAAAACAGGCTGCTAGCAGTCATGGCAGGAACAGTGAATAGAGGACGAGGCAGAGGAAGAGGTTCAGGATTCGGTGGAAGAGGAGGATTTGTGAACGGTGGTGGCAGGAATTTTAACACTCCCCTAGGAATGAATCAGTGTGCTTTGTGCAAGGAAGAGGGACATTGGAAAAGAGACTGCCCTAGGAAGGGAAGTGCTCAGCAAGAAATAGCTAAAATCATGATGCTGGATGGCTGAAGGGGGCCGGAGGGGAACCCAGCTGAGCCTCTGGTTGTAATTAAGCTGGGAGAAAAAGAAGTTAAATTTTTAGTGGATAGTGAAGCAACATTTTCGGTATTAAACACCTATAAAGGAAAAATTGGAACAAAACGAGCAAATATTATAGGGGCCACTGGGAAAGAGGAAAGCAGACCATTCCTAAAACCCCTGGACTTAAAATTTGGGAAAAAGGTAATCACTCATGAATTTTTGTATGTACCTGAATGTCCGGTACCCTTATTGGGAAGAGATTTATTGTCTAAATTAAATGCTCAGATCAGTTTTGAAGAAGGAGAGATTCTCTTAAAGATACCAGAATCAAAACCAGGTGAAATTCTGATGATCCAAGAAACAACCGAGGGATAAGAAATTCCTTCGGATGTAGATTTGGCCGTGATTCCCACAGTATGGGAAACAGATATCCCTGGCAAATCAAAACTGGCAGAGCCTGTTAAAGTAGAATTAAAAGGAGCAAAAACAGTCAAATTGAAACAATATCCAATTAAACCAGAAATCAGACAGGAATTGAAAAAATTAATTGACAAATTCTTAAAGTATAAGATTTTAGAGGAGTGTGAATCCGAATACAATACTCCTATCTTGCCAGTCAGAAAACCATCCAGAGAATACCGGCTGGTACAGGATTTAAGAGCAGTGAATCAAATAGTCAAAGATATTTACCCAGTAGTAGCAAACCCGTACACACTACTGACCTCGTTAAAAGAGACCTATCAGTGGTTTGCAGTGCTTGATCTAAAAGATGCTTTCTTTTGTATACCCTTGGAAAAGGAAAGTAGGAAACTGTTTGCTTTTGAGTGGGAAAATCCACAGACTGGATGAAAGATGCAGTTAACGTGGACAAGGCTGCCCCAAGGATTCAAAAACAGTCCAACGATCTTCGAGAATCAGTTGGCGAGAGAACTCGAGATATGGAAACAAGAGAAACCAAGGCCTGGGCATCTACTGCTACAATATGTGGGTGATATACTGATTGCTACAGAGGAAAAGTCGACCTGTATCCAGGTAACAATAGACCTTTTGAACTTTCTGGGTCTAAATGGGTACAAAGTATCTAAGAAAAAGGCCCAAATAGCTTGCCAGACTGTGATATATCTGGGCTTTGAAATTTCTAAGGGGCAGCGACAGTTGGGAAAAGGTCGAAAAGAAGCTGTTTGCAATATACCTGAACCAGAAAATATTCATGAACTCAGAGCATTTTTGAGAATGGCCGGGTGATGTCGTCTTTGGATTATGAATTACGAGCTGATTGCTAAACCTTTGTATGAAGCCCAGAAGATTTCTCCTTTTGTGTGGGGACCAGATCAACAAAAAGCTTTTATTGAATTAAAACGTGCTTTGATGTCAGCACCTGCTTTAGGACTGCCAGACTTAACTAAGAACTTTCAGTTGTTTGTCCATGAGAGGCAACACCTTGCATTGGAGTGTTGACCCAGAAGATGGGCAGCTGGAAGCGACCTGTCGGATACTTCTCCAAACAACTGGACACAGTGAGTAAAGGATGGCCACGTTGCCTGCGAGCGGTGGCAGCAACAGTGCTGCTGATACAGGAAGCTGGCAAATTGACTTTGGGAAGGACAATAACGGTCTATGTCCCACACATGGTGATAACTGTTTTAGAACAAAAGGGGGGTCATTGGTTATCCCCAAGCCGGATGATAAAACACCAAGTGGTACTAACTGAACAGGATGATGTGATTCTAAAAACAACTAACCTGGTAAATCCTGCAGTGTTTTTAAGCTCCACACAGGAAGAAGGACAACTGGAACATGATTGCTTGGCTACTATCGAGTATGTTTATTCCAGTCGTGAAGATTTGAAAGATGTACCACTGGAGCAACCAGACTGGGAATTGTATACAGATGGCAGCAGCTTTATGGAGCAAGGGGTCCGATACGCTGCATATGCAGTGACAACAGACACCACAGTTATAGAAGCCAGAGCACTGACCAGCACCACATCTGCCCAAAAGGCAGAACTTATTGCCTTAATTCGAGCCCTAGAATTAAGTGAAAAGAAGAAAGTGAACATTTGGACTGACTCCAAGTATGCCTTTGGAGTAGTGCATGTCCATGGGGTTCTGTGGAAAGAAAGAGGATTATTGTCCTCTCAAGGATCAAACATTAAGCATCAAAATGAAATTTTACAATTGCTGCAAGCAATTCAGAAACCAGAACAAGCAGCAATCATGCACTGTAAAGCACACCAAATTGGAAACGCAAAAGAAATTGTTGGAAATAATTTAGCTGATAGGACAGCGAAGAAAGTAGCAAAGAACCAAGTGTTCCAAATGGCATTAATTCCTTCCAAAACAGTAGCCCTCCCTAGGGAAAAGCCAAAATATTCGGAGGAAGATGATAAATTAAGCCAGTTATTAAATGCTAAGAAAAACTTAGCTGGATGGTGGGTAACCCCTAGTGGACAAGTAGTAATCCCACCCATTCTGATGAGAGAAATAATTCAAACAAAGCATCAGGAATGTCACTGGGGAGTAGAAGCTTTAGTAACTTCCTTACAAAAACAAGTAGTATCGGTTAAAATGTTAGGATTAGCTAAAATGATAACTGCAAAATGTGAAATATGTTTGAAAAATAATCCAGTAATCAAGAAAAAAGTCCAAATGGGTAAATTAAAATCTGGCACAGAACCTGGAGATTATTGGCAAGTAGATTTCTCAGAATTACCTAGACAGAATGGGTACCGGTACATCCTGGTGGGGGCTGATACTTTTACAGGATGGCCTGAAGCCCTTCCCTGTCGCACCACACAAGCAAAAGAAGTAGTAAAATGGTTACTACAAGAAATAATTCCAAGATTTGGAGTTCCAATTGGAATTTCATCTGACAGAGGTCCACACTTTGTTGCTGAAGTAGTCCAAAGCATTAGCAAAGTATTAGGCATTGCCTGGGACTTACATGCATCCTGGAGGCCACAATCCAGCGGAAAAGTAGAAAGAATGAATCAGACTCTAAAATGACAAATAAGTAAAATTTGTCAAGAAACAAATTTAAAATGGCCTCAAGCATTACCTTTGGCATTACTTTGAATCAGAGTACAGCCAAAGAGTGGAACCTTTATCAGTCCTTATGAATTGTTGTATGGAAAACCTTATGAGTCTCCGGAACCAAATCCAGATATCCATGTAAAAGGAAAACAAGATGTACATAACTATTTGCTTTCTCTAGGGAAAACCTTGGCTGCAATTCGGAGTGCTGTGATTTGGAATCGACCTTTATCTTTAGACACTCCAGTGCATGATTTCCAACCAGGAGATTATGTCTACGTAAAGACGTGGACTTCTGAACCTCTGCAGGAGCGCTGGAAAGGACCTTTCCAGATACTGTTGACAACCTTCACAGCAGTCAAGATTGCAGAATCTACAGCCTGGATACATTACACTTGAGTGAAGAAAGCACCAGCACCCTGGAAAATTGTGAATCGTGATCCAGAGACTTTGAAACTGACTCTGAAACATGTCTAATTTCTCATGTCTGTTTGTAATCGTTCTTTGGATCTTATGCTGGAAGATAGTACTGGTGAAACCATGGGCTGATTTGGTGAGTAGGAACAAAAGACAATTAGAAACAGAACAAGTGATTGAAATTCCCAAACAAACCTCTGAGGAAAATTTGATATTAGGATTAATCAAAGGATTTGCCAATTTGCAGAATGTTACACAAATTACTGCTTGTTTACCCATACCAAGAGCAGCAGGTGAATCCATTCCATGGGGAATCTTAACTATGAATTTGACAACTCAGGAACATAAAAATGAGACCACTCACTGTGAACAGCCAGTGACTCAATGGTATGAACAAGTGAGATATATTAGAAAACAATGCAAGTCCCCAGGAAGTAAGGATGAATGTACAAAATTACTGAATTCAAACTTCGTAGACATCAGTGGAGGTTGGACAGGACTAGATTCAGGATATGGTTATGGATGGTGTTCTTATGATGAACCAATAAAGAAAAACGTGAGCCGTATGATAATGGAATGGAAATGCAAAGAAAGCATTCAAACTTCACAAAAAGAACAAATTACTTGGGAATCAATTTGGTCCATGACTATATTCTCCCAATTTCAATACATGGCAAAAACCCCTTGGTGTTTTGCGTGGGTAGGGTCAGTTTCTGGATTTTGGCCAACAGTAACAGATAGAGGAACTACATCACTAGAAGAGGAAAGTCCGGTATCTTGGTGGAAATGTGACAAAGTTTACAATTGTAGTACAGTAAGTAAAACAATACAAGAAATTCCTCCTTTAGCAGCTGCAGTGAGATATGGGTGTTTCTGTCGAGGACTCAAAAACGATCTTCAAGTGACTGCAGATTATCAAATAAAAGAGGAACATTTATAAGCTGTAAGAAAAGTACAATCCAGAGTCCTGGACACCTGGTCTGGGCACTAAATGATGGAACCTGGACAACTCACTTACCATTAGATGGTAAAGTTAAACAGATTACCTTAGGCATGCCAACATTGTGTCCAATTTGGAAAAAATCACCATTTAAAGGACCCCTAGAAAGTCTAAATTTAAAACGAACTAAAAGGTCCGAGACAGATGATATTTGGAACGAACCATCAACAGGACTGAAAATCAGCTGGGCTCTTGAGTCTCTTTTAAATCCTATAGCCTCATATAGAAACAGAGAATGGCTGTATCATTTAACAAGTCAAGTAGAAAAGTTAGCAAATGTTACAAAGAAAGGATTCAAAGAATTGAACATTCAGTTGCAGGCAACATCTCAAATGGTACTTCAAAATAGAATGGCTTTAGACACACTTTTACTCAAAGAACATGGAGTATGTGGATATCTCAAAGATAAATTAGACCACTGCTGTATACACATCCCAAACGTTACACAGGATGTGGAGCATGATTTGGATTTGCTAGAAAAAGTTGAGAAAGAAACAGAATCAATCCGAGAGGACATGTCAGAAAATTGGATAGGGAAAATTTTCAAAGGACTAGGCTGGAATCTAAGCTCTTGGGTCCAATCTTTGATTAAAACTCTGTTTCTGTTGCTAATTGTCTTCCTCATGATCATGCTAATATACAATTGCTTAAAGAAACAGTTTGCTAATAGACTTGCAATTAATCGCAGAATCATGAGAGAGTTACCTACTATTCCACCAGACCACGGTTTATCGCCAAGGAATGCTGAAACGAATCTTAGCTTTGAACATGGTGATAAGTGAGTATCAAACAATAAAAGTAAAACTGGTGAAAGTATTGAAATAGCAATTTCAACACTTTCAAAGGGGGGAAATGTTACTGATACTTGATTTTAATAATATAGAAGTATAAGAAATCTTTTAATGAAAAGTGTGCTCGTATAGTAAACACATGCTGCTATGAAACTGCTGCTATGGAACTCCTGTATAGCCCTGTACCAGGACCAAAGGGATCGGTCAGGATCATCTAGTAAGAACATGTAGTAACATGTAGTACAAAGCACAAGTTGATTTGTAAATTGATTTATGATACCTATATAGAACTAGAGGAATGCATGTAGCTATCAAGGTCTAGATTAATGAAGATGGGGAAAGCCAACCGTAACGGTTTCGTAATGGTCTGCGGGTACCTGCCAGAAACCGTGAACTTAAGCAAAAGGTAATTCTGGCAGGGGGAGATCGTGACCACCGAATCACAGACCACCTACCCATATTGCACCCCAGACTCATTTCTAGATGATTCTAACTTTGATTGCGTAGATTCGGAAATGGGAGGAGAATATGCTAATGATTTTTGGGAATTTATGCATGAATACCTAATGAATATGCATATGTCAGCTCTATATAAGAAGTTTGACTTCGGTGCAAGGGGCGCACGTTAGGAGGAGATATCCCCCGTGCACCCGGCGCCGCAATAAAGAAGTGTCTGCTTATCTACATCCCATTGGTGTTGATAAGTTTCTTATTCCGGATTTTCGGTAACACTAGGAGGAAAAGGGAATACCGAGTGAATGTTCGTCCTTGTACACGTTTCACTTGGCAGCACACACGGCGATTGTGCCATCAGGTACCGTAACATACGGCCTGAAAGGTAGACTGTAACTTGAGAACGTGAGGCCCACTGTTTAAAGAATAGGATTATTCTAACTTGGCAAAACTTTAAATATAAAACAATAACAAAACTAATTATAAAGAAAATTGCTCTCATTCTTCAAGATATATTATTTCTATGTGCCTTCATTACCCTGGATACCAACTGCCCAACGTTAATGACTATAAAACCCTGGTGGGACCTACAGAAATGCCCGTTCTGCTTGTGACATATACCTTCATTTATCCATAAAAGGCATAAGTGCCTCAAAGGATGCCACAGCTGGTGCCGAGATCCTTGAGAAAACTCGTGGTGTCTTGGACAGGACAAATGAGACTCCTGTTTTGAAAATTACCTTGATCCACGGCAGAATTGAGATACTTCCAATGTACGGCCAGATCTCGCAGGTCAAGAAAGTGAACAAGTACCCTGGCAAAGTCACAGCAGCACTACCACTGCCGATGCCACCCATGGGAACTCCAATCTCTAAACAGACACATCCACATCTCAGGAAGAGAACTCCAGCCCTTGTTCTCTCTCTACACTACAAAGTTCCTGCCCAATAGGCACCAGTTCTGCGCTTGCTGACAGTCCCTTCCACCAAAGGAGACTCCGTTGGGAACAAACCGTGAAAACGCAGAGGGATGGAGAAATGAGGGGGGCAGTAACAATGCCACTGCGGATTACGTACAGCTGGCAGACAGCCTCTGACACCCACCCACCCAAACCAGCAGACCGTCGGGACAGGCAATTGGAAAGACCTTCACTGAATACGTGATGGAGTAAAGGTGACGCAGCTGAGCTGGAGCAAGAAGCTGCAGCTCAAACTCCTGAGAGCAACTTCACTTTGAGCTTCAGACAGAAGCTGAAGAGTTCCAGGGCCAGGCCTGGCCCATATTAACTCTTAACTCCTTTGTAGGAGATCTCTCTGTGACCTATTAGGAACACTAATGAACTAAACGAAATTATTTTTGCCTGGAAGGGGTAGGAAATAGTTCAAGTGAACATATGACAGCATGGGAGACCTCACCTGAATGAAGATTTGCCCTTAGCCATTGCATCTGTAAACCCATGTGCCTCGTGCTGAATGAGAGGGAATGCACAGTGACACAACTGCAGCGGCATGGGAGTGGGTGGTAAATATCTGGGGCACCTTGCAGCATGAGAACGATGGATTCATCTGAGGCAGAAGCATCTCGGTATTATGTCTGTGTACTTGTAAGAAAAAAAAAAAATAGAAGAAGTTGCCAGATCATTTGAAGGGCTAGATGACTCACAAAAAAATATATGGCCAGCCACTGAGAAAGGAAGCTCTTTCCTTAGTGTATCAGTATCAGCTTAAATCCAGAAGTAAAAAATTCCACCTGCTCCACTCTGGGATCCCTATTTCCAGAAAGAAGGAGTGCAAATAAAAATTTCTCCAATCAGAATCTGGTCGTTCTTACGTGCTCTTTCCGAAGGGGAAGCACAAACCACAGCCATTAGGGCCAGTACAGCTGTGCTCACAGCTGAGTGCAGCTGTGGAGCGCCACGCAGAGGAGATGGAGAAGGCTGCGGAAAGAACTTACAGAGTTCCTGTCTATCATTGTGAAGTCCAAAAGGACTCCTGTTGCAAGTGTGGATGCTGCCAACGTAAGCAGATGGATTTATTCCAAAAATCCCATTTTATAGATGAGCTCAGCTAGAAAGTAGCGAAGAAAGAAGATGCATCATAAGCACCTTCAAATCTATGTCCTAAGAAAGAGCCCAGGGCTGCAAAAAGCAGTCTCTGAAAGGTGAGCTATCCCTCACACCTCCATGTGACCAACACCCCAGGAACTAGAGAGCCATACCCGCTGTCTCCTAACAAAAAGAGTGGGAAAGGAGCACAGCACACAGCCTGTACTCATTGGCAATGATGTATCTCAGTGCTGAATTAAGTTCTGCACCCTCTGCTGCAGCCTCTGACTCCCAGGAGGGCTCACAAATAGTTCTGCTGTGGCTTCCAAAGAACACGAGGTCCCTCTGCCAACTGTCAGCTACAAAGACAATTGGTGCAGGAGGAGCAAAGGTGTGGCTAAAGCAAACACTTGCATTGCAAACAAACAAAGGGGAGTGTTCTTCACCCGCTGTGGAATTAATCTGTGTTACTGACATTAACTTACAAAACCCACAGTGGGTGCTGAATTTTCACATGGCTCCAAAAAGTGACTTGAAAAATTAACTGAAGAAAAGTTTACTGAGGCCTTTTCTACTTAATAGTACAAAAATGTCCAAGATACTGATGGAGGCAGGAGAATGGATTAGAGAGCCCTTTCCTCGTGACCCTGGTTGGCAGGATGATCTTAAAAGTGGTAAATTAGAATTTAGCTGAGAAAGTTGGTTAAGTATACTGTTTTTGATTTGAAGAAAACAGACAACCTATTTTGGTGATTTATGGTGCTGCAGAGATGGGCTGGCACCTATGGGGGGCAATCCTGGGGACTGCATTTTAGTAAGACAACAGTTGTCTCTCTTGCTACAGAATAGCTGCAAAAAGACAGAGAAATCTCGTCCAGTTCTTCAAAGAAAAGTAACGCCTTCTCCACAAGAGAGGGGTCGATTCTTGGCCCATTGGTTTCAGCCCAGAGTTGCTCCCAGTCACAGAGGTGACTTTTCCTTCCATCTTCATTGCAGTGGCCTTTGGTACCACCTTATGTTGGCTCTCGCTGTGTGATATCTGGAACTTGGTGTCACCACATAACAAAGAAAAGTGAATCACATCAACGGACTACTGAGATAGATGGAACAAAAGCCGCCTCTATACCACGACACACATCAAAGCGCGGGCTTAGAAAACTTGCAAATGAGTGCCCAAAGGAAAAGAGGAAAAAGGACAGAACCCAATCCCATTCAGAGGGTAAGTTGTGAAGAAACATCTGGAAATTGTCATCATGACAATTTGATGACAATGCACAGGCACAGACAGATCAAGGAAGAAGTTGTTTCCCAAGACTCACAGAGGAAAGGAGGTGCTGACAGACAGACACAGAGTCAGAGGAACAGAACTCAGCTCATATCTAAACCTGTCTGCTTCGGCCCTACCGCGGAAAGGCAGGAGATGGGCTGGGCCAGCTTCCAGGCTTGGATCATGTGCACGATTTATTTTGGGCCAACTAGAGGCTGATCCCGTTTGGCTCACGTGTGCTGCCTGTCTCTGCCCTTCACATGTACGCCAAGCCTAAAAGGTACAACAGTGGGAACACAGACCTGGATGACTATCACCTTTGCCAGAGAGCAGACTCTATGCTAATTGTTGCTAATTAGCATTAGTGTAACAGCGTTTCATCTCTGTCAAACGATCCCATGGAAATGCTTTCCAGAATGTTCCTGTCCATAACTTTACAACTGGCATATTAAGCAAATGTTTTGCTTTAGATAGGAAAGCTGAGAAGTTTGCTAATTACCCATGATACCACAAAGTAATTGAACAAGAACTCTCAATTCTGTGTTTTAAACAAATGCCTGTTGTCTTTCAAGATGATTTGCTGTTGTGATTGCCTGAAGGCACATGAACTCTTGGCTACTGACTGTCTTTGAGCCTGTGAACTCTTCACTGTCCTGCTGTGACAAACCAAAGTTGTGTGTGGACAAGGAGGGAAGGAGAGATTTCCACATGCTCAGGTAGCGAGTTTTACCAAGTTTATTGCCAGTTTATTCCTTGCTGGTTTTGCTCCAGGGAGTCAACATCGAGGTTGTCTATACTGACATGTGAGAGTATCACAGGGCTTGGCTGAATGCCCAGACAGCCGTGAGGAGGACTTTGTGGATGTGGTGCCTTCAGCAAAGCCCACACCATGTGTTTTGACGGTCTCACGTGGCCATCTTGTGGTTGGGAACAGGCTCATCTTAAGGAGGTAAAAGCCAAGGGGGAACCAAAGCGTTGTCTGGGCCTCACCACTCCTGCCATAAGCCGTGCGTGGCCTCAGCCCTCCATGTGACCCTGAGCCCTCCCACTCTCCCCGCGTCAGGGCTGTGCCGGGATGGGCAGTGGCGGGTGACTCGGTCTGGCCTGGCCTGTGGCTACCAAAGGGCTGGGATGGGCAGAGGCCCAGGGCCCCGGTGCCAGGGCGGATTGTTGCCTATGGGGCAGTGCGGTGCTGTCGGAGAGAGAGGCTGGGGTGGGCACCAGGAGTGCTTCTGCCTGCCCCGCTCGAGAGCCCCGGCCCGGCGGGGGGAGGTGGGCAGCTGGAGGCCGTGCCCGGGGCCGGGCTGGAGCCGTCCGTGCGCGGGCAGAGCCGCCCCGGCGAGCCCAGCCCCGGAGGGGCCGGAGCGGGTCTGCAGCACGGGGCTGGGGCTCGTTTCGGGTGGGCTGTGCCGGGCCGGGGCTGCGGCGAGGGGCCGTCGGGGCTGCGCAGGGCGTGCCCGTCCCGTCCCGTCCCGTCCCGTCCCGTCCCGGCGCGGCCGTGCCCGCGGGGCCGGCCCCTGGGGCGGCTCCGCCTCGGGCGCCGCTTTCTCTCGGCTCTGCCGGTGCCGCCGGAGCTGCGGGCGGGCGCTGCCGGGCGGCTGCGCCTCTGCCGGGGCTGCCCGCACCCCCTTCGCGGGGATCCCCCTCCCCTGCCGGCGGCGGCGGGTGCGCGCGCGGCTCCGGGAAGCGCCGGGGGTGGCGGCCGGCGCGAGGCGGGGGGACGGTAAAGGAACGGCCGCCGGCGCGAGGCGCTGCGGGCGGAGCTGCCGGAGCGGCGCTGCCCGGAGGAGGAGGAGGGGGAGGGAGGGGGAGGAGGGCCCGGGGAGCGGACGGCTCGTACCGAGGTACTGGCGAGCGGAGAAAGGCGCTTTTGTGCGGGGGCGGGCGGCGGGCAGCCCGCCGAGCGGTGCGGAGCGTGCCCCGGGCGCTGCCCCGGTGCCAGTGTGCCCGAGGGTGCGGAACACGGGTGTGCCAGGGGGTGCTGGAAGCCTGACGTGGCAGCAGTGCAGAGGCTGAGCACTGGAGTGAGAGACTGGGATCCTCAGGTGCTGCCTGTTCCCCCCCTCCGGACTGGTCGAGAAAAAATTCACTTCCACAAAGCAGATAAACTGGCACCGCTTTATTCCAGCGCCGGGGACGCGGGGATAGCTCCGTCCAAGCGTGTCCACCCCAGCATCAAAATCCATAGGTTTTTATACACTCGTTTTGTTGAATCATTGTTACTTGAGTTCTTTTACATAAAATTGCATCTTATTCTCTCTTAAATTTGACCTTTAAAGTGACTGGTTTTGCTAGCTATATCACCTTATCAATATTCTTTTTCTATAAAAAGAATAGAGGAAAGCCTCCCCTTCCCTGTTTGTGTGCTGCTATAGGCAGAATGTGCCTCATGTCCAGAGAGACACCCCCCCCTTCACCCCCCAGTCTCCCTAGATTGCACATGCAGGTGGGTGGAAAAGCCCTGCCTCACCTGGCCAGTCTCTGCTCTGTAGGCAGAATATGTTCTGCGTTCCGACAGGAACGTGTTTGTGCGGTGCTCTCCGCGTGTGTTCTTCATACAGCCGTTTTATTGTCTGTATGGTGCCAGAAAGGTATTGCCCCCCTCACCCTTCTGTTGTTTTCTGTTCTCTATACATCCAGGCTACACTGTATAAGAAGACGAAAAAGCCCTGCCTTGATGGTGTCTAGTCTGTGACTAGGCAGAAAAGGCATGTTTTGCCTGGATGCAGTCTGTCTGCAGGTGGAACTTTTCTATAACTGGAGGGAAAAGCCTCACCGTCTGTTTTCTGTGGGCAGAGTAGATCCTGTTGTGTGCTACACACTGAGAAACCCAGCCTGGCTTTGCCTGGCCACGTGCAGTCTTGAGGAAGACAGTAGGTACCATGTTCAGTGACAGAAATCCTGCCCTTGTTGTTGGCGTGTGGCACGTATGGAGATGGCAGATGTTCAGTGCAGCGGTAGGTGAGGCCTGGCGTGTGTTCCTGTGTTCCAGGTGAAGATAGTAAACGTGAAGATAGTAAAGACAGTAGATTTCCTGTGTTCCAGGTGAAGATAGTAAACGTGAAGATAGTAAAGACAGTAGATACTCCCCACACGGAAAGAAATGCCCTTCCTCCCTTGGCCTTGAAACGTGCACGTTCCATGTACAGATACTGTCTGTTTGACACCAAGGCAGAGAAGTGCAGCCTCCCCTCCCGTCTGTCTGCTGTATGCAGCACGTGTGCGATTTACAGACTGCGTGTCTGTTCTGGGTGCTGTGTGTGTGTGCTGTGTGCGTGGAGTGCGTCTCCAGAGAGAAGAAGGTGGTTGTGCTTTCCTGGCTGTGCAGACTTGTTTGTGCACAGTTAATGTGTCTCCTGAGTACGGAGAGGAGAAAAGCCTCGGCGAGGTGAGATCAGCTGTATCTCTGTCTGTCTTCCCGTGTACATTCCATACGCAGTTGCTGCATGTTTTCCTTTTAGGTTCTGTGTGTATGTTCATACCAGGCTGGTGTCCCACCTGCGTGTCTTTTCTATGCAGGAAGCCCTAGGAGCTGATGAATTGGGGCGCATTCAAGAAGTTTCACAGGACTTGCTACGAATTCTTTAGAAGAATGACAGGCATGTTGTCCTGTTGTTGGCTGTGAATTTCTGAAGGAGAATAAGAAGAGCTCTTTCCCTGCTGTTTTCTGGGACTATCCACACCAATTTTGAAGCATATGAGGAGGTCATCATTGAGTGGTCCTGGAGGAGTGCTTCAGCGCCGAGCTATTGTAGAGTCCTTCAGCAAGTGGTTTTTCTGGTTTCCTCCACGGCCTGGCTTTCTGGGGTGTTTCAGCACCTGGATTTTTGGGGGATCGTGGCTGTATACCTCTGTAGCAGTGCTTCACCATCAAGGTGTTCTCGGAAAGTGTCAGCAGAGGGCCCTGGTGGAGTGTATCAGAGTGGACGTGGAGGAGCCCTTGGGTGGGCAGCTTTTTGGGGTGCTTCCCTGGTTGGTGTTTTTTGAGTGTTCAGTGCATTCCTTTTTTCTGGGCTGCTTTACTGCCCGGTGTTATTTGGAGCCCTTCACTGCGCCACCCCGGAGGAGCCCTTCACCGCTCTGTGCCAGAGGAGTCCTCCTCCATGACGCCCCGGGAGAGTCTTGCATCGCATTTTCTTTATGGTGTGGTTTCTAGGGGATGGTTTGTAGGTATGGTACTGTAGTTTGTGTTGTGTGTCTGGTATGTATGGTATGGTGTGGTATTGTGTATTGTTTGCATCGTATGTGCAGCATGGTCCGGTATTCTGTATGGTGTGTGTGGGATGGCATTGGGAATGGCATGCAGTGTGGTATTGTGTTCTATGTGTTGCTTTTTGTTTTGTGTTATGCTGCATTTTGCATTGTTTTTCCTGTATGTTTGGTGTGGTATATATGGTGTTTTGTTGGTGTATTTTGTATGGGAGATAGGGTATGGAATTGTGTGTATGGTATGGTATTTGGGGTATGGCATTTACGATGTGGTGTATGAGGAGTGTTACGTTACTTAGGGTATGCAATGCGCGGTGTGCGTTGTAGTGTATGGTATGTATGGTGGTGTTTGGCAGGTGTTGCATGGTCTGTCTTGTAGGAATGGTTCATATCATAGAATCATAGAATCATAGAATCATAGAATGGTTAGGGCTGGAAGGGACCTTCAAAGGTCATCTAGTCCAACCCCCCTGCAAGGAACAGGGATATCTCCAACTAGATCAGGTTGCTCAGGGCCTTGTCCAACCTGGCCTTGAACGTCTCCAGGGATGGAGCATCCACCACCTCTCTGGGCAACCTGTTCCAGTGTTCTACCACTCTCATAGTAAAAAATTTTTTCCTAATATCCAACCTGAACCTACCTCCCTCTATTTTAAAACCATTACCCCTTGTCCTATCATAACTGGCCCTCCTGAACAGCCTCTCCCCATCTTTCCTGTAGGCCCCCTTGAGGTACTGGAAGACCGCTATAAGGTCACCCCGGAGCCTCCTCTTCTCCAGGCTGAACAGCCCCAACTCTTTCAGCCTGTCCTCATAGGAAAGGTGCTCCAGCCCTCTTATCATCTTCGTGGCCCTCCTCTGGACCCTCTCCAACTGGTCCATGTCCTTCTTATGTTGGGGACTCCAGAACTGGACGCAGTACTCCAAGTGAGGTCTCACGAGGGCAGAGTAGAGGGGGAGAATCACCTCCCTCGACCTGCTGGCCACGCTCCTCTTGATGCAGCCCAGGACGCGGTTGGCCTTCTGGGCCGCATATTGTCTGGTATGTATCGTATGGTATCTACGGTATGGTGTAGTCTGCTATTTTGTATTGTATTGTACATACTGTGGTATGTATTGTAATTTCTGTTGTAGGTTATGATGTGTATTGTAGTTTATATGTTGTACTATATGTGTTGTGTGCATTGAACTATAGTTAATTGAACTGTATGTGTCGTATTTTGTGTTGCATTGTCTGTATTGTGTGTCTTATTTAATGTACTGTGTTTTTATTGTATTTTGTGTTTTCTGGTTTGCTCTGATTGTATGGGATGTACTGCATGCATGGTCTGGTTTGTCTTGTGCTGTATTCTCTGTGGTATGGTTTCCACGGTACGGTTTGTAGGTATGGTATAGTGTTTTGTAGTGTGGGTATGGTACGGCCTTGGGTATGGTATGCGGTATGGCAGTGTGTGGTATGCGTTGCTTTCCATTTTGTGTTGTAAGACGTGTGGCGTGTTGCATTTTGCATGGCATTTGCTGTATGCACGGTGATTTGTTGTGTGTGGTGTATATTTAGTTGGGTATTGTGTGTATGGTATTGTATGCTTCTGTATGTCTGGTATGGTGTTGTGAGTAGGGTATGTATGGTATGGTGGTCTGGGAATGGTGATAGGTATTGTATGTATTGCATGGGATGTGTTGTATTGTATGGCATGTATGGCATTGCTTGTGGTGTGTTGTACGTACAGTAGGTATGGAATGTATTGTGTAGTCTGTATTGTGTAGTATCTTATATGATATGGTATAGTATGTTGTATTTTGTATGTACTGTATTTTCTATGCTATGGTGTTTATTGTTTTGTACTGCACTGTATGTGTTGTGTGTATTGAACCGTATGTATAGTATGTATTGTATTTTGTATTGCATTGTATTTTATTTCTTGTATGTACTGTATATTGTGTTTTGTGTATTACATGTGTCTTTCATTGCGTGGTATGCTATTGTATGTATGCTGTTTTGTTTTGTTGTTCATAGCTGGTATTGTAGCCTGTAGTGTATGTATTTTATGTGCTGTATTGTAGGTGGTTATTGTATGTGTATTGTAAGTGTTATTTAGTGTCTGTATTGTACTGTTTGGTATTTTTGTTATTTTATGTATTGTGTTCTGTTGTGTATTGTATTTTTTGTTTTATTGTGTATTGCATTTTCTGTCTCGTGTTGTACTGTGTATTCTGTGTATTCTGTTACCTGGTGTGTATGGTACAGTTTGTGTTGTGTTGTACTGCATAGACTGTAGTTGGTTTTGTGTTGTATATTGTGTAACATATGTGTTATTTAGTGGTGTGAGTATTCTGCTTTGCGTTGTGTTACACGTGTGGTACAGTCCGCAGTGTATTTTCTGGTGTGTGTTGTGTGGTCTGGCATGTGTCATATTGTGCATTGGACTGTGATTGTGTTGTCCAGTTTGGTATTTCTTGTATTTGGTCTCGTATTTTATGCCTTGTGTGTATTGTGCATATGGTATATGTAGTATTGTATTTTGTATGGTATGCTGTGTATTTTCTGTTGCATTGTACATATTATATTTTTTTGTATGGTATTTTATGTACGGTCTGTCCAGTATGTTATTTTTTGGTGTTGGGGTGTATGGTGGTGTGTTCTCTGATATGCATTCTGCTGTGGTTTGTATGCTAATGTATTTTGAATTGTATTGTTCTTTGTACTGTGATAGATTTTCTATTGTACTCTAATTTATGTGGTATTGTATGGTTTGTTATATATGATGTGGTATGTACCATGTTCTATTTTTTATTGCCTTGTGTAGTATGTATAGTGTGTGTTTTATATTCTATGTGTTGTGTTTATTGTACGGTATGTATCGTATTTATTGTATATTCCATTTGTTTGTGTTCTATTTTGTATTGTTTTTTCCGTTGTAGTGTGTATCTTATGTATGGTAAGGTATTTACCGATTTTATTGTGATTTATGGTGTCGTATGGCATTGTTTGTACAATATAATATTTTGTATTTTGGATTGTATGTTTTGTGCTGTGTACTGTATGGTATGACAGTTCTATGTGTCATGTATATCATATGTATCTTATTATATATATGGTACTTAGAATCATAGAATCATAGAATGGTTAGGGCTGGAAGGGACCTTCAAAGGTCATCTAGTCCAACCCCCCTGCAAGGAACAGGGATATCTCCCACTAGATCAGGTTGCTCAGGGCCTTGTCCAACCTGGCCTTGAACGTCTCCAGGGATGGAGCATCCACCACCTCTCTGGGCAACCTGTTCCAGTGTTCTACCACTCTCATAGTAAAAAATTTTTTCCTAATATCCAACCTGAACCTACCTCCCTCTATTTTAAAACCATTACCCCTTGTCCTATCATAACTGGCCTTCCTGAACAGCCTCTCCCCATCTTTCCTGTAGGCCCCCTTGAGGTACTGGAAGACCGCTATAAGGTCACCCCGGAGCCTCCTCTTCTCCAGGCTGAACAGCCCCAACTCTTTCAGCCTGTCCTCATAGGAAAGGTGCTCCAGCCCTCTTATCATCTTCGTGGCCCTCCTCTGGACTCTCTCCAACTGGTCCATGTCCTTCTTATGTTGGGGGCTCCAGAACTGGACGCAGTACTCCAAGTGAGGTCTCACAAGGGCAGAGTAGAGGGGGAGAATCACCTCCCTCGACCTGCTGGCCACACTCCTCTTGATGCAGCCCAGGACGCGGTTGGCCTTCTGGGCCGCAAGAGCACATTGCCGGCTCATATTGAGCTTCTCGTCCACCAGTACTCCCAAGTCCTTCTCCTCAGGGCTGCTCTCGATCCAATCACCATCCAGTCTGTATTTATGCCTGGGATTGCCACGACCCAGATGTAGGACCTTGCATTTGGCCTGGTTGAACTTCATGAGGTTGGTACGGGCCCACCTCTCCAGCCTGTCAAGGTCCCTCTGGATGGCATCCCTCCCTTCCAGCGTGTCGACGGCACCACACAGCTTGGTGTCATCGGCGAACTTGCTGAGGGTGCACTCCATGCCACTGTCCACGTCACCGACAAAGATGTTGAAGAGGGCCGGGCCCAACACGGACCCCTGAGGGACGCCACTCGTGACCGGTCTCCACTTGGACATTGAGCCGTTGACCACTACTCTCTGAGTGCGGCCATTGAGCCAATTCCTTATCCACCGAGTGGTCCATCCATCAAACCCATGACTCTCTAATTTAGTGAGAAGAATGTCGTGCGGGACAGTGTCAAAAGCTTTGCACAAGTCCAGGTAGATGACATCCATTGGTCGACCCTTGTCCACCGATGCTGTCACCCCATCGTAAAAGGCCACCAAGTTGGTCAGGCACGATCTGCCTTTGGTGAAGCCATGCTGGCTGTCACCCACCACCTCCTTGCTCTCCATGTGCCTTAGCATGGTTCCCAGGAGAATCTGCTCCATGACCTTGCCAGGCACAGAGGTGAGGCTGACCGGCCTGTAGTTGCCCAGGTCCTCCTTGTTCCCCTTTTTAAAAATGGGGGTTATGTTCCCTCTCTTCCAGTCATCGGGGACCTCGCCAGACCGCCACGACTTCTCGAATACAATAGCCAGTGGCTTGGCAACTTCATCCGCCAGTTCCTTCAGGACCCGCGGATGGATCTCATCAGGTCCCATGGACTTGTGCACCTTCAAGTTCCTCAGATGTTCTCGAACCTGGTCTTCAAGTACAGTGGGCGGTGGTTCATCCTCACAGTCCCTGCTAGTTCTTTCCACAGCTTGGGTGGTAAGACAAGAGGCTTTACCATTGAAGACTGAGGCAAAAAATTCATTGAGTACCTCAGCCTTCTCTATGTCCCGGGTTGTGTTTTTTGAATTGTGCTGTATTTTGTTGTATTTTTCAAGTATTTTTGCATTCTGTTTGTATTGTCTTTTCTGTATTGCATTTTCTGTATTTTTCAGCTTGCTATTTCCTCTACGTATTGTCTTGTATGGTTTAGAATGTATTTGGTGTAACGTATTTAGTATTGTGTTGTATGTATTGCACTGTTTCTATTGTATTGAGTGTATTTTTTGTATTGTATGTATTTTTTAGTGTAATGCTTTTTGTGTTGGAATGTATTTTCCCTTGGATTGTGTTTTGTCTTGTAATGCAGTTAAGTATTGTATTGTATGTTGTATGGTATTGGATGTTTTGTGTAGTTTTGTATGGTTCCATACATATTGTATAGATTGTATTTTGTTGTGCGTTTCCTGGTGTGTCTTGTGGGTGTTGTGTTTTGATGGGTGATGTGGTAGTGATTTTATTGCATGTGTAGCATTGTATGTATGGTATGTGATGTATGGCATTGTACGTATCATTTTGTATGCATTGTATCCTATGTATCCTATTGTACCATGAGTTTCATATGCATTGTCTTATATGTGCAGTATTGTTTTAATGTATGTAGTGTATGGTATTGATTGTGTTGTACGGTATGTGTTTTGTGATTTGTGTCGTAGTTATTCTTTTGGTACTGTGTGTTGTATTTATGTGTTGCGTTATATTGTACAGTATGGTATTTGTTGTATTTTACTGTAGTTTGTATTGTATATGGTGTTTTGTATGTATGTTATTGTCTATATCGTGGTGTATCTGTTCTACAGTGTTGTATGTATTTTATTGTATACAATGTGTTGTATAGTAGGAATTGCATTTTCTATAATGTGTATTTTCCTGTGTTTTGTATTGTGGTTTGTACTGCAGGTTATTTTGTTTTGTACTGTACTTTGTGTCGTGTTTCGTATTCTACTGTGTCCTGTGCTGCGTATTGGATGTATCATATGTAACATGTATGATATATTTACGATGTTTTACAATGTGCAGTAAAAAAGACATTATATTTTGTGTTGTATGTATTGTATTTTATGTAATCTATTTTTCATTGTATTTTGTATTGTACTGTAATTTTTTATTGTGTACTGTGTGTATTGTATGGTTTGTCGTATTACATGTACCATATTGTATGGTACGGCATTTACCATGTTGTATTGTTTGTATAATACTGTATTTGGTATTATGTTTTAGTTTTATTTTTCTTTTGTGTTGTATGTTTGGTATCGTAATTTGTATCGCATTGTATGTTTTTGTATCTTGTTTTATTGCTTTTGTACTGTTTTGTATTTTATGGTATGGTATTTATCATGTCATTTGCATTATATTTTTTTATTAATACAGTGTTTGGTATTGTATTTTGTATTTTTTTATTTTGTGTTATTTGTTTTGAATTTTTTTTACATTGTATTTTTTTGTTTGTGTTTCTTGTGTTGTATGTATTGTATGTATTTTTTTTGTATTTTATTGTATTTTGTATTGCTTAGCATGTATTTTGTTATTTGTATTATATTTTATATATTATATACAGTATTGTAAAATACAATATGTATTTTATCTTATTACAAAAATGTAATTTGTATTGTAGTATATTACGTCTTGTGTTCTATGTTTTTTGTATGATTCCATCTGTATTGTGTGGTATGTATTGTATTTTGTCTCTATTGTATGTATCATGTGTTGTGTGTCACTGTACAGTTTGGTATTTATTGTATCGTACGCATTGTATTTTGCATTGTATTGTGTTGTGTGTGTTCTACGTGTTGTATTATATCATGTGTGTTGTGTTGTGCGTGTTAGGTTGCCCTGTATGGTATGTCATGGTTTTTCTTGTGTTGTGTTTATTGTATTGTATGTTTCTTCTATGCGTTACGTATTGTATTTTGTCTTCTCCTGTGCAGTGTATGTATTACATGGTTTGGTGTTTATTGTATTTCAGGTGTCGTGTTTCTTGAACTGCATGTCTCAGATTGCTTTTTTCTATTGTATTGTAGGTGCAGCAGTGTGTTTTGTATTGTCGTGTATGAATTGCATGTATTGTTTGGTATAGTATCTATTGTATATTGTGTTGTGGCTTGTAGCGTGTTCTGCAGTATATGTTGTATTTAATGTTTTGCATTGTAATGTATTATAGTTTGTATTTTATTTTAATGAGTACTGTATTGTATTTCTCATTGTATTTTATGTATTGTCTGGCTTGTGTTGTATGGCTTTTACGGTAATCTAGTTTGTTTTGTATTGTACTGTAATACTGTACTGTATTTTGCACGGTACTGCTCACCCTCCCAAGTGCAGCTCTGGCATCCTCCACTGCCCCCTCCCAGCAGGCTCCCGCATCCAGCACTTCTCGGGAGCCAACCCCGCCCAGCCCATCTCAGGAGACAACACCGCCGAGCCCATCCCAGGTGCCAACACTGCTGAGCGCACCTTGGGAGCCCACTCCGCTGAGCCCATCTCAGGAGCCAACACCGCCAAGCACAGGCCACCACCCGGCTGGACCTCCTGGTGCTCCGGAGACGTGCAACAGCACAGTGGAGCTGCGTCCTCTCAGCGTCCGCCTTTGTCGCCTCCAATAAACACCTTTGATGCTTTCCAGGGCACGTGTGTGTGGAAAAAGTTCCGATTGTGGAGTTTGTAATGTCTTGTGTTTTGTATCATCTGATATGGTAGGACGTGTTCGGTACGGTATTTATTGCGTTTACTCTGTGAATTGTATTGTGTGTTTTGTGTGTAGCGTATGGTATGTGTTGTATGTATGGTGTGATAGGTGTGTTACATCTATGCATGGCATCATATAATATGTATTTTCTTATGTTTATTGCATTTCGATTTTTGTCTGTATTGTTTTTTCTATGTCTTTTATGTATTGTATTAGTATGTATTGTCTTTTGTATTGTATGCAGTGTTGTACGGAAGGGAATTTCTTGTCTTTTGTATTCTGTGTATTTTACTGTATTTATTGTATATATTTTGTGTTGCATGTTGTATTGTGTCTATTGGCTTTTGTGTTGTCTTCAACAGCTCTTCATCGCGCTGCACTGGAGGAGCCCTTCACAGCTCCACCTCGCAGGAGGCTCCTTCGTTACGCCTCGCCGGAGGAGCTCCTCTTCACAGCACCCCAGTTAAATCCTTCACTGTGCCGCGCAAGAGGAGCCCTTCGCCCCTCAGCAAAGCTCCTCTTGGAGCCCTTCAGAGCACCAATCCAGCATTGCCTGGCTCTTGTTGGATCACATCACTGTGTTGACCCAGAGGAGCAATTCTTCACACCGTCCCAGAGGAGCCCTTCATCGTGTTGCCCAGAGAAAGCCCTTGACCACTCTGCCAGGGTGTTCTTGGAGCCCTTCACATTGCTGTGCCAGAGGAAACCTTCACCATGCCACCTTAGAAGAATGCTTCATTGCACCTTGCTGGAGAAGCCCTTCACGCCACACCAGTGAAGTCCTTCATCACACCCTTCCAGAGGAGCCCTTCATCATGCTGCCTCAGAGGAGGCCTTCACCACGTAGCACCAAAAAATGTCTTGGCCGTGCTGCACCAGAGGAGCCCTTCATTGTGCCTTGCTGGAAAGGCTCGTCTTCACACCGTCCCGGAGATGTCCTTCACCACAGTGCCCAGCTGTTCTTGGAGTCCTTCATTGTGCGGCCCTGGAGGGTCCCTTGTACGTGCCCCACAGAGGAGCCCTTCACCACGCCATCCCAGCGATGCCCTTCACCACACGGCCAGGCTGTTCTTAAAGCCCTTCACTGTCTCGCACCAGAGGAGCCCATCATGACACCATGCTGGAGAAACCCATCATGAGGCCGCCCCCGAGGAAGACTTCACTGTACTGTTCCAGAGGAGCCCCCCATATATAGATAAGTATATCTGTGTCCCATATATCTTGTTACTTTTGGGACTAAACTTGATTCTTGTATAGGAATGTACGTTCTTGTAGAGGCTACTGTGTCTTCACATGTGTAACCCCCTTGCCTTTTCAGGAGCAGGACTTTTAACTGAACGTTCATTGAAGCTGAAGTCCTTGGGCTATTCAGAGACTGAGGTGGCAAGAGAGGAGCCTGACTGTGCTGTGAGGGAACGGAAGCTGAGGACAGGAGCTCTAAGATAAGTTTTTCTTGCAATTGTGTGTGCGTGCTCTTAACCTGAGCCTTTCATTCAGCAGCTGTATTTAGCAGCTGAGTTGAGGTTGGGAAGTGGAGTAGAAGATGTTAAAGACTGGAGCAGACAGACGATCTCTTGAGATCCTTTCCCACCAGGGGAATATCGAGGGGAAGACACAAATGTAGCGCTGTGTTGAGGCTAACAATTGAGCAAGGACCCAAGAACTGCAGTTAGGAGAAGGTTTTGAGCTCTAGATTAATCCCTGTGCACTGTAAGCACAAAAGATAAGGCTAAGCCAGGAAGCAGGAGGTCCTGTGATTTTGTTGTTGTTGTTGTTGTTGTTGTTGTTATTTGCTCCCCTCTCCGCCAGGGGCTTGAGCAGTAGGAAAACCATTGAAGTTGCTTAGAAAACAAGTAAGCACAAGTAAATGAGTTCTTGTACATGTTTGCTGTGCCTAATGCTGCAGAGAAGTGTGTAAATCAAAAGCGTAAAGCTGTTGTGTTGATGAACACATCAGACTTGCAGTTTTCCTGGAGCTTTTTCCCATGTCTCAATTTTTGCCCTTAATTAATGGGATGTAAACATGTTTTATTAGGCAGTTGAGCTGATCCAGTAGTAGAAATGCAGCCTCTCGTTTGCTCCAGTTACTTTGAATTTTGCTGAGATAAGTTTTCCCCTGGATGGGGGTTAAGCTGATGTAATGCTCTGATATGTTGAAGGAATCCTAATGTTTAGGAAGGCAAGTTTTAGTTAGAGGTCCTATGGAAGAGGAGTCTGCATGTGCACCTTTCTTCTTGGATGTTTGTTCTAAAATGTTTGGCAGCAACACTTTGAGAAAGTAGTGCTTTATAAGACAAAAGAATGCTCTGAGATAACAGGTCAGAAAATCTTACTTTGTTGGAGAAATTTGTAAAGATGAAGTATCAAAGCATGAGCTTTGATCTTCAGGAAACGTCAATGGACTAAACCTGCTTGTTTGCAGCAAAAGAAATATGCTTTTTAGTCTGTCTTAGTGTTTGCTTTCAACACAAGACCACCAAGTAATCTTTCTGCGTGGATGGGGCAGCTGTGTTAGAGTAAAGCAAGTTGTTGCAGTTAGCCATATTATTAACAGGCCACGTAAGTGTGCCATGAAGTGATGCTTTGAAGGACCACATTGGTAAATTATTCAGTTTTCCATTGTGTAGTGTTTTCCTTGAGCAAAACCTACTTTTTAGAGTTGCTAAGGAAGAGGAGCTGCTTTTCGCCCTCTTTTGAGTACAAGTAGTTGGTTGAACAAGAACATTAGGTGGTTCTGTATCCCTTTGTGAAGATGAGTTGTGCCTCAAGTGACTTGATTCTTGCTAATGTTGCTCCTAAGCTGGCTCTGTGCATTTGGAAAGCAAAGCAAGTAGCCTCTAAAAGGGCTGGGTTTCCTGGCATTGATTTTTAAGGGGAAAAGGAGTCGGCAGGCAGCCTGCGTTTGGTGTGAGTGACATTTCCTGAGAAGTTGTGGTGGAGTAAGTGACTGGTCAATGCAATCTTGCAAGGATTTCTAGCGAAACGGTATTTACTCAGCCTAGAGTTTGCAGAAATGAACAGAAAAGAGCCGGACAAGAAGCCTGTCACCTGTGTAAAGAGATCCAAGGGACCCTGGGTCTTTGATAAGTAGGAGCTCCTTGGAGAGTTTACCTGCAGCTTGCTTGTTGAGCTTCCTGAGTGAAAGATGCCTGGCAAATGGAGAGTTAAAGTATTAATGCTGAATAACTGAAGGATTTTGAGTGCCTAAAAGGAGGCTTGAAGGGCTAGTGGAGCTCACAGTGCTTCAGTGATCATTTTGCAGAAGCCAGAACAGAAGCTTTTTCTCTTAGGGTAGTAGCTGACATGCTGCAACCAACATGGTTTGTTCCCTCTGCAGCGCGTGGGAGGTGGCTGTGACTGGGAAGGGCAGAATGCCCGTGATCAGTGAGGCAGCTGCTGTGTGTGTAGCTGGCTGCAGAGATGTTTCTGGCTCTGTGTTTCGAAATGCAGCTGTACAAGCATAAATTACAGCCGTAGAGACTCTGTAGCTTAAAGTTGTCATTCCTCTCTCTGGAGGCCAGCAGTTCACGTGTCTAATCTGCACAAAGACATTGCAGATTTTGTACTGTGGGAATCGGTGTGGTAAATCACCAAAGTCTTTTGTGGAGTTGTTTTGGAACATAATTTCTTAAAATATCTCGCATTTGATGTTTATAAATATTATGATAGAAAAAAATGTCTCCAAGAGAAATCGCAGGGGAAAAAGTAGATTTGGTTCTGGTACCAGCATGTTGGCTTTGATATAATTTTTGTAGTGTGCTTTGCTCTGTCCCATGGATTTCTCCCAAAGTCGTAACCTGTTTTTCTGTGTTCTTTTCAAGGTCTGTTACAGAAGTTTTGTGAAGGCAGTGTATTTAGGAGGAGGCTGTGTTTCCATTCTTTATTCAGGTAAGTATCACTTCTAATGCAGACATGACATTCTTTGGGATGGCAGTAGCTGTAGAACTGTAAATCTACTTGAAGTGTGTGAATCTCGTGTGCCTGTCTTGTTGGGAACAGGCTCCTCTTGAGGAGGTAAAAGCCGAGGGGGAGGCAAAGCCAGTGTTGTCTGGGCCTCACCACTCCTGCCGTGAGCTGTGCGTGGCCTCAGCCCTCCATGTGACCATGTTCAGCACGTTCCTTTTTTCTGGGCTGCTTTACTGCGCAGTGTTATTTGGAACCCTGCACTGCACTGCCCCAGAGGAGCCATTGACCACGCCATGCCAGAGGAGTCCTTCTCCATGACACCCCAGGAGAGCCCTGCATCATATTTTCTTTATGGTATGGTTTCTAGGGGATGGTTTGTAGATATGGTAGGTATGGTATTGTATTTTGTATTGTGTGTCTGGTATGTACGATATGGTGGTCAGGGAATGATGTGGTAGGTATGGTATATATTGCTTGGTGTGCATTGTATCGTATGGAAGGTATGGTGTTGTTTGTCATGTGCTATATGTATGGCAAGTATGGTACCTATTATATGGCATCTTATATGATATGGAATAGGATTTTGTATGGTATTTTTTATGGTATGGTATGTATTGTTTTGTACTGCAGTGTATGTGTAGTGTGTATTGAAGTGTAGTGACTGAACTGTATGTATAGTATGTATTGCATTTTGTATTACATTGTATTTTATTATATGTTGTTGTATGTATTTTGAGTTGTACTTTATATATTTTATGTGCTGTTATATCTTGTCTTTTTTGCATAGTATGGTATTAATAGTTTTGTATGTATTCTGTTTGGTTTTGTTGTTTGTCTTGTATGTATTTTATGTGTTGTGTTGTATTCTGTAGTCTTTATTGTATTGTATGTGTTGTATTGTCACTGTTCTTTATTGTTTGTATTGTATTGTGTGGTGGTTTTGTTACTGTATGTATTGTATCTGTTGGGTATTGTATTTTCTGTTGGATTGTGTATTGCATTTTGTATTTTGTGTTGTGTATTTTATAGTACTGTGTGTTTGGTTACATGGCATTTATGGTATGTATTGTCCTGGATGTATTGTCCTGGATGTACTGTAATTTGTTTTGTATTGTTTATTGTACTGTGTATAGCATGTGTCGTGTTCTGCATTGTATCGCACCTATAGGATGATATGCATTGTATTTTCTGGTCTGTATGTTATTGTCTGGTCTGTATTGTATTGTGCATTGGATTGTATGGTATGCCTTGTATTCTCTATTGCATTGTGTGTATGCTGTATCAAGCGTGGTATTTTATGTATGGTGTATTCAGTATGGGGTTTTTTTTGGTGTAGTATGTGTTGTGTTCTATGATATGTGATCTGAGGCGTTTCATTTGATAATGTGTTTTATATCGTATTGCTCTTTGAATTGTGATGTCTTGCATTGTACTGTATTGTATAGTTTGTTACATGTTGTGTGGTATGTATTGTGTTCTAGATTTTGTTGTATGTGTTGTGTTGTATGTATATACATGTATTCTACTTTATTGTATTCAATATACATATTGAATGTATTCTACTTTGCGTGATATTGTGACTTGTTTGTTCTATTGTAGTGTGTATTCTCTGGTATGGTATTTATCATGTTGTTTGTAGTGTATGGTACAGTATCGTCTTTGTCATATTGTTTGTATTATATAGTATTTTGTATTGTATTTTAATGTTTTGTACTGTCAAGTAGTTTGCTTTGTATTATGTACTGTATGTTCTGTATGGTATGAGAATTATCGTGCTATGTATGGTATTGCATATATATTGAATGTGTGGTACTGTTTTGTGCTGTATGTATTTTATTTTGTATTGTGTTGTATTTTCTGAGTTGTTTGGTTTGCTCTTTCTTGTATGTGTTGTCTTGTACAGTTTGTGATGTGTTTGGTATTGTAACGTATTATATATTGTACGGAATGTGTTTTGTTTTGATGTACGTACTGTAAGGTCTTTCGCATTGTATTGTATGTGTTGTATTGTATATATTGTGTGTATTGTAATGTATTTTTTAGTGTAATGCTTTTTGTGTTGGAATGTATTTTCCCTTGAATTGTGTTTTGTCTTGTAATGCAGTTAAGTATTGTATTGTATGTTGTATGGTATTGGATGTTTTGTGTAGTTTGTATGGTTCCATATGTATTGTGTAGATTGTATTTTGTCTTGTGTTTCCTGGTGTGTCTTGTACATGTTGTGTTTTGTTGCATGGTGTGGATTTGGTGGTATCACAGGTATAGCATTGTATGCATAGTATGTATTGTATGGTAAGGTATGCAATGTATGCTGTTGTATGTGTCACTTTACATACATTGTATCATGTGTATCATATTGTATCCTATGTACCATATGTATTGTAGTGTATCCTATGTATTGTGTACTGTCGTATGCATTGTCTCATATATTGTATTATATGGCATGCGTTGTAGGTATTGCGTTTTCTACAGTCTGTATTTTCCTGTGTTTTGTGTTGTGGTTTGTACTGCAGAATTTTTTGTATTGTGCTGTACTTTGTTTCATGTTTTATATTCTGCTTTGTCTTGTCCTGCCTGTTGCATGTATTGTATGTAACATACAATGTATCGTATTGTTCGTATTATAGCGCATTATGTTTTGCGTTGTGTGTATTGTGTTTCATGTATTCTATTTTGCATTGTGTTTTGTGTTGTACTGTAGTGTTTTTTTAATTGTGTACTGCATGTATCGTGTGGTTTAACATTCATTGTATTACATATATCATGTTGTGTGGTATGACATTTATCATATTGTATTGTTTGTATAATACTGTGGGGTTTTTTATGTATTTTAGGTTTTTGTTATTTTGTGTTGTATGTTTGGTAATGTATTTTGTATCGCATTGTATTTTTGTATTGTGTTTCTTGTATCATGTTTCTTGTATGTATTGTAATGTATTTCGTATAGCTTATTGTGTTATGTGTACTGTAGTGTAATTTGTACTGTAGTGTAATTTGTATTGTAATATACTATATGGCTTGTATTGTATGTTTTCTATTGTATGGTTTTATATGCATTGTGTGGTATGTATTGTATTTTGTCTCTATATTCTCTCTCTATTGGTGTGGTAGGTATGGTGCATATTGCATGGGATGCGTTGTATGGTATTGTTTGTCACGTGTTGTACGTACTGTAGGTATGGAATGTATTGTGTGGTCTGTATTGTGTAGTATCCTATATGATATGGTATAGCATTTTGTATTGTATTTTGCATGTACTGTGTTTTCTGTGGTATGGTATTTATTGTTTTGTATTCCACTGTATGCATTGTGTGTATTGAACTGTAGTTCTTGACCTGTATTTGGTATTGCATTGTGTTTCTTTTATTGTATGTACTGTAGATTGTATTTTATGTATTATATGTGTCTTATTGCATGGTATGCTCTTGTATGTGTTCTGTTTTATTTTGTTGTTTGTAGTTGGTATTGTCTTGTAGTTTGTATTGTATGTGTTTTATGGGCTGTATTGTAGGTGCTTATTGTATTGTATATGTATTGTAACTGTTATTTATTGTCTATAGTGTGTGGTATTTTGTTATGTATTGTGTTCTATTGTGTATTGTATTTTCTGTTTTATTGTGTATTGTATTTTGTGTTGTATTGTATGTTCTGTGTATTATGTTACCTGGTAGATATGGTATGGTATGTGTTGTACTGTATATACTGTATTTGTATTGTATGTTGTGTAATGTACATATTATTTAGTGTTGTAAGTATCCTGTTGTGCCTTGCATTGTATTACACGTATGGTATGGTCCACACTGTATTTTCTGGTATGCATCATGTTGTCTGGCATGTGTTGTATTGTGCATTGGATTGTGTTTTGTGTTGCCTGGTTAGGTATTTCTTGTGTTTTGTTTTGTATTTTATGCTTTGTGCATATTGTGTATATGGTATTTTTGTAGTATTGTATTTTGCATGGTATGTTGTGTATTTTCTGTTGCATTGTACGTGTGGTATTTTTTGTGTGGTATTTTATGTATGGTCTATGCAGTGTGTTATTTTTTGGTGTTGTGTTCTCTGATATGCATTCTGCTGTGGTTTGTATGATAATGTATTTGGAATTGTATTGTTCTTTGTACTGTGATAGATTTTCTATTGTACTGTAGTTTATATGGTATCGTATGGTTTGTTATATATTGTGTGATATGTACACAATATATTTTTCCTATTTTTTTATTGCCTTGTGTAGTGTGTATTGTGTGTGTTTTATATCATCTTGCATTGTCTTGCATGTGTTCTGTTTATTGTGTTTATTGTACTGCATGTACCATAGTGCATTTATTGTATTGGCCTTTTGTTTGTGTCGTATTGTGTATTGTTTTTTCCATGGTAGTGTGTATTGTATGTGTTGTATGGTACTTACCGTTTGTATCGTGATAGATGGTATCGTATTGTATTGTTTGTACGATGTAATATTGTATATGTTTTGTGTCGTGTACTGTAGAGTATAAAAATTACCGTATGGGTGGTATTGTATGTCCTGTGCAGCGGCCAGAAAGAGCTGCTGGGGTGCATCGCGGCGGAAAAGAGGTGCTGGGGTGCGTCACGTCCGACGGATGCCTGTGCTTTAGGGGTGGCTGCGTGCCCCGGGCCGGCGTTGCCTTCTCATGGGCCAGTGGTGAGGGCTGCTGTGATGGTTTGATGTGAAGGGGTTCTGGTGGCAGGAGAGGGGATTTGCTCCCTGTGACTTCCCTGGTTTTGGAACCGGGTCAGACTCGGTCCTGGCCACCAGATTGGACCCCCATCCCCCTTGGGGTTGAGCCAATCAGCGCCTCTGCGAATTGCCCTATTTAAGTTGGGACAAAGGAACCAGAAAACATGCCTTTGCCTGGGAGTGAGGAGAGAAGGCAGGAGGGCACTGCCCCCGCTCCCCGGCTCCCGGCTGGGCGGCTGCCCGTGCTGGGCCAACGCCATCCACTGAGGATGGCCGCGGCGGAGCTGCTTGGGGAACTCGGGGAGCGCCCAGCTCCTGGGGTGCCCGCTGGGCTGAGTTCACCCAGAGAGGACTGAGATCTGAGAGAAACGGCCACACCGACACCAGGTCAGTGCAGATGGAACAGGATGAGATGTGCCGGAGCTGAGTTTCCCCTGCAACCGGTGGCAAGATGGCAGGTGGCCCTTCTGCAGCCAGGACGGACTCGGTGGGGCACAGATCCACTCGCAGCCTGTGGAGAAGCCCACATTGGGAGAAGAGATGCCTGAGCCTGAGGACGGTCGTGGAGCATGGGACACATGACAAGGTAGAGACGCATCTAATGTCCATGTGACGACCCACGACAGAGCGAGTGGCAACGACTCCCTCAGAATCCGTGACTGTGGTAAAGCCCACACTGGAGCGATTCAATGGGGAAGGATTGCATCCTGTGTGTAGGACTCATGCTGGAGAAGTCTGTGGATTTTCCTTGTGAGTAGGGGATCCACTGGAGCAGGGAAAATGGTGTAAGGACTCCTCCTCCTTTGAGAAAGGAGTGGCAGTAACAACATGGGATGCACTGACCTGCACTCCCCCATTCCCTGTCCCCCTGCGCTGCTGGGGGAGGAGGTAAAGCCGGGAAGAAAAGGAAAGTGGCGGGGGAGGTGTTGTTTTTAAGATCTGGCTTTGTTTCTGTTGATCCTTTCAGGTAACTGTTAATAAAATGAATTGCTTTATTTCCAAGCCTTGTCTGTTTTGCCCAGGACCATGGTCGGTGGGTGCTCCCTCTGTTCTTGTCTCGGCCCTCAGTCCTTTTATTATATTTTTTTTTTTCTCCTCTCCACTTCACTGAGGAAGGAGTGAGAGAGCAGCTGTGTGGAGTTTAGTTGATGGATTGGCCTAAACCACAACAGCTGCTTTGGGAGTGTCCTCCTCACCGACCAGCTGCTGGATTTCTCTGTGCGTTGTTTTAAGCCAGGGAGCCACAGAGTTCTCACCAGCTTGCTACTGGAGGGGTTTTTCTATTGTATTTAGACTCGCAACTCACTCAGATCACCGTGGGGACAGGCAAGGACCATCAGTGGTGGACCAGGTATGTTTTAATTAAGTGAGGGGATACCTGTAAGGCGCGAGGAGACGTCCTACGCGAGGTAAAGAAGCCTTGGTGCTCATCTCTGGAAGGTTTGGGGTTTGAATCCTCATGAGGTGCTAACTGGCTAAGTTGAAAGTATGAAAGTTGAAAAAGGACTGCTATCCACCCAAGGGAAACACATCAACCATACCGAAGGAATTCTCAAACTCCTGGAGGTGGTGCAGCTGCCCCAAAAGATAGCTATTATGCATTATAAAGCTCAACAAAAAGAAAACACCGCTGAGGAATGAGGCAACTCCATGGTGGAGTGAGAAGCCAAAAGGGTGGCCGAAAGAAATGATTTAGGGGTGCAGCTTTTGGTCCCAGACAGTAAAATACAAACTGGTTGTGAACCCAGGTACTCTGAAAAAGATCAGAAGTTAACTGAAGACCTAGGGGGAAAGATAGGAAAAGATAGGTGGGCAAAAACTCCGCAAGGTAAAACAAGAATACCCCTTGCATTGCTATGGGCCGCACTTACGGCAGAGCATCGAAAATCCCGTTGAAAAACAAAGACCCTCTCTAAATAGCTGAGTAAGCTGATGCTTGCCCGAAATCTCGATACCGCTATGGAAGAAATGGCACGGCGGTGTGAGGTTTGTTTGCAGAGTGAGCCCAAGACAAGAACTAAAGCTCGGCCCGGTCAATCAGGGAAAGGGAATTATCCAGGACAACAGTAGTAAAATTGGGTTTTCAAAACTGCCAAGAAAAGGGGGGTTTTGAGACCTGTTGGTCTTGACAGACACCTTCTTTGGGTGGCCAGAAACATTCCCTTGCCAAACTGATAAAGCCAGGGAAGTAACCAAAGCATTGTTACAAAAAATCATACTGAGATTTAGGGTTCCTGTGATAATCTCATCAGATTGGAGGCCACACTTCATTACAAAGGTTGTTCAACAAGTTAATAAACTTTTAAGAATAGATTAGCAACTTCATACCCTCCACGGAGTGGTCAAATAGAAAAGATGAATCCCTTGATTTTTAAACTACAAATTATTAAATGAGGACAGGAAGCTGGTTTATCTTAGCCCCAATCATTGCCTTTTGCACTCCTGAGAATTAGAACCAAGCCCAGAACCAAGGAAGGGCTAAATTCCTTTGAAGTAGAGTATGGGAGACCCTCTGTCATACAGGCGCAAACATCCCCTCAAATCGGGGATGAGATGTTAACTGATTCTGTAATAAGTTTGCAAAAGCAGCTTTGAGAAATAAAGCAGCTGGTTTTGGGGACTAGAGCCCGGGGTCTTGATGGGCCTGTGCACAATATTGAACCTGGTGGTTAAGTGTATGTCAGATCTCTTCCAGGTTCAGCCCCGGAACCAGGGTGGGAAGGTCCATTCCAGGTGTTGCTAACCAGCCACGCAGCAGTTAAGGAGTGAGCATCGTGGAGACATCAGACGAGAGGGAAGAAAGCCCCTAAGCCACAATGGAATTTGACATCTACTGGACTGCTGAAGCTCTGGAGTTTTCCCTCCTGGCACCTTTGGTTTGGGAGGAATCACTGGACCTTTCGGAACTCAGAGCCTGACTTCTGCGAGAATGAGAGAGTGAAAAGTTTATTTTTGGTGACTGAGGAAAGGGCAGAGGCCAGAGCCCCAGTTCTCTTGGTGCATTCACTAGAGGGAAAAGGGCTAGCGGAATCAGCTTAGGTTTTTTCTCCTGGCTCCTTTGGTGTGGGAGGAATCACTGGATGTTCTAGAATTCAGAACCGGCCTCTGCACTTTCCTCAGTCACCTAAAGCACCCTTCGCTTTCTCATTTCCACAAAAGGCCAGCTCCAGATTCCTAAATGTCCAGTGATTTCTCCCAAACCAAAGGTGCCAGGAGAGAAAATCTTGGCTGGTTCTCAGTAGCCCTTTGCCCTCTAGTGAATGTACCAAGAGAACTGGGGCTCTGGCCTCTGCCCTTTCCTTAGTCACCAAAATAATACTTTTCACTTTCTCATTCGCGTTCCCATTCTCATGGGCCTTCTGCTCCCTTAAGCACTGAGTCACCAATGACAATGACCCGTCTTTTGTCCCTTACTGATGAGGTTTTAATGCCGACAGCGGTCCGACTGGGCTTTGGTGACACCTCCAAGCAGGGAGAACCATCATCCTCACTGTGTTCCAGTTCCCTTTGCAGAGCACTGTACCTATTCTGCAAGGACACCTGGGGGAGCGGGGGAATTGCCAGGCAATTGCGCTTGCCACGCTGAGCAGGGACCTTGTGCCATTGCCCCCTGTCCCATAATTCCTCACATTCCCTGATCCCCTCTAACCTCTCCACTTCTTCTTTCAGCTCTGCCACAACCAGATTATGGAAGTTTTCAATTTCCCTCTTGCTTTCCCTAATTTTTCTTAACCTACTCACCTCCTCCCTGAGCTCCAACACTTCATCCTGGAGCTGCGCCACCCGGCTTAGCAGGTCATCAACCTGCTGGCACCTCACACAGCCATCCTCAGGGTTTCTCCCAGCTACCAGGGAAAAGCTATGACATTCCTCACAGCCTGTGATCTGAACACCAACATCTCTTTGAGAGGGTGCTGAAAGCACAATTCTCCTCCACTGAGACGCCACCATGACTCCTTGATAAGGTGAAGCACTTCGAATCTCGTCCAACGAGCTGTAAACAGCAGCAGTTGCCTCCTCATTAGGCAGGAACAATAGAATCATAGAATGGTTAGAGTTGGAAGGGACCTCAAAGATCATCTAGTTCCAACCCCCTGCCATGGGCAGGGACACCCTCCACTACACCAGGTTGCCCAAAGCCTCATCCAACCTGGCCTGGAACACTGCCAGGGATGGGGTAGCCACAACTTCTCTGGACAACCTGTTCCAGTGCCTCACCACCCTCTGAGTGAAAAATTTCTTCCTTATATCCAATCTAAATCTCCCCTTTTTCAGTTTAAATCCGTTGCCCCTTGTCCTATCACTACACGCCTTCGTAAAAAGCCCCTCTCCAGCTTCATGACAAGCACTATAGCTACTCAAACCCTGGCTTCCCATCCCCAGTACCAAAGCAAACAGCCTGCTCAAGCTACCACAACAAGCACTGCACTTACTCAGACTACAACAGTATCAGTTGCCCCCATAACAAAGAGGAGATGTGTACAAAAGTTAGAACATGAAGGAGACGATGATGAAGGAGAGCCAGGGCCATCACAACAACCAGATGAAGAAGAGCAACCAGGGCCATCATGGCAATGAGAGATGAAGCGGGAACGTTCTGTTTCGCCCCTGAGAAGATCTCAATGGAGGAGAAGTGACAATGTCATAGATGAGACAATAAACATACGATCTCTAAATATGAGTGAGCTGTGAGATATTCGAAGAGATTACAGCTGTCTTAGAGGTGAGCCTGTTGTCACTTGGTTGCTCAGATGCTGGGACATGGGGGACAATAGTCTGGAGTTAGATGGTAAAGAAGCCAGGCAGCTGCGAGCCCTTGCTATGGATGAACTTGTTGATAAAGCGATTGTAAGACAGACACAAGTTTGCAACCTCTGGAGACGGCTCCTGGCAGCAGTACCTGAGAGAACTAGCCATGCGAGAGTTGATTTATTTTGACCCAAGAAGTGGACAAAGATGGGAGGATCCAGATGACGTCTGGTGCACACAACCAATGTGGCAGAAGATCCTACGAATTGCGCCATCAGCATATTCCATTATGGAATATGGCAATAATGAACTTCGGAGACGATGAAACACCACCAACCATAGGTAATCTGGTCACTTACCTCCGATGGTATGATGATAATACTTCTATATGGGCCTGTGTTGCGGCTGTGTAAAAGCTGCCCGAGGAGGTCTGAGAATTAAGAGAAAAAAAGACTGCTCGACACCTGAACGTTCCAGAATTTCAGCTGTTAGAACCAGGCGTTACCTTCCTCAAGAGAGACGGTACAGATCACGGGGTGAGCTGTGGTTCTACCTGCGTGATCATGGAGAAGACATGAGAAGGTGGGATGGAAAACCCACCTCAGCCTTAGAGTCAAGGGTACGCCAGTTGGAAGGAAGAACCAACAGAGATAGAAATTTTTCCAATTCCTCCAGGACAGCTGTTGCCCCAGTCTACAGTGAGCAGTCCCCTAGTCAAAATGGGAGGGCTGATCCTCCTAGCAATCCTGATTCTAATCCTGCTCATTCCTCTGCACAAGGAGCGAATTATGAATATGATAACAGGCACTAGAGGGGCCCTGCCTCCAGCCAGGTGGAGGAAAGGGACAATCGAGTTTACTGGACTGTGTGGATTCGTTGGCCTGGCACATCATACCCCCAAAAGTATAAGGCTTTAGTGGACACTGGTGCCCAATGCACCTTGATACCATTGAACTTTAGAGGGGTAGAACCCATCTACATTTCTGGAGTGACAGGGGGCTCCCAACAGTTGACTGTGTTGGAGGTCAAAGTGAGCCTAACTGGAGAGCAGTGGCAAAAACACCCCATTGTGACTGGCCCAGAAGCACCGTGCATCCTTGGCATAGATTATTTTAAGAGAGGGTATTTCAAAGACCCAAAAGGGTATCGGTGGGCTTTTGGCATAGCTGCAATAGAGACAGAAGAAGGCAGACAGCTGTCTACTTTGCCCGGTCTCTCAGAGGACCCTTCTGTTGTGGGATTGCTGAGGGTCGAAGAACAACAGGTGCCAATTGCAGCTACAACAGTGCACCGACGGCAATATCGTACCAACCGAGACTCTCTGATTCCTATCCATAAGTTGATTCGTCAACTGGAGAGTCAAGGAGTCATCACCAAGACCCGCTCACCTTTTAACAGCCCCATATGGCCAGTGCGTAAGTCCAATGGATGGCGAGTGGAGACTGACAGTAGACTATTGTGGCTTGAATGAAGTTACACCACCATTGAGTGCTGCCGTGCCAGATATGCTGGAACTTCAGTATGAACTGGAGTCAAAGGCAGCCAGGTGGTACGCTACAATTGATATCGCTAATGCGTTTTTCTCAATTCCTTTGGCACCGGAATGCAGGCCACAGTTTGCTTTCACTTGGAGGGGCATCCAGTATACCTGGAATCGACTGCCCCAGGGGTGGAAACACAGCCCCACTATTTGCCATGGACTGATCCAGACCACACTGGAACAGGGTGATGCCCCAGAACATTTGCAGTACATTGATGACATCATTGTATGGGGCAACACAGCAGAAGAAGTTTTTGAGAAAGGTGAAAAGATAATCCAAATCCTTCTGAAAGCAGGCTTTGCCATAAAACAGAGTAAGGTCAAGGGACCTGCCCAGGAGATTCAGTTTTTGGGAATAAAATGGCAAGATGGGTGTAGTCAAATTCCAATGGATGTGATTAATAAAATAACAGCTATGTCCCCACCAACCAACAAAAAGGAAGCCCAAGCTTTCTTGGGCGTTGTGGGTTTCTGGCGAATGCATATTCCAGATTACAGCCAGACTGTAAAACCCCTCTGTCAAGTGATCCTAAAGAAGAATAATTTTGAATGGGGCCCAGAGCAAAAACAAGCCTTTTAACAAATTAAACAAGAAACAGTTCATGCAGTAGCCCTGGGATCAGTCCGGACAGAACAAGATGTCAAAAACGTGCTCTACACTGCAGCCGGGGAGAATGGTCCTACCTGGAGTCTCTGGCAAAAAGCACCAGGGGAGACGCGAGGTCGACCTCTTGGGTTTTGGAGTCGAGGATACAAAGGATCCGAAGCCAACTATACTCCAACTGATAAAGAGATACTGGCAGCATATGAAGGAGTCCGAGCTGCTTCTGAAGTGATTGGTGCGGAAGCACAGTTGCTCCTGGCACCCCGATTGCCAGTGCTCGGCTGGATGTTCAAAGGGAGCGTCCCGTCTACACACCACGCAACTGATGCCACATGGAGCAAGTGGATCGCGCTGATCACACAAAGAGCTCGGATAGGAAACCTCAATCGCCCAGGAATTTTGGAAGTGATCACTAACTGGACTGAAGGTAAAGACTTTGGAATGTCACCAGAGGAGGAGGAGGTGACACGTGCTGAGGAGGCTCCACCTTATAATGAACTATCAGACAATGAGAAGAAATACGCTCTGTTTACTGACGGATCCTGTCGCCTTGTAGGAAAACATCGAAAATGGAAAGCTGCTGTATGGAGCCCTACTCGACAGGTCGCAGAAGCTACTGAAGGAGAAGGTGAATCGAGTCAGTTTGCAGAGGTGAAAGCCATCCAACTGGCTTTAGACATCGCTGAACGAGAAAAGTGGCCAATGCTCTATCTCTATACCGACTCTTGGATGGTAGCAAATGCCCTGTGGGGATGGCTACGGCAATGGAAGCAGAGCAGCTGGCAACGCAGAGGTAAACCCATCTGGGCTGCCCCGTTGTGGAAAGACATTGCTGCTCGAGTAGAGAAGCTGGCTGTAAAAGTACGACATGTAGATGCCCATGTACCCAAGAGTCGGGCCACAGAAGAACATGAAAACAATCAACAGGTGGATCAGGCCGCTAAGATTAAAGTGGCTCAGGCGGATCTGGACTGGCAACATAAAGGTGAAAAATTTCTAGCTCGTTGGGCCCGTGATGCCTCAGGCCATCAAGGAAGGGATGCAACATACAGATGGGTTTGTGATCGAGGGGCAGACTGAACTATGGACACTATTGCAGAGGTGATCCATGAATGTGAAACGTGCTGCAATCAAGCAAGCCAAGTGGTTAAAACTTCTTTGGTATGGAGGGCGTTGGTTGAAATGTAAGCGTGGGGAGGCTTGGCAAATTGATTATATCACACTTCCACAAACTCGCAGTGGCAAGCGTTACGTGCTCACAGTGGTGGAAGCAACCACTGGATGGCTGGAAACCTATGCTGTGCCCCATGCCACCGCCGGAACACTATCTTGGGCCTTGAAAAGCAAGTCTTGTGGCGGCATGGCACCCCAGAAAGAATCAAATCAAACAATGGGACTCGTTTCCATAACAATCTTATAGACACCTGGGCCAAAGAGCATGGCATCGAGTGGGTATATCACATCCCCTATCATGCGTCAGCTTCTGGGAAGATCGAACAATATAACAGACTGCTAAAAACCACGCTGAAAGCAATGGGTGGTGGAACGTTCAAACATTGGAATACACATTTAGCAAAAGCCACCAGGTTAGTCAACACTAGAGGATCTGCCAATTGAGCTGGTCCTGTCTAATCAGAACCTTTACGTGCTGTAGAAGGGAATAAAGTCCCTGTAGTGCATATGAGGTATACACTGGGGAAGACAGTTTGGGTTATTCTTGCCTCGGGTAAAGGTAAACCCATTCGTGGGATTGCTTTTGCTGAAGGACCTGGGTGCACTTGGTGGGTGATGCAGAAGGACGGGGCAGTCCAATGTGTACCTCAAGGGGATTTGATGTTGGGTGAAAACAGACGATAAAATGAATTGAATTGCGTGATATTAATTGCTGAATAACCCTGTCCCTGCATACCATCATCGCTATGGTTGTCACATTATACTAATGCCATTATATTAAGAATCATCCCGGTTAATGAAGAATGAACTTCGACAGAACCAGAACTGATTCCAGACACCCAGCAACTTCCTCGAGATCAACATCCTCAACCTGCAGACGGCTGACATGGACCGTTGCCGGATACACCAACTACGAGCTCCAGACGCCACACGCAACAAAGACTACGTCATCCGTTCTACCAACCGAGCGAAATCCACGTCATTTTTTTCCTGCCCTGAGAAACTGCTACAACAGATGAAGACACATTTTGGAGGGATCACCCATGGACTAAGGGAATAGTATATATGTAAGGTTTGAACATGACGTGCATGGTATGGAATAATGGGTGGATACTGTCCTGGTTTTAGCTGGGACAGAGTTAGCTCTTCTTTTTAGCAGCTAGAAGAGCTCCGTGTTTTGGTTTTACTCAAAGACTCGCTCTGAGAAGAATGTTGATAGCAAGTTGATGTTTGTGGTTGGAAGTGAGACTCCAAGGACTTTTCAGTGTGCCATGTTCTGGCCGGAGTGCAGAAGCACGGCGGGATAAGGGGGGAGCATAGCCGGGACAAGGGGGCCACGGTTCCCCATGTGATTTGTGGTGGAACTGAAGACTGAGGGCCAAACTGGCCAATTAGTATTCCATATCATGCAGTGTCATGCCCAGTATAAAAGTGAGGGACAGCCAGAAAGAAGGGCTTTTTGCTGGTGACAGCTGCCCTCTGGTCCGAACACCCACCTCTTTCGCTGCTTTTGCTCTTTTGCGCTTCTCTGCTTTTGCTCTAGTGCATTTTTTTTTGCTCTAGTGCTTTTTTTCCCCTCTCTCTCCCAGTACTCCCACTCTTGGAGTGCTATCTCTCTCTCCCTCCCTCTCTATTTCGGGACCTCGCGTTTGTCTGGGATTGCAGCTTCGGGACGAGACGGGTTTCGCATATGAGGGGGTGGTGAGCACCTACACTGTGTATTAAATCATCTGTATTAAATTGTTCTTATCTCAACCCACGGGCTTCCCGTTTCACCTTTAATTCTCTCCCTCATCCCTGGGGGTGGGGGAGGGTGAGTGAGAGACTGTGTGGGGTTCGGTTGCTGGAGCGGCCTAACCCACGACAGCCACCTAAAGAAATCTACACATTCTCATTCGCACAAAAGCCCTGCTCCAAATTCTTAAAGTCCAGTGATTCCTCCTACACCAAAGGTGCCAGGATGGAAATTCTTGGCTGGTTCTCACTAGCCCTTTGCCCTCTAGGGAAAGCACCAGGAGAACTGGGGCTGTGGCGTCTGCACTTTTCTTTAGTCACCCAAAGAAATCCACACTTTCTTATTTGCGCAAAAGCCCAGCTCTGAATTCTGAAACGTCCAGTGATTCCTCCCACACCAAAGGTGCCAGGAGGGAAAACCTTGGCTTGTTCTCACTAGCCCTTTTCCCTCTAGTGAATGCACCAAGAGAAATGGGGCTCTGACCTCTGCACTTTCTATGCACTTTCTAGGCTATGGTCTATTTCTGTCTGCAATGGATTAAAAACCACATGTCTGTGGGCATGAGCATCATACCAAAGCCAATAGGCTTGTTCTGTCAAAGAAAAATGAAGACCTTAAAGATTATTCCTCTATTTGTTGTTTCAAATACTTCTAGACAAGACCTCTGCCTGAGTCTGTCAGCCAACACAGAGCCACGGAGTTCTTTGTCAAAACCATGTGCTATCACTTCTGCTGCAGGGATTCATTTCATCGTCTGCATCCTTCAAGTGATGCCTTAGCTCTGGAGACACACTGGTCATCAGGTCTGTCTTTAACGTGGTGTTTTCAGGTTTGAAAGTGGCCTCTCTCTGCTTCCTGGCTCTTTTTTCCAGTTGCTTGCTAATAAGACCCATCTTAGCAGTCTTCTGCTTGAGACTCTTCACTTCCTCCCCACGCTTCAGGAGAGCTTGTCTTCCTCAGTTCTTCTGAAGGACACTGTATCACCTCTCAAGGTCTTTCGGGACACTCTGGAGGTGGACATTCTGCTCCAGCATCCTGATGTACGTGCTACTAGGCAGCCAGTCCTCCTGCTGCCCTCTGGTCCGAACACTCACCTCTGTCACAGATTGCCCAATGTGGTCCTTCCTTGCAGCTGGGATTCCAAGTAGTGCAGTGTCAAGTCTTGCCCCACAGTCTCTAGCAAAACCTCCACCCTGTTCCTTTTTTTCTGGAGGCAAGCATCTTTTAAGTTCTCGTGGGTCTTCTGCCCTTCTCCATCACAGGTGTAAGATGCTGTGAGGGTCTCCAAAGAGTAGAGCTCAGGAGGGTCTGCAGATGGTCCAGGCCATGGCCATGGCCCCAGCCTCATTGCAGGAAGCAGGCTGTTTGTCCTCAAACCGCTCCAAGATGTACTTTAGGAAGAGTGTCTTCTGCAGCAACAGTTCATCTTGGAGGCCGTGGATGTAGGTGACCTGCTCATCATTGGTTTCCCAGTGCAGCTTGCTGAGGACATCCTGCAGCTTTTTGCAGACCTCCCTGCTGCTTCCAGCAACTCTCACCAGCTCCTTGGCCAGCTGCTGCTGCAGGTCTTGTGCCTGACGTATGGTGTCACTATGCTGCTGCTGCAGAATCCTCTGCACAGCCTCCCCGGAGAGCAGCAGCTGGCGAATCTCCACCTCCTGCTGCTGCTGGTTGAGCTCCTGCAGCCACCGGAGCTCCCTTGCCGGCCGCTTCTCCCACTTGGAGCGCAGCTGTTTGGCCAGGATTCACGGACCCCTCTCTGCCATCTCCTTCAGCTCACGAGTCTCAGTGGCAGCGCAGCTCGTGGGAGCGCAGCCGCTCCCCTTCCAGCTCAGCCCACACCCTCTCCAGCAGATATTTGTGCTCCTCCTTCAGTGTCCAGCCCCGGTGGTGTGAGAGGTGGCTGTGCACCACAGGTCCCCGTCCCACCCTGCGCCAGCTCATGCTGCCAGGATGGCACCTGAACGCTGCCACCAGCGTTCGCCTCACTCCATCTCAGTAGCTGCTGTCTGTGTCTGGCCCTGAGCTCACAAAGGAGACGTGGGGCTGTATGGCCTTATGTGGTGTGTCCTGGCCCTAAGCAGACAAAATTAATTATAAAGTTGTAAAAATTAAGTTCCTTCTGAATGGTGCTTCATTTCCCTTTTTACCCTTCAGTAGTTCTTCAGTTGAGAAGCTGGATACGGATAAAATATATCTTTCACATAAAATTAGGAGTTTATGGGACTTCTTAAACAGAGGAATTGGACAAGAAAACGATCATTGGTCATCTAGTCCTGTCTCCTGTGAAGGAGCAATTCTTTTCATGTTTTTCTGAGTCTTTTCAACTAGTCTGGCTTTGAACATCAGGAGACATTTTGGTTATTTTAATAGAAAATTATACCTCCTGGGGTGTAAGAGCTGCCAATTTGCCTCTCCACACATTCAAAATCCATTGCAAATTACATCACCCTGGGGCCCCCTGAGTCAGGAATGGTGGTGCTGGGACAGATGCCAATGCCTGTGTGGAGCTGGTGACCATGACATGGTGGCCATGATGGGGTGGGCCTTAGCCCCAGGCCCATTGATTAAGCCCAGCAGCCCCAGATCAGGCTCTTTGTGCATGGATGACACTGGACGGTGTATCCTCACAGGTCCTGGGCCTTTGCCACCCCCTCCCATGACGCACAGGGTCCTTACTGCCCCCTCTGCCCATTTGCTGCCTCTGGACTTTCCCCCAGTGACTCCACTGTGCCAGGAGCACCTGCATCAACCAGGGACATGTAAGAGAACTGAGCAATACATAGAGGTGGTGGGGACATGGGCAGCAGGCAAAACAGGCTAGCTGGGGATGATGGGTGCACAGAGGGCCTGGGCAAGAGGACTCCTGACCTGGCCAGCCAAGGGTCCAGCTGCCTGTCTGGACCCCGTCTGGGCATACCGCCCCTGTCACGGGTTGGGCGGACATAGCATCTATAGAAATGGCTCAGGGAGATGCAGGAGGAGCACATGGGAAGGGAAGGAACATCCTCCTGAGGGGAACAGAAAGAGTTAGCCCAGTCGAGGCTGGCTGTGTTAACGTAAACACTTATTTGCTATTAGTAGAGAATTGTTTTTCTTTGGAAAAGCAGCTAACAGCGAACAGTGAGATCAGCTGAAGCCTCATTTAGACAGGTGTCATGGAAACACCTGCCTCTGAGTTAATGGCCTGCTGCCCCTTCTCATCAGCAGGCAGAGATGGGATGTCTTCCATATGATGCTGTCATGGGTTTGTGTGAAGGGGTTCTGGTGGCGGGAGAGGGGATTTGCTCCCTGTGAGTTCCCTGGTTTCGGAACCGGGTCAGACTCGGTCCTGGCCACCAGATCAGACCCCCATCCCCCTCGGGGTTGAGCCAATCGGCACCTCTGCGAATTGCCCTATTTAAGTTGGGACAAAGGAACTGGAAAAGGTGCCTTGCCCAGCAGTGAGGAGACAAGGGAGAAGGACACTTCCCCCACTCCCCGGCTCCCAGCTGGGAGTGCCCACGCCGGGCCAGTGCCACCGGTTGGAGATGGCTGCGGCGGAGCCGCCTGGGGAATTCGGGGAGCGCCCCGCTCCCAGGGTGCCCACCGGGTCAAGTTCACCCAGAGAGGACTGAGATCTAAGAGAAATGGCCACATAGACACCAGGTCAGTGAAGATGTAACGGGACGAGGTGCTGGAGCTGAGTTTCTCCTGCAACCGGTGGTGAGACGGCAGCGGCCCCCTGCAGCCAGGACAGACCCGGTGGAGCAGAGATTCACTCACAGCCCATGGAGAAGCCCACGTTGGAGAAGAGATGCCTGAGTCTGAGGACCATCATGAAACATGGGACACACAACAAAGTAGAGACACATCTAGAGTCCATGTGACAACCCACGACAGAGCAAGTGGCAACAACTCCCTAAGAATCCATGACTGCGGTAAAGCCCGCACCAGAGCAATCCGATGGGGAAGGATTGCATCCTGCGAGTAGGACTCACACTGGAGAAGTTTGTGGAATTTTCCTCGTGAGTAGGGGATCCACTGGAGCAGGGAAAAGGGTGTAAGGACTCCTCCTCCTTTAAGAAAGGAGCGGCAGGAACAACATGGGATGCACTGATCTGCACTCCCCCATTCCCTGTCCCCCTGTGCTGCTGGAGGAGGAGGTAGAGCGGGGAAGAAAAGGAAAAGGTGGGGGGAGGTGTTTTTTTTTTTAAGATCTAGATTTTGTTTCTTTTTATCCTCTCAAGGAACTGTTAATAAATTGGATTGTTTTGTCCCCAAGCCAGTCTGTTTTGCCCAGGACCATGGTCGGTGGCAGATGAAGTTGCTAAGCCAATATCCATCATATTTCAGAAGTCATGGCAATCTGGTGAAGTTCCCACTGACTGGAAAATGGGAAACATAGCCCCCATCTTTAAAAAGGGGAAAAAAGAAGACCCAGGGAACTACAGGCCAGTCAGTCTCACCTCTGTGGCCGGCAAGATCATGGATCAGATCCTCCTGGCGACTATGCTAAGGCACATAGAAAATAAGGAGGTGATTGGTGACAGTCAACATGGCTTCACTAAGGGCAAATCCTGCCTGACTAATTTGGTGGCCTTCTATGATGAGGTTACAGCATTGATGGATAGGGGAAGAGCAACTGACATCATCTACCTGGACTTATACAAAGCATTTGATACTGTCCCACACGACATCCTTATCTCTAAACTGGAAAGACATGGTTTTGATGGATGGACCACTCAGTGGATAAGGAATTGGCTGGATGGTCGCACTCAAAGACTTGTGGTCAATGGCTCAATGTCCAAGTGGAGGACAGTGATGAGTGGTGTTCCTCAGGAGTCAGTACTGGGGCCGGTGCTGTTTAACATCTTTGTTGGAGACATGGACAGTGGGATTGAGTGCACCCTCAGCAAGTTTGCAGATGACACCAAGTTGTGTGGTGTTGTGGACACACTGGAGGGAAGGGATGCCATCCAGAGAGACCTGGACAGGCTGGAGAGGTGGGCCTGTGAGAACCTCATGAAGTTCAACAAGGCCAAGTGCAAGGTCCTGCACGTGGGTCGGGGCAATCCCAAGCACAAGTACAGGCTGGGCAGAGAATGGATTGAGAGCAGCCCTGAGGAAAAGGACTTGGGAGTGCTGGTGGGTGAGAAGCTCAACATGAGCCGGCACCGTGTGCTGGCAGCCCAGAAAGCCAACCGTGTCCTGGGCTGTATCAAAAGGAGCGTGGCCAGCAGGTCAAGGGAGGTGATTCTACCCCTCTGCTCTGCTCTCATGAGACCCCACCTGGAATACTGCGTTCAGCTCTGGAGTCCCCAACACAAGAAGGACATGGAGCTGCTGGAGTGGGTCCAGAGGAGGCCACGAAGATAATCTGAGGGCTGGAGCACCTCTGCTGTGAAGACAGGCTGAGAGAGTTGGGGCTGTTCAGCCTGGAGAAGAGAAGGCTCCGGGGTGATCTTATAGCAGCCTTCCAGTACCTAAAGGGGCTACAGGAAAGACGGAGAGGGGCTTTCGACAGGGGCATGGAGTGACAGGACACGGGACAAAGGCTTTAAACTGAAAGAGGGGAGATTTCAATGGGATATAAGGAAGAAATTCTTCCTTCTGAGGGTCGTGAGGCACTGGGACAGGTTGCCCAGAGAAGTTGTGGCTGCCCCATCCCTGGAAGTGTTCAAGGCCAGGTTGGATGAGGCTTTGAGCAACCTGGTGTAGTGGAGGGTGTCCCTGCCCATGGCAGGGGGGTTGGAACTAGATGATCTTTAAGGTCCCTTCCAACCCTAACCATCCTATGATTCTATGATTCTTGTCTCGATCCTCAGTCCTTTTATTACATTTTTCTCCTCTCCACTTCACTGAGGGGAGGAGTGAGAGAACGGCTGTTTGGAGTTTAGTGCCGGAGCGGCCTAAACCAGGACTGATGCCAATTACTTCAGACATCCATTTTAATACATTTTGACGTGCTGCACAGTAGGTCACATTTCTTTCCTCTGAAAGAGAGTTTGGGTAACTAAGAGACAGAGAACTACAGTCATTAAAATATTCTCCTGCCCCAGCCACTGTCCTACGTCAGGAGCTGGGATCGGGGCTGGTGGAACACTTTGGCTGGGCGCTGCCTGGGTCATGGCAGCTTTCTGGGAACTGCAGGCTAATGGGGATGCTCGAACCACTCCAGGTTGTACTTCAGGAAGAATTGCCTCTGCAGCAGCAGATCGTTTTGGTGGTGGAGAATCTGGGTGACCTGGTCACCATCAGTCTTCAACTCTTGTGCACTCCGGGCCTCATGACTTTTCTGTCACTACTTCTTCCAGGTTTTTGTGCTGCCTAAGCTCTGTCTCCAAATGCTCTCTCCCCAAATGCTCTCTCTCCTGCTTGTTAACTTGGTCTTTCTTTAAAGTGGTGTTTTCAGTTTTCACTGGTTTTTAAAGTGGTCTCACTATCCCTCTGTCTTTTGCCAACATGGTATCTTCTCTTTGTGTTTCCTCTGGCAAAGATGAGCCACCATATTTTGCATCTTATTTGGTACAAGTAAAGATTGAAAAAAGACATGCATAAGGTTGACAACTGGTGAACAAGAACGGCTTGCATGTTGTGAGGGGAATCTAAGCAGGTAAGGAATATATCAAACATTGACCTTTCATAAACTAAAATCTTCTCAGAAAATTTTATAGTGTTTATTAAGAAGATGGGGTTTGATGAATTATATAGTGAGCAATATAATTTAAAAAATAAAATAATTTTTACTAGCAATATTTTCCTCTGCAGGTTGAAGATCTTTTACATTATAAATGCAATGAGGAAAGCTTTTAAAAAACTCTTAGTGAAGAGTAAGCAAAAATACTGGAAGCTGTTAGCAGGTAAACTGAAATAAAAGGCTGTGATTTTTTCTTGTGCCATGGAGAGCATTGGCAGTTTTCAGAGGGACTGGCATGGGTGTGGTGTGAGGTTTTTTGTTGTTGCTGGTTTTTGGAGATTTCATAGTCTTTTTTCTGTACAGTGTCAGATAACAGTTCAGTTCAATACAGAAAATCAGAGGAGAAGGTGTAGTCAGTCTAGTACTATTACTAGTAAGAACTTCAGCAAAGAAATGGTGATAGACTCACATGAGTGAACTCTCCCTGAGCTCAGGCTGAATCCGAGTGAAAACTGTACAAGAGCATTGAGATTTGACTCAGTATGAAAAAACTGATTGGCAGTTTTGCCTTCTTGAAAAAAATCACTTAAGCTACCTAATGTCACTTGATCTTACTGGATGCCTTTGTTGCATCTTCTGCCAGGTGCAGAGTCTTTGTAAGCAGGATCTACACAACTTAACCAAAGTACTTTACACTTTCAGTAATCACAAAAGACAGAGCAGAGTAACAAGACATTACGCGAGGTGTTGGCATGCTCCCTGAAGGAGATAATCCAGACTCTTTGCTGGCTGGGCAGGCTTCAGCCAGAAGGTGAAGGATGGAGGGCCTGTTGCTCTGTGCACTGGGCTTGTCTGAAGTCTTGCTGAGTCACTGTCTTCCAACTAATTTTTTTTTTTCCATTTTTACATCTTTTTATGTTGATTTTCTCCCCCTGAAGTCTTCAGTTCCTCACTATGCAGGTTACTCCAATCCAACCTCTCTCTGTATTTTACCTTTCTCACCTTGCAACTTTTGCCCTTCATGTTTTCTCCCCCATCCCACTGGGAATGAGGCAGTGAGCAAGTGTGTGGGACTGAGCTGACTCCTGGGAATAATCCACAACACTAACCAAAACCAAAACTGTTCAGCCACTAATTAACTAACGAACTGTTAAGAACTTAGAGGGGCAGCCTTGAGAAGGGGCTAGCCTGATCTTTTTATCTGGGACAAATGGACGAGAGGAAATGGCCTCAAGTTGCGCCAGGGGAGGTTTAGATTGGGTACTAGGAAAAATTTATTCACTGAAAGGGTTATCACACATTGGAACGGGCTGTCCAGGGAAGTGGTTGAATCACCATCCCTGAAGGTATTTAAAAGATGTGTAGATGTGACATTTAGGGACATGGTTTAGTGGTGGACTTGGCAGTGTTGGGTTTACGATTGGACTTGATGATCTTAAAAGTCTTTTCCAATCTAACCAATTCTCTATTCTATGAGGATTGCGGAGAATTGGGGGCAGCCTGTGGCACCATGCACAATTCACTAATGCATGGTTAGATAGAAATAGGTCTCCCTAAGGAATATCTAAAAAATATTGACACGTTTCATGAACAAAGAATGAAACAAAATCCAGAGAAGAGCTGGTATTTTCTGAGAGTCTACTTCAAGCTGTCCGCAATCGGAGGGAGAGAGAGGAATGTGTTTGCGACCACAAGTATCCTTCTGCATGGGTGCGGCAAACTGATGACATGCTCAGATTTCTGTGTAGATCTTTCTCCTGGTTTAGGCTGGGATAGAGTTAGTTTTCTTTTAGTAGCTAGAGGAGCACTGTGTTTGGATTTAGTATGCGATTTGGTATAAGAACATTGATAATATACTGATGTTTTTAGTTTTTGCTGAAGAAATCAAGGACTCTTCAGGTTCTTATGTTTTGCCAGTGTGCAGGTGCACAAGAAGTTGTGAGGGAGCATAGCTGAAACAGGACTCACAGCTTCTATTTTAGGATTTGAGCTTGGATTTAGGATTGAGGCTCAAATGGCCAATGGTATATTCCATATCATGCAATGTCATGCCCGGTATGTAGATGAGAGTTGGCCAGGAAGCACTGCACTCTCTCCCCCTTCAGATCTCTCTTTAGGACTCTTTCTCTTCCAGGATTGAGCTTTTGGGATCTCTCTTTTTCGGGATCACTAGCCAGGCCAGGCTGGGCATTGGTCAACGGGTGGTGAGCAGTTACACTGTGCATCACTTCTTTGTATATATTATTATAAATTTTATATATTATCATATATATAATTTTATTATTTTTAATCATTATTTCTTTTAATTTTATTTTATTTCAATCATTAAACTGTTCTTACCTCAACCCATAAGTCTCCTTCACTTTCCCCTTGATTGTCTTCCCCACCCTCCAGGGGCAGGGGAGAATGAGCAAAGTGGTGTTTAGTGGGTGACTGAGATAAACCACAACAGTCTTGGCAAGGACGTTCAGAAGAAAAAGAAACAGAACAAGGAGAAACAGAAGACAAACTAAGCACAACCTGTGCTTAGGCCTGCGATCTGAACTGAGGACCATTTCATAAGCAGACGTGTAACACAGTAAATACTCCTGATCATCAGCAGACAGTAAAGGAGAACCTATATGGGACTGTAGACACAGCCAGTTTCCACCTGTGGTTTTAGCAGGGCAGTTTTAGCCCATCAGTACAAACAGGATGAATCCAGACTGTCCCTTTACAATTTCAGCGTGATTTGAAATGGTTTTGAAGACAGAGATGTAAAGCAAGGAAACATTCACATGACTTATTTCTTCTAATGAACTGATTTATTGATACTTTTTGCATTTGTAATATCTACAAGATAACAGAAAACGAAAGTCAGAGAGACCACCCTTTTCTTGTCAGATATTAAGGTCTGTGTTCATTTGCCTCAGTCCATTGCTACCATCTTAGTACCTGGAATCCCCAGAAGAGGGAACTGATAGTTCATCTCAGCGTGCGAGATCAATTTTTTTTCTGTCTCCCTCCAAATGTCTTTTTTCCTTACAGCTCTGCAGGAAGCAGCCAGTAACCTGAGTACATTCCCTATATGGAGACTGAGTTTCAGATGTTGCGTTAGATCAATCTACCATTTGTTTATTGTAGACTGGAATGTTTTGCCTGCCTGTATCGTGGCCAGTTTCTCAAAGCAGGAGAGACTGGTAAACCCCAGGATCTGCCTGGGTGTGACTGGCCTACTCTGCTAATGAGTAGATAATTGATAGTCCACTGAGGGTTTATAGTATGTCAATAAAGAATTTAGATTAATGGATTACCAAGCAAATGCTGTGTGAGGTTTTATAAAGCTCCAGTTTTGCACTGGGAGCATAGAGCTCTGACTGCCAGGTGATCTGAGTGCTAAGAAGAAGAGAGAAAATCTGACAGACACAATAGAAAGACAGAGACAGACCAAAGCCAGAGAAAATAAAATACATCCAGGTTAGGAAAGGCTGTACTTTGCAGGCACTATGAAAGGCTTTCTTTCCTTTACAGTCCTTGCAATCCTTTTACTGGTGCACAGCTCCCAGACAGTCTACGTTCAGGTGAGTTTTCTGCTCTTTAATTCTTTGATATTACAAGTTCAACAAAGTCCTGATATTATGTGAAGTGTTGTGGCTGCAACAGGAATCTTGAACTAAACCAAAGGACCTGAATTTTTGCTTTGCTCTAGCTTGATATCCAAATTCATCTCCCTTGGTTCAGTTTTTCTTCCTGTAAGATGTTTCCGGTATTACTAACATGCTGCTGCAGTTTAATCAACTTCACCAGTCATATCACGGTTTCGAAATACCTTGCTGACTGAGGCATTGCATTTCCAGAGTTTTCTTTTGCACATAACCCCATGTGTTGTGAAGCTGCAAGAACTGGGGACACCTCTAACTTTATAGAATGATGTAAACAAGATGTGACAAAAGAGAAATTGTCTTGTGTCGCCTGCATCTAGGCAGGAAGTTCTTCATGAAAATAATCTGCCATCTTATGTGATGGAGCCTGCACACATATTGCATATTAAAAAAAAAGATTAAGGAAATATTTAGCTGGATCCAATTAAATATTAATAGGCAGATAAGCTGTTAGAGGAACCTATACCAAAAATATTCCAAAATACACAGCACCAATGACTGCTATTACATGCAACATGTAAGCAGTTAAGAAGGTGGCCTTGTCTTACCTGGGACAAGTGTTGGGACAAGTGTACTTGGGAGTGTGTTGGATCTATCTGCACTCATCCTTAGAAACAGTTTGGGAGATTTCAGTTTGATTGCAACGTAAATAACTTCCACAGAGTATCAAGAAAACTAATATTTCTTAAAAAATTATTGACTCTCTTTATATGTGCACAGCAGGTTTCCAGGGATAAGGTACTATCTTTGTGCCTTGAAATACTCTCTTTTTCTCCTTTGGATGTCAGAGAAATCCAGAGATAGCAGGTTTAATCTATTTCTTTCTTCGAAACCATTCCTTAACATTTAGAGTCTCCAGTAGAACAGATAGCTTCAATGGAAAAAATCTAAATTTTCCACTTGAAGACATAAAAAACCCCAACTCAATGAGAACAGCTGTTTCTAGGTTGGACAAAAGTTTACAAAGTGTAGCTCTGGGTAGTTTGAATTAATTAATCACTAAATCAATATTTTCCAGAATATGTGTGCAGTATACTTTGCATGTGTGTTGCACGCCTTTCACTTGGACTACTTGAGGTCCCTAAGGTCTGACTAATTAGTGCACAAAGTTGACTTATGCTCTGTGTTCTGAAATTCTTCTAAAGACTTCCCTTCCCTCTGCCATAATATGTCAGAAGTAGTTCATTTAACAAAATATTTTGCAAAGCTGAAGCGAAGTTCATTTGGCTTCATATCATGTTTGTAAACTGAGTACCACTGTCTTGACACTTTCCATCCCAGATCTTGAATGAATATGATGCAAACTGGAGGAAGATGTGGAGTAAAAACAGAAAAGCTTCAGAGATGGATAGTTCTGACCTGCGTTATTTCTGTGATAAAGTGCACCTAGCTTAACAGTTGGAACACCTGCAATTTAAGTTTATGATCTCAACAGTGGCATTCATTTGAAACTGAAGGAATGACCATTAAGAGATGCACAGGGTCTAGCAATCTAAGACAACAATATTTCCCAGAATACTATCCCAGCCTCCTGAAGCTTTTGGTATGAGCTTTGAGTCTGAGGCATATTTATGCTGCCAATAACTTTTGTTCCATTGTGTGGACAAATTTTAGATTCATGGAAACTTGCCACAGTACCTTGGGGTGAGGGATTTCAGCTCTTAACAATATTAATGTGAATGAGTAGCTCCTTTTGTGTGTTTAGAGCTTGCCACATGTCAGTTGACACTTGAAGTCCTCTAATAGTATATTAGAAGAAAGAGTGAACAAAATAAATTCCCATTTACCCCCATTCAAATGATGATTTTGTGAATCTCTATCACATATTGCTGAGTTATCTCTTTTCTAGGCTGAAGATTCCCAGCCTGTTAAGATTCCCAGCCCCAAGATTGCCACCCCAGTTCTTATGAATCACTCTTATGGGAGTGAGAAATGTTTAATTCTACCTCCATCCACGGTGATACTAACCAGCCAGGTCTCACTGCTGCTTTGCAAGGTCTTTGCCTTGAAGAGCTGATCATTTTGTCTTCAGTTAGCACTGATTTTATCTAGGCTTTGTTTCAACACTGTGTTTTCCCTGTAGTATAGTTTTTGGGAGAGCTCATGGTTGAAATGGAATGGATTTGCCTAAGGACTGACTTCCTGATGCCTTTTTTTCTGGTTCTGTCTACATAGGATGGAGACTTGAAATTCTCCCTTGAGTCTGTGAAGAAGCTAAAGGCACTTATGGATGAGAACAGACACAGTAACTCTCACATGGTGGTTTCAAAGGCTAGCTATTCTCCATGTGATGAAAAAGATCTCCCTGAGGAGTTCCAATCTGTGTGCAAAAGAGAAGATGCGTCCCTGATTTTTGAGAGGCTGAGTATGTAGCTCATATTGCATAAATTGACATTTTTCAACCTTAAACATTCAAAAGGAAGCAGACAAATAAACATCATGACTGTTTTGTTACTTCTAAAGCAGTTGAGGGAGTCCATGCTGCCTTTCTACTACCCCTCCTACAAAGGCTGGACTACACTAGCTGTGAGCCCCCTAGAAGAAAATTACTGCTGTGATGAGCTTGGCTGTAGCCTGTACAGATCATGCTGCTGTAGCCATGAAAAAGCTTCTTCCAAGTAGTTGCACACTAACTTACCTGACTTTACGTGAGAGAGCCTGCGGTCTCCTCTGGCTTACAGGATAGCAGGGTTATATCACTCAGTTCTAGCTAACTACAAGTTGTGAGCAGGTCTAATTGCTCTCTTTAATGAGTGTAGAAGAAGGTTTTTTCCAGGTGTCCTAGAAGAAGTGAGAGACGTAAATGAGGTGAATTATTCTTTGGCATGGTCTGTCTCCAAGACACACATAGCAATTCTTGAACTGTCTGCTACAGCATCTGCTTTTTGTTTTATTGTGTTACATTTACCTACTGTACAATACAATGGACACTTTGGGAAGATATACTACCAACATAACTAATGTTGTGATTCTTCAACCCACATCCCCACCAGTGTCCCGTAAGATGTCCTATTGTTCTCTTGCCTCCACAAGGTCTCATTGTTTGCCCAATGAGTTCAGATTTGATTTCATTCTTTAAATCGGATTTTTACAAGAACCAATATTCCTTATACCAGTAATAACTACAAGGAACATTAAAACTCATAAAACAGTAGTGGAAAGGAGTATCCAAATCACTTGCTCTTCAAAAACTTATCTTGCCATGTCATTGAAACCCTCTCTTTTCTCTCTAACAGCCCTGGCTGTCCAAGAAGCTGATTTGTGTGAAATCTGTGCCAACGCTGCCTGCGCTGGTTGCTTTTGAATAAGGATGAAACAATCTAAAGAAGATGTGTCAAGCTAGGAAGTTTGTGCATTCATATTGCAAGATCGCATACTTTCACAAATCAATATTTGGGCTCCATCTCCCCTAGAGTCAAGCTTAAGCTGCTAGCTCATGTAGACATACCAGAGGTAGTTCTGGAGTAGTCAGATCAGCTGCCACCAGCAGTGCAGTTGGGGCAACATGAAGAATGTAAACCTCATCTGAGAGGTTTCAGTTCTGCATGAGCTGCCTAGCACTGGAATGAAAATGTCCTGGGCACAGTCTCATGTTCCAGTATTTTATCTGAATTGGAATACAATGGGTGAAACTGAGCCGTCCTCCGCAGCTTTTTTAATATCGAAATCTGCCTGTGATTTGGCCTCCCCTACACACAATATCTGGCAGCATTGGGTTATTATCTTTTCCAGCCCATGCTTCCCAGTGCGCTGGATAACTATCTCTACCTGTAAGTCTGCATGTGAAGTGTGTATTTGAAACAGAACTGCAGCAAGTATCTTGGGGACAAGTTACTGGTGTTTAGTAAGACTTTCATAGCCAGAAAATTCTCCATCTGTTACTTGTACTAATTGTTTCCAATTTAGAGAATGGATGTAGAGGAGGAGCATGGGAAGACTTTCTACATAGTTATGTGGAAGTTCCCTTCTTTTGGCATATTCATTAAGCTCTATTTAAGAGAAAGGAAGTCCAAACTACAATGCTGGAATCACTTTGAAATCAAAACATTGCCTTGGGTTTTATTTATTTGTGGCAAGATTGTGAAGAAGGGATCTGCCCATGTTTCTATGCTGTATATGAAATAAAAGCTACTAATAAGTTGAGGGTTTTTTTGGTTTATGTTTTAGCTGGGTTTTGGGATGTTTTTTTTTTTTTTTGTGACAGTCTGCTTGCCTACTTGCTTTTCTCCTGTGTAAGGTTTTTCATGTCTGGGTCTTTACTGGAATAAAAGATATCTTGTTAATATTGTCTTGAACTTAACACAATTTGTGGTCCGTAAATGGATCATAGTAATATAAGACTATATCATAGCTTTTAAATTATTCCTTTTTTTTTTCTTTTTAACTGTTGAATTATTATCTCCATTTCATAGATATAGGGCCTTCAACTCAGCAACCAAGTTCTCAAAAGACTGTCTATGTTATAAAGCTAAGCACTTATCCCAGGAACTAGGTGCCTAAATCCAGAACTGATGTTCAAAACAAATAACATTAGGTGCATAAATTACTCTTTCGTTTGATAGAAAAGCTATGTGGGTGCAGAAAACAATTCCTCACATACAGTATGTTGACTACTCCAGGAAAAAAGACATCCAACAGCAAATACCAAAGAGAGTCTCCTACTAAGGCTTTTCCTGCTCCTTGAAATTGACACCTCTGGGAAACTGGATTTCCTGACCCAAAACGCTGCCTGAACTTCTTTTAGCCCTAAAGTTATTTGTCTGCATATCGAAATGTGGCTTATTATTTTCTGTTAAAACTCATTTGACAAATCATTTAGACTTAGCACAACAGCTTGGAGTCACTCATGTAGAGAGGACAGGTTATACATTTTGCAAGGAAGACTTGCTGGCAGCAAGGCTGGAACCAAGATGTCCCTGCTGATACACCACCAGTGTTCAGGCAGGGTGAGAGGGATGGACTGGGGACCCTTGTGTGTGTTCTCCCACAGATCTCTTGCCCCTTTGTATACAGTGCCCTGCTGTCAACAGGAGCACCACAGACTAATCACAGGCTAGTGTGTAGAGCACTGTCTTCACATACAGAAAAAGGAGGTTAAAAGAGGGACTCTAACCTCTGTTTTGCACTTTCTGAAGGAGATTTCTAATAAGTAGGGGTTTATATAAAAGGAAGGTTGTGTCTCTGGGAGGGAAAAGGAGAGGCACACAATAAAAGAAACAAACCAAGAAAGCCAAGAAACAACAGGTAGGAGTGGAGTTCCAGTTTTGTAGCAGGCTGCAGAAAGCCCACTAGAGAAAAATTTTGAGGACTGCGTTGCCCAACAGTCTCTGGGAAGTGGGGCTGTAGGCACAGCATACTCAGAGCAGAATAAAAATTTCATCAAGCTGGGCTACCGGTTGGGCCACGGACTCATTATCACTTGCACACAGTCTGTGGGAAGCATCCTGCAGGCTTCATGCTTGTGCAGAAACCCCACGCTGACTTGCTGAGCTGCTGATGCTGCATTAACAGCCACTGAAGGTGGGTGTCTATTAACTAGGGGGGTGTTATTACTTTAATGGAGAAGATTTATTTACTTTAAGAAGTAGCCCCTCTGGCAAATGCTACAAGTGCTCCTCCACATGGGAAACTGGCTATCTCCTCTCTGAGCCTGTACTCATCAATGTCACCTTCAAGGTCAGCATACTAAGCGCATGCACAATGAGAGCACGAATGAAGGAAAAACAAGATAAATTTCAAAGAAACAGCCTCTAGTTTCCATTGCCTTTATTGACAGAGATAAGACAGGTCTTCAGCCAGTCACTGCGTTTTGCTTAGGAGCAGGAAGCCACTGGCTCAGCTCAGTTATCTCACATAATTGCACCTTCCCAGGGTAGAGGGCAGAACCTCCCAAATTGTAACGTTAGCCAACATCCTCAGACAAGTGCCAGATGCCCCGAGATTAACAACATACTTTCAGTCTGTTTGCCTCCCGCAGCCTCACCTCGAAATGTGCTCAAGGGCAAGCAACCCTGGGCCGCTCACCGACGCGTGTGCCAAGCGCTGCCAGTGCCCAGTGGGAGGGATCCGTGCAAACACTCCCCTTCCCTGCACAGCTCCCGGCTTTGTCCTAAGCCATGGCAGGCGTTCGTAAACAACCTTCGTGGCAGGAGAGTCTGGGTATGAGAACTACCTTGTATCGCTGCCTAGATGAAAGCAGGACCTGTCCGGGCACCTCGTAGATTGGCAGAGCAGACTGAATTTTAGCATGAGTGCTCAGCCTGAAACCTGGGAAAAGTAACAAGTGTTAAGCAAATGTTATATAAGCTCATTCTAATTTTTTGGTCAACATAAAGAAACTCTAAACAGGTGATTATTCTGTTTTGAAAAAAACACATTTCAAGGTAAGGATGTAACACTACTGAGTGGCATAAACACACCAATGTCACTTAGGAAATAACAGACAATTACACACTCGTTGCCTTTGCTCTTCTCCATTTTGATTTACAGTTACCAAGGGACAGAAACGGAATTTTTAGAGCACGAGTTTTTGAGGACCTTTGTGATACAGGAGCCTGACACTGAAAGGGATTTTACATAAAACAAGCTTGTATTCTATTTATATGAGAAGTCTGTAAAATCACGCATTGCAGCAAATATCATGAACTAGTCCCAGTATCCTCATCCGTGCTAAGAAATAAATAGCCTTGCAGCAACAGCAACAATAAAAAAGCCCTACTGACCCTTTTCAGCATCATGGCCATAGCCTCAAACCAGTTTGAAATGTAGTATGAGACCTTAAATAGAACCAACATATAAGAATTAAAATTATTCAGGTAATAAGTAAGGGAAGCTGTTCCTGATTAAGCAGTGTCAGATGAATTCAAGACTAAAGAGCTGGGACTGTTTTCAAATGCTGTCTGACTTTTTTCATTCCACAACTGAGCTGAGTGGATCCAGTTCAAAGAAGATTTATTACACAGATTCCGTCTTGAGTTTGAATACTTTTCCCCCCAATTTAATAACTCTCGACTTTCAGAAAATATTTTAGTGGGCTATTTCATGCAAGTGTCCCACAAAGACACACTAATAGCCATTTGATAAGCCCAGTAACAGGGCTGGACCTGCTGCCTTTGCGCAGTGTATTTTATCAGAAGTGTGCAGTGCTTCATTTCTGATTTATGGCTCTTATTGCAAATTGAAATTGCTGCCTTTGCTCTGCTCTCTGTGATGCCAATGGACACATAATCAGGCCAGGAGACGGAAACTCGTTATTGAAAGCTGATTTTATCTTATGAATTTCTTGAGATAAGCTCCTCTAATATTTCTAGTACTTCCGTTTCATGTTCACGTCCTTTGAGAACAAATTTTACTATGCTGTTTAATTCTGATCATAAACGTGATTTTAAATTTTGGTCTAACACTATATTCAAAAAAACTTGTGAGACAACAGCCAGGAAATATGCATTTTGATGCCAGGCTATAAAAATGGAAGAATCTTCCAAGTTTGTATTTGGGACTACTAAAAATGAGTACAGGTCATATGTTCCCTCGTAGGCATGAGATTGAGGAGTTCTCTCTTCTATGATCTTATAGATTTTCTCTTGAGATTTGGGATTTTCATGAAAGTTCTACCTCTTGGATTTATGGGACTGGAGAATAGTTTTATTTCATTTTTAACACAGAAAAGTGAGGGGTTTAAACATTTTGATTAGGAATGAAAGTTTCGGGGTGTATCTTGAGCGCACATTGGAGTAAAATAATATCAGAATTTTATTATTTTAACAAAAGCTGAAAACTGGTGTGCCAGGCTGAAGATTTTTGAGAGCTTAGGTACATGAGCTTCTCCAGGGAAGATACCTCAATGCAGAGGTCAGAGGGCAAATGGGCAAGACACAGAGGGCAAGGCACTGATCAGTGAGGGCAGCCCCATCAGGGGATCAGGACCTTGAGACATACTCTGGCTGGAGCCTGCTGCCTATTTTAGAGTATTTCACAGCCAACAGAAGCACAAATCTGGATTGACAGGGAGTTTCTAAAGCTCCCCGATGGCAGAACTGAAACTGGCCTTTCCTCTAGCACAGAAGCCCAGCAGGGAATATCTGTAATATATCACAGACACGTGTGGAGAGCAGAGTCCCACTCCAAGGGCTGAGCTCCAAATTCCTCCTCTCTTATCTACGTGTGAACCCAACTCTCAGGGAAGAGAAAGGGAAAAAAGTAGACAACACACACATCTGATCATGGTGAAATCTCCTGTGGGTGGAAAGAGAAGCACAGATAAAGACAGACAACACGGAGAAATGCTTCTGTGTCCTTGCAGCCACAGGTGTCAGGTCTCTCACTTCTTTCCATGACATTGGTGTCAAGCATATCCTCAGCCTGGAGTAGCAGAGCTGGGAATGCCTGTAGGAGACATCCTCTTAAACCCAAAATGCGCTTCACTCCACTAACATGGATGAAAACCATCTCTGTACTCACTCTGAAATGTAATCTGTCAGAGCAGCTGAATGTGCCCCACCAGCTAGGGTCCTGACTCTCTGTCCATACGTGATTGTCAGGGGTTAGAAAGGTCTGAAGGCACTCCCTGTTGGGATATTTGGAGTTTAGAAGAAATATTTCTCCATATACAGCTGTTATCTGCTGCTTCTGTTATCAGGTCAAGTCAGAGTTGACTGGTGCACAAGCCAAAAGCAGAAAGTCATCATATGACAGGGGAACACCATGCCAGCTATGAAGGAGTGGCAATGATGATGACTAGCTACTCCTGGCACAAAAGAGAAGCCTCTGATCATGCACTCTTTCCCTCCAAAGAGCATAGAGCAGATTCTGCATTGCATTTTCAAGGTCTTTTGGTGCCATCTGTCAGGGCTCTGAGGGCGCTAAGTAAAATTTAATGGCCCTGACAAGGTCACCTGTGGCCTCCTCCCACAACCCCTGTCCATGGGCTTCATTTCAGTCCAGCTTTGGGCCTGCCTGAGCTATATTGTAGGCGTGCTGGTCTCCACCACAGTCAAAGCACTCTAGAAGTACTGGTCTCCACCACCACATGTCTATGTCTGGCCATGGGCCCTGATGATTAGGACCTTCACCCATAGACCAACTCCCTATCTTGAGCTTGGAGCTATCTCTTCGTTATGGGTCTGCCTGGTGATCACAGGGCTCTATCTGATCCTCTTTACTGCCACTGGCCCTGAATCTGGCCTTGACTTGCACATTGACTTCGCAAGTTAACTTCAGACCTGCCTCATCACCATGAATTCTCCTGAAAATTTGAACTCTTGGTTGAACCTGACCCCGGTTTTTGGGTGTGCCCTGCTCATCTCACCCAGGTGGTGTAGGACTGCGCTATGGCTGGCAAGCCCCCTGCCCCACTGGCTGTGGGATTACCCTTGGCTCCCAGCGCCCCATCCAGTAGGGAGTAGGTGGCTGTCACTGCACTCCAACAATACTTCATGATGTTTATAACTCAAATGCTAAATTGAATGAAATCCTGCATTAGGAAGAACTACTTTGGACATAGTCGACTTCTGGGCATCAAGCCACAGTCCAAGCCCCTTTCTTCAAGACCTCAGCCTCTGAAAAATGAACTATAATCAAGTGATTCACTGGCAATTCCTCTAGGAAGTTTGTATTATGAGAAATGATCAAGTTGATTCCCTTAGTTTTTACTGAACCTCTAGGCTTGTCTTACCTCATACATCCTTCTAGTTTCCAAATCCATTATTGTTCCCTTAAATTCCCCTATTATAAAGTTCATTCTTTTCTTCCACTTCTCTTCTCAAGTGACTCTTGAATTACAATGCTCTGTGAGGATGGGGAGCCAAGGGGAATTCCATGGCCAGTGGGCTAACGGACTCACCTGCCATGGCACAATGATACAATCCTTGAGTGAGGAGACCATGGCAGACCCAGAAGTCGAAGCCAAGCTCAACTAAATCCAGATTATCAGAAGAGTATCACCAGGAGCTGATAATGCCCTGACTGCTAGGTAGGTCCCTAATGAAAAGACAGGTCCAAGGTCAGTCTGGGAAATCAGACCATGGCTTGAGGTCCCTTTTAATGGGGTTCATCACCGCAGGAATATCTGTGGCTGTGATGGAAACAAAGCTCAGGCAGGGATTGAAGCCTATGGGCAAAGTATGAGTGAAGGCCCCAGCTGAGACTGGTCAGGGCAATTAAGAACTATTGATGCCCTCAGGGCTCTGATACCATCTCGATCTAAAAGGCTGTTCAACCTTTTCACAGATTTCAAAAGCTGAGAGCTCTCCCACTTGTGAGGGAGAAATGGCTGTTAAACCCCTCAACTCTTCTCACTCTTCAATAGCTCCAGCATACCTGAGTGTTTCGCAGGAAAAAGACCTACAAAAAACTTATTCAGAAGCTCAGTCCCTAGCCAAGGGCATCGTGCAGCCACTTGTCATCATATTATGAAATAGTTTAATTCACAAGTTACTCTTTTTTAGAATAATAGCACTTGGGGAACATAAAGCTTCAGAGCCAAAGTAGAGGGACAGACTCCATTTCCTAGATACAGGCTTAGATTGCACAGGTGAGTGTCTCAAGAAAGTTCAGTCACCCTTTGACTTTTGCTCCTCAAACTACTGAAGCCTCTTCATGGTCAAGGGCACATAATACTACACTGCAAGCTGGAGAACTTCTTAGTCAACAGTTTTAACATCTCTCAGATGTCACGAAGAGATTCGTAACAATCTTCATTTGTTTGGCCGACTTCTGTGTATCCAATGTCCATCATGTCATGTGCATTCCTATGATTTCCTTCTCAGAAGGTCATTTGTGCTTTTCATCCAGTTATTTATTTGGGCTGTATTGAAGAGTTCACAAGGGAGTCGCAAAACATGAAGCAGGCCCTGCCTGCTACAGTGAATCAGAAACAGGTCTGTAAGTTCTCAATTTTTTCTCATAAATAGTCCTGTGTTTTCCTAAGATGGAAGTTAAACTGAGCTTTACAACACATCATTCTCTGTGGAGAAGTCAGGACTGCAACTTGCTATCGTTTATTTTCTGTGTGTTTCCTTTATTTCCCACCTCCTATTTACAACGTGACAAAAGTTACTGAGTTATGACACAAAAATTGTTTTATCTTATTCACTGAGTTTTCTTCTGTACTAATGATAAAGAAATGTTCCTTTTCTGAAGAGGAAAATTATGATTTAGCTTGTCGTGACACACAGTATCTTTTCTGTCAAATTACTTTTGCTTTTCACTCAACTGAGAGAAGTTTCTATAAGTATTCCTGGTTTCGGTTGGCATGTCTCAAACTGAGCTTCACATGTGAAGCTGAGGTTCACCATATCCTTTCTATGGTACCATAAATGCTTCACATTATTTCAGGTTGCTATCTGGATTTGAGGTTATGGAACTATGTTTGGTACTGAAAGGGACTGCAGTTGAAATATTTCTGGGATCTATGGCTAAAAATGGGTGATCAGTGAATTAGGAAGAGGACTTTTACACGGATCATCTTCTGAGCCATCTGCCTTTCCTGGACAGCCTGTGAAGACAATGAAGTGGGCAAGAAGAGGAGAATAAGGATATCATACAGATTTACTTCTCTTCCGAATAAAAGGTTTTATGCTCCAGCATGTGACTGATGGAAACCTGAGTAGCCATACTGAAGCTTCATAAACACAACCAGATGTCACTGTTCCTTACTCAAATAATCCAGGCATCTAGCATGCACCAGGTCTAGGAAAAGGACCAAGTTTACCTGTGCTGTGGCAAGGGCTACACAGGAACAAGCACAATGCATGGAAGATGCACACTGACCGGCACTGAGGAGGCACACTTCTTTTACCTTGTCCCAGACTGCATCTGTTTTGGAAAGAGCCAAGAGTGCAAGCTAGCCCAAGAGTCACAAACATAAGATAGACATAGAATCACAGAATCATAGAATGGTTTGGGTTGGAAGGGACCTCAAAGATCCAGTTCCAACCCCCCTGCCATGGGCAGGGACACCCTCCACTACTCCAGGTTGTCCAAAGCCTCATCCAACCTGGCCTTGAACACTTCCAGGGATGGGGCAGCCGCAGCTTCTCTGGGAAACCTGTGCCAGTGCCTCAGCACCCTCAGAGGGAAGAATTTCTTCCTTATATCCCATTGAAATCTCCCCTCTTTCAGTTTAAAGCCTTTGTCCCGTGTCCTGTCACTCCATGTCCCTTTCTAAAGCCCCTCTCCGTCTTTCCTGTAGCCCCTTTAGGTACTGGAAGGCTGCTATAAGATCACCCCGGAGCCTTCTCTTCTCCAGGCTGAACAGCCCCAACTCTCTCAGCCTGTCTTCACAGCAGAGGTGCTCCAGCCCTCAGATTATCTTCGTGGCTTCCTCTGGACCCACTCCAGCAGCTCCATGTCCTTCTTGTGTTGGGGACTCCAGAGCTGAACACAGTATTCCAGGTGAGGTCTCACAAGAGCAGAGCAGAGGGGTAGAATCACCTCCCTCGACCTGCTGCCCACGCTGCTCTGAATGCAGCCCAGGACACAGTTGGCTTTCTGGGCTGCCAGCGCATGGTGCCGGCTCGTGTTGAGCTTCTCATCACCCAGCACTCCCAAGTCCTTTTCCTCAGGGCTGTTCTTAATCCATTCTCCGCCCAGCCTGTACTTGTGCATGGGATTGCCCTGACCCACGTGCAGGACCTTGCACTTGGCCTTGTTGAACTTCATGAGGTTCTCACAGGCCCACTTCTCCAGCTTGTCCAGGTCCCTCTGGATGGCATCCCTTCCCTCCAGCATGCCCACAACACCACACGATTTAGTGTCATCTGCAAATTTGCTGAGGGTGCACTCAATCCCACTGTCCAAGTCGCCAGCAAAGATATTAAACAGCACCGGCCTCAGTATTGACCCCTGAGGAACGCCACTCATCACTGGCCTCCACTTGGACATTGAGCCATTGACCGCAAGTCTTTGAGTGCGACCATCCAGCCAATTCCTTATCCACTGAGTGGTCCATCCCTCAAATCTGTGTCTTTCCAGTTTAGAGACAAGGATGGTGAGTGGGACAGTATGAAATGCTTTGGACAAGTCCGGGTGGACGACATCAGTTGCTCTTCCCCTGTCCATCAATGCTGTAACCTCATCATAGAAGGCCACCAAACTAGTCAAGCAGGATTTGCCCTTAGTGAAGCCATGTTGGCTGTCACCAATCACCTCCTTATTTCCTACGTGCCTTATCTTAGTTGCCAGGAGGATCTGCTCCATGATCTTGCCGGACACGGAGGTGAGACTGACTGGCCTGTAGTTCCCTGGATCTTCTTTTTTCCCCTTTTTAAAGATGGGGGCTATGTTTCCCTTTTTCCAGTCAGTGGCAACTTCACCAGACTGTTACAACTTCTCAAATATGATGGATATTGGCTTAGCAACTTCATCTGCCAGCTCCCTCAGGACCCATGGATGCACCTCTTCAGGCCCCATGGACTTGTGAACCTTCAGGTTTTCTAGATGGTCTCAAACCTGATATTCTCCTACAGTGGGCGGTTCTTCATTCTCCCATGGTTCAGTAAAATTTTATCCTGGGAAGATTCTGGAGGGACTGTTTGATCACTTGAGACTCAGAGATCCAGCTGATGGCTACTCTGAACATACATTGCCTAAGAAAACCAGCCACTTTTGCTTCTGCAGCCAAAAAATGGTTTTCATTGTCTAACCTGACATTTTAACCTTTAAAAATTTGGACTGTAGACTATGCCTTGAGCGAAACATCCTTCATATTTGTGAACAGAGATGCAGGAATTGTTGTCTGCTTCATAAAGGATTGTGGTGCACTGTCAGGGAGCAGATCTCACCACATGATGCTAGCAATTGGCTCTAAGGAATGGTTAGCTCTGGCTATGTGTGAAAACTCTTGCACGGACTGTGAGACCAAGCAGCCAAGGGGCATATGCAGAAAACCACAGTGAAAAGAGCATTTGTGAAGCAAAGGTCTTTTAAAGTCGTTCTCAGATATTGCTGCTGTAGAACATCTTTGAAACCAGTCCTTAGTGGCCTACAGTCTTCCCATGTTCTTTTCAGAGGATGCTTGTGGTAAACAAGTGACTACCATCATGTAAGTTATGCTGCCCTGGTCAGAAGCCCATAAGACACTCTGAAAAGGAACTACAACCAGATCAAAAATAACGTGTGAGGTGCTGTAATCCTTCTTTTATTTTTTTTCTGGTTTTGCATGTATTGTGTTTTATACATAAGTAAATGTGTAAAGCTTCGCTCATCAATAGCAGGCATTTCACTTTATGGTGCAGAAGAAAGGTGGACAGCAGCATATATTCAAATGACCATAAGGCTCACTAACTCAATCTCCATTAGGAAACAGCCAGACCTTATAAGCTCCAAGGATTTAGATTTACTTCTGAGTAGAGGATTACCATAACAGCCACCATCCTTCTGATGAAAAGTGGTCTGACTTAAATTTAATTTCACAAGTGTGGTAGCTCTTACACGTAGAGATCAATTTCTAACTGTATATGATATCCTCATTAGGTACCATCAGATGCTGTAAGGTATCAAATGCCACAAAGGTGGAAAGGAAAAGAAAAAGAGGATGAGAGGATGGAGGACTTCTCCAGTACAATGATGAGATCAATGCTGCAAGTTACTGAGGCCACATAAAATATCTTAGTGTGATGTCCTTTGAGAGTTCAGACAGTTCAATGAGTTCATTAAGCTGATACAATTTAATTGGTTCATTTAAGGCATCTATATGAAAATTACCCCTTATGTGTTAAAAATAAAAAGAAATAAAAAATATTTTCTTCTGGGGTTCCATGTTCTGGAAGTCTGAGAGGGAAGGAAATGAGAAAATATCACTTTTTCTTTCTAGCAAGGATTGTTAGTTTGTAAATGCTTCGACTCCTCCCTGGTCATGGAAACAAGACCACTGCAGTATGGGGAACACTGTAACTGGGCTTTGTCACCCCTTCCCATAGTAGGTGTTATGCAAAGACTGTAATTCAGTCAGAACTGCAGAACTGAAGTCAAACTTGCTTCTGTCAGCTGTTGGGAGGGTCATGGATACTTGGGGTAGACTAGGTGCCATCATCTTCCATGCTGAAAATGCTTCTCTGAGAGTGCTCAGGAGCCTATCCCAGTGGGAAAGAACTGAGAAATTCTGCACGAATTGCCTCTTACAGGGTGTGCAAAGGAGCATCTTGTTGAGGCAGTAATTTTCTACATCTGGATCAGGCAAACAACTCTTACCTGCAGGATCGAGTTGCACATTCATTCATCTGCAGGTGGTTCATTCATCTGCCTGGAGAAGAGAAGGCTCAGGGGAATCTTATGTATATATATAAATATCTGAAGGGAGAGTGCGGAGGGAATGGAGCCAGGCTCTCTTCAGTGGTGCCCAGTGACACAACCAGGGGCAATGGGCACAAACTGAAAAACAGGAGGTTCCCTTGTACAGCAGAAAATGCTTTTGCACTCTGAGGGTGACTGAGCACTGGAGCAGGTTGCTCAAGGAGATTGTGGAGTCTCCATCCTTGGAAATATTCATACACTATCTGGACATGATCCTGGGTAAATGGCTCTGGGTGGCCCTGCTTGAGCAGGAGGATTGGACAAGATGACCTCCAGAGATCTCTTCCTACCCGCAACCATTCTGTGGTTTCTGTTTCCATGATTCTGTGATGTATATGATAATATGCAGCTCGGTGTACACAGTTTGAGGCACTTCTTGACCTTTGAACGCCTTCCTGTACCTGGGGAACAGAAAGTCCCTTTATTGTGTAAAACATCTTGAGCACCTCATATCTCTGATGTACACGATTATATGGTCCCAATGGAAATAGTTCAGAGGCGTCCAAAAATAACACAGCAGACCATGTTCCTAAACGGCAGAATTTTCAACATGAAAATAGCTACTTCTCACAAGGTCCCTTCTCAAAATATTCAGCATGTTTTGTATCCAGTCTGCTTCTTTTCTCCATATTGTTAGAATTTTTCTAGGCAAGTAAAGTTATGAAGCTGTTGCTAGATAAACATATAAAGTAAGTTCATATAATGAGCAAGCAGCAATGAAGTAGCCATAAAGAGACATTCTCTGATGTAAATTCAGAAGAGAGTGGAACAATAAATCAATGTGAAAGTATTTCTAACTGCCCATTCTTGTGTTTGATGCTCCACTCATTTTACGTGCAAGGACATGATATGGGAATTTTGCATCATGGACAGCATGTACTGCATAGACAAATCTGCAAAAAAGTACTCAAGGGATGGTAAAAGTAGAATATAACATTGCTGTTTGCTGCTGGCCTGTGCAACATGGAAACTTACTCAGAAGAGCTTCCCTAGTTATTTCTCTCACCTGTTCCTCGTGATCATCCCTGAGCCCGTGGGTGGAAAAGAGATGTGATCTTGGAAGGATGTGGTCTTAAGTTAATGATTGTAGTCAAGTTTGTGACTGTCATGACTGTGATTAAGGTAACAATTTTGCTCCTACTTAGCATTGAGGAATAGGTGACCAACAGGAGTAAATACATGTAAACACTTAGAAACTACCTGAATGTAAAACCTCTTCCCAGTGGGAGCTAAGAACCCTGTTCAGTTCCTTTTCTCCATCTGAACCAGTGGCTTTTCAAAATGTTCCTGACTGGAATACTCAAATTACAGAAACAAATGGCAGCTCCTCAGTGAAGGAAATATGAAAGAGGTGAAGGAAAGAATTTTCTGAAACCTAGTAAAGCCAGCTGCAAAAGAAGCATTTTGAAATTTAATAAGCAATTATACCTTTATTACACAAGGGTAATGAGCGTCATATTAAAAAAAGTAAAAAGTGTTACCTTTTGCACAAGCTGTTGAAGAAGTCACACAGAGAGATTAAGAACTGATTTCAAAGTCTGCAGGTGATAACTACAACTTGGAGTCATCTCCCCATCTTTCTTTATAGCATCATGTCTGTACTGGAACATACTTCCACCATCATCTTTTTTTTTTTTTTTTTGTTAAGTAGCAACTAAGATTTTGGATAAATCTTGGAGCTCAACATATTACAGGACCATTTAACCACTCCAGGCAGCTGAGGAAGCAAAGTCTGAGGATACATCACCCCGTTGCAATACAGCATGGCTACCTTTGCCATTCCCAGGCTCTGCTGGATGAATGGTGGCATGTGCATGCATTTCCCATCAGTGTGTAATCACTAATGAGAGTATAGATGTCAGCCAGTTGCTAATATCTTTCTCCCCTCCTCATATGAGTTTTACAATCAACTCTTGGCTCAAGGCCCTTGTTAGAAAAATCTGAATCATATTTCTATATCACTGTCTGTAATAAATATGCACGACATGGAACAAGATGGCAAAGGGCAGAATAAGGCAAGAAATCACATAGGATTGCTGTGAACAGATCCTACAAAGAATCTATACAGTAATTCCATGCCGCTTCATGCTGTCTGCTTCTCAGTCTACCTCTAACAATACAGGTTAGATCACTGGGGACCTCCCCTCAGTGCTAAACTCTTTAAAGCCCAGCAACATTCCCTGTCTGTGAGTGCTACCTGGGAAGAGTTGGCAGAGTTTAGTCAGTGTTATGATGAAAACAAGTAAATTAGAAGGATCCATGATTTAACTATAAATCACACTTTATTGCCCACGTCACTATATCAATCACCACTAAATCAGAACAGTAACAGAACAAAGAACACCTCATAGGATAGAAATACAATTCAAATCATAGAATCATAGAATCATAGAATGGTTAGGGCTGGAAGGGACCTTCAAAGGTCATCTAGTCCAACCCCCCAAATGTAAATGTGTTCACCAGCTGAAATGCCTAGTCTTCTGCAGACTTGATTTCTTTGAAAGAGCAACACCACATGAATATTGATGTAATCACTTTTAATCGTTGTACCTGAACACACATATTCTTTGTCCTTTATTTCTTGTTACACATATTAGCTTTTTTTAATATACATTCGTATGTCTCATTGATGACAAATAGGTGTCAGTCAGATGAAATACACCTTCAGTAGGTACTCTGGAGAGTACAGGACAGCAGCAGTGTCCAGATTTCCCCGGTAATCTTTATCAGATTTACATGGAAGCCTAATCAAAGTGGATACTACGCAGTTTTTCTGCATGAGAATTTTCCCATGTCTCAGCAAGGAGCTATCGCTTGGGTGCGCTTGCAGCTCCAAGTTCAACCTCAAATGAATAGATAAGAGTAGTCATCAGCACATCTCTGGTAATGAAGTCTGTCACTGGTAGTTGTGTAAGGAAAGATGCCAGCAGAACAAACTTTGTATGCACTCGATCTTTGGGGTTTGCCCAAAGACAAGATTTTCTCAGTAGCTGCCACGGCCTTGGTTCTGAGTGCTCACCCAACATCTCAGGAGATCCAGCAGTACAGTTCTGTTATCAAATTTTAAGCAAGCCACAGGCTTCTATCCAGCAGTACAGTTCTGTTATCAAATTTTAAGCAAGCCACAGGCTTCTATGTGGCTTCTATGTACTGACCTGAGACAGTTTTAGATGAATTTTGAAGTTTAGGACTTGCCCGCGTTTATGTGCAAATGTTACTTCTGCACCTTGCACTGTTTCTGCTTCCTTGTTAAAGGACTGACATTGTTTTAACAGGGAAAAAAAATCAGAACACTAATATATATTTTTCTCTGACTGGTTGTTGTTTTTTTTTATTATTTGGGAAAATATTTCTGCCTATTTGACCTCAATAATTTTAGATTGATACATTCTTCCTCCTGAGTTACCTTTTGAATTGTAAAAGCCTTCTTCTCCACAAGAACATCAGCCAGCACCTCTTTGCTATCTATGTACATAAACCTTCCAAATGTGAGTTCATGCAATGAGGTATAATTCTTAACTATTTGTTTCTCCTTTCTTGGGTCTCATAGGCCAGGAACCCTTGCATTATCTGTTTTCCATCCAAGTTCCATTTTGATCCTACTGGTAAAATAGTTGGAGAGTTCGGTCCACCTGCAGACATAGTTACGTGCTAGTTAAGCAGAAACCATTACACATGGAAGAAACATGGCCATAAGGTTAGCCTTTCAAATATATTTCTCATTCAGCACAGGAAGAACTTAAGTACATGAAACAAAAAGAAAACTTATCCATCCATAGCTCAGAGGTTGCACTGGCTTTTTGGAAATTGTTACAAAGCCTCTACTCCCATCCTGCCTGTGGAGATCTACAGGAGAGTGGATACACTAGGAAGCTGACCCAGTGACAAAAAAAAAAAAAAAGTTACTTTCTGTGGAATTGGTTCCCAAGTGTAGCTAAGGGAGTAGCTACACAAGCACTAAAGAGGTAGAAGCAAGAGGCTATACATGGGAATAGAGTACAGCATGAAGAAAACCCTCTGAACTCTCTCAGTAACTGCATAGAGTTCTGCCAGACTACAGCATTCCTATTACTTCTGCCACAGCTTGCAGTTCTTCCCAAACCTGTTCCTACTAGGGTGATCCTGTACACGGAAAGTGTGCAATAGTGAACATTTTATAACTTACTTTATCAAGGAGAAAGGATGACTTCCTAACACAGAAGGATATTTGCACAGAGGGAAAGCTAAGCGATAAAAAGGAAGATTTTATGTCAGGGGTGTAACAAAATGCTGGTTAGTTAAATTCAAAGTTTTAGATGCAATATCTTTTTAGGGGGTGATTAAATAGTGGAGCTGCTTGCAAGGGAGATCGAGTGTCTGCTATTTAAAATATTACCTGAATCATCTTAAACACATACTTTGCATCCACTTCCTTAACCACATATACACTCTTCCTGATCACATGCATGTCTTTCTCTAGTATATGTTAAATCCAAGTTCAGACTAGGTATGCAGAGTGGTCTTGCAGGCTTTAGAATCTGTGAATTCTTGTTTCTAAATCATCACCCTCTTCCCTTATGAGCTATAGGAAGAAAAGTGTGGTCTGTATTGCCCTGAAAACCCTCAATCTTGCACCTTAGTAGTAATAAGACTCACAATCCTCAGTCCTCTGCTTAGTTAAAAAACTTTCTTTCATCTTTAACTGCTGAACTAAGGTGCTTCAAGGGAAGTATTTCCTTCTACATTGTATTACTAGAACAACTTCAGAATGACTGCACTTCTCCCAGGAGCTAAATGCCTGTGATCACAGTCTTGCACAGATGTCTGAGTCTGGTGGACCCAGGGTCTGGTCAGGTGGCTAGTTGTCAAGCTACAGCAATGTAAAATGTCAAGCTTTGCTCAAAATTACTGGCCCTGCATGAGGTAAAGTAACTGGTCGTTTTGGCTCTATCTTTGGCACAATGCAAAGAAAAATTTAGAGTTCCCTGAATTCATGCAATGGTTCGGTCATGTTTTCTTTTGTGTCCTCTGCTCCTTTACTAGTAACTCTCAACACTGGATTTTTTTCCAGCTGTTGAGCACTGAGATGACAGATTCAATCATCTATGTAATTCCAAGAGGTTCTTCTTAAAGCATTCAGAGACTTGCAGCATGGTTGCTCTTCCCTATGTTCATCACTTTACACTTACTGTCTCTGATTCTCGTTATCATTTTATTACTCTGTAATTCAATATTGTGATGTCCATCAGTAACTCTACAATCATCAGTAATCTGAGATTTTACCTTTTCTCACTATTATAGTATGCACAGACTTTTGTGTCTGCTCTCCGTTAAATCTATCTTGTCTTTCTTTCAAAATTTTTCTTACCTTTCTCATCACTCTGCTTAGCTCTTCCAAATTTCTGCATCAGTCTCCAGACCTTGCTCAATATATCCTTTTACTCTACTTACTGGCCTCCAAGGGTTGCAAATTCTGATCCTTCCTCCTACTGACACCGAGTCCCCACTCCCCTTCCCTTCCCTTCCCTTCCCTTCCCTTCCCTTCCCTTCCCTTCCCTTCCCTTCCCTTCCCTTCCCTTCCCTTCCCTTCCCTTCCCTTCCCTTCCCTTCCCTTCCCTTCCCTTCCCTTCCCTTCCCTTCCCTTCCCTTCCCTTCCCTTCCCTTCCCTTCCCTTCCCTTCCCTTCCCTTCCCTTCCCTTGACTCTCTTGGTCCTTATGTGATTTGCCTTCCCATTTCTCCTACTCTGCTGAAGCTCAAAATTCTATGGGATAAGATGATATTTTTTCTTAGTTTAAAAAGTATTCATTTCTATGTATTTCTCATAATTTTGATCTCTCCTCTAGTTCTAGCTACTGGAGTTCTCAACCAACCAGCTTTAGATCCTACTAAAATTCTAATCTCATCATTTCTTTCCCTATTCCTACACACATTGGCTTCTAGTCTTACTCCCGTGTCCTGTTTATCCAGACATTTTGTGTCTATCTGCTTCTACTCCCATTAACTTAGATCTTCTTACCATCTGTCCATTATCGTGTCCTAGTTTGCCCATGTTCTTCTTATATTTCAGAATGTCTGTTAAGCATTTTTCATTTTTTTTTTGTTCAAATCCAGGCAAAATTTGAGGCAGGCCAAAAAAAAATTATCTTAGTAAGTAAAGACATTTCCTTCCTTTCAAATGCTCAAAAATGTGAAGGCTGAAAAGCATTTCTTAGGACTTCTTGTTTAATATAGGTCAATTTCTGCCTTGCCTCCTTCTATGAAATAGAAGAACAGTTTTTGCTAATTTAGAATGAAACCCTTGCTGAGGAAAGGAAATTTCAGTGCTTATGCTAGGAAACATGCAAAATGATTGCAAGCAATTTTGATGGTATTGGTCTTATGCCTGGGTGGTGCTCTCGCTCCCGTCAATGATGCCAATGAAAGGATTCAGAATGAGTGCTCAGCAAACACTGCACACACAAAGGTATGATTGTCCTTTGAGTAATATTTTAACTACAGGTGTCAAATAAAGTACCAATGATGACGTGATTTGGTTTATAAGCCATAAAAAGCCTATAAAACCAATGGCATAGCCACGGAGTATTTACATTAAATATTTAGTATGACTGCCGTGGGTTCTGATAAAAAAGAGTAGGGTCTAGGTAGAAATAGCCTTAGACCTTTCCAGGAACTTAGCTTGTTTTTTTTTTTTCAGGCATCTGAAAGACAAATTCAGCATGCTTCTCTTTCTTGGGTATTTTCACTACCAGACACTGGAATCAGAATTGATGATGCAGGTCTGGTTTTTTTTCAGTGCAGTTATGGTGAGACATTATTTGACCAGATCAGCATCTTTTCTGCTTTCCTGTTCCAGTGGGCAAGGGGATACACTGAATTCCAATGTTCCACTTAGCATTCATCTGCTTTAAATAGTAAATACACCACAGCTTGGTGTCTCCCCACAGCTGGGTGCCTGTGTTTAACTGTGATTCAGTTGACTTAGTCCAGGCAACCGATTTTTCTTGATATCTAATAGTAGATGTCCAACCCGTCTCTAGATGACACCTGGGTAAAAACAGTGGAGAGTCCAGCGCAGAGTGACCAAGGTGGTGAGGGGTCTGTGGCACATGACCTGTGAAGACAGATGGAGGGAGAGGAACTTCTCTGATAAAGAGGAGAAGAAAAGGAGGGGGCAATTGTACAACAACAGGTTAATCACTTCAGAAACAGAAGAGCGCCAAACTCTTCCCACTGGTATACAAGCAACATAAGAAGGGGCGATGCCAAAAATTGTCACCTAGGAGATTAAAGTTGCACATTAGGAGAAGCTCCTTCCCCAGCTGTTGGTGCAGGCCTGTGGCAGTTCACTAGGCAGGTGGAGGATCTCTGACTTAAGAGGGCTTCCATAACTTGGCTAGACAAAGTCACAGCTGCCCTAATCTAGGGCTTTCATAGTCCTGCCGTGAACAGGAGGTTGGATGGGAGATCCCAGATGTCCTTTCCACCAGCCCTACTGGGATTCTGGGTTTCTTTTGAAAAAGAGCTGAGACATTTCTATCCCTCCTATCGCCCCATCTCTGCAGACCATAGATTTTCCAGTCACAGCTCATAAAGAGGACATGCTTCTGAAGCCAAGCTGTCTCAAAGAACTGAGACTCAAACTTCACTTCCTTCCTAGACCTCACTGTGTCTGGACTATCATGCATGCCCTCTATCACTGGACATTTGGACGGCTACTCAACTGACCCAGTGAGTTCTGCATTTCTAACCTGTCACTGAAAAGAGTGCAGCATGCTCTGAAAAATGGTAGGAATTCTCCATGGTGATTTAAGATGATCAAGTAAAGAGGAGACAGAGGAAGCAATCAGGGAGACTTTTAGGGGAATCAAAGGACAAAAGTCACATATAGTTCTGCACATATTGCCCACTATCATTGTCAATGTGATGGGTTTGAGGACAGAGATTCTCTATCTCCTTCTTCAGCTGTCTGATGAACAGCATGGGCTCCAGCGCTACGGCCATATATTTGCAGTGCATGTTAGTTGTTTGGTGGTGCAACTGCACTATTGACGGATGGGTGTTTGTTTCCAGCTGAACTTCCACTTGCAGCCAAGTCAGCTACATGGTTTCCACTTACTTACCACCAACTCTTTCCTGAAGCTTGCACCTTTCTCAGCATCTTTCGCCATTTGCTACTAGAATGCTGGCAGTAGCTTTCCTCCCAGTACTGGAAGGAGCACAAATGAAACATCTTGGAAGAGGAAGCACCCACCATTTACAGCATTTGACCTTCTTCAGGTGCCACTCTCCAGACTGTATGACCTTGGCTGGGGAGAAAATTCCTGTTCTCAGATCTCTGGATTGTGAGTATGGAAACTGAGCTTTCATCTGTCTGAGCAGAAGGAGTTGCCACAGAATGATAGAATCATAAAATGGTTTGTGTTGGAAGGGACCTCAAAGATCCCATGGGCAGGGACACCTTCCACTACTCCAGGTTGCCCAAAGCCTCATCCAACCTGGCCTTGAACACTGCCAGGGATGGGCTATCCACAACTTCTCTGGGCAACCTGTTCCAGTGCCTCACCACCCTCAGAGGGAAGAATTTCTTCCTTAGATCTAATCTAAATCTCCCCTCTTTCAGTTTAAAGCCATTGCCCCGTGTCCTGTCACTACATGCTCTTGTCCAAAGCCCCTCTCCAGCTTTCCTGTAGGCCCCCTTTAGGTACTGGAAAGCTGCAATAAGATCACCCTGGAGCCTTCTTTTCTCCAGGCTGAACAGCCCCAACTCTCTCAGCCTGTCTTCATAGGAGAGGTGCTCCAGCCCCTGGATCATCTTCATGGCCCTGCTTTGGACTCGCTCCAGCAGCAATTTCCTGACAGAAGATCTGTGGAGCTTAAGAAAAAATGAACAATACGGCATAGATGGTCCAGAGCAGCCTAGAGGACTCATTTCTATAACAGTACAGAAGATAATGAGAAATAGTCACTACCCTCTTTTTTTTAACATAGATATTTTCCTGTGGAAGGATTTTGGCTTATATTTGATACCAGGATCCTCCTTTGGACTGCCTTTCTCCTGAGTATGGATAGATGAGGCACTGCCTAGAGAGAGAGGGCAAAGAAGGGGAGGGCAACCTCTCTTAAATTGTTGTCCTAAGCTCTTTTTGACTATCTCTAAAAGACCTGGTTAGGATTCATGGAACCACTGCATACTTGGGGAATATTATCCACATAGTTGGTGCATATTCTGAATATTCTTCATTAAATATATATATATAGAGAGAGAAGACATAGAAACATACATATTGCCCAGAAATCCATTTCTCTCAGTGGGCTGTCATTAACAGCAGACAGTTGGAGGCAACTTTGGACAATCACAGTAATATCTAGTGACACTTCTCTGATGCTTCCAAGGATCTGTGTCTCAGTTTGCTTATGAGCTAGAGTGCTGCATTTGCTTTTAATAGCTCTTGAAGACATTTTTTGTATTAATTGAAGCTCGTACCAGGTCTATGTGGTTGCACAGTTTAACTACTTGTGGATGAAAAAGAAGTATTTGTGATCATTTTGAACCTACTGTCTGATCATTCCACTGAATCCCCTTTGTCTTGTATTATTAGCCCTTCATGCTCTAAACCTGTTCTATCCTGTGTGGCGTTTATGTAGTGGAGTTTTGGTGGCAGGGGAGGGGCTACAGGGATAGCCCCTGTAAGGAGATGCAGAAAGCTTCCCTGGCTCCAAGTCAGACCTGCCTCTGGCCTGGTCAGACCTGCCTCTGACCAGTGCGGAGTCAATCAGTGCCGCCTCTGTGGATAAACATATTTAAGAAGGGGACAAATAAACCTGTGCCATGTGTGACCTGCAATGAAGATAGGATGGAGGCGGGGGGCCTGGCCCCCAGCTTCCCATGCAGACAGCTACCTGCACTGGGCTGCTGCCACTTGGCTGATGATGGCTGTGGAGGCTTGACTTGCAGAGCTCTGAAGCATCCCGCTCCCAGGTCACCCGCTGGGCAGAGTTTGTTCCTGCGGGGACCACGAGGTTCATTGGGCCCGGTGAAGCTGTGGCAGAGAGAGGAATGAGATCAGGGAGAAACAACTGCGCAGACACCAAGGTCAGTGAAGATGGAGCCGTAGGAGGTGCTGGAGCTGAGATTTCCCTGCAGCCCATGGCGAGATGGACGGCAGCCCTCCTGCAGCCCATGAGAGAAATGGTGGAGCAGAGATTCACCCGCAGCCCATGGAAGACCCCATACTGGAGCAGAGATGCCTGTGCCTGAAGGAGTTTGTAGATAACTGTCTTCCATGGAAAGGAACCCATGGTGCTGGAGATTAACAGTAGAGCAGAGATGCACCTGCAGTCTGTAGGAAGAGACTCCACAAGAAGCTGTGACTCTGTGGGAAAAGCCCATGCTGGAGAAATCTGATGGGTAAGGATTGCATCCTGCAGGAAGGACTCACATTGGAGGACCGAATCCTGTGAGGAGGGACCCCACATTGGAGCAAAGGAAGAGTGTGACAAGTCCTCCCCTTGAGGACGAAGAAGTGACAGAAACTGTGTGATTAATGGACCTGCAGTCCCCGTTCCCCATCCCCCTGTGCTGCTGGGGGAAGGAGGCAGAGCCAGGAAGAAGGGAGGGGTGTCAGAAGGTGTTTTTAAGATCTGGGTTTGTTTCTTGTTATCCTCTCTGAAGTAACCGGTATCAGATTAAATTGATTTGTCCCCAAGCCCAGTCTGTTTTGCCTGGGGCCATGGCTGGTAAGTGATCCCTCTCTGTTCTTATATCTACTCTCAAGCCTTTTGTTACATTTTTATCATCTCCATGCCACCTGGGCACGGTATGAGTGAGTGATTGGTTGCGTGGCAGCTTACCTTCGGCTGGGCTAATTCATTACATATACCTTTGATCATCTTGTTGACTCGGACTGTAAAGGCATCTAACAGAGATCTTATGATTCATATGAATGGAGCCTGCAGGGACAAATGTGGTTGAATAAGCCCACAAAGAAACAGCAGAGCAACTCTCAAAAGACTGGCTTGTACTGATACCAATGAGTGCTGGTTCCAGAAATAAAACTCATGAACATACTGCTTTTGGGAAGACCTGAACCCTTCTAAGTTCACAGCATAGATAAGTCATCAATGGAAAGCAGTACTTTTACAGTACATCACACATGATACTCCTTTTTCTGTTGGAGGCCAGCAGAAGATAGATTCTACCAAAGGACTGCCCCGTAGTAACTGTTGACATCTGCAGCATATTGAAGATTTGACCAAAAACTAGTTTGTCATTGCCAGTCAAGAAAAGCCTTAGAGATGTCATGACAACTCAGCAACCTGGGTCTTTTGTCATCAATGTTGCATTCAAGTATTCCTGGCCAGGCCTCTAGGGTACACACATTTTGCTGCTAGTGAATATGTGGACGCGAGAATGTGTTTTAATAAAATCACCTCCCTTAGAAGTTATGGAAATGAATGTCACTTTCCCCTTCCATAAGGTACCACGATGAGTTCTGTCACACTAATTTCTTACAAAATCATTTGATAGGTTTAAAACATAAAAGAGATCACGCTTTTTCATAGAAAGATGCCTGATAGTTCTGAGGTGACCTATGTAGGGAGCACCTAAATAGAAAGGGGAGAAACCATCTGGGGAAGTTTGAAAGGAGCTAATAGAGGGCTACAGGCTGCCACTTGAGACAGGAGTGTACATCAGTGCTACCTCTCCCTGCAGAAGGCACATGTGTCAAAGACCTTACAGACTATCCTGAGAAGGCAGCACCTTCCTCTGCCTGTCTTCCATGCCCCTCTTTCCTTAAGGGCTTATATCCATCTGTTGCAGCACTGCAGTTGCTTGAGCTACAAATGCCACCAGCTGTTGCAATAGTGTAGCTCTGTGACTGCAGCTGGAGCTCTAGTTCTTCCGGCTCGATTCCCAGGGTCTCTGTTTTTGCATACATACACTTCAGAGAGGCTCCTTGGCCCTGTTTTACCACTCCTGAGGTGTCTTGTACCAAACATCCTGCATCACCTGCTTTCACCCCTCTTCCCCCCTTGATTGTAGTCTCCATCCCCATTTGGGGGACTCCATCCCCAGTCTCCATCCAGAGTCCATAAAGCTCTCCTCACCAGACTAGTCAACTTACTAGCAGAGTTGCTTTTTTGTAAGGTGGATGTCCTCTTTCTACAGCAGTCCTTGCTCCTAAAAGTAGGTCCCATGGTTGCAAAAGCCGAATCCTTGACAACACCACCAGCTGCACGAGGTGTCAATCATGCCCTCAACCCTCACTCTCAGAGTCATGTAGTCACTCCTGATGCATTCAGGCTCTTCCATGGCACCTTCTTATTTATGCACATGCAGATGAGGAGTAGGTGATTGCAGTCCAAGGCCCAGACAAACCTCAGCAGTCTCTCTACAATGTACCAGACTCTAGCTGGCAGCAAACCTCCCTGCATAGTAACTCAGGTCAGGAGATGGTCACCTGTCACCACTACTGCTTACTTTCTCTTGGTGTAGATGCATGGTTCAGGCCTAGGTGTCTCTGATACTTCCCAAGACATGGCTTTCTTCACCTTGTTTGTAACCAGGGCACTGAGTCTGTTCTGCCATTGCAGATCTGGAGGTGGAGAAGGAGCCTTTCTGCCATTGCCAGAAGTAACAACCTTCCAGTCTTCCCTGTCTTGGGAGGCTGTCTTTGCCCCACAGCTGACTCTGGCTGCTCCTTCTTCATCTCAGCTGGGAATTCAGGGTCCTTTCTTTTCAGGTTATCAGTGAAGATCTGGACAATCCCTTTTGCGTCTTTTTGATACTGAGCAGGCTGCCTACCTCCTCCCACAGCTCTTTAACTTGGCAGCATAGCTTCATCTGTCAAGGGCTCACAGGACGTCATTTCTGTATAGACAACAGTGCTTTAACATTCAGAGCCAAGAGCTGTTCATAGATCTCTAGATAATAATTCACAGCCTTAACTGAAAGATTACCCTTTATAACAAATGGAAATATTCAGGCAAATATCTGCTGGGAAAGTAAAACATTCAACACAAAACAAAAATGGGATTGAATATCAAGGGAGGAGACTCAATGGAGCTTTGTAGTTTTAATCCAACATGGTTTTGACCTGTTTCCCTAAAGAGCCATTCAAACTGTCTCTCCTTGACCATTTATACATGTAAGGTACCTTATTAGCTTGGGATCCTTTGCAGAGAAAAAATTGAACCACTTAGAGATCTCAAGGAATCAAATTTCTGTGCATTTGTGTAAGCAAGAAACTGCGTAGAGGACATGATGCCCTACGCAGTGAACAGAGACAGCAATTCGAGTTCCATGGTCCAACAAAAAGACCTGGAGGCGACTATCTCTAGGAAGGAAGGACTGAAGATAGGAGATACAGGAAGGAGCTAGAGTAAAGAGTCAACAGAAACCACAAAAACATACGTTGGTTGTAAAAAGTAAAGTGGATGCGACAGGTGCTGCTTGTTTCCTATGCGTCCCATTCCAGCACTGCACATTTCAGCTGTCATCCTCAGTGAATGTTTTTCACCACTGCAGTCTTTGGATTTTGCACCTTGAATGAAACCTGGTGTGTAAATCTGAATGTGTCCTGTAAATGCTGCATACCCAGTTTCCCTTAATTTTAATTTAGCCTTCTAGCACTGAATGGGGCCTGAAATCCCCAGCCCATGCCTTTTTCTTTTATTTTGTCATGACAGGTCTGCTTTTGCTCAAGAAATGTGTTATACATTGCCTTGCCTTGTCAAGGATTCAGCTTTGAATTTTATCCTTTACGGGACTTGTCTGTGAATCTGTTTGTAACTGCAACAGCAGCGTGAGAGCTGTTGGTGTGGTTTAGAAGTCTATAATTATGACCTTGACCTTCAGATAATGTTTTGTAGAAACTCCTCGTGTCTGCCACACCCTCTAGGCTGCATTCCTCGCCTATTTCAGAGGCTGCACAGGTGCTATGATATAGGTTTGACTTAACTCGCCAGAACTGCTTATTTGAAAAACTGCAAATGTGCCTCCAAGTCACAGTCTAGGCAAAATGATTGTCAGTCATGCATGGATATATTTTTTTCACATATGCAACTCAACATCATAATATTTTGCACCAAATATAGTAAAAATGGAAGATTGGCCCTAACGGTCAGAGAAGGTTGGTTTATAACAATATAGGATGTGACTTGAGCAGATGATGCTTCATTTTATGCGACTTTACCAGTGCCTTGGTAAAGAGAATGAGCTAATGACTACCTCAAGGAAGAGTAATGACTACCTCAAGGGAGAGTAGCTACTGGGTGGAAATTTCTTTTAACGTTTGCCTGTAATATCAAAAAAAATTAGGCATACAGTCCTAATGTAGCCAAAAGCACTTTGCTACCAGGAGACTGAGAATACAGGCTCACAGCTAGCTCCAAAGGCAGATCCTTTTTAGAAATTTCAAAATTACAACAACAACGCTTATTTATATTATCAGGAACAAAAGTTTATTCTGAAAGAAACTAAATGCAAATGCTACATTGTGCATTCACGTTCCTTGTTTGTTTTCCCAGGTACGTGACACCTGAGATAGCAGATTGCTAGTTTATAACATAAAAAGCTTGTCTCCATGCACACAATGTAGGGTGGTGGAACACTGGCAGGTGGGAGAAGCTGAATTGTACTCAGCCTCAGCTACCTCAGACTCATTGCAGGAGGATAAGCAACCTGTGAAAGGCTCATGGACGTTTACTCATGCACACACACACACAAAAAAAACCCCAACCAATCAAACACACATGGGCACAGATGCACAATGGCAGCTGGGGAAACCCTGATTACCCTGTCAGAGAAAGGAGACCATGCCTTGGTCTCTCTCCCTCTCTCTCTGCCTAGGGATATGGGACACATTATGGGGGCAAGAGAAGTTTAGAAGAGGAACAAAAGGTGAGGAAAGGGAGGGACCAATGGGATTTGGAGAGGAGCAAACATAGTAAAAAAGAAGAATAAGGGGATTAGAGAAGGCAGTCAAATGTAAACAGCTTACTGGTTAGTATGCTTGTCCTGCCATGCTCTGATCTTGATAGCACAGTCTGTCCTGTCTTCTCATTGAAGTCCATTTTTAACTGTTTTCCTGGGTCAGGCAGTGTTTATTCTGTCTGCAAGGAGGTCTAAGTGCCAGCAACTGGAGTGGGTTGGAGAGGGCTTGTGCTAGCAGCTGGAGCCATACAGGTATGTGAGCATGTTATCACTAGTGAATATCCAGCCAGACTAGTTGACAAGCAGGTTAAGAGATTTGGGAGCCAGGATCCTGTGTGTGTCTCTGGGTATTTGGTTACCTGAGACACCAGAGGGGTCCAGGCCAACTGCTGGAGAGATCATGTGATCTGGGGAGATCAATGGAGAAATCTGTGTGTGTGTGTCCACGCATGGGAGAGAATAAGGAAGAGCAAGGAACCAGAAGTAGCTACTGAATTGACGTATACCTACTGTGAATACCTGCTCAGTCTTGCTACTGGCTGGACCTTGTGGCATGGACCTGTGGCAGCTTTGCTTCTGTTGTTGTACCACATTCTCCAGCTCCCTACAAGATGCAATATCAGAAAAGAGTCATAGCAGTTAAACTAGTTAGGGACTGGAGTATCTCCAAAGAGGCATGCAGCACGTGTTATTTATGAGTACAGGATGTCAGGAGCAGGAGATAGCTGGGTTTTAAAAAAGACTGGATAATTAATGCTTAAACATAGTCATGACAGTGTTTGTTTATTAACCATCAGCATGCTTGGGATTAAATAAAATCCAGAGGATAGGAGTCCTGCCTCAAAGAATTTATGGCAGGAATAACATTTGCTTAGTGTAAAATAGGGACAATTGCAGAACCTGTTTCCTGAGGCTGGCTGGATCACTCTAAAGTCAAAACTGGCAAATGACCAGTACGACTGCATAAGAAAACACTACCATTTGCAGTGAAACTTTATGGGAGGATGTGAACAAAGGCTGTGGCATCCAGTCAGCTGGTATCCAAGGTATTGTGGCCTTTCTAAAACCATTGGCTTTCTCTCCTACCAATCTTTAATCTTCTTAATAAAAAGAACAAACCCATTCCGGTAATACTCTGGCAATCAGGGCTGAGGAATATAAACATTTATTGCCTGATAAAGCTCTGCACATAACTCTGACATCATCTTTCAAACATATACCATCCCTGTGGCCTGTGTGTACCGGAAGATGCCTCCAGAAAGCTCTGCCAACAGCTGCCACTGTTGTCCACAGCAGTCAGCAACCCATGAAGATCATCTGTCCTTGTGAAGGGTCCTCTGAGTGTGAGCTTCTGGAAGGGGATATTACCCCACCTAGATCACACCTCTTCAGTGCTTCTCCAGGACACAAGTCACAGGCTCATCAGAAATGCACAGCAAGCTTCCAACTAGCAGGGTACCACACACGAGCATTGAGACTAAGGAAGACCATGGGCTGCGTGACACAATCTCCTGAGGCAAAGGAAAGCATAAGGAAGATGTTCATGCTGCAAGGTTAAAGATCAGCTTGTGGAACCAGACAGTCAGACACATAAATTCATCAGTCTGACTCTGGAGATCACCTTTACAAATGTGCAGCTGTATTACTGTGTCTTAATTAGTTGGTCTAGTGCATTAAGAATTAAAGAGGAGAAATAGAGCAATGCAAACACCAGCAGGATGCATGCTGCCTCCCCAGAGCTAAAGAAGATGTGCCCATATGAAACCAGAATAGTTCACACAACTATTGATCCACACAGATTTACACTGAGCTACAGATCTACATTTTCCTTCCAAAGCTGAAGGGATTCTTTCTGAGTCATTCCGAGGGGATGCATGTGTAATTTATTCTTAAGGGCCTATAAAAAAGGGGAATTCCACAACTTCCTCAGAAAAATCCAAAACTTCACCGTGTCTGTTATTTAAACCTTTTCTCTTTGAATCAACCCTTTGCTGCAGTTTAAACCCAGTTTTGTTCATGGAAATGGAGATCAGAGCAACCTTGTTCTCTTTTATCAGGTGCCTACAAATGCAAGGGCTATTTTCATCCTGCCTACAAATGCAAGGGCTATTTTCATCCTCACCACTATCTTATCTATTTTCTGCTTATTTTTTCTGTCCTTCCTTACTTGTCTCTCCCTCCAAGGACACTCGTGGTCCTCTCTGGAGTCACACTAGCTTCTCTGAAATACATCTTTCTAAATGAATGTAAAAGGCTAATCCACATGCTCTGCTGGTTGTGGTTCTTCACATCTCAGGCTGTGCTTGCCATTTTCATCACGCAACCTGGCTGTCTCGTGTCTAGCTGGTGTCCTACTAAGAGCATGTCAATCTCAGTTGTCTACATGTTGTGAACCTGAGCAATCAGAGAAGATCTGAAGGTGCAAACCAACAGCCTGCATATTTAAATGAAGATAAAGCACGCAGCAGATGAAGGAGCATTAGGCAGGTGTACATGCAGGGCTGAAGAGTGCATGTACACTCCTCCTTTAGGAGGAGCTGCTTTTTTTGCACATTTTGAAAAGAGCTAGGAAGATGAAGGAAGAAGCAATGGCTATGAGAAGGACACCAGTAACTTCGCTTTGCTAAATTAGCTTGTTTTCTTCCCCCCCGCCCTCGACCTTTCTTTCTCTCATTAACCACACGAGGGCAACGTTATCCTGTCATTTGTGGGAAATGGGCTGTTAAATTCTCTGATAAAAGGTTAAGGAGATTTTCAAAAGCTATTTCCTAGCAGAGAGCAGAAAGGCAACAATTCCTCTTCGACTGGAGATGTATTAAAGGACAGAAGTTAACTCAGTTGTTTAGAAAATACTAAATCCATTTGTTACACTTTTCCTTGCATCGAAGTGTACTGGTAGGACAGTGGCTTGCAGTCTTTAGCTGCGAGCAGTTAGAAGCCCATGTCAGGTCTCACAACCAAGGCAAGTTGGGGTAATGTAACAAACATAACAGGAAAAAAAATCTTAAGAGGGCTGATGAGAGTTGGAAGTTGACAATTGCAGGCCTAAAAGTTGGTTTAACTTTTCTACTTCTGTACCTCAGATGTTGATATTTTAGCATGAAATCCTGAGACAAGATATCTTTGTATCTAACAGATGCTTCCAAGAGATTTTACTTAATATATCATATACTGTAAGCTAACAGGCTTCCATTTTTACCTTGTTTATTTGGCTGCACTCTCTCACATACATTTCAACCTCAAATCACATCGTTAAATTTTGGTAAGAGTATACCTGTTTCTGCGAGTATTATCATTATGACCAATTCCCATAAGGATCTGTGAAAGGGTTTCTTTCCTTTTAAATTCATTTCTCCATTTCTCCTCTCATCATGTATTAGCACTTGCCAGTGCTCCACCAGTGCTGTAATTCCCCACATATGTGAACTCACAAAACCACAAAATCATGCAGAGAAGACCACAGAATGTCCCTGTGTACTCCAGTCTCTTGATCACAGCAGGCCCAGTAAGAGCAAGTTGGCCAGTTGAGTACTGATAGTCTCCAAGGGTGGAAATCCTGCCACCTCTCCGGGTCCCTGTTCCAGTATTTGATCATGCTCATGGCACAAAATGTTTTCCTTAAATTGAGTTGAAATTTCCGTCTTCCAGATTGTGCGTATTGCCTCTTATCCCAGCCCTCGGTGCTTCGCACCCTGAGAGGGGTCTGCGTCTGTCTTCTCCACGCTGTTCCAGCAGGTGTTCGTACCTGTCTTCTCCAGGCCTAACAAACCCAGTTCCCTCAGCCTCTCCCCATCACGTGCTCCAACTCAGCTGGACTTACTCCAGCGTGTTAATGTCTGCCATATATTGGGAAGTCTCCAAGTGAACTCGCTGTTCAGGTATCACCTCACGAGTGCCCAAGAGAGGAAGAGGATCCTTTTCCTCACCCTGCCAGCAGTGCTGTTGATAACACAGCCAAGGCTGTGGCTCCCCTCCTTCGCTGCAGAGGCACACTACTGACTTTAATTCAGTTTACTGCCAGCCGGGATGCCAAGCTGCTTTTCCGCAAAGCTGCTCCCTAACGCGGGCTGGCTGCCTGGTGCGCCGCTGCGGCGGTTGGATGGGGGGTTCTGGTGGCGGGGGAGGGGGTTTGCTCCCTGACCACCAGACCTGGGTCCCATCCCCCCCGGGGGTTGAGCCAGATTGGCACCTCTGCGAATGGCCCTATTTAAGTTGGGACAGAGGGGCGGGAAAGGGCTTTTGGCGATCTTTTGCTCAGGAGCAAGGAGAGAGCAGGAGGGCGCTGCCCTCGCTCCCGGCTCCCGGCCGGGCGGCTGCCCGGGCCCAGGCCGGCGCCATGTGCTCAAGATGGCGCCGGGGGAGCCGCATGGGGGGCTGGGGAAGCGCCCCGCTCCCGGGGTGCCCGCCAGGCCGAGCTCCTCTAGAGGGGATTAAGATCTCAGAGAAAACAACCACAACGACCAGGTCAGTCAGGATGGAGCAGGAGGAGGTGTGCTGGAGCTGAGGCTTCCCTTGCAATCGGTGTGAGATGGCAGGCGGCCCCCTGCAGCCAGGGTGTACTCGGCGGAGCAGAGACCCACTCGTGGCCCGTGGAGAAACCCACGTCGGGGAAGGAGATGCCTGAGCCCAGGAGAGGCCGTGGAGCAGGGGATGCACGACGAGGTGCTGTTAATAATGGGCAGGGGATGCACGACGAGGTCATGGAGGCATCTGGAGACCGTGGGACGACCCACGCCGACGCGAGTGGCAGCAGCTCCCTAAGAGGCCAAGACTGGTAAAGCCCGACCTGGTGCGATCCATGGGGAAGGATTGCAATCCTGCGGGCAGGACTTAGCTGGAAAAGTTTGGGGATTTTTTCCTCGTGAGTAGGGGATCCACCGAAGCAAGGGAAAAATGGTGTAAGGACTCCTCCTCCTTTGAGAAAGGAGCGGCAGTAGCATCATGGATGAACTGACCTGCACTCCCCCATTCCCTGTCCCCTGCGCCGCCCGGGGGGAGGTAGAGCCGGGAACGAAAGGAAAGGGGGGTGGGGAGGTTGTTGTGTTTAAGATCTGGCCTTGTTTTTCTCTTTCTCCTCTCAAGTAACCTCTTTCGTTCCCTTGTGTCTCTTGTTAAGGAACTGTTAATAAATTGTTTTGTTTTAAGAAGAAAGCCGGAGTCATGGTTTGCCCAGGACCATGGTTGGTGGGTGCTCCCTCTCAGTTCTTTTCTCGAGCCTCAGCCCAAAAGCCCGACAGCCACCCCAGATTATTCTGTATCAGATGCAGTGCTTTGCATTTGCCTTTACCAAACTTCCTGAGGTTCCTGTCAGCCCATTTTTCCAGTCTGTTCCAGTCTCTTCAAATAGTAGTTCTTAACTCCAGTGTATTGGATGCTCCCCATGCCTGCTTTGGTAAAATCTACAAATTTACTGTGAGTGCACTCTGTCCCATCATCCAGATTACTGTAACAGGCATAGATTGGTATTGGGCTCAGTATTGACCCCTGAAGGACACCACTGGGGACTGGCTGACGGTTGGATTTTGTGCCACTCCATTAACACCTTTTGAGCTTGACAGGCCAGTAATTTTCCACTTACATCATAGTCCTTCTGTGCAGTTCTTACATCATTAATTTAGATCTATGGATATTATGGGAGACTATGTCAAGGGTCTTGCTAAACTTGAGGGATGCAGTGCTCACTGCTCTCTCCTTGTCTATAGAATCAGTCATCTCACAACAGAAGGCGACTGGGTTACTCAGACACGATCTGCCCTTAAATCTCTGCTGGCTCTTCCCAGTCACCTTCTTTTGGCTAGAAATAGCTTCCGTGGGGATTTTTATCCATGATTTTCCCAAGGACTGAGGTGAATGGGCCCAAACTCTCCTTTTTCCCCTGGAAGACAGATGAGACCTTTTTTTTTTTTTCCCCTCAGGCATTCGGAACCTCCTTCTTCAACATGAGCTTTCAGGGATGACAGAAAACAATCTTGCAATAATTTTAGCCACCTCTCTCTGTGCCTTTGGGTGCATCCCTTCCCATCCCGTGGACCTATGTGTGTCCAAGAGGAAGAAGAGATCCCTAACTGTATCTTTCTCTGCTGTGGGAAATGCTGTGCTTCCACAGAATCTGCCAGGAGTGTTTCAGGGCAGACTTTAGCAGGGAAAACTGAGGGAGGCATGAAAACATTGAGTACCTCAGTCTTTTCCATGTCCTTTGACACTGTGAAATAAAACAATTTCATATACAGGCTCATTTTCTTTTCAGAAGCCAATGAATGATGAAATACAGTGATTTCTTACCAAGAGGAAGGTGTTGGTGGAGTCTAAATCTGCTAAGATCTGAGTTCAAAGGAGCCCAAGTTCAGACCTGGTACGTATCAAGAAACCTTAGAGTTCAGCTGGTTTACTTCTCTTATTCTTCAGCAAGTCTTTCACAGGAATCAGATCTCATCTCTTGTAAGAGCAGGTAGTGTAAAAGAGTTAAAAAATTCTGTTGCACCACAGAGATTTAAAAAACTTCCAGCCTCTGTGACAGTAAATGCAGCCTTGTGACAGTCCATTGCCAGCAAGCAAATGCAGTTGATGGCTTCTGTCATCCTGTAAACCCCACTGAGGTCCAACTGAACAAATCTTTTCAGGTATAAGCACTGAGCTGAGCAATATATGCTTCTCACCATGAACAGTCAATGCAGAGAACCAGCAGAATTCACCTGCTGGAAAAGCATTTCTTTAGCAAGTTTCGGCCAAAAGTAAACAGTGCTATGTCTACTTGAATAAGGTAAAGGTCTGGTGACACTGGAGATTGACAGTCAAGTCTCAGTTCCAGTTACTGCTGGGAAAGAAGCTCAGACAGATAGACTGCTGGTTTTAAAACAGGTAACCTGGATACATTTAACAGTGGATCTAAAGCAGAAGCTTAGCACAGGCTCCCGAGGCCATTAAAGTGCAAAGGGAACGCTCAGCTCAGAAGCTTATGTTGAACTCCTACAGTTGCAACAACCACCAGCAGCCCTTGAGCATCTGGTTCAACACACTCTACTTTTAACAATTTTGTGAGCTTTGTGCAATGGTACAACTTGAGAGGCTGTAAGTGATATTACTACAAAAAATATTTTTACCACTCCATTGATAGAACAGCAAAGAGAGGCTCAGCTCCTACATGAAAAAGAGGCGGGCTGGGGGTGTTCTTTCTGCAGGACATGACTTATACGAGAGAGCTCACAGAGAAAGAAGAATTTGCGTCGTCAGAGATTGTAGTCTCAAGGCTATTAAAAAAATGTTGTGCCAGATCTTCAGTCCCAGAGAGAAAAGCAGCTCAGTGAGGAACCATGCATCCTGCCCCTGATCTGGAGTCACTTCAAAATGGTGGAAAACACACTGAACTCTAGTTTTGATAGGACAAGAAAGAGAAACATCACTAGAGGAGGAAGAAATCTTCAGCAGGGCAGTAGTTAGAGTTAAAAAGGATTTTGCCCATACTCCTTAGACTCCTGAGCACAAGGTAACTGCTTACCACATGACTTGCTTTTCTTTATCCTTCCCTTAGCTGTGCTCCTCTGCATTGCAAAACTGCTCTGGCTTTAATCAGATGACCCAGAGGCTTCTTCCCAAGTATCTTTTATATCTTCAAGAGTGATAGACATGAATATAACTGCATTTGGAGATTAAAGCTTGAGCTGTGTGTCTAGTAATACATTTTAAATAATGACTTGGGAAAAGAAAAACAGAGGAAGAAGTTATCACAAAACAAGCAGAAAATGAAAACATTGATACCGGTTAAGTCTTCAGTGCTGAGGCAGCATTTTCGTGTGGTACTTTGGACAGGCACAAACACTCTGTCGCAACCTAAGTCGGCTAGAAAACATGAGTAGAGAAGATCAAACTGATCAAACTAATCTATTCTGCCTTCCAGAAAAGTAAATTAGTTCAGACTCTGTGTCTTGCTCAGCATGTTCATGAGATTTTTAATCCACTTTGTGCACAGGCACAGTGAGCTCCCATCTGTTGTAGAGGCAGGCACAGCAAGTGAGCATCTGAGAGCAAACTGGCATGCAGAGATAGCAGGAGGAAGAAGTACCTGCCAACTTCTGTACCTCCTCTTCCGGAGGAGGAAGACTTTGTGTTTTCATTGATTTTTTTTGTTGTTTTTCACTGCTGTATTTTTACTTCTTTCAATATGAATTAAAAAAAAGTTTTAATCCAAAATCCTTTGGGAAAGGTCAGTTTTACAGCATCAGCTTCTCTGAGAGTAACTGACTTGCAGCCATCCAGGGCTGGAACAGGTACCTCTGTTGATGTGAAATTCAGAACCACCTGCAAGCTTCCCAATGCCTCAAAGAGTAAAGGTGGTAACTGCTTGGGTGGGTGCTGGAAGAATGGTGAACTTGTAACAAGGCACATCTTGTAACATACAGCAGACTAGGAAGAAAAAACCTAAACCTGTTGATTCACCAAATATCCTTTCCGCTAGACACTTGTGGTGTGCAATAATGCAATGCAGAATATGGACCGGGAATTACAGAAGTACCACTGTGAACAAGCCGGGGTCTTCTCCCTAGGGAAGGAGATTGCCCACTAAAAGTTGCAAAGCTGCAGTAAATATATATGAAATTTTTGACTGCAGTTATTTGGAACCTGCTGGGCCTCTGTGTTTTTCTTTTGTCCTTAAGGTTGCATAGAAACAAAAACCATAACAGGAAACATCACTATGGATACATATCTCCAAACACAAGCAGAAAACAAAATCTTCAGTCTAAAAGCCAGAATTTGAGGCATGATACACCATGAAAGCAGAGCTTTGGCTAATGCTTCCACTGGAGTTTCTCATGCAGGGCTTTCCTGCATGTGGCAGATGCACCCGCCCTGAAGATGACCTGACAAAAGCCCACAAAATCTTTCCACCACAGCTCTTTTTACACTCACACAGTGGTGGTCAGCACATACACATTTCAGTTGAAAGGGAGGAAGATGAGGTCCTCAGCTAATGGAGGGGGGCCACATGACCGTTTTTGACCACAGATCAGATTCAACTAGGCTATCAATGGAGCCCAGCCGGGAAGTCATTTTGAGTTGATCCTCATCAGAACGGTGAGTCTGCAGGTTGAGGACTTGCCCCTTGGGTCAGGGCACCACCAAAGGAAACTCCTTGAGGTTGACAGCCCTCCCTTTTTTAGGTGAGTAATTGCACATTTTGGGTCATTGGTCATAAACCTTAAGAATTCTTAAGTCAGTTTCATGGTATTAACTCCTGAATGACATTCTGAACTTGTGGATTGTTGAAGCCTCAAAGTGGTTTTGGTTAGAGTAAAAGTCAGTTTGATTTTGTTACCATCTTTTAAAAAAGTAAATCCCATTTCTAGTTTGTAAGTTGGTCTGGCTTGGTTTTGTGAGGTTCTGTGACACCATGCACAGTCTATTCAGTGTGTAAGGCATGGGGTCTGCATAAGACTTGTCTTACACAGACAAGGACATTTTCAATGTCTCCTTTGCACGTAAATTTCTGTTGTCTGAAATGGTGTGAATTTACTCTGAAACTTCCCACAGACTTGCGGAAATTCATAGTAGCTCATAAGTGAGACCTTTTCCTGATGAAATGAACCAGAATAGTCAAAAAGTTAGGGGGAAGAAGGAAGATGAAGATATCACTTCTGCTGGTCTGACCTTCCACCTGGCCTGCCAGATAACAGAAATATGAAGAAAGAGTATTTCGCAGTCAGTCCCCTCTCCAGTAAAAACTTATGCCTGAAGTCAGGTGCTGCAAAAGAGATGCCTAACTGTGGTTTAAGCTAGCAGCATTCCTTGATCCATGATCAGTTATTCTAATGTGAAATATTGCAAGAATACGAAAATGTCTCTCAGTGTCCTAAGTACAGTGAGTTGCCTTCTTTTGTTCACATTCTTTATAGAATAAATAATCTTAGATTAATTTTTGGCCATTAACCAAACAGTTATCTTTTTTTTTTTCCTGCTGATTTGGAGAAATCTCCCCTCTTAGAAATACCTCCCAATGAAGACTCTTGACATTGTAATATTCTCCTGAATAAATGAAAGACAAATTCTTAAGGTAAAGTGTCCAAACTTTAACTCTTAGAACTCTTTCTCCATAATCCCCCTTTCTTTTTGTTTTGATAGGTGAACATCATCAAAATGCCAAATAAATAAAATAAAACAAAGCTGGAGAACTGTACAGAGAGTATGCTCTAGAGATACATGTCAGCTGATACAGGGATGACTGATGAAGAAACTGATGAAGCAAGGAGATATTTCCAGCTTTGGCTTCAGAATTAATCTGCTGCAGCATATTACACTGGGGTCTAGATAGAAGATAAGCTTTAGAGCAAGCAAGAAGTCTTAGATTACATCCACGCTTGCTGACTTTTAAAGGAAAAATAACAATGAAAGTACATCCGCAAGGTGGTGCAGCCCTAGGGCGTATTAACACAGTGGTAGTGAATTGGCGGACTTTGAATTTTTCCAAGATGGGAATAGGAAAAGTTCTTACTTCCCTGATCTAGTGTTGGAGATTGTCCCGCTCCAAGCGTGTAGTTGGACCAGAGATTCCAGAGGTCCCTTCCTACTAGCAGTACTGCAATTCCTCAAAACTATTAAAGAAACAATTCATCATCCAGGAACACCAAAGACCAAGGGGTATAGGAAAGAGGGAGGAAGAGTAATGAGCAGTATGGAGAAGGCTGATAGGATTTAATGCCTCAATGCCACTTCGAACACAAGAACTAGGGAGTACCATCTAAAGTTACGGGGCTGCAGATACAGACCACAAGCAAAAGTATTTGTCTCTTCTTGCAAGGGACAATTAAGCTGTAGACTTCCTTGTCTCATGCAGTAATAGATCACAAATATTTACACGAGGTTTAAAAAAGGATGAAAAAGCTCATGGAAGATCAGTCCATGGAGGGCTACTGAGCAAAATACACACTCTGTTGTCAGAATTACCACAGGAACAACATTGTATGTTTGATCTATTCCTTCACTTTTCTTTATGCATCAGAATGTCTTAACCAAAAACACCCCCACTTTCACAATGTTTTTCAACATCCTAGTTACTACTTGTTTCCCAGATGGGCTACATTGTGATGGCACTATCTGGGAGAATCCCATGGGAAAGATTGCGTTTTTCGGGGTGAAGATCTTATTTTACTTTGTTGATGTCCGATTGGCAATCCATCCCCCTGCACTGCAGAAAGGTTGTTTGTGTTTCTGAGAAGCAGTGCAAAATCATCACAAGTGAAGAGGCTGCCAATGAAGTGCAGACCTGTTCCCATGTCACTCACAAAACCGTATTTCTATCAGTTGAGACATCTGCTACAATCATTACCCTGTTATTGCGTGTGAACTGATAACATAGAGTGAGAGCTAGGGAAACAGCCAAGCAGATCATAAAACGAGCTCACCCTCCAGAGTCCAGGGTCCAAGGACAGGAGTTTCTGGCCATAAATGCAGTTGTTCTTGTTCAGTAGAAATTACAAGAGCATACTTTGAGATATATATGTATATTTGCACTGAAAGCAAAACAAAAGCTTTAGATCCATAAGTGATACAGGTGCAAAAAATAGCCCAGGGACTAAACTGGTAAATAAAAGCCACCATCTAATGATCTAGAACATGAGACTTTTCCCCAAATGAAGTTTTGCAGAGAATAAGCTAAAATCGTGAGAGCCAAGGAAGAACCGTCTTCTAAGAAACAGATCTTTTAAAATCTACTTTGAAAATGTTTTTTCTCAACTGGAAAAGAAAGACCAGATGGTTTATTCTAAACCATCCATCTGTAAATGTCTTTATGTTTTCTTTATGCAGCTGAGGAGTCTGATTTCTGCAGGACACACAACTAAATTAATGTTGTTTTTATTTCTATATCAGTCTGTCAGGCTGGAGATGTATTTTTCTCCTGGTCACAAGATCACATATCCAGCTCCCATAATGTAGTTGCACCTTAATTCCTGCTTAGATTCTGTGGCATTTCAGGGGGCACTAAAGAGGTAGGAAACAGAGGCTTAATTCAATTAATTAAATAGAATGTACCCCACTGACTGTCAATTTTGTATCCATGCTTCTTAGCATCAGCCCTAAATTCAAACTCTCCAGTTTTCTGGAATATGAAGACCTGAAGTCAGTAGCTGTTTTTTACACCTTGGAAAACTGAACTGCAATAAAGGAAAAAGAAAAAAACAACAACAAACGACCAGAGATGAGTACATTTCATTCTGCTTGTTCTATGTGAACAATAAAGAAAAGATTGATTAATGCTGATTATGATACTTGTGCTCATAATGTTGAGAACTGTTCTGGAGATAAATACATCTGTTATTTTATCTAATCATGCTGTATATGTATTTGATGACATCTGGTATCAGCTGGCAAGAGGATTACCTAATGCAATGCATGTCACATTAGTAGCACCTCAGATCATCTGTTGCTTCATCACGTGACACCTGTGTGTGCTCAACTGCTAAAATTATCTTACTATGATCAACTGCTCAAGGAGAGCTGCTCTTTCCAATCACCTGCTGTTGCAACCATGCTAATGAACATGACTGTGAGTAAATAATAATAGACCACCCCTTCCCAAAGTGAAATTGAATGTTTTTCCACCTTATTGGCAGCCAAGAAACTCATTTGGTTGTAATTGTGCTTTTGGCTGATCTCACAGTAAAAGCACATGCACCTATCTAGATGCACTGCTGAAAATCACCTTTGAGCAGGTGGCCTAATGTGAGCATAGATCTGGTCCAGGAAATATTCCTTCAGCCTGATTGGCACAAGCTGAGGAGAAAGCAGAAAATCATCCTCTAAATAGCTTGAACACACAGACAAAACCTTTCAGAAAAATCATCTGGGAAAGTAAAATTAAAATCACCTACATGAACTGTGCAAGAACAGAAGTGCAGCACGTGATAAAGAATCTGATCCAGAATGGGTGGTTGCAGATACAGGAACATACCAACAGATCATCACTATACAAGGAGACGATGTGCTTGGTAGCACAGTTTGAGCTGGATCCTGCTTGTCCAGATCAGGATCCTGGTGCCTTCCCAGCTCAGGTATTTGGGTTTCCTCCTTGAGGAAACCAAGGCATAAGGAATCATGATGTACTCTCTGAGACTTATCTCCATGTAGGCCTGGGAGAAGAAGAGGGAGTGCAAGACCAGAGGCTTAGAAGCATTTATGGTTGTACCAGCCAGATACAAAGCATGTAAGCTGCAGCCACGGAAATGGCGTATTTTCAGATTGTGCAGTCTAAATTGAGGTTTAGCTTAGATTAGGAAAGAAGGCAGAAAAAGAATTCAATAAAATTTCCAGGATTACAAAGGAAAACAGAGGGGAAGATTCAATGTGTAAAAGCATCAGTAGCAAAATACCTGCTCGTCCCTGAAGAGACAGAAGGAATCCCCATTTCTCCGGTTCTGCCTACCAGGTTTTTGTTTATGAAGTACAGAATCAAATTAAATCCTAAATGTGAGTAACATTCTTAAGTGAATTAGAGAGGAAGAAAGCATTAATTGTGAGAAGAAAAGCTCTTTTCCTTCAGTCTAGGTGAAAACCTCGGTCTGTTGGCATAACACCATGATTCACCAGCTTGCACCCCTGAAAAAAAATTTGTCTCTAGAAAAGGTTTCTGTGAGACATGCTAGCCCAAGGCATTATAGTATGTTCGTTCTTCTTGGTAATTTCCTGCAATTTGCTAACAAAGGTAGTTGTTACTATAAACAACTTGGATCAGGACATGGCTCTTGTTAGTGTAAACAAGTCAGTGAAGAAGCCTCAGAAGTAGAGGTATGTGGTGGGCATGGGGCCTCAAAGTGGTCTGTCCGTGTTAGAGATTACTTGTGTCCAAGAAATATCTCTTGCCTTGATATGGCGAAACATCTTAGGAAAAGCTTCTGTTTCGATTCAAGAGCTGGCTGAGTCAGCACAAGCCCAAGGGTGCTGCATAAAGATGTGAAAATGGAAACAGAAGGTGGCATGGGTGCTGGGAAACATGAGTGATCCTATGTTATGAGGTTGTTTAAGGACCACCATAATTTTCCCTTGTGAAAGCAGGGATTGTTGTAAGAAACATGCTTTAAATTGAACCGCTTTGGCAGGTATTTGTTTAAAAAAAATTGTCTTTTTCTCATTTGTTTTGAAAGAAAGCTGTATCGATTAGCCATGTACCGAAGTTAGCAAAGTTCACAATCTATCTGGATGATGCTCCTGGTGCATCAGGCTGCATTTTCTGCAAATGGATGACAAGAACTGGGCAAGAATCAAGAACTGATGACAAGAATCTTGCAAGGCTGCCAAGTGTATAATGTCAGGGGCCATATGTATTGCACCAGCTTTGCAGCTTTATTTTCTTTTCTAGCTGAGCAAGCTAGAATCGCTAATTTTCAACCAAGAGTCCCCAGAAAGCTGGTTGAGATATTTTAGCTTGTGACTCGTTTGCTGAACATGCTGGAGGAATGGTGTATGGTTACTAGAGCTGAGTTCCAACCACAGTGCCATGTTCTCTTCAACATCATATACAAACCCTTCACATGTTGCTCTAAAATCATATGAGTGTGGTTGGTGCAGAAAAATAATATTAATTTCACTCTTTTGGTCCTACCTGAGAAGAAGCTTCTCATTCCACTCCACCATTCTTTTCATGGAGACACTAGTGTTGTTGTTAAGCTGGACAATATTGTCCCCTTTCCAGCATGTTCACTTACACAGTCCAGAAATTTGAGTTCTTGAGGCAGAGCTCAACTTTATTAACATGATAAAATACTATTAAACAGCTATCATCATCTCATGGTCTTTTTAGTTCTGTGACATCATTGCCATTCACAGTAACCTCTTCTCAAAAAAAAAAAAAAAGAAATAAAAAGAAAGAAAAAGAACAAGAACAAGAAAAAGAACAAGAAAAAGAAAAGGAAAAAGAAAAAGAAGAAAAAGAAAAAAAAAGATCTGAGTACATTTTCAAAAATGCTGAGAACTCTGAGTCTATTCTTACCTTTGGAGACCTTGACAAATGGTTTGTCATAAAATGCCGTGGGTTGAATATGCACAACCTAGCAATGGTTTGTTTATGAACCCATCAGAGTGGCTTAAAGTAATCCCTAATTTTGGGTGAGATGCCACTCTAAATTGTCAGGTTATGCTTATGTGGAGCAGATGAGCTGCACACAGATGTATTCTTTTGCTGAGAACGTAATGTCTCACTAAATAAAAATGAAATGCAATTTTAATCCAAGGCCATTATCGCTATTCCTTATTTTTTGCTTATTATAAAAAGCCCATCGACTGTTATCTCAGGGGTCCTAAAAACTGCCTTGGGATTGTCTAATCTATTCTGCATCTTAAATTTCTAGTATTTTCTTTTGCTGCTTCATAAGATTAAGCTTTTTCTTAGGATTCATAGTATGATGATGCATACCTTTGCAACTGATTTTAATATTCTGACTAAATACACTTTTTTTTGCTGGCTTATGAGGCTAATGGACAGCTCCGTGGATTTATGTTGATGTGTACCTCAAAGGATTTCTTTAAGCTTTCAGTGTGTGCAGTCTAAATGAAACCTAATGTTTGGATCTGTTAGACCGAGACCCAGGAATCATGAACAATCGTGGCAGTATCGGCATATTGACCTACTTTGTCGTATACTGTTGCATTGCAAGGGTCCAGAACACAGTCTTTCCTCGCACACACACACACAAAAAGCCAGTAAGAATGATGCTGAATTAGAAAAATTTTTTAAAAACAAACATGAAAGTGAAAATCAAACTGGATTAGATTTGAAATAAACCCTTGCATGAGTAAGTGAATGTCATAATCTCTATGTAACTGGAGATGTTGACCTTTGTGTATATTTTCACAAATTCTGTCAGGAAGACGTTTTGAAGATGAATGAGTTTAAAAGGCAAAACCATACAAGAAATATTCTCCTAGTGACTTAAGCATAAAAAGATCATATATTGCTCAAAAAAATCGCTGAACCGCACATTGTAGAAAACTTGCAGGCTCAGCTGGAAACATGCTCCTTGAGCATGGCTTGTGTGTTGTTCTTTTGCGTCTATTAGTGCTCCTTGTCCTTTTCGACATCATAAGGATGGGTCTTCTGGGCTATATTGGGTGACCAGCAAGAATAGCAGGCTGGTCCAATTTCTCATCTCTCTGTGGGTGCAGGCCTGTGGGACTCAGAGGGTATGCTTTGCTGCTGACCTTGCATGCCCTTGCCAATGCCTGGAAGGAGAAGCCCACCACCAGCACCCATCCTTCAGGTCACCATCTAATTAAACCACATGGGGTGGGGGTTAACCCCACTGGATGAGGCTTGCTAGCAAACCTGAGGGCAACAAGGTGGGGTCCTTGGAGGATGGACTACAGGAGACTGCATGGAGCAAAGGAGAGGGGTATTCACATAGGGGGATATTCTCTCCCTCTTATCCAGCCTTCCTTAATTTTCCTTGTGTGCAGTAGCCGTGAAACCTCTCTGCTGAACACCTGCACAGATATCTGTAATCAGACTGGGTACTTGGCTAAGGTATAAACTGAGCAAACTTAAGCATCTCCTACCTCCTCTGGATGAGAGATTCTCATCCACATGTGCTGCTGGACCTGTAGCTGCCTCCTGACAGGGTCCAACAGGTAGACCCAGCTGCAATGATGCAATAAGCTCAGGAAAGAAATAGGACTTCTGAAAAATATTAATCCACTAGCCCTGCTGCTAAATGGTGGAATTGAATCTACTCCAGACATTTCTTTGATATCTTCAGTGGCCGAGTGGCCTTCTCCTCTTCTGAGGGATAGGAGGTCACAGAAGTGGTGGCAGCTCACCTACTGCACTGCCAAGTCCCTGCGGCGGGATTACAGTTAACCTCATGGTCCAAGTGACTGCAGCAGGAAGCATCTGCCTTCCTTGGTGTTATACGTCCTCACAGGCACCTAGCTCTGGATGGGGATTTTAAGTTCACCTTATGGGGGTGGATCAGGACAGAGAGATATCCAGCTTTAGCAGACGTATTCATGTAGATCACAAATCATGTGGCAGATCTGGCAAGTGGGAAAAGACATATCGAATGGGTGTTATTGACCCTGTATTTAATGCCTTAACATCATGGGGCTCTGACATAGGCTGACCTCTTCCACAAGCTGCTGTCTCATATCCACAGCTTTTTCTGTTACATGTCAGTGCGTGGGATCAGCCTCTTGGCAATTTAACAAAAGCTTGGCAGAGGATGTGAGCCTTCTAATTGCCCTGTAGAGTTCTGCCTTCCATGGAAAACAGAGGCACACCTTTCCCTCATCCTCAACAGTGGTGAGACCTTTGCTGCAGCCCACTAAGGCACATCTTATGTTCTTACTCTCAGAGCATTTGAGCTACCAGCAATGTTATTGTTGTCTTCTTTCAGCTTTTGCACTGGCATCTCACTTCTCCTTCCTCGGCAAGGGTGCTCTCTCCACACATGTTCTGGATACTCCTTGCAGCCTTTGCAGTGGAGAAATCCACTCTTCAGCAGGATTCCTGATGTGCTGCACAGTCAGAAATTTTAAGGCTCCCCATGCTATGGACAGCCATTGTCATCTGGTCCTTACTACCTTAGGGATGAAGGATGGCAGGAGAAAGCAAGTCCATGACTGTAGTAGGCACAGAGGAACTGTGGCACTGGAAGGTAGATAAGCCATGCCTGGAGAGATGTCTCTCGAGACAAGTAATGCTGCTCGGAATCTGGCAAACGAAACCTGAGGGCTGGGCTGGGACTATGGGGGCAGGCCTCTGACCTCTCCTGGGCATGGAGAAGGGCCCAGCAGCAAAGCAGAGGAGTGTCTGCCTGAGTCTGGCGGTGTTTCCTTCTGTGGGCTGTGTTCATGGGTGGAGAGAGGCGTACGCCTTCCATTGTTTTTACCCTAACACCAACCATGTTAAACAACAAAAGTGTGTTTATTATTTCATAAACAATTGCAATATCTGGTCATCTGGGCCCAGGTTAAAGATTTTCTATCACAGTACAAAAGAACAACAAGCAACCCCTGAAATGTTATTCTCACCCATTTTTAGCAATGTTACCACAGACAGTCTTGCAGACGTGCCAGAATGGTGTGCTGTGACTTCATTCAAAGCATTCCCTCCAGCCTTGGTCACTGCTTCAAGCTTTGGATTAATTATTTCCCTTTGTCCCCCTAATTAGATGAGATTTTCTGGTTCTGTTCAGTGTGACTGTAGCATAAATGGTGGCTCTCACGTGACCCTCCAGTGTCTGTTCAGCCTCCTCCCCCCTGCTGACCCAGAACTCATTCCAAGAGCCTCCGGCGTTCAATAATATTTAGCACTAGATCATACAGAAAGCGTATTATGATTAATGGTATTCAGAAAAATATCATCTATCCTGAGAAGTTTTACGCCCTGTCTATTCACATGCCAGCAAGTAAAGATTTGCAGAGTGAGGTAATGTCTCTTATTAAAATAACTGATACAACTGGAAAAACGATAAATACTTTGGAGCATTTAAGATCTTCTTCAAGTCTTAACCAGAAACTGCAAATTACTGGCAAAGTTCTTGCTGAGAATATCTGTGCTGAGTTTCACTTAATCAGTTTGAAATGAAAGGATGGTTGGTGAAAATGTGAGGTGTGATAACGATTGTGAAGTAAAAGATATTGCTAGAGCAAGGAGCAAATAGTGGGAATCCAGAGTCACTCTCTGAATTAGCACCACGGTGAACTCATGGACTGATTGCCCATCAGCAGCTCTAGCCCATCTTTCCTTTCATTTTCGTCCCAAGGGAATTTTCTATGCTCTGAAATGGCAATGTAAGCCAGTCTCACAACAGAGGACAGCCAGGAGAGTTGCTTTAAAAAACTATATTCTTGATCTGAACTAAAATTAGATGCTCCTGATGAAGCCAGCTCTTCCTCCAAAATCTCTGAAGGACCAAAAAGTTCTGATGAATTGGTTTTCCCCAGAAGCTGAACAAAAGTGTTAGGCCTTCATGCTCTCCTTCAACCTGTGATCCTTCAGTCACAGGTCTAGATGGAGACAGGTCTTACAGAACAGCACATTTTTTTTAGGGCAGTATCCTTTCAAACTGCAGGTTGACCTAGAAAGAAGAGGCTGGCAGTGAAGGAACCTTGGTGTGGATTATCAAGGTGTAAGTCAAGATTCGTCTACCACCAGGAAGGGCTGGACTCAAATTCTAGGAGCTGTGAATGCTGATCTGGTCTGCCACTTGCACATCTGAATAAGAGAGATCAAACTTCACACTTCCTTCTTCAGCGAGCTTGTTTTCCCCAAGCCAGATTTGGACTCTGTCACTGATCCTGCTGAAAAGAAGACCCCAAGCAAATGCTGGCTGACATCATGCAACGACAGGCTCACTACATGTTCTCGCTGACCTCACTAGCTACTAGTTCCTTCTGTGTTGTGCTGCATCAAGACTGCACATGGCACAGCAGTTTATGCATAGTCCTTGTAGCCCTCTCAAACAGACTTTCCTAATTCCTCTTTTTAAAAAGAAAATAAAAAAAAATCTGACTTTTGTCTAAGGTTATGACTTATTGCCCTGCTCTGAAATGGCTGATTGCCCAAGGCTAGTCCTGTTTAAGCAGAAGAGCCCTGAATAAGACAACCTGAAGAACTTCTCTATTATTAGCAAACATGATTTTAACAGGCATGTCTCTATGCTTGCCATGAGAAAATGAATGCAAACTGAGCCCATTTTAGGCCTTCCACCATTCCTCTGAGGCACTCCCATCCACCTGATGCACATGGGATAGTTCTCTCCAGAGGGAGGCAGAGGCAACTCCCTTCCTGGGCTTCAGCTAAGCCAAGAGTTGAGGAATGATTCTGTGCTTTTTAAGGATGAAGCCCCAAGGACGCTGCAAACTGATAAGGAATAGTGTCATGGTTTAGCCTAGCCAGCAGCTAAGCTACCATGAGGCTGCTCCCTCCTCCCCCACCCCCAGTGGGGTATGGAGGAGAGTAAAACAGCAAAGGGCTTGAGGGTGCAGATAAGAACAGGGAGGGATCACTCACCAACCATGGCCCTGGGCAAAACGGACTGGGCTTGGGGACACATCGATTTAATCCGGTATCAGCTACTTCACAGAGGATAATGAGAAACGAAGCCAGATATTAAAAACACATCCCCCCACTGCTCTCTTCATCCTGACTCTACCTCTTCTCCCCGGTGGCGCAGGAATACGGCTAATGGGGGTTGCAGGCCAGTTCATCACACACTGTTTCTGCTCTGCTCCTTCCTTAAGGGGGAGGACCCCTCACTTTTGCCCTGCTCTAACACGAGGTCCCTCCTCACGGGATTCAGTCCTTATGAACTTCTCCAATATGAGTCCTTCCTGTAGGATGCAATCCTTACCCATCAGATTTCTCCAGAACGGGATTTTCCCACAGAGTCACAGCTTCTTAGGGCACAGCCACCTACTCTGGCATGGAGTCTCTTCCCACAGACTGTGGGTGCATTTCTGCTCGATCTCCAGCAGTGAGAAGGTCTTTTCCCACAGAAACAGTCCTCTGTGAACTCCTTTGAATTCGTAGATGCATCTCTGCTCCAGCGTGGTATCCTGTCTCATTGGCTGCGAGCAGGTCTCTGCTCCACCGTGTCTCTCATGGGCTGCAGGGGGACCACCTACCATCTCACCATGGGCTGCAGGGGAATCTCAGCTCCAGCACACCTCCTCCCTCTCCATCCTCACTGATCTTGGTGTCTGCATAGTTATTTCTCTCTGATCTCACTCCTCTCTCTGCCACAGCTACACCAGACCCAACTGGCACTACGAACCTCAGCGGTACCTGCAGGGGCGCAATCTTCCCAGTGGGTGGCCCAGGAGCGGGGCACTTTGGAGCTCTCCAAGCAGTGCCACCATGGCCATCTCCAGTCAAGTGGTGGTGATCCAGCATGGGCAGTTGCCTGTGGGGTAGGCTGGGGTGGGCCTGCCCCTGACTTCTCTCTTCACTGTAGGTGCCACATGGCTTCCGTTCCTTTGCTCCTTTCTTAAATATGGCATTCACAGAGGTTCTGATTGGCTCGGCCCTGGCTAGAGGCAGGTCCAACCTGATCAGAGACAGGTCCAACCCGTTTTGGAGCCAGGGAAGCTTCTCACATCTCCTTATAGGGGCTATCTCTGCAGTCCTTTCCCTTCTACCAAAACCCCACCACACAAACCCAGCACAAACAGGAATGTGAAGATGTCTTGCCTTTGTTTATTGATTTTTCTTCTGAAGCACAGAGCTTCAGTAAACTGACTGTATGCCCAGACAAAAACAAGGTGCGCTGAGCTGGCCACTATTTGAAGAGGGTTTGGATCTCATTTTCTGGTGGAAAGAGGGTAAGACATGGGAGCTAACAGTGGAAGTTAATGCACTCTTCCTTTCCCTGATACATCTGTACTGTGGGTTACAGAGGCCTGCACTTACGAGTTGGCTATCATGGTCCTGCCTGCTTACACCCTGTCCCAATCTTTCAGAGCAGATTGTTCTCCAAGGAAGGAGTCAGATAAAGATCATAAAATCATAGAATCATTTTGTAGGCCTCTTTTAGGTACAGAAAGACTGCTATAAGATCACCCCAGAATCTACACTTCTCCAGACTGCACAGCCCCAAGTCTCTCAGCCTGTCTCCGTAGCAGAGGTGCTCCAGCCCTCACATCATCTTCCTGGCCTTCCTTTGGACCTGCTCCAACAGTTGCGTGTTCTTCTTGTATTGGTGATCCCAGAACTAAACACAGTACTCCTGATGGGGTCTCATAAGAGCAGAGAGGCAGAATCACCTCCCTCAACCTGCTGGCCACGCTGCTTTTGATGCAGCCCAGGACACAGTTGGCTTTCTGGGGTGCCAGCACACATTGCCGGCTCATGGTGAGCTTCTCATCAACCAGCACTCCCATGTCCTTTTCCTCTGGGCTGCTCTCAATCCATTCTCCTCCCAGCCTGTACTTGTGCATGGGATTGCCCCAACCCACGTGCAGGACCTTGCACTTGGCTTTGTTGAACTCCATGAGGTTCTCACAGGCGCATCTCTCCAGCCTGTCAAGGTCCCTCTGGATGGCATCCCTTCCCTCCAGAGTGTTGACCACATCACACAGCTTGGTGTCATCTGCAAACTTGCTGAGGGTGCACTCGATCCCACTGTCCATGTCACCAACAAACATGTTAAATAACACCGGCCCCAGTACTGACCCCTGAGGAACACCACTCGTCACTGGCCTCCACTTGGACATTGAGCCATTGATCGCAACTCTTTGAGTTCAACCATCCAGCCAATTCCTTATCCACTGAGTGGTCCATCCGTCAAATCCTTGTCTTTCCAGTTTAGAGACAAGGATGTGATGCAGGACAGTGTAAAGACCCCAGCACCTGAGAGCTGGGCAGTCAAAGCATTCCCAGTCAGTGAGTAATGGGGCTTGGACATTTATTCCAGGCCTTTTGAAAGAACTGGGAAACCCTGAGACAAAGTTCCAGAGCTTCTGTGTTCTGGGAACCAAGGTTTTCTGATTTCAATCAATGAGCAAAGCCTCTGCTAGTGCACTTCCAGACTCTTGCCTCTGCCATACAGCTTGTGTGTCCTGAGATTTTCAGCTGAAGGACCTAGCAAGTTAGAGCTACACCAAAGCCTGTGTTTCTCAGCAAAAATAACATTTAAAGAAAAGATCAGAACTTGAATACTGAAAATGACTGATCAGAGGCTGCATAGAGTTCATAAAATGAATCAGCATCAGGATGCAGCTGTGAGAAAGGAAAGTGAGATTCCAGGTCAGATCTGCCTTGTCTTTTGAAGCATAAGGGCTCTCCTTTCAGAAATGCCCTCTGTTGGGAGTGGTCTGTCCATTTCTGAAGACAAAGCCAGAACAAAAGTCAATGTTTTGAAGCTTTGAAAGCTTCAAAACTGTTGTGGATCATATTTGTGGATCTAGTTGGTGCTAGATCAATAAAATATCAGGTGAAGTCTCTCTGTCTTTGGAAATGAGGATCAAACTGAAAGGGAAGTGTAGTCCCAATGGCGTAACTATAGACAGAGGGGACCGCACACTGCAGGGCACAAAATACTGACCAGCACCTCAAACTAAATGTTTTCTGTGCAAAAGCCCAAAAGTTTCTAAGTGTAGTATGAGAAGAAAAGAGAAGGATCTGTGATATTTCAGTCTCATGTGTACATGCCATAGGCAGGTATGTACCATTCCCAAATGGCTTCAGATACTGAACCATGTCTCATTCTGCAGGAAAAACAGAACATCCCTGACAGTCATTGACAAATTGGTGAGAGAGAAGTCCTTCCTGAGGCTGCTGGAATAATCAGTGTGATCATGAAGAAGAAAAGGCTCCAGGGAGATCTTATACCAGTCTTCCAGTACCTAAAGGAGGCCTACAAAAAAGCTGGAGAGGGAATTTTGACAGGGGTATGTAGTGATAGGACAAGGGGCAATGGCTTTAAACTGAAAGCGGGGAGATTTAGATTGGATCTAAGGAAGAAATTTTTTACAATGAGGGTGGTGAGGCACTGGAACAGGTTGCCCGAGAGAAGCTGTGGCTGCCCCATCCCTGGAGGTGTTCAAGGTCAGGTTGGATGAGGCTTTGAGCAACCTGATATAGTGGAAGGTGTCCCTGCCCATGGCAGGCTGAGTTGGAACTAGATGATCTTTAAGGTTCCTTCCAACCCAAGCCGTTCTATGATTCTGTGAATGCTGGGCCAGGATACAGACGTATGGCACCTTGGAGGCATCAATGCTCCTGGCAGCCCTGCCGCACCCATCCTGGGCTCCAGGAGGCCTTCTGGAGCTCACAGGAGCTCTGGACTTACTAGAAGATGCTTTATTGTCTGTGAATCAAGGAACTAACTCCCTTTCCACACATTATATGTTTCGTTGTACAAAGTCAAAGGAAAGACAGATGAAGATGGGAAAAGATATTTAGACATTCTAATGATCTCTTTCCATGCCTATTGGGAAGGAGGTTAATTGTTGAATTTCATAACTCTCAAAAAAAATTTCGTAAGTACTGATTGGAGTGGTTACAAATAGCCATATTAACTGTGAAACTGTCCAATCCCTGCTTGAAAGTTCTGAATTTACCAGGGCTGTGAAATCTCGGGGCAATGACTCACATCAGTAATCTGCAAACGACTGAAACCAACTCTGTGTGATGATCCTTCATGACTGGGCATGTTCATATCTGTGTGATGCAAGCCATGCACACACAGATCATCGTAACTGCAGACTGATACACAAGTACAGATGGACAGCGTGTCATCTAGTCAAATTAATAAAGCAAATACAATTTACAGCTGTTAAAAATTAACAATAATGTCCTGTGCTTGAGTTGTCCTGTGCATTTGGTCTCTGTCTGTGTTCCTACTATCTCAGGAATATTTGCATCTCTGTTTGCTTATGAGACTGTCTAAAGTTTGTGGATTCGGTGGAATGTAGTTTTCTTTTGGGAGTTTTCTTTGCCGTGGTAAGTCCTGAGAACACACAAACTGACAGACTGGCATCTCTCTGATCATAGCTCTTCAGCTTAAACAAGGCCAACTTCTATCAGCGTTTCTGTTTCCCATGCACATTCACTCTTACATCCACTTTATAAACACTTCTATAAAATATATCTGACCTTTATTGGACTATTGACACCTTTGAACAACTCAGTTGCTCAAATCAACTAATTTGAATGTAGCAGTGAGAAGTTCACTGGAATCTCTCCCTGCATGTCTGGATCTCACTTAAAGAAGTGCAAGTGGTGATGAAGGCTCAGCTGGTTCCCATATGGTATTAGAAACTGTGTATCTCAAAAATCTGCCTGTTCCTCAGTGGGCAAGTACTGCCCTGCCCCAATCACTAAACTGCACATCTGTGCCAGCCCCAGGACCTCCTTCATCTCCCTGTAGACTGGGGCTGTCTACAGCCTAGGATCTGTATTAGGGGCTCATGCCCAGTGTGTTTGTGGCATGGTAAGTGCACATGGTGATAATAAAGGACTGTTCTTTGAAGTGGGACACTGTGTTGTTTCATCTGTTCAGCAAATCTGAAGGTTGCTCCTCTTGAACTTTGGAGCCTGGAGCTCTGTTTGCATCAGAGAGCAGGGGAACTCACTTAGTTGCCTGCAAGGAATGAGCTGAAACATGCCAGAAACTCAACTTTTCCGTTGTCTCTTCCTTCTGCTTACAATGAAGATGTCTCTCTGAGGCCACTCTTGGACCAATCTGGTTGCTTACAGAGTGAAATCCTCTTCAAACCCAAGGCAAGGCAAGGGGCTGAAAGTTCAGAAAACAAGCCTTATGCGACACGTATCCTTGAAAGCTGCACTGAGTGGAGGGACTGAAGCTTCCCTTTGTCGGGAACTCACTCCTAATATACAATAATTTTAGACACAGAGAAAGAGCTCTCAGGACAGAGAAGGCATTCAAATTTTTAACCTATGGACTATAGATTTAGGAGCCATCTCTCATGCATATACTCTCCATCCTGCAGCTGATCATGTTCATAGTGGATCAGCACTTATGATGCCCATCCTCTCACACTGCTCTGGGTGGAAGATTGAGCAGATTGGGTGTTGCATGCAAGACAAACTGCTGGCAGGTCATATGACTCAGCAGTGTAGCTTGGTACAACGGCTTTTTTTATTCAAATGCAAAGCTGGAAGGGTGGCAGTCGCCTTCTGCTAATCCTGACCCATTCATTTCTCCTGCTTTACGTCAGCCTGCCTTGAAAACAGGGAAGAGGTCAATCAAATGAACAGTAAGCCAAGTAAGTCTTGGGAATGCAGAGTCATCTCTGGGGAATGCCCTGGCTTAGCAGGACCTGCCTTTATCTTGCTGGATCAGGCATCTTTTTATCACCTTTCTTTGCCTGAAGCAGAGGGTGGGGAAGGAAGAGAGTCATCTGTCTTGAACATTTCTCCCCACAGAAAAGTCTTTTTGGATACTACAGAGCTAATGCAGGTCCAGGAAAAGAGGTGTAAGTTCATAATCTTTGCATTTGTAGTTTGCACACTAATGGATTTGCCAGAACGGCAGAGGCAAGAAAAGATTTCAGCAGAGAGTCCCACACAGGGACAGGAAAGAGAGGAAGGGGCTACTTTTACAGTAGGTTTTACTGGCTTTGACTCTGCTTGTTCTGAGCTGGACAGCAATTATATGTTTTACTTAGGGAAGTTCCATTTTGTAGCTGGTGTAATAGAAAAGTTTTAGAAGATTATCCAAATCTTATCCGTTGTTCCCAGGTGGACTAAGGTTTAGGTATACAAAAAACATTTATGTTTTTCTCTTGTTGCAAAGACGAGGCTGGGTAGACCATGAGTTACATCACAAGTGTAAATACTCAGCAACAAATTTGTCAAAGTGCCTGTCAGTATTGCCTGAGCAAGAACTAGTGGAGCTAACTAAGAACAAGCACTCATACTTATGGTCCTTTTAATAGCTTTTCAAACCTTACTTCTGCATTAGAGCAAGCTAGGAGATACCAGGAAGTAAGAACCCAAAGAACTAGTGATATTTCAATTCAGATTGATTTAAACGATTTGTAAGATTAAAATTATCCTAGTAGTCATTATGCATGATAATGGGCATGCTGAAATGACACGGTGGAGGTCAAAGAGGAAAATATATCACTTTCAATATTTCCAGTATATTTTACCTACTTGTCTTGTTGAATCGATACCTCATTCGGACTGGACTGAACACACAGATGAGCATTACTTTTGGTTGAAAAGCTTGTCCATAACCACAGCTTAACCATTAACAGCCTAATAACTTTTTTGAGCCCAAGATGTACAAACTAATTCTTAGGACTCCTTTGAATGAAGAATAAGGAGCCTGTTTGCTGTTACTGTTTGCTTTATTTTTCAAGAAAAGGGCAGAAATTAACATTCCAATTCCCTTCTGTAACTTTGAGTTTACCAATGCATGCTCTTACAAAAATCCATCTTCAGAGCGTTGGCATCTTTCTCCCAGGAGATGGTGGGAGAGCCCTGATGATGGCAATAACAGCCATTGCAAGCTGTAATTTTGCTGGATGGCTCTCTGTTTTTTAAGCAGTGGGAAAAATCAGGGAGCTGTTGAGGTACAGCACAAATTATCAAAATGTTACAGATTTACAACCAAGGCTTTTCATGCTGTCTCTAGGTTTATGGCCTCATGCTTTGCATATAGTATTGTGTTATGGCTTGAGTTCATGTCTTATGTCCCTCTGGCTGAAGCGAAGTGAAAAGTCAGTTATAATGCGTCTGCCAGTAGCGAAGGAGACAGTATAGGGCTGGGCTGTCTGTCAGGAAGATCCTGGATCAGGAATGATGGGATGACAGTGTCAGTTTTTAGCTTAGAACTCAGACTGCAGGTCTAAATTCCTCAAAATGAGGTCACAATAATCACATTTTACAAGTCTGTGGGTTAGAGATGGCAGAAACTGGGACTGAGGGAGCCACAGTGCTGCACAGTTCAGACAAAGCTCCTGCACCTAACTGTATGCAAGGTGGGACTGTGTACGTCAGGAACAGGTTTTCCAGGTAGCAGCACTGGCACGAAGTCCATTGGACTGGCGGAGGGCGAGTCAGAGCTGTTCCACCTTAGGACTGACATCTGCTAAAATGTCACATGATTTTGAGGTATCTTGCAGGCATCATCTTGCAGGCAGTCATCCACCAAGCAACACTGGCAGTGCATAAAGTAAGATGCACCCAGCCCATGGATGTACGAGGGACATTTACAGGCTGGAGAGCTGGGCCTGTGAGAATCTAATGAAGTTCAATAAGGCCAAGTGCAAGGTCCTGCACGTGGGTCGGGGCAATCCCAAGCGCAAGTACGGGCTGGGTGGAAAACAGATTGAGAGCAGCACGGAGAAGGACTTGGGGGTGCTGGTGGATGAGAAGCTCACCACGAGCCGGCACCGTGTGCTGGCAGCCAAGAAAGCCAACCGTGTCCTGGGCTGCATCAAAAGCAGCGTGGGCAGCAGGTCAAGGGAGGGGATTCTGCCCCTCTGCTCTCGTGAGACCCCACCTGTAATACTGCATTCACTCTAGAGTCCTGAACACAAGAAGGACATGGAGCTGCTGTAGCGAGTACAGAGGAGGCCACGAAGATGATGCGAGGGCTGGATCATCTAGGTCCAACCCCCCTGCCATGGGCAGGGACACCTTCCACTACACCAGGTTACTGAAAGCCTCATCCAACCTGACCTTGAACAATTTCAGGGATAGCGCATCCACAACTTCTCTGGGCAACCTGTTCCAGTGCCTCACCACCCTCAGAGGGAAGAATTTCTTCCTTAGATCCCATCGAAATCTCCCCTCTTTCAGTTTAAAGCCATTGCCCCTTGTCTTACGTCCTGGTTTCAGCTGGGACAGAGTCAGCTCTTCTTTTTAGCAGCTAGAAGAGCTCCGTGTTTTGGTTTTAGTCTGAGACTTGCTCTGAGAAGAACGCTGGCAGCGCACTGATGTTTATAGTTGGCACTGAGGCCTCAAGGACTTTCCAGCTGCCGTGTTCTTGCCAGCGTGCAGGAGCACAACAGGATAGGGAGGAGCATGGCCAGGACGGGGGGTCCATGACTCTCCTTATGATTTGTGCTTAGACTTAGGATTGAGGCCAAACTGGCCAATTAGTATTCCACATCATGCAGCCTCATGCCCAGTATAAAGTGAGGGACAGACGGAAAAAAGGGCTTTTGCTCTTCTGGGACTCTCACTCTCGGACTCTCGGAGTGCTCGCTCTGTCTCGCTCTCTATTTTCAGGCCTCCCGTTTGTCCGGAATTGCAGTATCGGGATTTATCTGTTTCGGGATCGTTAGTTCAGGAAGAGACGGGCCTCAGTCAAGGGGTGGTGAGCAATCACACCGTACATCACTCGTTTGTATATATTTATCCTTGTACGTATTTGTATATATTCATATATTAGTAGGAGTAGTATTAAATTGTTCTTATCTCAACCCAGGGGTCTCTTTTCTTTTTCTTCTTTAATTCTCTTCCTCATCCCAGGTGGGTGGGAGAGGGTAAGTGGCTGTGAGAAGTTTAGTTGCCGGATCAGCCTAAACCATGACATCTTATCAGTACATGCGCTTGTCCAAAGCCCTTCTCCAGCTTTCCTGTAGGCCCCTTCAGGTACTGGAAGGCTGCAATAAGATCACCCCGGAGCCTTCTCTTCTCCAGGCTGAACAGCCCCAACTCTCTCAGCCTGTCTCCATAGCAGAGGTGCTCCAGCCCTTGGATCATCTTTGTGGCCTCCTCTGGACTTGCTACAGCAGCTCCATGTGCTTCTTGTGTTGGGGACTCCAGAGCTGAATGCAGTACTCCAGGTGGGGTCTCACAAGAGCAGAGCAGAGGGGCAGGATCCCCTCCCTCGACCTGCTGCCCATGCTGCTGTTACCGAAAATTCGGGATAAGAAACTTATCAACACTGATGGGATGTAGATAAGCAGACACTTCTTTATTGCAGTGCCGGGTGCACGGGGGATATCTCCTCCTAGCGTGCGCCCCTTGCACCGAAATCAAACTTCTTATATAGAGCTGACATATGCAAATCCATTAGGTAATCATACATAAATATATTATTTCCCCAAAATCATTAGCATATTCTCCTCCCATTTCCAATTCTGCGCAAAGTTAGAATCATCTAGAAATGAGTCTGGGGTGTAATATGGGTAGGTGGTCTGTGAGTCGGGGGTCGCGATCTCCCCCTGCCGGAATTACCTTTTGCTTAAGTTCACGGTTTCTGGCAGGTACACATAGACCGTTACGGTTGGCTCTCTTCATTCTTATTAATCCAGACCTTGATAGCTACATGCATTCTTCTAGTTCTATGTAAGTATCATAAATCAGTTTACAAATCAACTTGTACTACATGTTCCTATTAAACGATTCTGACCTATCCCTTTGATCCTGGTACAGGGCTATACAGGGAGTTCCATAGCAGCATGTGGTTACTGTATGAGCTTACTTTTCATTAAAATGTTGCTTATAGCCCTATATTATTAAAATTAATTACAAACTATATTAATTACAAATTATTGATTAAATTTTAATGACCAAAATTCTAAGTATCAGTAACACTGCTTTGGATGCAGCCCAGGACACAGTTGGCTTTCTGGGCCACCAGCGCACATTGCCGGCTCATGGTGAGCTTCTCATCCACCAGCACTCCCAAGTCCTTCTCCTCAGGGCTGCTCTCAATCCATTCTCTGCCCAGCCTGTACTTGTGCTTGGGATTGCCAAGACCCACGTGCAGGACCTTGCACTTGGCCTTGTTGAACTCCATGAGGTTCTCACAGGCGCATCTCTCCAGCCTGTCAAGGTCCCTCTGGATGGCATCCCTTCCCTCCACCGTGTCCACAACACCACACAACTTGATGTCATCTGCAAACTTGCTGAGGATGCACTCAATCCCACTGTCCATGTCTCCAACAAAGACGTTAAATAACACTGGTCCCAGTACTGACCCCTGAGGAACACCACTCATCACCGGACTCCACTTGGACATTGAACCGTTGACCACAACTCTTTGAGAGCGACCATCCAGCCAATTCCTTATCCACTGCGTGGTCCATCCATCAAATCCTTGTCTCTCCAGTTTAGAGGCAAGGATGCCATGTGGAACAGTGTCAAATGCTTTGGACAAGTCCAGGTAGACGACATCAGTTGCTCTTCCCCTATCCATCAATGCTGTAACCTCATCATAGAAGGCACCAAATTAGTCAGGCAGGATTTGCCCTTAGTGAAGCCATGTTGGCTGTCACCAATCACCTCCTTATTTTCCATGTGCCTTAGCATAGTCGCCAGGAGGATCTGCTCCATGATCTTGCCAGGCACAGAGGTGAGACTGACTGGCCTGTAGTTCCCTGGGTCTTCTTTTCCCCCTTTTTAAAGATGGGGGCTGTGTTTCCCCTTTTCCAAGTGGTGGGAACTTCACCAGACTGTCATGACTTCTCAAATATGATGGATATTGGCTTAGCAACTTCATCCGCCAGTTCCCTCAGCACCCGCGATGCACCTCATCAGGTCCCATGGACTTGTGCACCTTCAGGTTCCTTAGATGGTCTCGAACCTGATCTTCTCCTACAGTGGGTGGTTCTTCATTCTCCCAGTCCCTGCCTTTGCCTTCTGTGACTTGGGCTGTGCAGCTGGAGCTCTTGCCAGTGAAGACTGAGGCAAAGAAGTCATTGAGAACCTCAGCCTTCTCCATATCCTGGGTAGCCAGATCCACCGTTTCCTTCCGGAGAGGACCTACATTTTCCCTAGATCTCTTTTTATCACTGACATATCTATAGAAGTTTTTCTTGTTGCCCTCGATGTCCCTGGCCAGATTTAACTCTATCGGGGCTTTAGCTTTCCCGACCTGATCTCTGGTTACTCGGACAATCGCTCTGTATTCTTCCCAGGCTACCTGTCCTTGCCTCCACCCTCTGGAGGCCTTCTTTTTGTGCCCAAGTTGGTCCAGGAGCTCCTTATTCATCCATACAGGCCTCCTGGTGTTCCTGCCTGGCTTCCTCTTTTTTGAGATGCACCGCTCCTGAGCTTGGAGAAGGTGATCCTTGAATATTACCCAGCTTTCTTGGGCCCCTCTTCCCTCCAGGGCTTCATTCCATCGTACTCTACCAAGGAGATCCCTGAAGAGGCTGTAGTCAGCTCTTCTGAAATTCAGGGTAGTGAGCTTGCTGAGCACCCTCCTTGCCTTGGACCTTGGACTTCGTGTTTCAGCCTTATCACCACCCACATGGAAGAGCAATAATGGGTAGTAGTCCGTGGGCCGTACCAGCATAGGAAGTTTCCTAGCGATGTCCTTAACCCGGGCTCCAGGGAGGCAGCAGACTTCTCTAAGCGAAGGATCTGCCTGGCATATCGGTCCTTCTGTTCCCCTCAGATGGGAGTTGCCTATAACTATTATCCTATATATCTTTTCTTCTCAATGGGTACTCCTTTTTGACCCTGGCAACACCTTCAGTGCAGATGGACCCTCCGCCACATCATCCGTTGATGGGCCTTCCACCTCCAGAGCCTCACATCTATTGTGCAGAGGCACCTGGGGAGGCGAGGTGGGCAAGATCTTAGATCTGCCGTTCAAGGTTTTTCATGTAGGGGAGCAAAAACTGATTCTGAACAACTTAATTGTCTTCTTAGCTATCCATATGCTTTTGAAACCTACAGTTTCAAAGTAAGCTAAGATGGTATACACAGATCTTACACATATGACGCATCGAAAATAAGGAAACTAAATACTAAGGGCATGTTTTAGACAAGTGCAGAGACCATAAAGCAACAATTGCTTTAACTCTGCCCTCTATTGATACCATGATGGAGGAAGAGTAAAACCAATCTTCTGCATGTTCCAAAACCTGTTTTATCTCAAAGTATAAAATCTGCAGTAATAGCAGTAGTTGTTCTGTGGTGTCTTTGTACAAAAGAGTCAAAATTTATCTTAGTCATGCTGCATTATTTTTTTTAAGTGTTTTTTTTTTTTGCTTTGTCTGTATGAGGTCTTTGCGTTTACTGCTGCACACCTTGCTCAGATTGTAGTCTCAATTTGATTAATTCAAGAGTTTTCCAGAACATCTGAGGCAAAAGGCACATATTGAATGATACAAAAATTTTCTTTTCTTTCAAGGTATATAAATAGCTGCCTTTTAATTTTAACAAAGATATTTTAGTTCATTTTCCATAGATAAGTATAACACTACTGCAAATAAAAAGCGTGTGTGAAAAAAATCTCACTTTCTGGATCAAGAACCTAAACTATTGAACAGTTTCCAAGATTACCACTGAAAATGAATTAATACTTAAAAAGCACATTAATCTGTCTATGACCCTGAAATGCTTTAGTGAAGGATTTTTATTGCTATAAATAAGCTCTGCCCAGGAATTTCTTAAAGCATCTAGGAATTCAACATTACTTGCCTCTGATGGTGAATAAGTCATGAAGTTGCCTCCACAAACCCTCTTGCTTATCAAACCAACACACAAAACTAAAAGAAAAAAGAAAGAGACTTTCAGTATTTTCAAGCTGCAATTTGCATGATGCAGGTGCAATCAAATCCGGCTTTCGCTTGAAAATATTTCCGCTAGAACATCATTAGTAGCCACAAGCACAAAGTTCAAAATTTAGCAATGGATTTATTTGTGCTAAGAAGGATCTTAAGTTTAAAGAAATTTAAAATAAACTAGTGTTCACCTGGCTCAGCCTCCCTACTGAGAAACAATAAAGCAAAGAGCTGAATGAAGAGTATCTTTTGAGTGGGGGACAAGAACAACAGAACGATAATTTGCTTAATATAAAAAAAATAACAATTCTTTTTCAAAAGTAAGACTGCTTGGCTGTTTTCTCTGACATTTTGATGAGGCAGTCCCTAGTGCCTCAGACTGCTGTCACCCCTGACTGGCAGCTGAGGGTGCCAGGACCAAGGACTCTAGTTCAGATCCTGTGGGGCAGAAGGCACCGTCTGAGCTATGTAGACCTGGCCATGTCATTCCAGGCTGACTTATGCAGCTTGCTGCATACCCTCTCTGCAGCGGGATCTATTATCATCAGCAATGCAGACAGCAAACAGAATTCCCCATGACTCCAATGAGAAAGCATCTTCTTCTGTCCTTGCTTGCTTTGTCTAAGGCTGAGGCTAAAGAGACCCTTCAACGTAGGGCCATATGAGCAGAGGTAGATGGCCCATGATTTACACATCCTCTCCCCTTCAAAATGTCTTCTGTGGTTTTGAAGGCTTCCTGTATACACGTATAGAACCTTTTGAAACATGTTTTGATTAATTTCTGTTGGGTTTTTTTTGTTTGTTTTTATTTTTCCTTCTGGCTGCTTTCCCTGTCAAAATAGACTTCCTCTGCAAACAGCTCAGAAGGGAACAGAAAGATGCTCAGACACCAAAATTGAGGTGTATTTTCAGCTGTCAGTTCCTTCCACTGTAATCTCAGCTCTGCTGAAGAGATAGGGCAGGGCAGAGCAGGGCTGTACACAGACCTTTCTGTCTCTTGCCACCACTGGCCACTTGAGTTTTCTTCTTAGGAAGACAAATTTCTAGATTTTATTTGAACTGGAGTTTCTTTTCGTCTGGTTTTAGCTTAAAAACCTTCCCTTGGAGTAAAAGGTCAAAGCTGTGACCAGTGGGGGGACATGCCACGGGATGCTCTGAGACTCCACGTAATTCATCCTGGAACAGAAGAGTGGCCTCCCTTCAGGAGGCAATAAAAGTTCACACATTAACATGTGAAGGTGTCAGAACTAAGATGATAATGTTGTTTAAGCAGAATAAGTAAAACAAAGATCAGGAAAAAGTTGAACATGACTGAACAAATAGTAGCTTGGAATGACATTTGCTTTCCCTCTTTCTTCTGCAGAAATTGGTCTCTGCTGGAAATGAGGTTAATGGTCTTCTCCCCACAGCAGGGATCTTGGATACAACCTTCCTTTCACCAGTTCAGGGATCACAGTAACACAGGAAAATACATTTGTAAAAGAAGTTTGTTTATCTCACGATGTTAAAAATTGTCCCATTTTACCATAATACAGAATCTTTATTTATAATCTCAGTGTTTTTTCAAGGAATGACTAAAGAATCTGAAGTATTCCGTAAGATCTTTGTCCTACTTCACTTGGAATTAGTTATCCTGAAAAACCCATAGAGAGAAAATCGTTCCCTTTGTCTGTGTGTATGTGTATTCATGTACACCAGTTTAGCTGTTGTGGTCCCTCTGTGGATAGAAGCTGTTCTTCAAGTTATCAAAAGTGTGGGAACTATATGCCCATTGTCCCCAGTACCATAAAAGCTGCTTTCAGAAATGTCATACTTGACTTGGCTGAGCACTTTGAGATGCAAAATATAAATACACCTTCAAGATGTACCATGTGCTTCCCTGGATGATTTTGATTATTCGTTGATTGTTGATTATCCGCTGATGTCATGGTTTAGCTCAGCCAGCAGCTAAGCTGCCACACAGCCGCTCACTCCCTCCTCGCCCCTGGTGGGATGGAGAAGAGAAAAACGTAACAAAAGGCTCGAGGGTTGAGACAAGGACAAAGAGAGATCACTCGCTGATTATGATCACTAGCAAAACACACTCAGCTTGGGAACAAATCTATTTAATTTGTTACTAATCACATCAGAGAGGATAACGAGAAATAAAGCCAGATCTTGAGAAAACACCTTCCTCCCACTCCTCCTTTCATCCCGGTTCTACCTCCTCCCCCCGGTGATGCAATGGGGTTTGCAGGTCAGTTCATCACACGCTGTTTCTGCCACTCCTTCCACCTCAGCAGGAGGAGTCCTCACACTCTTCCCATGTTCCAACGTGGGATCTTTTCCCACAGGAGAGTGTTCTTCACAAACTTCTCCAACGTGAGTCCTTCCCATGGGTTGCAGTTCTTCTTCCACAGACTGTCCCAGCATGGGCTTTCTCATAAAGTCAAGGCTTCTTTGGGCACAGCCACCTGCTTCAGCAGGGGGTCCTTCGTGGCTGCAAGTCTTCACAGAATGCTACACAGTTTATCTCCAGCTCCAGTGCAAGCTTCCTATGAAGTCGTGGCCTTTGGGTGCAGCCACCTGCTCCAGCACAGACTGCTCCACCGTTAATCTCCATGGGCAGGGGGCCACTACCGTCTCCCCACGGGCTGCAGGGGAGTCTCAGTTCTGGCACACCTCCTCTGCTCTTTCTTCACTGACCTTGGTGTCTGCAGAGTTGTTTCTTTCACATCCTTACACCGCTCTTACTCCGAAGAGTCTCCCTGTTCAAGTCATCCTTCACAGTTTGGTTTCGTCTGCAAATGTAAGCAAAATCTGTTCAATACAAGGTGTTAAATGGAAATATTGGATAGTGCTAGCTCACACAGACTCCTGCAGAATCACACTTGATACAACACTCTGACAGTGAACCATTCATAACTCCTCTCTGAGTGCGTCTTTCTTCAATCAGTCTTACAAGGATGTTGTAATTACTCCATGATAAGATAATTTTTTCAAAACAAGCATAATAAAAAATTATTCAGTTATGGTTACACTTGAAAGTCATTCAAATATGGATAAGTGGGAAGTATGCAATCTACGCAACCAGATAAGGCTTTTTTCACAGCTGAGTTACTTTCTTAGGCACAAAACATTGCAGAACATGTGGGTTTGTTTTTAAAGATAGCATGATTTGGCTGCAGAGCCACCAAAATACTTCTCATCACTTTGGCAACATTTAGGGCAATATGAAGTGCTTTAACATCTTTTCTTCCCTAACTGTGGGTGGATTATTTCAATGTGTAGCATTCACTTGAGATTTCTTGGATTTATCACATATGCAACAGCAACATCCCTGTAGTGGTTTTTAACCTTCCTCAATTGGTCTGTTCTTTCACTCTGAACTCTGCTTTAATACAGGTTTAATGCAATCTTTTGTTGGAAAAATCCCGTCTACACCCAGCATGTCAACTGACAAGCATTGCAGTCTGCTATAAAAATAAAATGCCCCCCAGCAGAATACCTAAGAGGAGAGTAAGAGCCTGCTCATTCTTTCCTATTTTCCCAGTGAGCAGATTTCAAATCTTAATTATGTAAGGGTCCCCTTTCAGAAGGGCTCAGGGTCCAGCAAGAAGCATTGTGGAAGCAGGTGCTTGATGCGTGAAGCCCATGATGACTACCTTTACTTTCCTTTCTTTTCCTTTCCCATCTCCATCTCATGTCACCCTTCTTCACAAAAAATGCACATTCCCCCGCCTCCTTCTGCTATGTAGCTGGTTTAATAGCTCCACTATTTAAAAAATGTCACTACAGAGATTTAAATAATAATGCTGTCATCTAGAATGATTTTCTCCAAGCCTCACCACAGGTCTGAGCAAAGAATCCCTGGGATGCGCTTGCCAATCTCCCTTTGATTTTTTACCATAACTGAAATTAAAAGAATGAAAACACTTAACTTTCCAATATTTTTAGGCTTTTTCTTTTTTTTTTTTTTTACGCAGGGTCTTCATCCACGAGGTCATCTCAGTGACCTATTAGGAAAATGTAAGGATATTGATTATCTGAGTAGACAGAAGCACAGGTGCAACTTCAGTTTTACAGTTTAGCAGAAAAATAAAAACACAATGTTGCTGATCTAGAGCAGGTATGTGTCCTGGTTTTGACCAGGATATAGTTTATCTTTTCAGCAGCTAGAAGAGCTCTGTGTTTTGGATTTAGTATGGGATTTGTTATAAGAATATTGATAGTGCTCTGATGTTTATAGTTGGTGCTGAGACAGCAAGGACCTTTCGGTTTCACATGTTTTTGCCCACGTGCAGGAGCACAACAGGCTGGAGGGGAGCTTAGGCAGGACAAAGGGCCCACTACTCTCCTTGTGATTTGAATTTAGACTTAGGGTTAAGGGTCAAATTGGCCAATGGAGTATTCCATATCATGCAACGTCATGTCCAGACAAGAGTTGACTGGGAAGAAGCTCAGGCTCATCCAGGAATGCTCTTTCGAGTCACTCTCTTTGGAGGGCTCTCTCGGGTGCTTGGTCTCTCAAGAGTTCTCTCTCTTTTTGGGCCTCTCACTTGTCTGGGATTGTGGTGTCAGGACTTAACCTGTTTCAGGATTGCTTGATGGGACAGGATGGTCATTGGTGCACTGGCTCACTGTGCATCACTTGTTTGCATATATTAGTATCATTCTATACATATATTCATCTATTATTATTTTATCATTATTACTTTTAATTTTATCATTATTATTGTTACTAAATTGTTCTTATCTCAACCCACAAGTCTCTTTCCCTTTCCACCTTTAATTCTGTTCCCCTTTCCCTGGGGATGGGGAAGGGTGAGTGAGCAGCTGTGTGGCATTTAGTTGCTGGCTGGGTTAAACCACAACAGTGTGATTCTGTGTAGTTACCTGGTTCATCAGCTCCCAGCCTGTATAATCTTGCCAAGAGGAAGACATGGAAGGTCTTCCAACAGTTGCAGTCAGCAGTGAGCATTGACTAGCTATTTCAGAATAAATCTCCACTAGGAGCAATAGAGTTGGTAATGGGGGGTTGGGGGGGGGAAGACAAAAAGAAAAAACAGATGCCATCTCCACTTTTGTAGTGAAGAGGCCATCTGTGCAAAAAGAAACAGAGAGTGATGTTTGCTTTTCTGCATATTTCTTTTACAGACTTTCTGTTCCCACCATGTAAGGTGATCCGCAGATGTTCGCACTCGGAGTGAGTTATGAAGCATCAAATTCTGTCTTCTGGAAGATGATTATCCAGTTGAATCCAATCTCCCATTTACAATCACCTTTATAAAAACGTGAGGAATAAGAGAACAATGTCTGACCCAGAATTTCTCAGATCACTGCCTACCACCAACAGCAGAAGCCTGCGTCTGATCCATGCCACAAGCTATGCCAGTGACCAGAGTTTTGTTATCACTTGCTAGCACAAGACTCCCTAAAAGGGAGTCTTCTGATGCTGAAAGGGGATCTTCTGCTGCAGCTCTGGGCTGTAGAAAAGACCAAGCTCTGTAGTCAGTGTCCCTGAGTCAACGGTTCCTGCTAGGCAGTGATGCAGAGTCTCAGCATCTCACCTGCTTCATGTCCTCCTGCTCCATGCATAGACAACTGAAGGCTCACAGAGCACATGGAGGTCTGGAGCAGGGCAGCGGGTCTGTGCTTGTGCTACCTGGGCTATGGATCTGGCTGCGAACAAGTCAGGGAGAGATCAGCAGCTGAGACTTGGCAACATTACGCCAGAGAACATGAATGCAGTATATTTGGGTTAGAAATGTGGAGGACAAGGTCCTTATTGATAACACATGATTAATGAAAAAGATGAGAGAGAACCATGAGGAAAGTATATTTCATTAGTTAGATCACAGGAAGGCTTAAGTGCCATTTGAGTTTGGTGAACCATTATTGCAGTGTTCTTGTAGGACATGCTTTGAAATATTTTCTTTATACCTGCTTCCTTGATGATCAGTGACCCCTAACCATAAAATGGTTTCTGTTCATTTGTTTTACTTCCAGCAGGTGACAGGATGCTTTTGGCAAAGGTCTGCTGAAAGACAGACGCATCATCCCTTAAGGGAAAAAAAAATATTGTTGTAAGATTTTGATGTGAAATAATGAAAAATCCACTGTGGAGTTAAAAAATATCATCTTCTCAAAGAGAGCAGCAACAAAACTAGTTGTTTTCAACATAATTTAATTTTACGTGGTTGTGCTGAATTTACGGGAGGGGCTGCAGAAATGGCCCCTGTAAGTAGCTGTGAAAAGTTCCCCCGGCTCCAAAACCAGTTGGACAGGTGAGACCATCTCCATCCCCTCAGGCCAGGGCTGAGCCATCAGCACCTCTGCGAATGCCATATTTAAGACAGGGACAATGGAGCCTGAACTGAGGCTGGACCTGCACTGAATGGAGCGGGGAGGCGGGGGGCTGGCTATCTTGTCTCCCGGGCAGGAGGCTGCCCACACTGGGCCACCACTAACCAACTGAAGACAGCTGCAGCAAAGAGAGCTGAGACCTAAGAGAAACGACCACGCAGACACCAAGGACAGTGAAGATGGAACGGGAGGAGGTGTGTCAGAGCTGAGATTCCCCTGCAGCCTGTGGTGAGATGGCAGTGGCCCCCCTGCCCGTGGAGATTCACAGTGGAGCAGAGACCCACCCGCAGCTCCTGGAGAACCCCACGCTGGAGCAGAGATGCCTGTGCCTGAAGGGAGTCGTACAGAATGGTCTCTGTGAGCTGCTGGAGGCTGATGATGAGGTGGAGATACATCTGAAGCCCGTGGAGACCCCCACGCCAAAGCGGATGGCAGCTCCCTCAGAAGCCGTGACTCCGTGGGGAAGAAGCCATCGCCAGAGCAATCTGATGGGTCAGGATTGCATCCTGTGGGAAGGACTCACGTTGGAGAGGCCTGTGGACTGTCCCGTGAGGAGGGGATCCATTGGAGCAGGGGGAAAAGAATGTCAGGAGGCCTCCTTCTTTAAAAAAGGAGCAGCAGAAACAACCTGTGATGAACAGACCTGCAACCTCCATTCTCTGTCCCCCTGCACTGAGGGGGGAGGAGGTAGAGCTGGGAAGAAGGGAGAGGTGGAGGGAAGGAGTTTTTTGAGATCTGGCTTTGTTTCTTGTTATCCTCTCTGAATGAGCCGTTAACAAACTAAATTGATTTGTCTCCAAACTGAGTCCTTTTTGCTCGGGGCCATGGTTGGTGGGTGATCCATCCCTGTTCTTATCTTGACCCTGAGGCCTTCTTTTACATTTTTCTCCTCTCCATCTTACTGAGAGGAGTGAGTGAGTGAGTGTCTGAGTGGTGGCTTAGCTGCTGGCTGGGCTAAACCACGACAGTACTCCCACTGAAAGTTAAACATAGATTAATTTTTCCCTTTAATAAAGTAATTTTCAACATTTGTGGAACAGGTAGTAGAATGAATAATGCTGCTTTCACTTGCCTACCCATGAAGAGAGCCTGGAGCAACTAGTGCAAAATCACAGAAGGAGAACAGGTTGGGTAGTATCATTCTCACTGCTGTTTACTGGGGATCTGAAATTATTTTCTTTCATCCCATTTTCAGTTGCCACACTCACCTATACATTGCACAGGAGGCTAGGATCTCATTTTGCTTTATGGTGTCCTGGACAAGATACGAGTTTGCACATCGAAGTCTCCTTGCTGATCTGTCCACAACTGCCCTATCCATGACCCGCTGTCTATATTTGTGCATCTTGTGTGTGTATTACCAGAACAGGCTAGCAATATTGCTAGGCAATCTTTTTGCCTGATGTCGATGTTTCTTTGAGAGATGCCCAATAAAAATAATAAGTAATAATAAATTATTTCAATGATCAATCGTGTTGGGTTTCTGTGGTGGAGTTCTGGTAGCAAGGGAAGAACTACAGCTTCCTGTAAGAAGATGCTAAAAGCTTCTCTGGCTTCAAGTCGGACCTGCCTCTGGCAAAGGCTGAGCTGGTCAGCACCTCTATGACTAACATATCTAAGAAGGGACAAAGAAACCTGTGCCACGCAGGACCTGCAGAGAAGAGAGGGGGAAGGTGCTGATGGCTGTCTGTGCTGAGCTGCCCCTCCAGCCTCGCCTGGTGGTGGAGTGGCAGTGGTTTGAAGCATCTTGGAGCATTCTGAAGCTCCCTGCTCCCAGAGCACCCGCTGGGCAGATCTTGTCCCACTGGAGCCGCCAAGGGTCATCAGGCCAGTCGGGCCCGGTGCGGCTATGAGGAGAGAGGAGTGGTGGTCTTTCCTGGAAGCCTGGAGATGCAACTCTTTATTTTTTAATGGGCGGGCACATGTCATGTAACTTCAGCAGGAGTGATTGGCTCCATGTAACTACATGGGAACTACTGGCCAAGGAGCAGTTTTGCAAAAATCTGGAGATTATAATGGATTACAAATTTGATGTGAGATGCGAAATTGAAAAAAAACCAAGGCAAATAGTATAACCAAGGGCTGTGGAGGAAATAGCATTTCCTTGTCCAGGGAGAGGAAGGAGGACATTTCAATGACAGGTGAACAGGCAGGCCGGGCTGGGCTCATCTCTGGTGAGCACTGGGCCAGATCTCCCCAGCTGCGTAGGACAGCCTCGGCCCGCAGATATCTACTAACTCTGTGCAAGACCTTTCCATGGGCTAAGACCACCCCGTGATGTAAGGAATCTTTCCTGGGAGGTGGTAGAGAAGAAGAGGGGATCACAACCTGGTGCATCAGTGTTTGAGGCAAGGCCTGCTTGTGCTAAGGTGAACACCTTCTTCCAGGCCAGAAAAGAGTTGGCTGTTGTGAATTGCAAACCCAAGTGACTACTTTTGAGTGTCGGATTTGGCATCCAGATGACAGAGAGCGGTGAGATTCAATGTCTGTCCTTGGCGTTTCTCACTCTCAATACCAGCAGTTCAGGATCTCATTTTGAGCCCCTCTGTCTCTTCATGTGTTGGGCAGGTAATGTCTCCTGACTCAGCCTCAAATGGCAGGATTCCACCTGTAGCTTGGCTTTGGTCATTCATACTCTTCTGTAGACAGGACATCCCAGCCAGCCTTCTTGTGAACAAAACTGAGGGTCTTCCAGGGCCTCACAGATGCTGAAAGTCATCACAAGACCAACTGTGTGCATTTTGTCAGCCCAGCCACATTTCAAGTGGATGCACAGTAAAGTTTCCCTTGGCACTGAGTGTTCTTACGTAGCTTTTCCCCCAAGTTGTCTTTAGCATACCCCTCAATGTGGATTGGTGCTTGTGAAACATGAATGTGGACATGCATAGGGTTTGCCAAGTATTGCTCAGTGTTGCCAGGTGGACTAGAAGACAACAATCTAAGACAGAAGCAATTATCTGAGTTACAGTGGAAACCATTCTGTCTGGGCTGCCAATGGCCCAGGCTACCCTGCCAGATACCGCTCTTACCAACTTCAAGAGATGGGGCCTCCAGTTTGTGATGGGCATGGAGAAGATCACCGAGATGGCCAGGCCTGAGAAACAGGGCGACAGAGGAGAGGTGATGTCAGATGGGCTGTGTTAGCCAGGTGAAAATGAGACTGAGGGGGATCACACTAGGTATAACTTGAAGGCAATTGCACAGGGGAAGAGAGCCAACACAAAAGGAGCAACAGCCACAAGGTGTGTTTTAAAATGTTCAGGCTGGACAGTGGGGGAACAGTGTTTCCTCAAGAGCATAGTGCAGCCTTGATACAGGTCACCAGAGAGGTGGAGGATCTCTGTCCTTAGGGAGATTCAAGACTTGACTATATAAAGCCAAGGCTATCATGAGCTAGTATTGGGCATAGTCTTACCATAAGGAGGAGACTCCAGTGATTCCATCCCACCAGTCCTGTTGAGATCCTGTGATTGTGTTTTTTGAGGTCACTATATTTTCAGGGCTATGTCACAGAGTCACAGAATTTCTGGGATTGGAAGGCATCTCTGGAGATTGCCTAGTTCAACCTCCCCACTCAGGATAGGGTCAGCTAGAGCAAGTTGGCCAGTACTGTGCCAACTCAGGTTTTTAATATCTCCAAGGATGGAAACTTTACAACTGGGTAACCCATGCCAGCATTTGACCAACTGCACTTTATGCTTAAGTGGAACTTTCTGTACGTGAGTTTGTGCCCATTGCCTCTTTTCCTGTCACTGGTACCACTGAAAAGAGTCTGTCTTTATCTTCCGAACTCCCTCCCACCAGGTCTTTATGTATGTCAATGAGACTTCCCCTGAACCTTCTTATTGGTTTAGGCTAAAGAATCGCAGCTCTCTCAGAGCTCCTTGTAGGCATAGGGAGTGCAGGTGATAAGGGAGTTGGGGGCAGAATGCTCGCTGCATTTGTCCTTATTGCCAAAGCATGGGATGGGTCTTGCAGGATGGGGTGTTCCTACAACGTGCACAAAGTGTGTTCAATGTTCATCCCTGCAGGCCCTGAGTATGACAGTATGGATATGAGGTCCTCTGCAGCACTTGGCCTGGACTAACAGCAAAGATAGGAGGATGGAGTCTGGTGCTCTCACAAACAAGCAGAGGCAAAGGGGAATATTCCTAGTTTATATTTTACCGGATTGAAATGTTCAATGAGAAGGGAAATCCTTGGTCTTACTTTTCACTGCAGAAAGTATCTGTAGAAAATGAGGATATTGGCTGAGATTCAACACATATGTGAGCTGCAAAACCCTTGCATGCAGATGTGGCAGACAAAAGCTTGAGTAGTTGTCTCGGTTTGAAAAAAACCAGAGGTCTGCTAAGGGAGGCAGGAGCCTCCCTCGAAATGGAAAATGTAAACCCCCTCCCTCCGAATTACTAAAATTTTGAAATTAAGGGGCTCTCAGGCAAAGATATGGGAGTAGGAATAACAGTTCTTTACTGGGAAGATTAAAGAGAAGGGAAAACAACAATAACAACAACAACCACCACCCAAATGCAATAGTACACAAAAAGGAAAAAAAAAAAAAAAACAACCAACCACCGACAGAGTCAGAATACGACCTGCCCCCCTGCTGGTCAGGGTGCTGGCAGCCGTCTGATCCAACGGGGGCTGCGGTCCCCCTGGCACGGCAGCCGTGGCTCCGCGGAAGCAGCGATCCCGCCGAAGGGCGCGGGCCCCCCCGAAGGGCCGGCGGTGCCGCAGACGGGCCCGGTCTGCCGCCGGGAACCCGGCGGGGAAGAAGGAAAGAAACCCGCTCCTCTGGGGGGTCAGTGCCGGCCGGCCCGGGCCTCCCCGGTCTGGGAGGAAGGCGCGCAGCAAACCTCCAGTGGCTGCTCTGTCCCAACTAGTCCAGCAGCAGCCAGAAGTGCCCGTCTGTCTCCTCCGGTGCCTGCAAGAGCCCGACCGCCGCTGCCGCCGCCGCTTTCCCGCGCGCGGGTGCCGTCGTGAGGCGCCCCTCCCCTCCCCTCCCGGCTGGAGCATCTCCCACGGGCCGGTGTTGTTCTGGGAGCCTGGCAGATCCTTGACTGCCCATCAAACAGAGATGGCTCCTGGAGAGAGTGATCCGTGAGTCCTGGGCAAGGCATTGATGGCCCATTAACAGAAGACAGTCTGGGAGGAGGAGGCAAGGGAAACATTGCCCCACCTGGTCTCAACAGCTCATGAGGATGGTGATAGAATGCAAACTTTTGGGCACATCTTACATCGTAACCTAGGACAGTAGTATATAAGCTTTTCTGTTTTATTGAGTGATAGGGAACAGTTCGAGGAACAGGAGTGTTTTTACAAGACCCTACTTTCAGGTTTGTTTTCAAGAACAAACAAGGACTGGATGGGATCCTGTCACTGAAGTCAGATTCACAGCTGTACAAAACTGATACAGCTCAATAGACTCCATGGGACTTTAAGTGCACGAATATTTGGAAAATGTATCTAAACAGCTAAGAACAAAACCAAAATTAAGGATGAACCTTCAGATCTTCATTCTTAGCAGAGAAGAGCAGCTTGTACACCAGGAAACACTTTTTGACTGTGCCCACAAAACCATAACTAATGTCACACAGCAGCAAATGAGATTTCCCGCAAACCTGTAGTGACAGGAGCAAGCTTTCTGGATTCCCATCGCTGTGACCTTTGCTACGCCCGAGGGAGGCACCTACCGTCCATGCCGTGCCCCACAGGACGAACACAGTGCTTGCAAGTCTGCAGCTTTTACTGGGGCTGTCTGTGCGAAATCCCAAACCTGCAGGACTGTAGGGATTAACGGGGACAGTGCTCCAAATCCAGCTCTCCACATAGTGATTTGTGTCACCTTCTGTCACCCTGCTTGGAAGCTGCTGCCGCTCTCGTAATTCCCAGAGAAATCTGGACCCACAAATGATCTGACGTAAATATAATCCTAAGAGACAGAGGCTCGTGATAGCATCCCCTCCCACAAGTCCTAATCTTGTGAGTTGAAAAGCCTTGACATCGTGCAAAATGCTCCCCATAGCTCCCAGCCTGTGTGACCCTTTAAAGTGGAAAAACACTCTCTCAATAGTTTTGGACTTTGACCATTTATTTTATGTTTTTTCTATGCACCACGCGCACACATGCCAAGGATGCTGTTCCTGCATACAGTTCTTTGAGGTAGGGACTGTCCTCTTTGAGCATGCACTGGCTGTACAGTGTCAAGAAAATCTTACTAGAATTTTTTTCTTGTATCATCTGATTTGAATGGGAGTACTCAGAATTCATAGAATCATAGAATCATAGAATGGTTTGAGTTGGAAGGGATCTCAAAGATCATCTAGTTCCAACCCCCTGCCATAGGCAGGGACACCCTCCACTACACCAGGTTGCCCAAAGCCTCATCCAACCTGGCCTTGAACACTTCCAGGGATGGGGCAGCCGCAGCTTCTCTGGGCAACCTGGTGCAGTGTCTCACCACCCTCAGAGGGAAGAATTTCTTCCTTATCTCTGATCTAAATCTCCTCTCTTTCAGTTTAAAGCCATTGCCCCGTGTCCTGTCAGTACACGCCCTTGTAATAAGCCCCTCTCCAGCTTTCCTGTAGGCCCCTTTAGGTACTGGAAGGCTGCTATGAGATCACCCCGGAGCCTTCTCTTCTCCAGGCTGAACAGCCTCAACTCTCTCAGCCTGTCTTCATAGCAGAGGTGCTCCAGCCCTCAGATCATCTTTGTGGCCTCCTCTGGACCTGCTCCAGCAGCTCCATGTCCTTCTTGTGCTGGGCACTCCAGAGCGAATGCAGTATTCCAGGCGGGGTCTCAGGAGAGCAGAGTAGAGGGGCAGAATCCCCTCCCTCAACCTGCTGGCCACGCTGCTTTGGGTGCAGCCCAGGACACGGTTGGCTTTCCTGACTGCCAGCGCACGTTGCCGGCTCATGTTGAGCTTCTCATCCACCAGCACTCCCAAGTCCTTTTCTTCAGGGCTGCTCTCAATCCGTTTTCCGACCAGCCTGTACTTGTGCTTGGGATTACCCTGACCCATGTGCAGGACCTTGCACTTGGCCTTGTTGAACTGCGTTAGGTTCTCACAGGCCCACCTCTCCAGCCTGTCAAGGTCCCTCTGGATGGCATCCCTTCCCTCCAGTGTGTCCACAACACCACACAGCTTGGTGTTGTCAGAAAACTTGATCCGACTGGCCATGTTGCCGACAAAGATGTTAAACAGCACCAGTCACAGTACTGACCCCTGAGGAACACCACTCATCACCGGACTCCACTTGGACATTGAACCGTTGACCACAACTCTTTGAGTGCGACCATCCAGCCAATTCCTTATGCACCAAGTGGTCCATCCATCAAATCCTTGTCTCTCCAGTTTAGAGATAAGGATATGATGTGGGACAGTGTCAAATGCTTTGGACAAGTCCAGGTAGATGATGTCAGTTGCTCTTCCCTTATCTATCAATGCTGTAACCTCATCATAGAAGGCCACCAAACTAGTCAGGCAGGATTTGCCCTTAGTGAAGCCATGTTGGCTGTCACCAGTCACCTCCTTATTTTCCATGTGCCTTGGCATAGTTGCCAGGAGGATCTGCCTGACTGACATCATCTACCTGGACTTATCCAAAGCATTTGATACTGTCCCACACGACATCCTTATCTCTAAACTGGAAAGACATGGTTTTGATGGATGGACCACTCGGTGGATAAGGAATTGGCTGGATGGTCGCTCTCAAAGAGTTGTGGTCAATGGTTCAATGTCCACGTGGAGGCCAGTGACGAGTGGTGTTCCTCAGGGGTCAGTACTGAGGCCAGTGCTATTTAACATCTTTGTTGGAGACATGGACAGTGGGATCGAGTGCACCCTCAGCACGTTTGCAGATGACACCAAGTTGTGTGGTGTTGTGGGCACTCTGGAGGGAAGGGATGCCGTCCAGAGAGACCTGGACAGGCTGGAGAGGTGGGCTTGTGAGAACCTCATGAAGTTCAACAAGGCCAAGTGCAAGGTCCTGCATGTGGGTCGGGGCAATCCCATGCCCAAGTACAGGCTGGGCAGAGAATGGATTGAGAGCAGCCCTGAGGAAAAGGACGTGGGAGTGCTGGTTGATGAGAATGGTTAGGGCTGGAAGGGACCTTCAAAGGTCATCTGAGAAGCTCAACAGGAGCTGGCAATGTGCGCTGGCAGCCCAGAAAGCCAACCGTGTCCTGGGCTGTATCAAAAGGAGTGTGGCCAGCAGGTTGAGGGAAGTGATTCTGCCCCTCTGCTCAGCTCTTGTGAGACCCCACCTGGAATACTGTGTTCAGCTCTGGAGTCCCCAGCACAAGAAGGATATGGAGCTACTGGAACGAGTCCAGAGGAGGGCCACGAAGATGATTAGAGGGCTGGAGCACCTCTGCTATGAAGACAGGCTGAGAGAGTTGAGGCTGTTCAGCCTGGAGAAGAGAAGGCTCCGGGGTGATCTTATAGCAGCTTTCCAGCACCTAAAGGGGGCCTACAGGAAAGCTGGAGAGGGACTTTGGACAAGGGTGTGTAGTGATAGGACAAGGGGCAACAGATTTAAACTGAAAGAGGGCAGATTTAGGTTAGATCTAAGAAAGAAATTCTTTACATTGAGGGTGGTGAGACACTGGAACAGGTTGCCCAGAGAAGTTGTGGATGCCCCATCCCTGGAGGTGTTCAAGGCCAGGTTGGATGAGGCTTTGGGCAACCTGGTGTAGTGGAGGGTGTCCCTGCCCATGGCACGGGGGTTGGAACTAGATGGTCTTTGAGGTCCCTTCCAACCCTAACCATTCTATGATTCTATGATTCCTTCATGGTCTCCAGCCAGATTAACAGTTAATAATGTATGTTTCACACCCATTTCATCCTCTCCTGACTTTGAGGTTTATAGCTGGAGTTCATGGTGTTGGGAATTTCTTTAATGCAGGCTCAGATGAGGGAAGACCACAGTAGAGCCCCTTCCTGCTCACCTAAAGTGTCAATGGGGCTGGATATGGGAGTGTGGGACACCAACAAAGGGCCCATGTTCCACAGCATATGTAGCACAGCATGTCGTAGGCAGGACTGTGACCACTTCCTTGCCCATTAGTGCATCAAGACAGGAGGGATTAAGCCTTGAGCTAACACTGCTTTTCTCCTCTACCTGCAGCCTAAGTGGTAGTTCCCATAGTGAGTTTACAAGGATCTCTGAAATTGTGATCATGAGACCAAGAGTGAAATCACAAGTGGAAAATTCTGGGAGTTCCAGCCATAACATGGTGCTGTGGTGAGTGATGTAAACAACAACAAACAGATGGTTATATCACGTTCATCTGAAAAAGCCTTGAATCCCAAACACCTTAGTAGGCAATTTCTTTGTCCTCAAGAGACTATGTTTACACCTATTTACATGATTTTACAGTTTTTCATATGCATTTACATCCACATACATAATATTTTTTAAAATATATTTCCTACAGTATCTCACAGTGTAGGAAGACATTTGGTTTGTTCTCAGCTTCCAAGCAAAAATAGGGGCCATTAATTCATCAGGAAATGCTTCCTAGTTGTGCAAATAAAATAAGTGTTAGCAAAACACAGCCTAAACAAAAAAAAAAAGAAAACTACATCTTTAAGCAATGTGATTCAAATCTCTTCCCATTTTAGTAGGTGTGGCTTCATTGTCTCAGTACTTACTCTTTTCTATTATTGCTAAAAAATCAACACAGATGACACATGAATTTCTATTGTAATACACAAATAAGATAGACATTACTGTAAAACCTTCCATGTTTTTTTTTGCATGTGCAAAACACAAACATAGAGCCTTGCCAGACATATAATCAAAGGACTTGTCACAATAAAGCCAGCTCCTGTAACTTGTTTGGAGTTCCCCACTTCATTCCCACAGGACCTCCAAGCTATCTGTCTGGGACAGGGGAGCTCAGGAAGTGTTTTGTAGGAAAGCTCACTGCTGGCAACCTCTCTAGCTCCCCAGATTTATGCTCGCTGCAAAGGTATAAAGAGACCTTTTGCCATCTAAATGGTCTCTCTGAGGATATCCATGCCTAGTGCAATGCCACTTCTACCTTGTGCCGTTCTGTTGAGTTATACGGTTCAAATGTGCGATACCTCTAGAGTATTGAAGAGGTGGGATCGTTAAGGTTTGGCAGGTAAAAAGACAAAACAAAAATAAAACAAAAAAACTGGCTAGTGAATACCTTCCTAGGTGCTCAGCTGAGTTATAAATCTTTAGAAAGACTGAAGTCAAAACTGTAAAAAAACTTCTGTATGAAAGATAACTGACAGATGATGATGTTGTGCCTACTATGATCGTGAATGCAGTTCCAAAAGCAAGATGTCCTAAAATGAGATGATTTATGCTGTATTTATGATGACTGCACAGCTACTTTGCCAGAAATCTGAACTGTAGAAATACCTTTCCCATATTTCAAGGACAGGGAGTGGTAGCAAATCTCTTCTATTACTCAGGAATCCTGTATTTTGCCTGCTCGTTTTTTAATTAAGAAATTTTAGGGAAATGCCTGCTTTTGCCAGAAATGTCAAAATTTACCCTATATCTGCAATGAATAGGGGAAAATAAAATAGTCAAGAGCTAGTAAAATTGCCTCAAATGCAATAAAACCAAATTGTTTATTATTAAGCTCTTTCATATAAAATTCACTTAATAAAACTGACTATTCTGCCGTAAGCCCAGTGCAGTTCCATTTCAGTTAATGCCTAACTGGCATTTCACGACACTGCATGAATTACGAAGAGAAAAGAATAGTGAAGCAAGTACCTGACAAAACATAAACCCATCCATCAGGGAAGAAACTGTTTTCCTGGCAATGTCAGGAGAAAGCTCTTCCTTCTGCTGCTGCTTTGCGTTCCAGCCTGCACTGATGACCTTGATTCCCAGTTTAAAGACATGAGCATAGTGAGACCTCTTTCAACACTGCTTGAAGTATGGAACTAGATCTTCAGCCAAGAGCAACTGGAAGCCCTCCAACTACTCACCCCAGGTGTGTCTGGCTTTTTTTTTTTTTTTCCTGAAGTAAAAAGGCTGAACCCGACTTGCAGAAGGGAAAACACGTGAGCAATGTTTGTTCTGCTTCCAGGAAGGTTTGTGAGATCACGTCCTGAGTGTTGCCAAAGTGCTGTGTACCTAAGTGGGTATCAGTCAGAAATTTTTCATATTGGTATGAGATGAGTAGCATTGATCAGATGTAGTCCATGACTCTCCTTTCCACAGAAAGAAATACTCATGTAGTGTGAATAAATTCTTCAAAGCCCAAAAAACAGATTAGTGGAAGAGCTGAGCAGAGGATTTCAGTGCTTATCTACCTGTACCACATCTACACTTGTCATGAAAGTTCAAGTTTGAATATTTTAGAAATGCTCCTACTGTTTAACTCGATTCTAAGTATTGAGCTCATTCAACCTGGCCACTGGGCTGACAGAAACTTTTGTGGACAATGGACCTGCCACTCACAGCAGGGGAGTGTTCCCTACACTAGATCAGAGTGGTTGAGGCTTTGTCAATCTGAATCTTGGATCAAAGCAGTCCTCAGAGGATGGAAATAATTCACCTCTTTGGTGACCCGTCCAAGGGCTGCCGAAACATTTGGAGAGACAGCTTTTCCCAAGGTACAGTTTGTGGCTGTTGCCCCTTGTACTACTGTCTGTTTCCTCTGTCCTCTTCTTAATTGTCCTGCAAGTAGCTATAGCTGTTAGTAGATGAATCATTCAACCCTCTCTTCATCTGATTTACGCAGCTCAGATCCCACCAGCTTTCCTTATAGTTCCTGTGATCCAGGCATGATCATACTGGTCACCTTGCACTGAATTCTCTAGTTTTTCAGCATCTCAGTGTCTTCCTGTGAATTTGGGAAGAAGTCACCGAAGATGCATGGTGGAGCAATGAATTAGAGAAGACTTGTCAAACTGCTGAGAAATTATGGCCCTGTTCACCTGGGAGACTTGACCCAAGTGCCCTTCAACTCTGAGCAGCAGGCTGAATCCATGGCCTACCTTGTGGCCTTGATCTCTTCTCACACAAGAATGCACCTGCTCTGCACCAGACATAATGAACGCTTAGGGTCCTACTTACAGGAATGGATTTGCTATTTCTCTGAAACAAAATGTGCAGGAGGTCTATGGTCCCAATGTGATATTGTTCCTACAAGGCAAAACAGCAATGCTTCTGTTGAGCTGGCTGGACATTTTTGTACATCACTTCTAGACATTTTGATGCTTTACAAAGGTCATACTGTTTCTACTAATCTTCCTTTGTGGATTGGAATGGGGCTTGTTCTGGTTCATTTGTTATGATGTGCATTTTTTCAAAGCTGAATTGTTTACAGTGCACTGGATTGTAATTTGCTTAGTAGTTTCCTGGGATCCTGAGTTACATTATTTATTTATTGGAAAATGTCTTTGTAAAAATGTAACTACTGGGCACAATGGATTCCCTGATGTAACCAATGCTGATACACAACGATTACAAAATCATCAGTCAAGGCTAAACTGGAGCATTTTGAGGTTATGAGGGTTTCCTCATAGTAACTGAAATGGGAAGTTATTTGATAGGGAGAAGCTGCAGACAGCTGTGGGTGGCAGAAAAGCAGGTCTTCAAGACACACGTGAATCCTCCCCACCAGCCTTGCATTGCTAGATGGTGCAAGATCACCCTGCCGTTCTCTGCTGGGGCTGGGACAACTTCATATCTGTCCTGGTTTCAGCTGGGACAGAGTTTTTCTTTTTAGTAGCTAGTGTTTTTCATTTAGTCTGGGATTTGTTCTGAGAAGAATATTGACAGTATACTGATGTTTATAGTTGGGACATCAGGGACCTTGCAGCTTCCCATGTTTTGCCAGTGTGCAGGAGTGCAACAGGCTGGGGGGAGCACGGCCAGGACAAAGGGCCCACAATTCCTCTTATAATTTGAAACTAGATTTCTGATTGAGGGACAAATTGCCCAATGTAATATTCCATATTGTGTAACATCATGCCTAGTACATAGATGAGAGTTGGCCAAGAAGTTTGACCTCTTCTTGGATGCTCAGACTCTCGGAGTTCTATCTCTCTCTCTTTTCAGGTCTCTCATTCATCCAGGATTGCAGTTTTGAGACTTACCTGTTTCGGATTGCTTGACAGGACAGGACGGGCATTGGTAACTGGGTGGTGAGCAATTACACTAGGCATCACTTGTTTGCATATATTATTATCATATTATATATTTTTCATGTATTATAATTTGGTTTATTATGCTATCATTATTATGCTGCTATTATTATTATTATTATTATTATTATTATTATTATTATTATTATTATTATTATTATTATTATTATTATTATAATAATATTGTTCTTATCTCAACCCACAAGCATCCTTCCCTTTTCCCCTTTAATTCTCTTCGCCGTTCCCCAGGGGGTGGGAGAGGGTGAGCAAGCAGCTGCTTGGTGTTCAGTTGGCATCTGGATTAAACCATGGCAACATCTTCAACTGCTGTGTGACAAAAACAATGTTTTGTCTCTCTAGATAATCTCAATACCTACATCAAAACTGAGCAGAGAAGTCCTTCTATCAAGCAGCTAATACTTCCCCAGCAGGCCAGGAATTTGTATGGTACTTTACCTTGAAAAGAACATCCTAGAGAGGGGATACAGTTCTGAGCAGTTTCTGAGGACAGGATGGAAATGGGAAAGAGGCAAAGAAGAGACTGGTCTTCAGCTGCTTGTTGAACGAATAGAGTCTGTGGGACTGAGCAAAGATTTTGCATGGGGATTGTGATATATGATTGTGTTGTTGAGGCACTTAAAAGATTGCTGTTGACTTCCAGAGGTCACTGAAAGGTTTCTGAATGCACTGAGGAACCAACACAAGCAATGCCATTTAAAAAGAGTGTTCTCTGCAAGCTTGCCCCAAATCTAATCACATTTTTAATTAATTTATTTTTAACAAGAGCCCCCTTAGCAGAGCACTAGCAGTGTCCAGAAAGAGAACTCTCATGACCATAGCACTTTGCACACATCAGGTCTTCCCTGCAAGGGTCTTCAGGATCTTTACTGTCCCCATAGGCAGCCCTGTATGCTCACCACATCAGAAAGTCTGCTTTCACTGCCATCCCTTTCTCCTCTATCTCTTCTTAGAGTCTTGTAAAATATTTATCTATTCTTTCTACTCCCTTTCACCCTCCCTTTTCCTCCATTTGTGGAAAACTCAATGGTATATTTTTAATTAGGTGAGAAAAATGTGCTGCAAGTATGTTAATTTTAAGCATTCTTTTGACTGTTCTGAGTGGGTTCCAGGGGACATCCTTGCAGACGGTACATGGTTTAAAACCAACACGTCAGCATGTAGTGACTCTAGTTACATAAAAGCAATTGTTTGATGTGGGAGATAACTGGCGATTGTAACCATGACTATCTTGAGCATTTGTTTTCTGCACCAGGGAGCACTGGGTTGTTTCCAGGACATGTTGTGTGAACTGGCTTACGTCCACACTGCTCATGTTCTAGGCTATTGGAGCAACAGATTAAATCCCAGTTGCACATCAACAGGAGCACACTGTGGTGCCCTAGGTTCCCTAGAAGCCTGCAAATCTCCACCACACTTGTTCATTCATATTCACCCTCCTCTCAGTTCATCAGTGTCATGTGTACTTTGTGAACATGCTCATGCCCTGCTTATCCTTGAACTCACATCGCAGATAAACTCCTGATTGCTGCCAGCAGCACAGCAGCTTCCACTGCAAAGGGTCACTCTTGGAACATCCCCCAAACATCTTGCAAGGTCCTCACTTTTTGTCTCAGAAGAGAGGGTGTCAGGACAATAAGATGTTATCTGTCCTTTCTTCCTTCAAGCACGTAAAAGAAAAGGCTGAGGAAAATAATCCTATTGCTGAAACCACTGTCTCCTAGAAGAATTAAATCACTCTCCATATATAGATCAACTAATGTTGTATGTAAAACTCTAGGAAGCCTGCTATCCTGGGAGCCATGCAGGAGACTGTGCATGCACTTCCTTGTGGATGTCTCCCATTTTTTGATGCATTGCTAAGGCAAAAATTGACCATTATCCCTGTGAAGTCTGGCCCCTTCTGATTCATACAGATCAGTCAGGAAACCACTCAGGATAGATATAGGACTTCCTGTGGCATCAGAGACCAAACTGTGGGCTGACATCTTCCAGGTTGGATAAGAGAAAGGGAAGCTGGAGGCTCCTTTTATTCCCTTTTCCCTCTATTTCGTATTTCCCATGTTTGTTCCTCTCCAAACCGCCTTGATTCCTCCTTTTCCTCATCTCCTCTAAATATGCCATAGTAAGTCTTGTGCAATCTTCAAATGTTCTTCCCTGTGTCCTATAATGTGTCCCATGCCCCCAGCCAATAATCCCCCTCAGTCTGTAAGGTGATCCAGAGAGAGCATGTCATTTTTTGTCTCAGTTTGTCCCAGCTTTCCTGGCATGGGACAGTGTTATGGGATGAAAGGCTTTTCTGCACACTCTTGTGGAAGGAGCACAGAGGTGCAATGACAACTAAGGGAACCAGAATAACACCTGTGAGGGAGGTTGTCTCTTACAGTAAGCAAAATGTCAACAGACTTTCAGGGATGGTGAGACTGAACCCAAAACAGCTTCAGTCAAACACGCAGGCCTCGGAGAATCTGCATTGCACAGTATCACAGCGAAGAGTTTACCAGCTTTAACAGGAGGACGTATGGCAGCTTAGCATTCTTCATTCTGGAATTGGTCTGCTATTGTCAGCAAGAGATTGTTTCACCCCCAGTTTGGGTGAATGAAGAGCTCAATGTGTTTCAATTGCCTGTTTAGGAGTACATTGCTCCTAATTTTCAGATTTTCTGTTTAAGCAACTGCTTTTGTTACATCTTCATCAGCATTTCCAATAATTAGCTAAATATGGTTGGAAATTGTGACATTTTTATTCCAAGCCGCATCTCAGAATCCCTTTACATTCGGCTCCCTCTTGTGCTCATTTCATCCTCCTGCTGACTTCTGTCTTCCCACATTTTTCCACAATCTTTTTTTAGCAGGATGCTATTGCATCAGACCATCTAATCCACAGTGCTCAGGTGGAAATCAAAATTAAACAAAATGTGCTTGCCCATCTCTAGCAGAAACATCACTCCTTTGAGGAATAAATTGTGAGCTAAATGGAAGCAGACAGAGCAGCTTCCAGGAACAGTTGGCATCAAACCATGAGTCTGATAATTGGGTTCTGAAAAAGGAACGGCTATCAGGGGAGGCCTGGCATCTGCCTGAAAGCAATTATTGCCAGACCACAAGTGGGTAGGATGGAGGCATTCCCCTCCCTGTTTCCCTCCTTCTTTCCTGCTGTGGCACTGTTGAATGTAGAACCTGTGATCAGAGGACAGCATGGAAATGAGGGAGACATGCAGAAATCGGGAAAGAATGGAACACTCCAAGAAGGACTGTCAAGCTGAGAATTGAAGCAAAGTGGAGGATGCACGATACTGTTGTAAGAGGCTGCATGGCATAGGTCAGTCCGGACCTGCAAGGTTCGTCCAGTTTCCTTCCAAGTGCCTAGTAAAAGTGGTTTGGCAGGAGGACTGTCCTGATATGTAAGTCTTTCTCTCTCTTGTATCGATCTTTATGTTTTGATTTGGAATAAATAACCAGAGCTTTCAGTAGCCAAATGCTCTGAAGATAGGTGACTTTGAGTATGCACTGGGCTTCCAGCGGGATGAGCAAACAGGAGCTTGCAAGGCTGTCAGGACACAGGTCTATGAGTTTAACAAGTGACCATGGTTAATAATTAGACTCTTAATTACAGATTAAGCACATCATTTCAGTGTTGGCTGGTGACTGCATCATACACTTGAACTGTTGTTGCGTTCCTACAATTCCTGTTTATATGTCTGCCAAAGGGCCTTGAACAAGTACAGGCCGGGCGGAGAATGGATGGAGAGCAGCCCTGAGGAGAAGGACTTGGGAGTGCTGGTGGGTGAGAAGCTCACCATGAGCCGGCACCGTGCGCTGGCAGCCCAGAAAGCCAACCGTGTCCTGGGCTGTATCAAAAGGAGCGTGGGCAGCAGGGCGAGGGAGGGGATTCTGCCCCTTGTGATGGTTTGATGGTGGGGGGGGGAGGGGTCTGGTGGCAGGAGAGAGGATTTGCTCCCTGTGACCTCCCAGTTCTGGCCACCAGATCGGACTCCCATCCTGCTTGGGGTTTGAGCCAATCGGCACCTCTGCGAATTGCCTTATTTAAGCTGGGACAAAGGAACCGGAAAAGGCGCCTTTGCCCAGGAGCGAGGAGAGGGGAGGGGGGCGCTGCCCCCGCTCCCTGGCTCCCAGCTGGGCAATGGCCCACGCTGGGCCGGCGCCACCCACTGAGGATGGTGGCGGTGGAGCCACTTGGGGAACTCGGGGAGCGCCCTGCTCCCGGGGTGCCCACTGGGCTGAGTTCACCCAGAGAGGGCTGAGATCTGAGAGAAACGGCCACACCGACACCAGGTCAGTGAAGATGGAACGGGACGAGGTGCTGGAGCTGAGTTTCCCCTGCAGCTGGTGACAAGACGGCAGGCAGCCCCGTGCAGCCAGGACGGACTCGGTGGGGCACAGACCCACTTGCGGCCCGTGGAGAAGCCCACGTTGGAGAAGAGATGCCTGAGCCTGAGGACGGTCGTGGAGCATGGGACGCACGACAAGGTAGAGACGCATCTAGAGTCTGTGTGACGACCCACGCCGGAGTGAGTGGCAGCAACTCCCTAAGAATGTGAGACTGTGGTAAAGCCCAAGCTAGAGCAATCCGATGGGGAAGGATTGCGTCCTGCGGGTAGGACTCATGCTGGAGAAGTTTGTGGATTTTCCTTGTGAGTAGGGGATCCACTGGAGCAAGGGAAAAAAAGGGTGTAAGGGCTCCTCCTCCTTTAAGAGAGGAGCGGCAGTAACAACATGGGATGAACTGACCTGCACTCCCCAAGTCCCTGCCCCCCCTGCACAGCTGGTGAGGAGGTAGAGCTGGGAAGAAAGGAAAGGGGGGTGGGGAGGAGTTGGTTTTCTTTTCATCCTCTCGAATAACTGGTTTTCTTTGTCTCTTCCAAAGAGACTTTCAAAGATCTTTTCAAAGTAACTGTTAATAAAATGAATTGTTTTATTCCCAAGCCGAGTCTGTTTTGCCCGGGACCATGGTCGGTGAGTGCTCCCTCTGTTCTTGTCTCGGCCCTCAGTCCCTTTATTATATTTTTTCTCCTCTCCACTTTACTGGAGAAGGAGTAAGAGAGCGGCTGTGTGGAGTTTAGTTGCTGGATCGGGCCAAACTACGACACACCTCTACTCTGCTCTCATGAGACCCCACCTGGAAAATACTACGTTCAGCTCTGGAGTCCCCAGCACAAGAAGGACATGGAGCTGCTGGAGCAGGTCCAGACGAGGGCCACGAAAACGATCTGAGGGCTGGAGCACCTCTGCTATGAAGACAGGCTGAGAGAGTTGGGGCTGTTCAGCCTGGAGAAGAGAAGGCTCCGGGGAGACCTTCCAGCACCTTCCAGTGCCTAAAGGGGGCCTACAGGAAAGCTGGAGAGGGACTTTTTACAAGGGCATGTAGTGATAGGACAACGGGTAATGGCTTTAAACTGAAAGAGGGGAGATTTACATTAGATATAAGGAAGAAATTTTTCACTCAGAGGGTGGTGAGGCACTGGAACAGGTTGCCCAGTTGTGGATGCCCCATCCTTGGAAGTGTTCAAGGCCAGGTTGGATGGGGCTTTGGGCAACCTGGTGTAGTGGAGGGTGTCCCTGCCCGTGGCAGGGGGGTTGGAACTAGATGATCTTTGAGGTCCCTTCCAACCCAAACCGTTCTATGATTCTATGATTCTATAACCGTCCTGCCTAGTTAGGAAAGTGATTTTTTTTTTTTTTCTGTTCTGGGATGTCCTTGAGTGTATTTGGGCATGAAAGATCCTTTTATTTTTTCTTTATTTTTAATTGTTTTTCAATGTGGCTGATGCTATTACTGTATTTCAGCCTGATAATGCCAGCACTGTCTGTTCAATAATTCTACCTTTACCATTAAAATTATGTCAGCTTGTTAGCCATGAGGGATGGATTGGGTGTTCCAGAGCACAGCAAGTTGAGAAAAAAAGTGCTTTTCAGGACAATGTGTGAATAATATGAGCTTCAGGGATATGCTCCACTTCAGACTCTAAGAAAGGGATGGAAGAGAAGAGAAGGCTCCGGGGTGATCTTATAGCAACTTTCCAGTACCTAAAGGGGGCCTACAGGAAAGCTGGAGAGGGGCTTTTTACAAGGGTGTGTAGTGATAGGACAAGGGGCAACGGATTCAAATTGAAAGAGGGGAGATTTAGGTTAGATGTAAGAAAGAAATTCTTCCCTCTGAGGGTGGTGAGGCACTGGCACAGGTTGCCCAGAGAAGCTGTGGCTGCCCCATCCCTGGCAGTGTTCAAGGCCAGGTTGGACGAGGCTTTGGGCAACCTGGTGTAGTGGAGGGTGTCCCTGCCCATGGCAGGGGGGTTGGAACTAGATGATCTTTGAGGTCCCTTCCAACCCAAACCGTTCTGTGATTCTATGATTCTATGGAAGGTGACTGCTCTGTGTATTGGAGTAACCAGAAGACACACAAGCTCGAGAAGTGAGTGCTGGGGATAAATAAGACATAGCTGTAAAAGAGAATAGGAGAAAATCATCCCTATGTGCAGAGATGGCAGTCAGGAAGAGAAACTAGAGCAACTGCACTCAATCTGAAAACAAGTGAGTAATCTGACAGGAAGTTGAGGAAACAAATAGCTAGGAAGTTGAGTAAGCTGTTCATTCCCAGGTGAGGTACGTTAGGTGGTCACTAGGTAAAACCTGAACCACCTGAGCTAGGGACTTGCCAGTTTCTTTCTGTAGTGATGATTGTCAGCTTCTGGCTGGTAGCGATCTATTCGCCTAGCTACCAGGGCTCCAGTATTGACCAGAACACGCAAAAACATCACTCTTTGTGAACAGGTAACTGATCTGAGAGAAGTGCATTCAGGCTCCTTGAAGTCATTGCTGTAATGAGAAAAAGACACCTTGTTTCAAAGGAAAACTGTGCCATTGGCACCTCAGTGCAGAAATGAAGTTACAGAGAGATGCTGATAGAAAATTGTCCAGGCTGTGAATGAGAGTTTTAGAACCTCTCTTGGCTTCATCTCGAGGCTGGATTATTTGGGCATGGGCTTCAGGACATGCCATGGTATTTCAGCTTTGCTGCTGTGAACATCGCAGTCCCTCCAGCCCTTTTTGGATGAGATCCTTTGTTTTTTCTTACTGTTACCCTCAAACAAAACAAAACATGCACTTTTCTGATGACTGATTTTTTTTTTTTATCTGTTCAGGAGTAACTGTGGTAATCATGAATCCCTTCCTCCTAAGAAGTGTCAGAGAATAAAGCTATCTGAGAAGCAGAGCTTCACTCACTAATTTTTCTCCTTTCCTCTATGAACTCAGTTTTGGCCAATTAGAGTTGGTTAGAAAGTTTTAAGACAGAAATATCTTTACATACACTTATTATAAAACCAGTCAAATCATCCTTTCTGAGCTGCTGATACCCCAGGCTGTTCTACTGGAACTGCACTTATTGACATCAAGATGTGAGAACCTCATATCAAAAAGGATGTAGAGAGACTAGAAAGGGTCTAGCTGAGGGTGATCAAGGTGATGGTCAGTGACACATGACCTATGAGGCCTGTTTTGTCCAGCTGAGAGGAAGGTGTGGTGGTGTCTAACAGTAGCCAACAAACTTTTTAAGGACGTTTATGAAGAGGACAGATTCTGTTCCTTTTTGGTAGAAGTAAACAATATGTAAGAAGCCACAGCCACATTGTGTAGGGAAGTTCATGTCGGACATCAGGAAAAGTTTCATCTGAAAAAGGTGATGCAACTGGGGTTCAGGTACCAGACCAGCAGGGAATCTTTGCCATTGGTGATTTTCAGGACAAAGCCGTTGCCAACCTGATCCAGTGTTGAGGATAGACCAAATATGTTGCAATCAGTGACCACGCCAACTGGCCCATTAGTGCACTTCGAGTATTACATCTAATCTGTGCCATCCCCATCACCTCTCCCCAAGGTTTTTATTATCTCTGTCTTCCTTCTCTAGGGAAGATAGTGGAATCTGCCATGTGCATAGTGCTGAAAACTACATAGATCTATGGACTGCATGTTCCGATCACTCCCATTGACTTCTTTGTCCCCATGATCATTGTCACAGTGCTCTGCCTAATAAATGACTGCCGTCTCACCAAGGGGCAGCTGTCTTTGAGGAAGCCAAACAGAAGCAGAGGAAGATATGAAGACATCAAGCTCGACACAGATACTCACAGGAACAACAGAAGGCAAAAAATATCAACAAAACATTGTGTAAGAAGTCAAGAGAAGATACATGAATGTGTATGATCTCTCAAGTATGTCGAGACCTTGCATTTCACAGTGACAGTAGCTTTAAGACACTTGAAGAGCAAATGTAAACAGCCATTCAAAACATTTTGCTCTCTCAGTGTTTTTATGCCCTTTCTTAATTTGAATTTTAACTTAGTATTGCAAAAAAAAAAAATGTTTTCTGGTTTTCTCCATCTTGTTTGCATTTTAATAGGGAGAGGAAAAGACCTATGGAGCTACCAGGGCCTGATGTGATCAGCTTGTATTATAGTCCCTTCTATAACCATATCTAACCAGTCTCAGTCCAGCTGTTTCCTCACCAGGTCACTTGATAACTTGAGAGACCACATGCCTGCAGTCCTTTGTCCAGCACAAGTATCTGCCCAATAGTTTTGTTCCTCTACAAGCATTTTCTCTGCTTTCTGCAGCACTCCACATATGGTCTTCATCCTGAGGCTGGTCCAACAATTTCTGGCATCTAAAGACCATCTGGTAATTGGATAAAATGGTAGCTGGTTTTTAATAACAACATTCTAATTCTGAGATTTTAACCAAGGGCTACCTCAACCACTATATTCAACACATACCCATTTTTTTATCTCCTTTGTCCTCAAAATTGCTACCTATGCCAGCTTTCATTTTTGAAATATTGAGGATCATCATTATAACTACCTAAACAAGTTCTCTGCTTGGGCAGACACATGGTGTGGGAGCTGTAAGCCATTCCTCTGTCTGGCAGTGATTACCAGGAGAAAGAAAACTGCACACTTCAAACATAGAAAACTGTCTCATGCTGAACAACTGAAAAATATAAAATAGGCTACTCACTATAGGGCTCGAGTGTCCCCATAGGTCACACAATATCACTTGTGTGATAATGTGGGGATATATACCTGGCAATCCTGCCTACTAAGAAGGTTATGAATAACAATGCCCTAATTTATGAAAATAGTCATCAGTTATAGCCTGTTGAGAAAATACCACAGAAATGTCTGGTTCATATTACCTAGACACATTGACTGTCAGACTTATAGTGATCTGAAACATTTTCCCTCAGTTCGTTGAGGACACCCAAAAAAGGACAAATTGAATCTAGGCAGTTCTTCCCTGTTTCAGAGGACTATGGTTCACCTCTTGCTGTGTTGTCTCATTCAGACTGTGGCAACAGATGGAAAAGTGCCACTGGATGCAAAAAGCAGAGTCTTGGTCTCCTCACTCATTTTCCCCTTTTACTTCAAATCCGAAGACTCTGAGATGTATTGTCCTTTCTCCCTATAATGAGACCTGATGTTAGATTCAGGCTAGCCATCTTTTCTTTCTTTCTAGGGAATGTGGAGTCCTTTGTCTTGCTCCCTCTCTCTCCAGGTTTTCCAGTCCCTGCTGGGTAATAGTCTATTGTGGCCAACTTGTTAGACTTTTCAGTCACTATATTCCACAATATGAAAACCAAGCCAAATGCCTGATTAAGTAGCATTAGATGGTTTGAGCTGCACTTCAGCATGTCCCACTGGAGCAATCCCTCACCTAACAGCATGCGGCTTTTTTGCCCAGGGTCCCTGGCAATCCAGAGGGACACTGTTAATAGTGTTTCTCAGGCAGTCCTCTCTTGCTTCTGAGCTCTGGTTTTGTTTAACGCGTTGTCTCACTCTCATTTCCTGATTCCTCTTGTCTGCTTGTGTCATGGTAGTGTGTGTTCTTGACATGCTGAATGGTGTTTGGGGCAGAGAGGCTGCTGTGGAGCTCTGGTGTCCCCTGGGCAGACCTGGTGTACAGGGTCTTCCAGGCTGTCCACATCTTGATAAGGATCTTCATCTTGAGTTTTGACATAAATCCTATCATCCACAGCCTCTTCTCTTCTCATTTCAATAGTTCCTGCCAAGATCTGGTCTGTTGCTGAGGATGTGAGCTTATGCTCAGCTGGGCTGCACAAACGCCTGTTAAATGTAAATGGAGATTGTCTTACTTCTCTGTAGACAGTGTTGGGGATTTTCTGACATTTATTTTCTTCACAACTTCTGATCCATAGTTCTGTAAACCAAGTCATGAGATATCAGATTCTTCATAAAGGCAGAATTGAATGGGCAAGAAAGGATTAAACTTGCAAACGGGCTTCTAGTATTTGTGTTTTGAAGAATACATGACCTTATCTAGAGTGAGAGTCGCACCTAATAGCAATACGTATTGAAGCTTCCTTGCTAACTGAGAAGTACTTAAACATTTGTTGATATTCACTTCATGGGTGAAAAGGAGACAGGGATTGGCTTTGACCCAGCAGCTCTCTTAATCTCTTCTCTCTCTCAAAGGGTGGATGCTGACATTTCTTTTTGAACAAATACTAGAAACTCCTGCAGAACTGAAAAGCCAAAAAGCTTGTGCTTCACATCACAAGGGCTTAACACATCCCTTTGTGACAAGAACATCAATACATTTCTGAGAAGGAATTTCAGGGAGCCTGAAGTTAGTGTTAATGTTCAATAAACTTTCAGACTCTGACACCAAGGCCCAGTCCTTGCTAGCCTGACTTCATCCTTGTTTTCTGAGTCCTGCTCTGGTGGTGATTACAGGCAGATAGACACATCATCTTATTCCCATCATCGAAACAGAAAAGATCTGCAAAGATGCTGTTCTGTAAACAACTGGGCCAAGTTGGTCTGGCTGAGAAGTATAAGTTCAAAGAAACTAAGAATGTAGAATAAATTGATGTTTTCAAAATGTAGGTTGAAGCTTGAAGCTTGATATCATCCTCACTTGAGTTAATATTCCTGAAGATTGAGTTCCTCTAAAAGGGAAGAAGTTGTCTTAACTCATGTTATGTTAGCATGGGACCACAACAAACATCACCATGTTCTGTTTTGGGCCTGCTAATCAGGTCTTCAGGGCAATGTTGGTGCAACAAGTTGAGAACTTGCCCTTACCTGGCAGGCAGATCATGTTTCACTTATAACTGAAGAGTTGCTTCTGATAGCAAAGGCTGTGTCCATCTCAACCAATCATAGAGTGTGATTAATCAACTTATTCTAAATGCCTGTTTTAAGATGAGATTAATCTATTCTAGTGACTAGAGTCATTAAATGTCACTGAGTACAAAGAAGTTTAAAGGGGATAGCTCAGACGTAGCTATTTACATTTTGGCAGATTAATCTCATTCTTAGTGGCCCAGAGCCTTTTAACTTGTAGACTAAATAGTTTTCAGGGACACTATGACAGTATTATGTGGTTTCACCAGTGGTTTCTCCTTAGAGCAGAATTTGGTCTGGTTTTGATGCTGGGAAAGCTAATGAAGCATATTCTATTTGTTTGGTTCCCTGATGAGTAATTATAAAAACATTTTTAAGCATGCTGTTTCTATAAGCTGCTAAAGACACATCTAGTCACCTTTTAAAATGCACACTTCCATGAGAAGTGAGCAGCTGGGTAGATTCTTACATGCTTGAGGTACCTATTGTTGGAGCCAGTCTCTGACATTGATGAAATAACATCGGGATATTTTTAAGTTTAGCAACAAGCATACACAAAAGCTTAAAAACTTACTTGGAATGGTAACTTGGACTCTGTGTTAAAATGGGAAGTTTATGAAGAACTGTTAAAGCCGGTATAAAGCACCTGCTAACATGAGTCAGGTCACAGAAGTCGATTCTGCTCTTAGGATAGTCAGGATAGCATGAAGTGACAGAAAGAAATTGGACATTTGTGTTCATAACATTAATTCAGCATTGTGATTCTGGCTGATCTCTGTGGGTGACTGAGGTTCTCCAAAACACCACCTTATCCTGCCTACCACACAAAACCTCTTCCAAGTCCTCTGTAGAGGAGTCCCGTGATCTCCCTTCTCCTCTCCATAATGGGTAAGGGTGCTCTCCTGCCCACACAAAAGGGCAGTGTAGGAAGTTCTTGTTCACCTCCCCAGTGTCACCCAAGGTTTGGTGAGATTAAATTTTCTGCAGGTATAGATTCACACTATGAACAGGAAAGAGCTGTTATTTGCTGTTATGGGAATGAAGAGGAGCACCAAAAAATGTCAGCATACAGGTTTGAAGGTTAATCTCTAGAAGAGGAAAGACTTGATACTGTCTGCATTACTGATGGAAAAATAAAACATCTTAACCTCTCCATCAGACAGATGGAGATAGTTCAGTGTGGTGTTTCATCCTGATCAGTGAGTGACATGGGATATAAATCCTAATTTTTCTTGGAAGCTTTTAAAGGTAGCTGATGGGTAAACAGTCACTTCTTTTGTTCCAAAGCCCCAGACTGGTGCTTAGCCCTCGCTCAAAACGATCAGGGTTAGATTGCTCAAATATCTTGCAATCAGACATGACCTCTTGTGAGCACAAAGCCTGGAAAGCACTGTTGTGTCAGGCATGCCATGACAGACTGTAGGCACCCCTACAGGAGATCAAACGTAGTGCAACATATCTGCCTGTTACATATACCTCTGGGCACGATCACACACGACAGCGGCAAGAATTTGCATGGAGTTTATTGCTGTTACTATAGCCCAGATTAAATACTTGAACATATGAGGTTGTACAAGGTATGAAATATAATCATCTACAAAGTCCAGAGGAAACCAATACAGCAGCAACTGTGACTGCCTGTAAGGCAAGGTTTACCTTATTCCATATATTTACCAGGGAACTGAAATTGTCTGAAAAAAGGCAAGGAACCCAGTTTGCGAATCATAGATTTCTAGACCTTTAGTGACGGTGTCTCTACTCAAAACTGGAGCTGAAGAACTGCACACAGAGTGAAAACAGTGAGGGCCAACAAGAGAGAAGGGAGACAGGGAGATTTATTTTCTCATCCTCTCTGAGACATGTCCACTTTCAAGACTCTTGTGGACAAGCAGCAGAAGGGGTCACTCTGCAGGAGGATCCAACCTCATACCAGTTATGATATGGGGGAACATGCACTTCACAGGGTCTTTGATTGTGCTACTATGCCTACCTTTTTGCACTTCCTTCAGGATTTCGATGCTGTACAGCCATTGCCATACTCTGCAGCTAGGCAGAGGTAATAACTCCTACATTTTAAGGTAGGAGTTATTTTGCCCTGACCCTCTGCTTGCTTTTATTTCAGGCTCCAGTTAGGGCTGCAATCACAATATTCTCCTAAACTTGAAGGGGCATTGCTGAGCCAAAACTCCTTAGTGGTACTTGTCCTGTCTTGCACTCGTGCCTGTCACTGTTCCCATCACAGTGATATGGTGTTGGCCATTAACGACGTATCATCTGTCCTAACCGCCTTGGCACAAGAAGGGAGAAAAAATGCACCTGTGGCTTTGCAGATTGCATGCAGATGCATCTGTCCTAAATGCAGTGCTCCCCAGGCTAACGCAGTTTCCCTTAGCATCTTCCATCATACCTTCATAAACACGATGGGTGGGTATCCATATGGAGACCCTGCCCAAAACTCGCATAAAGATTGCGTGCATTCCTGTACTTTAACACCACTCTCACACACTTGCCTATACACTGAGATAGTCACAAACCTGAGTCTAGCTGGAATATACCAGTATATGTTCACACAGCCCTGCTCACAGGAGTAAGCTTCATCTTCTATGCTAAAGTGCTACAATATCCTTTGTATGATCTTTGTTTTTACAGAAGTCCATGGAGCAACCACATTGCTGCCTGCTTTTTTCACAGTTTCCTTCTTGTGACCCAGGAAAGAAATGGACTCTCACTTCCCACGTGTCACAAGCAGGGCCTGGTATCAGGCTGGTGTCATTTTCTAGCACACAATGCTTTGTCAAACCCAGGTGAGGAATCTTGTTCATGGTAGGTAGGCTCCTGAAGAGCCCTGGAAAAACCCTTGGACTGAAGAAGAGATACTTTCTGAGAGACACAGGAAATTCTCAGCCCTTTGGTGATACCAGTCAATAACCAGAATGGTTATCAAACAGACAATGTAAGTGTGGAGATTTAAGTGCTGGGATTTTTTTATGGCATCCAAACACCATCCATCCAGCACATTCCAATCTCTCTTTTTTTTTTTTTTTTTTTTTTCCTGCAGGCATCCTCAGTTGCTAGCTGGCCTGTTTTGCACTGCCAGGGATTGCAAGCCATTGAAGTAATTTTAGAAGTGGAACATGACATATTTGTTAGGCAAAAGAGTAGTTTGCCACCATCTTTCCCTTTTAAATGGCACCCATAAAGCCAGCCAGACAGGAGAGTTTGGTAAGACACAGATTCGGAGCCACCTCCCAGAAGTGGTCAGAAAAGTAGAGGGGACATTTAGCTATAGAATACAGGTTTACGAGGTACACGCACCACATTGTATGTGTTCAACCCTGGTGCATCAAAGCCAGGAGACAAACCCTTGCGATCAAATGGATAAAAGTTAAAGAGCTGCCCATTTTGGGTCTCCAGTGAGATAGAAGCAGAGCCCAGCTGCAGAACGCATGGGAACTCCTTGTCAAAAACAACTTGGAAAACACGATCTTCCAGGTGATGGAGCTTGATTGTCCGGTACTTTTCAGGAATCAGTTCCTCCACATGAGGCCCAAACTGCTGCATGACCAGCACCCCACCAGGTCCAACTTTGATCTCATAGAAAGTCAGATTAGAATAGGTATAGTAGCCAACATAAGGACCTGGACTTGGAGGAGGAATCAAACTTTTCTCTGCCTCTCTGAATGCCGTCTCCATGGCAGGAATAAGATACTCATATGTCTGAGTCACAATATCTCCACCCTGAGGCCTGGGTCCTGCCATCAGCACAATGAAGCTCAGGCGGAGTTTGGGGATAAGGGAGAAGGTAGCCGAATAACCATCAAGGTCTCCGTCCTTTCTAATTACATCATATCCCAACTGCTCGTTAATCTCCCAGGGTGTGCCGGTCTTGTTAGCAAAGTATTCAGTGGAGCACTTAAAGAGAGGGGTCAGCATCGTCTTCACTGTGTCAGGCTCTAGGAGTCGACGGTGGTAGGTGCCTAAGAAGACCATTGCCAGCTTGGCAAGGTCAGCAGCTGTGGAGTACATCTGGCCAGAAGGCCTGTACCAGCCAAGGTCATAGAGAGGGGCTGGCCGCCGGCTGCCGTAGAAACCCACAGCCATCTGAGAGCGGATCGGTGGAGTGATGTCAAAGCCAGTGTCCTCCATGCCCAAGCGGTCCAGGATGTTCTCCAAGATCCAGCGCTGATATTGCCCCTCAGCGGCATGGTCAGCTAGCACGTGTGCCATTAATGAGAAGGCCAAATTGCTGTAGTGGCATCTGAAAAGAAAGAGGAATGTATCTGGGTTAGCCTTGCCTCAGTGATGCAGCGTGGTTGTGACTATGCAAGAACAAGGGCTAGGTCTCTGTTCTCTGGGGGAGAACTGTCATTTTTTCAGGTGATATGCTAAAGAGAGAGGAGAGGTGAAAGAGGGACAGAAAAACTGAATGTTGTTGCCTTGATTTGTTGTTAAATCAAGAAAGAGAAATTTCTTATGGGAGTATCAGCAGATCTATTTAACTTCTATGTATAGAAAGAGAGCTGGAGATGGAAAAATAAAATAAAAAACCCACCTTTATATAAACCCCAACATATCTGCATATCCTGACTCACTGTTTATAATTGTTCACAGAATAATATATTCATTCTTTTTAAGAGCAGAGTTCAGAGTTACAGGTACTTACCTTAAAGGTCTCAAAATCCCAGGTGAGTCTCTTTGGAGATTTAACATGGCACAATCAGTTAAGCACCTAAGCTACCTTAAGATGGTAAAAGCACTTAAAAAGCACTTAAAAGTCTACAAAGCAGCATCCAGCAATGTTGAGTCATTAAAGACACAGGAGTGCTTGAGTCTTTAATACCCATAAAGTGATTTAAGTCTTTATACTTGAATGAAGTTTAATGACATGAAGACATGAATGGGCAACTTTTTTTCAAACACATTTTCAAAATTAGTGAGGTTTTCAAGCTTGTTTGGTTGGGTTTTTTCATTGTGTGAAGCCACACATCTTCCTGAGGCCCATTTAGATCATAAATTTAGCACCACTTCAACCATTTCCAGCCCATCTAGCTGAATTAAAGCATGATAAGTGTGTATATAGATATTTCTACCCAAAGAAAAATTACATTGTGGATCTAAAATTTATACCTGAAATAAAGCTGAAGTTCAACATACACAGAAGAATATGTTAAAATTTCTATATCGATGAATGGGATTTTTCTTTAGGAAGATTCATCTGTTACCTGTGAAGTATATCCAGGACAGGGAGACAGAGCTGAAACTATCAACATGTCAAGTAATAAGGTTGAGAGACTACTAGTGGATGTCTTCGTGTGTCTTAATGGTGAGCATAATATAAACACCAAAGAAGATTATGGTATTAAAGTCTTAAAATCCTTTAAGGAACATCTATCGTAACCTCCTACATGACATCAGACAGAGCTAACACAAGGTTGCCATGATCAAGCTATTGAGTTTTCTAAGAGTTTTCTAAGCTTGCGGACTTCAAGTCATGGTGAATCCTAGGCAAATTATTTCAGAATGTAATTCTATTCCTTAAAAATTTAGCAAAACTAGGAAGTTTTTCCCAGTTAGTCTGAATCCTTTCCTTTACCTGCTGTCTGCTGTATCCTGTTCATATTTTTGTGTGTTTGCAACTCAAGTAATAGACTTTTAAATTGTAACAAACATTAATAGAACTTATAGATAAATTAGAGACGTGAATGTTTACAGACATAGTGTGATTTTAAGTGAAATCTATGATGGTTTAAACTGATTAACATGCCCTTCCACTTTTGAAAATCTGCATCCTTCACAATTTAAGGCTCGTTGGACCTAACTATAGCAGTTTAATTTACCTCATCTAGGCTTCTCACTCAGGCTCTATACACATTAAAAAAAATTCCTGGTGCCTCCAACAGTCACTCTTTCCAGTCTAAGACAGGCGTGTGGGTAGAAGGCAGGGGGATTGGAACTAGATGATCTTTGAGATCCCTTCCAACCCGAACCATTCTATGATTCTATGATTCTATTGATGAAGCTCCCTTTAGAAATGGCTGCCTTTTATCCATTGGCCATGGAGACTGCAGGTGGGGTTAATATCAGTGGAGAACTCAAACTCAGACCAAAAGCTCATAAGAGAATATATCTGACCTGGTTCCAGGATCAGCAACCAAGACATCATCTTTCAGGAGAGCTAGAGCGTCTTGTGTATTGCCCTTCCACAGCAGGTTGGTAGATCGCAGCCTCCTGGGCAGACCTGTGTCATGGAAAAGAGAAGTTAACAATTTGAGACAAATCATGATCCAGGAACCTTTGAGTCTGGTGAAGAGTGAGCAAGATTCAATGGCAAGATGGAAACAACAAAGGTGCACACGTGATTTATACACATAGCAAATGTACTGCAAGGACCTGTTCATACTGGACTGCAGGACACAGTATTCAAGTCACAAACCACTAAGTCTTGACGTCCTGGTTTCATCTGGGACGGAGTTAGTTCTTCTTTTTAACAGCTAGAAGAGCTCTGTGTTTTGATTTTAGTCTGGGACTCGTTATGAGACGAATGCTGACAGCGCACTGATGTTTGTGGTTGGCACTGAGGTCTCAAGGGCTTTCCAGCTGCTGTGTTCTTGCCCGTGTGCAGGAGCACAACAGGCTAGGGGGGAGCATGGCTGGGTCAGAGGGTGGGTCCACAGCTCCCCTTATGATTTGAATTTAGACTTAGGATTGAGGGCCAAACTGGACAATAAAGTATTCCATATCATGCAGTGTCATGTCCAGTATAAAGATGAGGGTTAAATGGAAAGAAGGGCTTTTACTCTTCCGAGGCTCTCACTCTGGGCCTCTCGGAGTGCTCTCTCCCTCTCTCTCTCTCTCTCTCTCTTTGGGCCTCTTGCTTATCCGGGATTGAGGTGTTGGGACTTATCTCTTTCAGGATCTTTAGTCTGGGGTGGGACTGGCCTTGGTCAAGGGGTGGTAAGCAATTACAATGTGCATCACTTGTTTGTATATATTATTATAATTATACATATGTATATATTCATACAGTAGTAGTAGTAAATTGTTCTTATCTCAACCCACGGGTCTCTTTCCCTTTTCCCATTTTATTCTCTTCTCCATTCCCTAGGGATAGGGGAGGATGAACGAGCAGCTGTGTGGCATTTAGTTGCTGGTTGGCCCAAAGCACGACACTTGGTAATGTAAGTCCTGCCCCAGCACCAGCTCTGGGTTGCTACATTTCAGTAAAAATACCTCGGTGAATGATTAAAAAACCCTGTATCCTCAAGTGCATATTGGGTGTTGGGGAAATCCCTGTCTGTATTTCCATGTGACTGTATTCCCGTGACTACAAAGGTGTACAACAGCCCTTTTAAACAGGTTTTTGTTCTTTAAGCCTCTATACAGAGGGCTTGAACATCTCTAAATCATGCCAGGCTTGGCCTAAAGTATGTTTAGCTTCTTTTTTTTTTTTTTTTCCCAGCTTTAGCAACATTTATTCATCATTTCTGAATGCAGAAATACTGAAGCTCTTTTCACTTTGAAGTCCACAAATCAGAACATGGATTCCCTAAAAGCTTTTGGGCAAGACTTTTTAAAATGTCACAGCTTCTTTGCACAGGATCTACAGCTCGCCAAGTCCAGAACTTGGATTACATCTGGAGTGAAATTCTCACTGCAGTTTACAGCTGACTTTGATTTAGAGGTTAGGAAAAAATCAAGAAGGATGCATGATAGAAAAATGACTTGCAGTCATCTGTTCAGTGGGCATGTGCTTAATCATGGCATAGCTGAATGAGGCCCTATTCTGTTTTAGCAGCAACACGTTTTTCTCAATTGGCCTGACCTTAGAATTTGAAAGGGAACTAGAACACTTTTTCTGCTTCTGTTTTGTGGTTATTTGTGCAGCTTAATGACTACATGAGAGATGCAGCGAGCATCTTCCAGTAAACAATGTGCTCCTTCATTTCCTACTTGCCACAATGGCAGCAAAGACGATGTTGCACCACGGGGAGAGCTCACCAGCACCACACCAGCAGTGCAGTGTCTCTCTTGAGGTTCCCTAGAAATGATAAACCAGAGGATGTGTGAGAATAACAGAAAATCCAGTCATTGATTTATACCTCATAGGCTGCTAACTGATGTGACAAGCATGCTGTTAATAATTTACAGTAGCATCTCATACTGTCATTCATACATATTTGAAAATCACAGTCTTAACAAGCTGGAACTTCCCTCTAGCAATGTACCACCAACTGTTGAGGAGAAAATCCTTTGGAGTTTCTTTTGTAATATGTAAGGTAGAAAAGCCCAGATAATGAGGATATATTATAGATCAGTTTCCACTGCAAGAATTTACATTAAAAACACTTCACAATACATCATGCAGTGGCTTTGATCTTGAAGCTAAGTAGAACCTCTTCCTTTTTGGCTTTTGCCAGACAAAAAAATTAACATGTGACTTCAACATTAATTTGGTTCTCAGTTGGGACTTTGAAACTGTGCTGCTTCTTCTGCAAAATTGTCAGGGTTCAAGCTTGTTGGTGTGCCTTACTAGTGCGGTCTGGGAAACTTGGGACACATTCTAAAAAAAAAAAAAAAAAATTATTTAGGAACATAAAAGGAGCTAAGCAAGGGCACGAATCCAGCACAATGATGGAAGCAATGGAATGGCCTCACATTACAAGCAATTATGCTATGACCAGGTACACTTTTGACATATGCTCCCTACAAGTATTTCTAGGGCATACCTCACACCTCACTAGGTGACAGGGAACTGCAGCAGAGCTGGGAGCTCCTGCAAGAAGCAGCCAGACCAGCTTTGGGTGCTCCTGTAAGTCATGAGGGGACCAGGCAGAGTTGATGCCCCTGAAGACATTCTCAGGCTGGCTACAGCAAGACCTTGTCTGCAGGCAGAAGGGCTGGGCAGGGTTGTGCACACACTTTTCTTTCTGCCTCCTGCTGCCACTGGCCACTTTGGGTTGTTTGTCTGTTTCCTTCCAGGTTTCAGTTACAGCTTTCTTTTTTGGAGAACCCTTATTTTGCTATTGGCTTGCTTCAGGTGATGCTGTACCCTGTTCTTAGGTATTGCAATTTGCTTACATGCTATTTCAATCTTAGTTCCTAATTTTAGAGCATTTATTCCAATCTAGAATAATGTGGGTGCTACAGAGTTTAATCAAAATGCCATATGAGATATCAGCACAGTCTCTTCAGCCATTAAATTCTGGAATCTCTGAGTCAAGTATTAGCAGCTTTATTTCTGAGAAAGGTTAGTGTTCTCCTGAGTCCTGTGAGCTCCTTCTACTTTAATGTAGAGTCACCCAATTATGAAGCTAGTAGCAGATTAATACTAGTCTTCTACCAGCAAGTACAAAGCTATTAATAGCTCAGGAATCCCAGATCAGGAACAACACTGGGAGCTAAATTTAGCTCAGCGGTCAAGGTCTGTCTGTTCAAAGCAAAGAGGTTTGATGTCACATTGACCCTCAACTCTACATCTCAGATAAAGCTGTTACACAACTGGAGCCTGATTTCAGGTCATGCTCCTGCATTGAAAGAAATACATACCCGCCTTGCACAGGAAAAACAATTCCCCAGCCCACGGTGCAGCTTGGCCCCTCTCCTAGCAGGTGACCTGGACAAGAGTTTCCTTTTAGCACTTAATGAAGCTGCTGACACCTTGCTTCCGAGTGTCCTGCCTGACCTCTGGGAAGGGCAAAGTTCCAGGGTCCATACTGGGAAACAGCCTCAACAGCAACCTTTCATATCTCTGGCATATGGTCTCTTCTCTCTGTGGTCTCTTTCAAGTGGCATAGTGGTGGGCAGGGGGTAAAGCAGGTAGAAATGTTGTCTCACCTGAGAGCTGGCTGGCCATTCTGCGCAAGGTAACAGCTGATGGCTTAAGTGGCGTTGAGCCTTTTTCCAAAAAAATCAGCCCATCTGCTGTGTATCTCTGTTCTGATTCCTTGAGCCTTCCCAGAGGGTTCTTAATAACAAAGTTCTGGGCATAACGCTCAAACGGGTCATCAAGAGATGTGACTTTTCCTTCCTCCCACATCTTGTACAACATTATGGTGGGAAAGATCTTGGAGACACTGGCAATTCTGTCAAGGAACAAACATTTATAGAAATTCAGCATTAAGAAACTCATGAATCAGAAGGAAAATGGTCAGTATGTGAGGTCACTCAACTGACCCACTGCCTGTAGCTTTACAGGCAACACCTTTGCTAATTCAGACAGGCACGGCTAAAATGCAGGTAAGAAGCTTGAATTAATATTCTGAACTCTGGCCTTTATGGACTGCAACATAACCCTCAGTAGTATCTCCTCAATAGTGCAGTGGGTTATAGAACTTTTTCTGTTCTCTTACCATTCATAAAATGACATATTTTGTGAATTATTCCTTAGTAAATACCATAACAACTTGTAAGTAGTTTATTGGAATTTTAAGGTTAAAATGCCATAAAGTTTTACATTTCGTATTCAGACTTGCTCTTTGGGTAGTTTCAGAACAGAGTCAAATTTACAACAGGTCTTCTGGAATAGGACTCTGGTTCTATTTTGTTGCTTTCTGGGAACAGGGCCATGATTAAAAGGGATGGGGGCATTCATACTGTGCGGCTAGAGGCGAAATTCTTGAACTGGAGTAAGGCGGCCTAGAGTGAAAGCATTTGCTGAGAATGCTTTCATTAATGAAGAATTAGAGCCAGAGGTTCAAACATGATCAGATACTGTCGTAGTTCTGATGATAAATGATGCCAACTGGCAATAAAGTTTTTTGAAGGAGTCTCTGTGGTGCAGTCGGTTAGTGTGTTCGGCTGTTAACCAAAAGGTTGGTGGCTTGAGCCCGTTCAGGGACAGGTTCCCTTTTCCCTGCCAATGGCAGCGGGGTTGGAACTAGAAGACCACTATCGTCCCTTCTGACCCAAACCATTCTATGATTCTGTAAGAAATAGCATGAAGTCACCTATGCAGGGATTTTACCTGAATAAATTCTGAGGACAGCATTTGATAGTCAGAGTGCAACCCATATGCTTCGTATATAGCACAGTTATAAATCACTGAAAAATAGATCCCTAAAGTAAGTCAACACTTTTTTTGTATTTGTTTTTGTTTTTTAACACACACTGAGAGCTTGATTCTCTCTTAATCTAAAAAATAATGGTCAATATGATTTTGGATTGACTGGGAAAACAAATAAACATACAGGTCTACTTTAAAAGTTCAGTAGATACTCTTCCCAAACCCCACTTTTTGCTAGACTGTTTTGTTTTGGTTTTTTTGCCTATGGCATTGTCTCCTCACTGTTCACAAAATCTTTGCTAGCTCTCAGTCTTCATATTTGTGCCCTAGGCGTCCTCAAATCATGGAGACATTCCTGTGTAAGGAGCAGTATGTTTCCAGGTTCTTCAGGACGGTCACTGCTATTCTAATTCAAAATATTGTCAGATCAAAATAAAAAACCAGAAAATCCAAAGTAAACAGCTCAATAAGCCACAACCATATGATAATTTAGGGACTAGCTGAAGCACTGTCTCACAAAGTTTCAGTGTAACCCAGAAGAAGTTTCTGCAGTGGACCTGAACCAGTAGAAGATGCAGTGTGTGACAGTGACTCTATTCCCAAATATCAGATCTACGTATGTGTATCTGCTCTTTTTCTAGCTCTCATGCCTGAGATACATTTATCTCACCTGTAAATAGTGTACTCATTGGGCACCACTGAGGAGGGGTCCGAACCATTCTTCTTCCCAAAGTTGCCTGTCCAGAGCACAGTGTCATTGTAGATAACGATGGCAGACATGGCAGGGAGACCAGAGCTATGAATCTTTTGGCGCAGCATTATATCTACCTGAAGAATGATGGGAAATTATGAACTTCCAAATGAAGAGTCTTATAATGCATCTAGTCTGTAACAGGCAGTAGAACACCCAGACCATCAGCCCTCCTTACTTCCAAGCACTTGAGAGTGATTTTTTTCAAATGTGTTTCGGCAAAAGAAAATATTTTAACTGTACTGTTCCTTTGAATTGCTTATGTTGAATTATCCAGTGTCTTTCTTTCAGTCTACATGTCCACTCTGTAGAAGACTGTGGTGCTCATCCTTGTAATGCCTATGGTGTTTCTATGATTAAAAATGAATACTAAAACCTACTAATTGTCATATCTTCCTTTTTAAATTGTACTGTGCATATCTGTTCTTTGCACTAGTATTTTGGTTTCAAAGATGTATGAGAAAAAGATCCAGACTTTTCAAATATCACATGGCACTTTTCATGCCATGAAACATGCTAGAGTTTGGACTCTTGTTTAAACTGCAATCTGAGAAACAGCACTGAGCAACTAGAGGGCTGTGATTGCTCTTTGCTCCCTGTTGTGCTGGGGTCGTGTAGATCTAATCAGCCAGCTGTGCTGCACCCTCCTCCTGCAAGCAGAATGCATTGGTCTTGGTCTTTTACGACTTTTTCAAAGCTTTGTGATCATCATGCATAACTTATCTTTTGCACAGAAAAGTTAAGACATAAGAAATCTCTTTCCAAACCCAGGATTTGAGACGAGAAAGGCCAAGCCAAGACATGTACTCAGGGTATCTTCACTGGGAGGACTGGTGAGGTGCACTGACAGCCAGCAGTGGAAACATCCAACTTGTGCCAAGTCCTTCTGTAGTGTTTTTTTGCCCTCTCCACCCATGTGCCAGTGGTTAGGTATGTCAGCACCTCCAGACAACAGACTAGTCTCATGTCAGCAAGCATGGTCCTCCTTACAGTTTTCTCAGAGAGAATCTGGCATGTAGACTTGTCTGAACCTGCATAAAGTTTGCAGAAATACGTGATGTTCTTCTGGACTCAAGAGTCATTGAATCCAATACTCAGTGTTTGGGTTTGGCCACTAGCAATACTCTTCTGAGGAAAATGTAGGCTTTTCTGATAAGCAAAAGTATTTATCCTTAGAAATGTTTCCTTAAGCCTCACACGTGAGTGAATGTCACTCTCTTGTTTCAAGCTGCCGTGAGGTAGGAAAAAGTCCTCCCATGTATGCAATATAATCACATCTGGTACTGTCCAGAGTCCCAGTTCCAGGGTCCCTGGCCTGGCACAGGATGGTAGTTTGTCTCAGGTGTGCAAGATCTTTAGTGTGGATTTGAGTGTCCACAGACTTAGGAAGAACCTAAGCGCATCTGAAGCTACACTTCTGAGGTGCTGCCACCTAAGCCTCCTTTAAATACCCATGACTTCCTATGCATCTAATGTTCAGGTTCTTTGTGCCTTATTCCATCTGCAAAATAGGAACAGTTGCACCAGCCTACTTCAAAGAAGTGCTTGGATATTTCATTTCTGAGGAGCACAAAGAAGGGAGGTTAGATGACTCTCTGATGGACACTCAATGTTCTGCATGTTCCCCCACCTCTCTGACTAATCCTAATCGAATAATAAAATACCTCTCTACAGTAAACCCAGAAACAGCAGCAGAGACTTCATAAAAGTGAATGTGAGGTGATAGTAATTGAAATTCAGTGTAGATAAAGTGATGTGCATGCAGGAAAACAACCTAACTTCACAACACATACACAGATGGGCAGTCATCTGGTCATTAGTGCTTGGGAACAAGATCGTGGTGCTATGATGGATACTCTTATGTAAATATTTGCTCTGTGTCCTGTGGCAGAATAAAAGGTGAATCAAATAGGAGAGATTATTAGAGAAGTAACATAAAATATAGCAGAAACCAACATTTTATCACTGCAAAAATCCCTGATCCACTTGCACCTTGAATACTGTGTACAGTACTGATTTCCCGCATGTCCACAAGAGTATGCTAGAGCTGGAAAAGATTCAAAGAAGGGAAAAAGAATGTGGGTCAGCTTCTATTATGAATCATTAAGCTACTCATGAGAAAGACACAAATGAGAGTGCATATTATAGAATCATAGAGTCATGGAATGGTTGGGGTTGGAAGGGACCTCAAAGATCATCTAGTTCCAACCCCCCTGCCATGGGCACGGACACCCTCCACTGCACCAGGTTGCTCAAAGCCTCATCCAACCTGGCCTTGAACACTTCCAGGGATGGGGCAGCCACAACTTCTCTGGGAAACCTATTATATGATAGGAGTCTACAAAATCAGGATTGCCCTGTCAGAGCATGGCTGTCTTTATGGTCTGTACAGTCAAGGCAATGCTGCAGTATTTCCTCATTGCAAATAGAGCCTACCAGAACTTCAGACAGTGCTAAAATTTCAGAGATGGTATATCATGCTGAGGAAAAGCAGGTCTCTCTTTCATTCAGATGCAGGTCCCCTTCCTCTTCCCCCTCCCCTCCATTCCCTTCCTTGAAGTTACCTACAAGTAGCTTTTTAACTTTTAAATAGTGGCATGGGGAAAGTTAACAAAGCAGTAAAATAAGGAATTGGCAGTAACTGATGAATAGGAACTAGTTACAGGAGTTACCTACTTTCCAGGACATGAGAGTTGCCTAATAGTAGACAAGATGCCAAGAGCCATCATTTTGTGCTGATGTATGCTCCAGACCTTCTGATGGACAAGTAATAATGTTCCTTCATCATAGCTTATCCTTTGGATAAGATAACTGATTACTGACCTGTTCTGTATGTTCAGTGAAGGAGTTTTATATACCCATTTCTAGATTCACATGTTCTCCACTTCCTCAATTTCCCACCTCCTTCCCCAGAGACCCTCAGGGGCAAAATACATATTCTCCCCTTTACTCCTTCAGAAAAGCAGTCATAAGCTCTGTCTTCCTCTGTTCCCTTCTCACCGACCTTCTCCAATGCATCCTTTAGAATGGGGATTGGGTGGTCCAGTGGTACTGGTTCAGGATAACGGGGGCACATCTGCAAAGCTTCTGATCTCGCTTCCATTATAGATGGGCCTGGAAAACATTTCAAAGATAGCATATATGACTTGAATAGACACACTGACAAGCTTTAACCTCATCCAGCACTCAGCACTAGCTTTCTTGCTTGTGTTGACCAAAGCTGAAGAGCACTTCTGCATAAACAAAGAGACAATCTTAAATTGTTTCTATCTCACATAAAACAGGACTTGAAGAGGGCACTGTGCTGTTATTGCTTATTGCAACATGGTGTAGCACACAGGATGGACAGGAGCTGCAATAGACTTCAACTGACTCTGCAACCTGGAAGAGTAAAGAATTGGGACTACAGAAGACTCTGTAGGGTACCTGACAGTGGATTTAGATCCCATGGAAGTGCCCCACCCATGTCTAGGGGAAAGTCTGAGTATGGGTTCAGGAGCACAGAGTTGCCCCATGCATATTGTAACCCAAGAAAATGGACGTAGAAGTGAATTATGAGTGCCACCAGAAATCTAACACTATAACAACAGTTGGTAGGCTGCATATCTCGCATATTCATTGTCTTCTGAATCAGCTGTATCCTACATATGCCAGAGACAGATCTTAACTTTTTGTAGCAAGCAAAGATCTTTAAACTCAGAGAGAGATGGGAACTCTCTGACTTGGAGGCACTATTTTCCCAGTTGATCCCAAGGTGTTCATAAACACAGACTGTTTGCTCTGTAAGCTGTAATCAGAATGATTATGTATCTTTTCACCTCTCAACTGAGTATGAAGCATTAGAAATACGGAAGAGAAGAGAAGAGAAATGGCACTACGAAAACTTTGAGATGAATGGGGATGGATACACAAGATCCTGTGGCCAGCTTCTGACACTCTGTCGCAAAAGTGTAGAGTGAAATCTTTTTGGAAGTACCTCTGGCATCCTCACTGTGGATTTTGTGCCACCTTTGGGCTACTTAAAACTCTGATCCGTTTCAGTGCATATACTTCATCCTTTCACATACAATGCCTTGAGTCTATCTGTTGAGTTTTCTATAATCAACAAAAAGGAATTCTAGTGCGAACCAGGGGCTTGAGGCAATCCAAAGATCCAAGATTAGGGGAATAGGAAAGAAAGCAAATACATAGGAGAAAGCACATGGTAAGGTGTAAACCAAACCCCATTCTAACCTGGAATGGCTTTTACAATAGGATGCGAAAGAAAAAGATAGGGAATGTAAAATAAAACGTCTCCTTGGTATGTCAGTTAACCTAGGTTAATGCCAGAAGAAATGGAGCTTCTCTGGGCACCAGCAGTTACATGCTACTCCATTAACCCAATGTTCATCTCTTCTGTGTCATTGCATCAGTTAGGAGGAGGTAAATTTGTGTGCTGTTTGGGGAAATGCTTGTTGAGGGAAAATGTCCACGTGGGCAGAAAGGCACTTATTTGTCTCACAAATTTCATAGAATCATTTAAGTTGGAAAAGACTTTTAAGATCATCAAGCCCAACCATGTCAAAAAATGGCCAAGCTTAAAGACAACTACTTACTGGGCTCCACCTTGGGGAGGCTGTACTGCCACAGAAAGCAGCCTGTCATCGCAATAGACAACAGGAAGAAGAAGATGACCAACACGTGAATCCACTTCACATCCATAACAGTGAGCTTGAGGAGGCTCCGGCTGCTGGATGCGTGCTGTAAGCAGAAAAGATATGATCTCAGAGAGAGAAAAACAGCCTCTCATGCATATTAGCCAGGTGAAGGAGGCACACTACATTGGAGAAAAAAGCTACTGCAGGGACTTGGACTAATTCCAGTACTATTGCGGCACTAGAGCTAGGCATACCAGATCACATTGAAATAATTGGAACCAGAGATGACTTCTTGTCTTCCAATGAAGTTTACTAGACATTACTCTCCTTACTTTGTTGGCCATGTTGGTTCTCATAGAAGAAAACCATCAACTCCTTTCGCCTCTTCCCCTCCCTGCAGGTGAACCTCATCAGCCCAGGCTAGCAGGATTCTGTTACAGCTCTCATCTCCTCCCTTCTCAACCATCATGACTTATTGCTGGATATCTTTCCAGTCCCTTTTTTCCAGAGTCCAGCATCTGTTCATGGCAGCCACCAGCCAGACCGTCTGAGAAGATCCAGTTTTTATAGATGAATGGTGGAATTTTTCACCATGTAATGCCCTTACTTTTCTATTTTGTATCTGTAATTCCCATTATATCATGTACCATCTGTAAGCTTGACATTTACAGATGCCATGTTTTGGAAAACTGGCTAATATTTTGGGTTTATGCAGCTATCACAACACTGGAGACCATCCAGGTTGGTGGTACTACCATATAAATGTTGAAGAAAAACAAGGAACAGATGACAAATGATTAGGTGCCTAAGCATGAGCTGTGCTCTTGCACTGACTGTAGGAGGTCAATAGGGTGCTTTTGAAAGTTTGGCAATTAGTGTTATAAAACATATGGCCTGTCATTTGCATTCCGTATGGTCCATATTCCAAAGCTGTTTCAGGTTGTCTGGACTCACTTGCAGGATAGACAGATTAAAATATTCCCTTTAGATTACCACATGGCCCCCCCTTTTTTTTTTTTTTTTGAGATATAGGATAGTTCATGCAAAAGATTCTGCAAGTTAACTGAGCCTTGTCCTCACAGCAAGGGAATCTGCAGAGCCACTTCCAGACTTGCACATGGCTTTGTGGCTCTGTTAGGATCCAACTGGGGAACCTAGCCCCTGCTGAAACTCCAGGTTGCAATTCCACTTTCTGTACAATAATAAAAATTCATTACAATTATTTCTGAAGCCTTTTAGCCTGTTCAGGCATTTCCACATAAATTTCTGAAGGCAGCTTACTTCAGGTTCTTCCATACCATAATTAAGACTTCAAGGGTGGCTTAAGACCACACAGGTGCCTGCAGACCCACTCAAACCTGAGACTGACAGATCATGCATGTGCTCCATATTCCAGCTATTAGATGTGTTCCTAAATAGAAGAATGCCTTTTTGACACCAAAACCAGCTTGGTTTAGATATACCAACCTCATACAGTGCCTTAGCAGGCAGGAGATCATATCCACACAAAGAGAAGCTTGTGTATTGTGATCTCTTTGATCACCCCACGCTGGCAGGCTTCAGTTTATGCTGAAGGATGTTGCAAGAGCTGCAAACAGATGCTATTTTCCTGCAGCAATAAGTGGGACAGAGCCCTCTTTGCCCTGGAGTAGTCATGGGGTGACTTTCTTGGATTTAGTACCATCATGATACGGAAACTGTCTCAGCAACCTGCAGTTCCTCTGACTGTTTGCTCTTTTCCTTACTTCACTGAGAAACCCTGATTCCTGTGTCCCTAAAAGCAGGGTGAAAAGAAAAGATTTTTCTGATATATGCCTCATCTTGTGAACTCCAGGCTCTCTAGGCCACTAACCAAGGACCACTGAACTCTCATCCTTTAGTTCAAACGCTCCTTTACCTCTTGTAGGTCATAGAATCATAGAATGGTTTGGGTTGGAAGAGACCTTAAAGATCATCTAGTTCCAGCCCCCCTGCCACAGGCAGGGATACCCTCCACTACACCAGGTTGCCCAAAGCCTCATCTAACCTGGCCTTGAACATTTCCAGGGATGGGGCAGCCACAACTTCTCTGGGCAACCTGTGCCAGTGCCTCACCACCCTCAGAGCGAAAAATTTCTTCCTTAGATCTAATCGAAACCTCCCCTCTTTCAGTTTAAAGCCATTGCCCCGTGTCCTGTCACTACACACCCTTGTAAAAAGTCCCTCTCCAGCTTTCCCGTAGGCCCCTTTAAGCACTGGAAGGCTGCTATGAGATCACCCCGGAGCCTTCTCTTCTCCAGGCTGAACAGCCCCAACTCCCTCAGCCTGTCTTCATAGCAGAGGTGCTCCAGCCCTTGGATCATCTTCGTGGCCTCCTCTGGACCTGTTCCAGCAGCTCCATGTCCTTCTTGTGTTGGAGACTCCAGAGCTGAACGCAGTATTCCAGGTGGGGTCTCAAAAGTTACTGCTGAAGCCCAGGATTGAACCAGGGACCTTTAGATCTTCAGTCTAACACTCTCCCAGCTGAGCTACTCCAGCCCTGCCCTGAGAACCTCCTTTGTTCTCCAACCCATAATCTAGTGGCAATGCAATGAGACCATGGCAATGCTATGAAACTAGAGGCATGGATCTCTCTTTTATTGATGGGGCACCAAATATGCAAAAGTATGAGGAATATTCATTCACTCTGAAGAGATGCTCTACCCTCTAAGCTACATTTCAGGAAAAACTCCACTCTCCCTTATCTGGGAGGCTGTCAGATAAATGGATAGGTACCTGCAAACAGACTCCTCACATTTCGCTCGCCAGTATTTGTCTGGTATCACCTCCCTTTCAGCTGGTTTCCCCATCTCACCTACATTGCCCAGCGACCGTCACTGCTAACAGCATATACACAGCAAGGGAGGGGGAGGGAAGCCCCCAAGTGCTTAGACAAATGCAAATGAATGCAAACACATGCAGAAACAAGTGCACACAGCCTCCCACAGGTAGGTTAGCTGTATGCTAAGTTTTTTCCTCAAGCTTTGAAAAATTAGGATGTAGGGGGGAAGAAATGGGAATTTCACATAGACCACCCAGGTAGACTGTCCTGCCCCACCATGCTCACCCAGGCAGACTGCCACAGACCCCTTGAGCCACTCAGTCAGAGGCACGTCTTAGCACCAGTTAGGCAGAGCTAGAAAGAGCCCCAGTCCCCTGCACATACCATCTCCAGAAGCCGTCTCAGTCCCAGAGGCTGTTGTCAGGCATCTCAGCACGTGGGTACCATAACAAAACCACACCATCTGATTTCGGCCCCTGTAAGGTAGGAGCAGAGCACCTTGCCATGCTCCTAAATGCAGCTGCTTATCATGGACAGGTGCTGCTCAATCACTCCACCTGAAGTAGCCATTTTTAGCTCCCCAACAGTCCTGCTCCAGGTTTCCCTGTCCATTTGACCCATTCGGACTCTCCAGAAAGTGCCGCTGACCTCCCCGGGCAAGGAGATTAAGTGACAGGGATAGAATGGCATTTGCTCTCAGGAAAGTGCCTGAGTGATTGAATGTTAATTCTTCCTAATGCTTCTCTGCCATGTGTGTGAATCACAGCCGAAACCACGAGGGCTTCGCCATCTATTTATAGCAGCTTCATCTCCTCCTGACATCTGACAGGAGGCGATTAACTCCTGGGATGGACAGCCCCCGCGTGCCTCCATCCACTGTCCCTGGGCGGGCTTTGGAGGGGGCAGGCTGGGCTGTTTGCAGGAAAAGGAGGTGGGGGAGCTTAAGCCAGGAGCTCAGGCAGTCTCTGGGCTTAATCCTGAACAGCATCCTGGAGTTCCCCCACAGTGACAGACAAGTGAGTCATTCCCAGTTTACAGGCTCACTAGACATAGATGGAGCTGGTATTTTTTATCTCTTTAGCTGCTGGGGACTTGGAAGGATGGGGGAAGGTTGTGATTTGCTTGAGTTGAGCCTTACCTGCAGCCGTAACCCATCCATGGCAGCTCAGAAGTCTCTTCTCATCCCCTGTGCTGCCTATCTCCACAAACAAAAGGTTCATAAAACCCTGTGATGAAGAGAAACAAAAAGTTAGTGCAGGAAAAAAATGGAATCAGAGCAAGGGGGGAAGCCCAGATGAACAAAGCCCAGCTCCAATAAGCAGACCAGCAGGCAGGAACTGGTTTTGGATGGGGAGATAAACCATGGTAACCGCATGAGTGGTTACTCATGTAACCCAGTAACAACTTCCCTCTCTCTACCTCTGGTTTAGCAGTACCTTGTGTTTACTACAAGGGCTGGACTTAAGCTCTGGGACTTGCCAGGGCCCACGACCATCCTCATCCCACCTCCTAAGCACAAGGAACTGGAGCTTTGAGACTTTCAGGGCTAATGGCCTTTCATTGTGCTTGCTCTGCAGGGTCCTTCCACTCCTCTCCCTGACTTCTCAGCCTTGCTCCCTCTACACAGCCAACACCACCCTCCTTAGTCTTGGGAATCATAGATACAGCCAAGAAACTCTATGACAGATTTGGAAGTCCCGAGACTGCCACATCTCCCACAATATTTCCCTCTCATTTTGCTACTTGGCAGTGGCAATTCAACAGGCAAACCCCTCCATAAGAGCTCTTACCAGCTTTCCTGCTGCCCTCCGGCTTCCAGTGTTGATGAATTTGGGGCTGTCCTGGAGCTGCAGATGTTAAGAGCATCTGAAGCACTAATCCCAACAGTCAGGCTCTCTGAGCACAGATTAAATGGCCGTGCCTCACCCCTCCTCAGGCAGCGCAGCATCTGTCCAGGGATGCAGCCAACAGGGAGTATTGCTTGTGATTTCATGGCTCAAACAATACAGCAGAGTGGAAAATGGGGAGCTGGGGAGGAGGATATCTGTAACACACTCTGAGCTGGAAATGTTAATAACAAACTGCCATTACCATGTAAAGTGTATTATAAATGCTTTCCGAAGAGGAGGGCATGGTCATGCCCCAGTTATGCGCCAAATCCAGGAGGATTACGCACTTGCCGGGTCCTGCCGTCCTGTTGCCATCTTCAGATGTTCACAGGTAAGGGTGTTCTCCTTAAGACCACCTCTTCATTTCAGTATCTCCAGTAGTGACCCAGGCTCTGATAGTGCTTCAAAATACTCAAGCCTATATGCAGCCCTGTGCCTGTGCCCCAGAGTGATGCCCAAATTTTGGGGAACAGCACTGCAGACAACTTCCTTGCTAATTAGAGTAGATCAAGCTCCTCACAGTTTTGTTGATCCTTTTTTATGGGATCTCTGATTTCCTTCTGTCCCTGCTACCAACCTTCCCAGGCTTTCCTCCACAGTCTGTGATCTTCCCTCAAAGCCAAAGAGAAGAAGTGCACATGAAGATAACTCATGCTCTTTAAATATTACATATTTTCATCCCTTTCCTTCTTCATTTTCACTCTGTTTTTGCATAGTTTGTTAAACAAATTAGTTTTTCAGTCTCCAACTCAGTGTGATTTACAGCAAGTCACTTGTTATTCCCATATCTCTTGACCTTCTCCCTGAGAGTCCTTGGCTCTGTGCTTTCCCTCCAAAAAGGACCTGTGTACCCAGAACCATGATGGAGTTCCAGACTTTCCTGGCTCAGCAGTGTTTGAGAAGTTTCATTTTCATGTTTTTCAGTCCTTCCTTGCAACTGAAGGGCTTTCCACTGGCTCAGAGAAGGGTCCCATCTTAGAGAAACCTCAAAATGTGGCAGAAGGGAGGTAAGAAGAGCTTGTGCCCACTCTGTCCTGAGTGGTTCTCCAGGGGAGTCTCTCCCTCCTGGGCAGCTCTTTCAGAGCATCACTCTGACCCAGAGAGCCACAACCAGGAAGCTAAAGAGCAGTTGTCCTTCCTGCTACCTGGTTGATCATATACTGCACATAAGTGACTGCACACAAAAGATTTTGTGTTTCATAACACCAGTTACAGAGAAGCAACACAGCCCCAGGCTGCGAAGGTCAATATGTGGAATGGCTTTGACCTGGAAGCACCCAGGAGCCCAGCAGGATAGGGAATGACCAAACCAGACAGCTGGCTGGGGGCTTTTTAGGCTTCTCAGCCCCCTCAAGTTGTAGATGAATGCAAAGACCTGTACGTGTCCCGGACTGCCCCAGCAGACGATCTGGCTGCATCCCTCTCCATTTCCACCTAGTTTGGAGCCACCACACACCGCCGCAATTGCAGGCACTTTGCATGAGGCAGGCTGCTCCTGGAGCAGTGAGCCAGAACACCCAGCAGGCTCTCTGCAGCTACATTAGTTGGCCAGCCCTACCCAGAAACAATCTTTGTCATTGGCACTAACTGGGCTAATGCAGAGACACTGGAAATCAGCAGCGTGAGATATCACCCCCACACACAACCTCTTCCCACCTGCAGCATCCTGCTGGGCATCATCTCATGCATTTTGTTATTCCAGAATCTCAGTCTTCTCCTTCTTCTTGAGTTTCTCTCCCATCTCCATTTCTCTAGCTGAATTTGGGGGATACAGCTTGCCATACTGTATGGTCTATATGCAGGAAGGATTTGGTAGTGGGGATGTTGCAGACATGGCCTCTGGGGAGAGGTCAGGGGCTGACTGATACTGGTTCCAGTCAGCTCCGAAATGGACTCACCGCAGGCCAAAGTTGCACCCATCAGTGAAGCCGGTGATGCCTCTGTGAAAACATCAAATGGAGGGAGGAGGAAGGAACAAAGTGAGAAACAAAAGAGGAACAGCAAGGTCAGAGGAAGAGGTGCTCCAAGGTGGTGCAGCTACTCTGTGCAGCCCACAGAGGATTCATACCGGAGTAGATATTGCCTGCAGCCTGTGGAAGGAACCATGCTGGAGCAGATATTCACACAGTAGGCCATGGGGAAAACACTCCAGAGTAAATGGATACTCCTGAAGACAAGGTAGCCCACGAATGGGACACACAGGAGATTTTCCTGAAGGACTGCAGCCTGTGAGATTCCCATAATGGAGCACAGGAAAGGTTAGGAGGAAGGATCAGCAGAGAGAAACCCCTTTGTACTGACCCTGACCCCCTGCCCCAAATCCCCCCTGCACCACTTTTGGGCGAGGAGGTAGGTACGGGAGTCTGGAGTCAAGGAGTGAAACTGAGTCTGGGAAAAGCGGGGAGGAAAGGTGCTGGTTTGATGTTTGTCTTTTTGTTTCTCAATATCCAAATTTGTGATTACATTATATTTTAATCGGCAATAAATGAAGTTACTTTTCCCCAAATTGTGTCTGTTTTGTCTGCAACATTAATAGGTGACTTCCCTGTCTTTATCTCAACCCATGAGCTTTCTTGCTCCTGTTTTTTGCCTATTTTCTTCCTCTTTTCTGCTGAGGGAGGAGAATGAGTGGGCAGCTGGGTGGGAGTTCTGCTGTTAGGCAAGGCTGACTCACCACCTACCCATAAGGAAAAGCTCTCCCATATGGCTTTTTCCCAGTACTGCTCTGCAAGATCTCTGCCTTGCAGGGTATTCCTGACATTTTCCTGCCACAGGCAGGAGAAAAAAGACACACCTAGAGGTCTTCAGGAAAGCCCCAGCTGCTGCCCAGGCTACTGTTCAGAGCAGATTCCTATACAGAGAACTTGTCAAGGTTTGGTTTTGCTAGCTAGCAGGAACCGGTGAATTTTTGTGCTCAGAGATGTGCTGGCTTTTAGACTGGGAAAAAAGCACCTCTGAGCTATTCCTTTTTCTACAAAGAAAACAGGCCCAGTGACTAAGCGGTGAATAATCACGTCTCTGTGAAGTATGGCAGTGAAATGCACACAGAAACTTGGGCTTAAACAGACCCTATCCCCCTATGGGAATGCTCTCATCTGACAATTCAAAACCAACAGAACTGGTCTGGGTGAAATTTTACCCAAAATACTTGCACAATCTCAAATGAAACAGCCTGAGTGGATGAATCAGGTCTCTGATGTATGAGTAGCTTGAAGAGAAAGAAGGAATTAGGAAACGAACGGAGGCAGGCTCTCGAACGAACGGCCTGTCTGCCAGGGAGAGCAGTGAGCACATTCCAGGGACACGGGCTCAGCTGCGCTATCGTCTCGTTATTGGGCTGTCAGTCTTTTAGCAGTGACAAAGGGCACGCTGCAGCAGGAAAAGCAATTGGCAGCTCTAATTGCCCTCCTCTCAACGCTTTGAACCAGCGTGGGAGTGAAGGGGGATTTCGCCCCTTCCACAGTCCCACATTGCAGAGCCCAGCCAGGGACTCTGTTGTCCCACTGGGTGTCCTTTGTGTCTGGCCGGGCACCATCGGCAGCCTTTGTGTCCCATTACCAGCCGGTTCATTTTCTTGATAATTTTGTACGGTTGAAGTGAGCTTTGAAAGTCAAAAGATAGAGCAGAGTGCCAAATGGGCTGCGGCTGCAGGGTCCTGTATCCAGGCATGACAGAAACGGTGCGGACTCATATGGTGATGGAGGGGGTGGCCAGCATCGCCATTTGCTGGCATTACCCAACTCAGGAATGAAGAAAGCAAGAGTCGGAAGCCTCAGAAGAAATATTCAATATTGGAGACAGCTGAGGCATGCTTTCAAAGATTTCTCTAACATAAATAGTACAGAGGCACACCGTTTTTACTCGTTCGTATAACATGGCATGATTTCATGACCCCAGGATTTGGGAATTCATTGAAAAATTGTTTATCAACAGATTTGTGATACAATCAAACAAAAGTCTATAGAAATGGAGAAGGCTGCTCCATGCTACAGTATGGGATACACTACATTATATTCCATGAGGATTTGTCAGGGCCCTTAGAGCATTAATGGCCTGGACCAGCCTCACCTGGAGCCTCCACCTCCATGCCCTGCCTGTTGGCCCAGAGGGATGCAATTAAGCTCAAGACCTGAGCCTTTAGTCCTTGCCTAAGATACATCGTAAGACTGCTGGGCCCCAGCACAGCTCTGTCCATTCCCATGCCTGGCTGTGGACTCCACTGATCCTAACCCTGCCATGTGATGGGACACACAAACATGTGATGGGACCTGCCTTATCAACACCAGATCCTCTGATGATGGGAACTCTTGATTGAACCTGACCACAATGTCTGGTGCTGCTCTGCTCACCTTGCTTGCATAGTGCAGGGCTGTGTCCTGGCTGGTGAGGTCCCTGCCCCACTGTTCCTGCTCCTGGCTCCTCATGCCTCAGGAAGCAGACAGCCCTCTTGCTCCCTGACAAGCATAAACTCCTTTCAATACATTTGATTTATTTAATGTGTTTACAGAAAATGCATTTTTTTCTTCTTCAACTTGCCAACATGTTGATGCAAAAAGAACCTGCTCCTGGAACTGTACACAGACAGTAAATGTACGTGTCCTAGATGCCGAACCCTTACTGAATTATCTGCAAGTTGTCAACACATGTGAGGCAGTCCCATATTTCTGCCATTGAAAAACTAAAGACTGCCTACTGTGCATTATGAGATTTTTGACCATTACCTCAACCTGCAGATCCTGGAGTCATGTGATTAGTATCGACCATTTCAATGAAAACCTGTATTTCTGACCCTTTTGGTTACAACATGAAAAAGCCATGCTAGAGGCTGGTTCTAGAAAACAAACAAAAAGCCAGAAACTCCTGGCCCCAAAGTGTCATCCATTTCTTTTATGTTTTACATCTGCTGATGCGAATTTTTTTTTTAAGATAGGAAATTCTCCACACTTTCTGGAGCATAACTGTTGCAACCCGGCACATCCCATTGTCTTCTCTATCTAAAGCTGCACCAAGCTACACTGCATTTAGATTTTGCAATTCCAATAAACTTATAAAAATAAGTTTACCATCCTAAGCAAGGATCTTTGCCACGTCTGCTTCAGGAAGAATTTCGTGCAATCAAAAGGACAACTACTAGCATGGGATCCTTGACACACAGTGTGTTTGCACTGTTACTAGGACCTCATGTAAGATACGAGGAAGAAATTCTTCACTCAGAGGGTGCTGAGGCACTGGCACAGGTTGCCCAGAGAAGCTGTGGCTGCCCCATCCCTTGAGGTGTTCCAGGCCAGGTTGGATGAGGCTTTGAGCAACCTGGTGTATTGGAGGGTGTCCCTGCCCATGGCAGGGGGTTTGGAACTAGATGATCTTTGAGGTCCCTTCCAACCCAAACCATTCCGTGATTCTGTGGTTCTATGATTCATGTGAGAGTGAGATGCTTAGAGGCCTTCAGCCACGGTGGCAGTGCCTGTCACAGCCTGGGCATCCCTCTGGGCTCTGCAGGGAGAAGCAGAGCTCTGATGCTTCAGGTTTCCTCTCTTTTTCCTCACTCACAAAGCAAGATGAAGACTTTCTCATCTCAGAAAGGGAAGGACAAATGTGAACTCCCAACAGCGCTCACACAACACAAACTAACAGAAAGAAAAACAGTAAAACTGAAAATGTGATAGTTGCCTTATTTCATCCAGCTGCTTGTCCCTGAGGATTAGGCCTGACCAAATGCTTCTACGCAAGGATCTTTCCTATATCTACTGCAGATTTAATTCAGTGGAGACGAACAGGAGGACTGTGGCATTTCCTTTGTTTCCCTTTTGCAGTCTGGTGAGATGCTTTTGTGCTGCCGACAAATGCTGGGTTGGTGTATGGGTGAGCAGCTCCTGCATCCAGGCAGCAGCCACTTCAGCTGGATTTGCAGCTCTCCCAGCTCCTCTCTGCTGCTGGGAAGAGACCAAAACCCAGTACAAGTAGAAGAGTGACTCTGTGATGTAAGAACTCCTTCATACGCCATGCCTCGGCTCTCATGTGTGCTTTCTCATGGCTTGAAGACACCTTTGTATTTTCTTGGCTCAGCAGGACACTGCTGTTAGGTTGGGGCACAGAGAGGGGGTCTGGGCTCAGGGCACAGAGCTCTGACCTGCCACAGGCCAGCAGAGCCCCTGAAGCTCTGCAAAAAAACCTGTGCTGGGTCTGAAAGGGGCTTCCCTCAGTTCGTGGAGCAATAGTGAAGACACCACCACCCCACATCTGCAGAGATCACAGCTGGATCCAGCTTTGGCTCCTTTTCCTCTTTCATACATATCTCAGAAGTCTGTAGGGAAGCTGGATTTTTACTGAGCCGTTTCAAAGCTCTCTCATTAACTGCTCGCCAGCAGCCAGTTCTCTGATAATGGGTATCGCCTCTGGAAATTGCAGCCCCATAGCAACAAGGAGTTTAATGGCTATTATTCCTAAATGAAGGACACAGCTCCAGTAATCCACCTCTTGCCTCTAGTGAAGTCCCTTAGAAATGATGATTTCCTTTTGCAGGTAAGACAAAAAAATGCACACAATCACAAGTATGTTGAAAAGACACAGCCTGGCCTGGCAGTGCAATTTTTAACATTTCAAAATACTGCTTTGTTTTTTTTTTCATGGAGTCAAATGAAGATAGAAGAATCCTGTAGGCATTTTGAAAATTGGAAGGTTCTAATCTTCCTTACAAGAAACAACAGGAAACCTGATTTCAAGGGTAGGACTCATTTCACCTGATTTCCAACAGAGGTTTTTGGGACTCTGTTCCAGTGCTTGTCCACTTTCAAGTTGAAGAAATTGCCTTGTATGTCCTGTCGTATGGTAACATGTTCCCATTGCCACTGTCCTTTCTCTGTGCGCCTGAATCTGACTCTGTCCTTTCTCCAGGCCCTTCAGGCAGTGAAAGATGCTATTTGATCTCCCTCATCCTCCTCTCCTTCAGTCAGAACAACACAGCTCTCAGCTCCCTTTATATGTCCTGTGCTGTAGCAACAACCATCTCAGCGACCCTCCTCTGGACACATTATGGTTCATCAACATCTCTCACATACCAGGGTGTCCCAAAAGTGGACATGATGTGCCCTCATGAGTGTCGAGGGCAAGAATCACTTCCTTTGATTGGCCAGCTATGCTTGTGTTAACACAGGCCAGTATTAAGTCAGCCTTCAATGACAGAAGGGTGCACTCAAGGCAAGGACAGAAAAAGCTGGAAAGATCATGTACAGCTCTTTTGTGCCATCCTCATGCAGGCAGGCAGTGATGGGCAGGCAGTATGCATGACAGTGACAAAGATGCTTCAAGGCATCCTAAGGGGCTCTGGGTCTCATCAGCACTCAGGCTGTTTTTCTGTCCCCAGTAAGTCCAAGCTGACAACTTCCCTCTCCACAGATAGACACACAGACCATTCTCCCCTACTGCAGGGAGCCCTGGTGCACTCTGCTCAGCCCTGTCCCCAAGATCTCCATGCCACTGGCTCTCACAGATAAATTCCTTTCCCCATTGATTTCTACCCAGTCAGCAGCCTTGTCGCCCCTGACATGGCCAGAAGGGTTTATTTAGCTTCCCTGGACACAATAAGACTGAGCTTGGCAAGACGAATACTCTGATCAGCTTCAACCAGAAGCCAAAACTGCAGGTAGTCCCAGATGTCCCTACAATAGGTAGAGGCCTCACCCAGGATGTGCCAGGACCATCCCAGTATTCATGTTCCCCCACTCTGTCACCAATGGGGAGAGAAATCAGAATAGTTTGGAGCTATGGATAGGGTTAGTAAAATGGGAATATAAGTTTGCTTGAATGGAGAGAAAGAGTTTAGAGAGGCTCCAGGGTGGGAGAGAGTTGGCAGCCTGAACTGAAGGTGTGCATGGATAAGCAGCAACCCTGGAGAGGACTGAGAGCAACCAGCAGAGTAGATACTAGCTGGATGCAGTATCCAGCATACACTCTCCAACTAACCTTTTTCATCACCAGGGAAACCACAACACCCCGGAGTCATCTTTTTTCCCAAGTACAACTCCACCAGGTGAAAGCACTGTCATTCTGCAAGCTGGGTCTGGCGCAGGGGGAACTTGCACGTCAGTCTGTGTGTGTCTGTGAGGCCCCACGCGGGGCTGGGTGCACGTTTGGATGGGTGAGCAGCTGACTGTGGAAGCTGCTTCGTGCAACACTTGTCCTGGGTGCACCAGCTATGGCAGAGAGGACAGGATGCTCAGCAACAGTGCCTGACCCCTGAGGCCACCTGCACTCATCAAAACTGATGGCACTGCATTTCCTAAGAAATGTGCAGCTTGGAGGCTTAGAAATATGAGGTTTCTAAGAGTGTTTCTCTCTGCAGCTGGCTTTCGGAGCTCTCAAGATTGCATCGTCTGCCTTTTTTCTGTGTCAATGGGGCTGCAAAAGCTTTTAAAATTTTTTAAGGAAAGCAGCATTCCTCCCTCAGTCATCATGGGGCTTCAAGAGCTGGGAAACACTGAATATTACGAGAGTCATAATAACCTTTTAACATTCTTGTATGTCCTCCGTAGAGGGATACAAGTCTGGAGCTCTATGTTTCCCTGAAGAGTCACCCAACCCAGCCAGGCAATTCCTGCTTGGTACCAGCGTGACCCCAGGGAGGAGTTCCACAGCAGCTGTGCATCTCTTCTCAGCAGAGCAATGGTCTGTGGCATGCTACAGGGTGCTGGCACTGGGATCTGAATGCCTCTGTCCTGGCCTGGCCCAGCTGGCAGCTGAGCTCCCGCACTGCCGCGCACTCACTGCTGCCCGCCACAAGCCACCACCACCCGCACCCCACCTCCCCACCCCTGGAGGGGAGGAGAAAAACGTAACAGAAGGACTGAGGGTCGAGATAAGAACAGGGAGGGATCACCCACCAGCCATGGTCCTGGGCAAAAGAGACTCAGTTTGGGGACAAATCAATTTAATCCAATATCAGTTACTCCAGAGAGGATAACGAGAAATAAAGCCAGATCATAAAAACACCCCCCCCACACCCCTCCCTTCTTCCCGGCTCTGCCTCCTCCCCCAGTGGTACAGGGGGATGGGGAATGGGGGTTGAGGTCAGCTCATCACACGCTGTTTCTGCTGCTCCTTCCACCTCAGGGGGAGAACTGCTCGCACGCTTCCCCTGCTCCAGCGTGGATCCCCTTCCCACAGGATACAGTTCTCCATTAACTTCTCCACCGTGAGTCCTTCCCGCAGGATGGAATCCTGACCCATCAGACTGCCCCAGGATGGGCTTTCCCACAGAGTCACAGCTTCTTAGGACGCAGCCACCCGCTCTGGCATGGGATCCCTTCCCACGGACTGCAGATGCATCTCTGCTCCACCAGCCATCTCCAGCAGCGTGGGGTCCTTCCCATGGAGACAGCTCTCTATGAACTCCTTCAGGCCCAGGCATTTCTGCTCCAGCGTGGGGTTCTCCACGAGCTGCGGGTGGGTCTCTGCTCCACTTTTAATCTCCACAGGTGGCAGGGGGGCCGCTGCTATCTCACCATGGGCTGCAGGGGAATCTCAGCTCCAGCACACCTCCTCCTGCTCGATCTTCACTGTCCTTGGTGTCTGCATGGCTGTTTCTCTCAGGTCTCAGTCTTTTTTCTGCTGCGACTGTGCTGGGCCTCCTGACTGATCCGACAGACCTCGGCTGTCCCAGCAGGATGAACTCCACCCAGCAGATGACCCAGGAGTGGGGCGCTTCGGAGCTCTCCAAGCTGCACTGCCACGGCAATCTGCAGCCGAGTAGCAGCGGCACAGTGCGGGCAGCTGCCTGCCAGGGAGGCTGGGGCAGGGGTCCCAGCTCCCCTGCCTCCCCCCAGTCTTCCCTGCAGGTCCCACCTTGCTCTGATTCCTTTGTCCCCTTCTTAAATAGGGCATTTGCAGAGGCGCTGATTGGCTCAGCCCTGGCCAGAGGTGGGTCTGACCTGGCTGCAGACCATACAACTGGTTTGGAGCTGAGGAAGTTCCTTGCATCACCTTACAGGGACTCTCTCTGCAGCCCCTCCCCTGCTACCAGAACCCCATCACACAAACCCAGCACAGCCTCCAAGACTGACTTTCAAACCGGCTAGATACAGCATACAGTTGACCACTACAGACAATTTCCACTATTGTGCAAAGAAAGTCACTGCAAGTAGGAAGAGTTTATTCAAGTCTTAAAAGCACAGCTTGAAAAGCTGCAGATCCAGTGGCAGATAATGCGGGGAAACTTCCCCTTCCCCAGCCCAAAGGAGTGTAGGGGGATTTGGGGCGGTGCTGAGGAAGGATGCGCAGGGCTCCCCAAAGCCAGGGAGTGCAGGGGAGTGACCTCCCCGAGCCTGGGTGCAGCTGGTGGTGGCCGGCCTTGCAGAAACCCATCACTCACCAGGCATCCCATCCCCTGCCAAGCAGCACACCCATGGCACAGAGCCTGGACCAGGTGCAGAGGCAGTGATGCTGCTTGCACTGGTCAGGCTGAGAAGGTATGGGCACTGTTCTCCAAAGAGGTGGCACTGCCTCACCTGCAGCCTGACCCTGGCTGCTGCTGGCTGAACCAGCAGTGAGCTGCTCTGCCCTGCCTCCGCGTACTTTAAATAGGTCAGCAGCAGGTGATTGAATGAAATTATCCTTCATTTTATTGCAAGGGAGCTGCAGACCAGGTCCTTTCCTGTGGCTAACAGCAGGGTTTTTCAGTGATAATGTAATGATTTCAATCCAGGAGTTTTTATTAACTCCTCAGGTGCTGTGTGCCTGTGACAGTTCAGCCTTGCGCTGAAGCACCAGCAGCCAGGTCAGAGGGATGTTGTCACTGCTCGTAAATGTGCACAGGGACATGTCCCAGACAACATTGTGGGCCATAGCAGTACAAACCCATCCCTGGGGAGCTGGTGAAAAGCCTTTCTCTGTGTACCTCTCACTCAGAACCACTGCAGAGACCAGCAGCCAGTGTGGTGGTCTGTAACAGTGAAGTGTCAGTTTAGTCTGGAGATCAAAATTTCTTCATTTCTGGAGGTAAACAGAGAACAATACTGGTCTTCATGTGTCACTGGGTGGCAGAGAGCAAGTGGAGACACATTAAAGGGCATGACTTGATCATCAGGGTAGGGACACTGTGGGGGCAGCAGGACACCAGGGGAAGCAGGGGTAGGGATTGACTGGCAGACAAAATTAGGTCTGATGACGGGTGAAAATGAGGGCAGAGACACCTCACTGGAGAAAAAGAGCAGGATAAGAACTGAGAATGAGCCTAGAACTGGGGTGGGCTTGTGGTGTCAGGTGCTCAGTGAGCTGTATGGGGCAGAAAGACAGTAAATCATGACAGTGTGAAACAAAGAGGACTGACTTGGTTTTAATCTCCTGTGTTCTAGTCTTAAATCTGCCTTATTATATTATCAGTCTCCAGCAGACCTCTAGGAGAAGCAGGGCTGGCATATGACCTGAGATGAGATGAGATAGCCCTGAACACTGCTGGGAATCATCTCTATTTGGCTGTGGTCTTGGCTGTGGTCACTTCTATTCCCACAGGAGCTAATACTCCAGTGGGAACATCTTTACTTTGCTTTTACTTTGCTAAATCGTGGGGAACGGCAGAGGTGCCTGAGGACTGGAGGAAAGCAAATGTCACTCCTGTCTTCAAAAGGGCAAGAAGGAAGACCCAGGTAACTATAGACCGGTCAGCCTCACCTCCATCCCTGGTGCCGTCTCTAGGCATATCAAGGATAAGAGGGTCATTAGGGGCAGTCAACATGGCTTCACTAAGGGGACGTCATGCTTGACAAACCTGACGGCCTTTGATGAGGACATCACCCAGTGGGTGGATGATGGTAGAGCAGTGGATGTCTATCTTGACTTCAGTAAAGCATTTGACACAGTCTCCCACAGCATCCTCACAGCTAAACTGAGGAAGTGTGGTCTGGATGATTGGGTAGTGAGGTGGATTGTGAACTGGCTGAAGGATAGAAGCCAGAGAGTAGTGGTCAATGGGACAGAGTCCAGTTGGAGGCCTGTATCCAGTGGAGTCCCTCAAGGGTTGGTACTGGGACCAGTATTCTTCAACATATTCATCAATGACTTGGATGAGGGAATAGTGCATGGTCAGCAAGTTTGCTGATGACACTAAACTGGGAGGAGTGGCTGACACACCTGAAGGCTCTGCTGCCATTCAGAGAGACCTGGGCAGGCTGGAGAGTTGGGTGGGGAGAAATTCAATGAAATACAAGGGCAAGTGTAGAGTCTTGCGTCTGGGTAAGAACAACCCCATGTACCAGTACAAGTTGGGGACTGAACTGTTGGGGAGCAGCACAGGGGAAAGGGACCTGGGATCCTGGTGGACAGCAGGATGACCATGAGCCAGCAACGTGCCCTTGTGGCCAAGAAGGCCAATGGCACCCTGGGGTATATTAGAAGGGGTGTGGTTAGTAGGTCGAGAGAGGTTCTCCTCCCCCCCCTACTCTGCGCTGGTGAGGCCGCATCTGGAATATTGTGTCCAGCTCTGGGCCCCTCCATTCAAGAAGGACAAGGAACTGCTTGAGAGAGTCCAGCGCAGGGCCACAAAGATGATGAAGGGAGTGGAGCATCTCCCTTATGAAGAAAGGCTGAGGGAGCTGGGTCTCTTTAGCTTGGAGAAGAGCAGACTGAGGGGGGACCTCATTAATGTTTATAAATATGGAAAGGGTGACTGTCATGAGGATGGAGCCAGGCTCTTCTCAGTGGCATCCAATGACAGGACAAGGGGAAATGGATCTAAGCTGGAACATTGGAGGTTCCACTTAAACATGAGGGAGAACTTCTTCCCAGTAAGGGTACCAGAACACTGGAATAGGCTGCCCAGAGAGGTTGTGGATTCTCCTTCTCTGGAGATGTTCAAAACCTGCCTGGACGCGTTCTTGTGTGATCTGATCTAGGTGGTCCTGCTCAGGCAGGGGGATTGGACTAGATGATCCTTTGAGGTTCCTTCCAATCCCTAACATTCTGTGATTCTGTGATTCTGTGATTCCCAAGAGACCAGGTGATGGTGATGGCTGAGATGAATGCAGTCAATGGGGAAGATTCCATGTAGTTTCTTCCAGATATCTGCATCCAGTTGTTTCCACATGCCCTCATCACCCAAAGCTCCTTTAGCAGCCAGCAGAGATCTAATAAGCAAATCCAGGGGAGCCCAAGGCACCATTTCCATGTTTTAAGGTAGACAATAGCAGACATCTGAATGGTACCCTGTGACCAGCCATAGTACTTAATGAGATGGTCTCAAATTCAAAAACCTGGTACAAGAAAGCAAAGAAGAGGGGCATGTGGTTTTGTATGTCCCACAGTGCCTACCAAAAAGGGTGGCAAGTACCTCTGAGGACAGCAATGTCAATGTCTTGGACCATCAACTCTCGTTTTCACCTTTGGATCTGCCAGTCAAAAGCAACATAAGCAAAATTCCCAAATGGGTGCTCCAGCCACTCGTTCTGTCCACTGTTGAGCACTGTTGAGGCTGGGATTCATGCAACTCTCACTCATTTCTTCATTTTAGGAGTGGACTGACCTGCAAAAGTCTGAACATTGAATGCTTGGTCTTCACAAGTGCAGCCAGTAAATGCTGAAGAAACACTCTCTTTTCAGTGAACATGTAGGATTTTCAGCACAGTCAGCAACACGATGGACCCTGGTTTAGCAGATCCAGCAAACAGGCAGGAGACAGTCTCTGAGATGGGTAGATCTGGAAAGGACAGATATGGCATCCAAAAAATTGAGTTCACTGTATCAGAAGCTGTCTCAGGTAGGTACTTGGAGACCAAGTGGAGCTATCCTTGCACATACGTGGCCACAGGAGGCTGAGCTGACTGAAGGGTGACCAGACAGCACTATTGTTGGTAAAGGTAAAGCCAAAGTAGTTGGCATGCAGAAGTGACCCCGTGAGAGAAGTGTTCTGTTCTGGACAGGTCAGAAGCACCTGGTTTGGCCTGAAGACATTGGGAATGACAACGTCTGGGGCAGAAACTGGCAACTGGAAGAATTAACTGGCATTTTTGTCACCCTTTAGCATGCAGTGCTGAATTGGTCATCTCATTGGGTTGAGGACCCACTTTACTTCTCTGGAGAAGTGTGGGAGCACCTTCAGCGCATCTATTTGAGACTGGAAGATACAAAACTGGAGTTGCCCAGGAGTATCTTGGTCTTTGAGTGTGCACAGAGGCATAAATTGGTGCCCAAGGGATATGCTGTCGTTCCCACCTTGTACATTGACTCCCTGAGTACCACCTTGGCATATTTTCACTGCAGGAGTTAGCTTCTGGCTACTCTGAGACACAACATTCTGGCCTTGCTCAATTCCTTGGTCTCAAAAGAGACATCTGCATTTTTGGTTAAGAATAAATAAAGTCCACAGCAACTATGCAGGGCGGGTGTAGGGTAGCACACCTTGGACTGGAAACAGGAGCACCAGGTTACTTACAACATTTTCCTGTAAAGTCTTGGGCACTGCCTAAGTCTTCTGGTCTTTGGACAACTGGTCTTGTGTCAATATGGCTCTTTTGAAGTCTCTTTAAGGAAGATAATTGCTGAAAGATATCGCCAATGACTACTGTTTCCCATTGGCTTTGGTTTTAGGGCTGTGACTTAAAATCTTATTAGCTTGTCCAGGTGATTGCCTGAATGTGCTATTTGATCACTGTAAACAGTGACATCCTGTGGCTCTCAGACAGAGAAGAGAGCAGACACCATTGCTCCATGTCCAGCCTGCTGAACATTGGTGAAATTGAGGCACAGAGGAGAGGAGGGTGCTCTGCTTCCACTGTGCTATGGGTGCAGTTCAGCAACCCAGTGATACAGGACTGTTTTTGCCAATGGAAGAGGCTTTCCTCTTCCTGTTGCCATGGGATGGGCGCAGGGCATGAGCAGGCTGTGCGCTCAGAAGTTCCTTCAATGCATGATGCAGATGACACATGTACTTATTAAAAATGGGGAAGACCTCTGCGCAGCAGCTCTGCTACAGGGTGGCCAAGCAGCATGACTGAGGCCCTGAGATATCTCCCACAAAAACTAGGATGAAGAATTACTGCCAGTCTGAGCTACGTTTGAGCTAGTCTCTAGGCTCCAGAGTAACCTTCTCTATTAACGAGATTATACTGATTTACGGCAAGTATGGTCGTTTCCATTTTGTTTATCTTTTCCCTTGCCATTAGGCATCTGCTCTGCCCATGGCATACGGAAAGGAACTTGGAGCCATGAACTTGGGAAGGCTGGAGATGAGAGGGTTGTCAGTGAAGGAGAGCTTGGAATACCTTTAGAGTTCAAGCAGTAAAAAGCTGTCATTCCTGTCAGCAGGGCTAGATCTGTTTGAAGTATGCCTATGGGCTGGGTTCACAGCTACAAAGGTCTCTTTCTGATCTGTGCTCCTCCTCCACAGCCATGGGGGTTTGTTCCTGGTATCAACCAGCTTCACACGATGCATTTTGCATGTTAACCTTGGGCTGCTGTTGTGGAACTCCGGCCCCATGCCAGCATTCCATAGCTCTGACATATGCCCAGGACAGGAGTCTGGCTGTAGCTGTGGGCTTTGGCTGGGTGAATGTTTCTGCTCAGTTGTGCATACCACCCCGTGAGCAGCCACTTCTGTCTTGGGGGAAGAGCAGACACTGCAGACTCTGTTGTCCAGGGGACACAGGTGGCACTTTCTGTAAGTGCAAAGATACCATGACAAGGCAATCTATCTGCACTTTTTGTTTATTTGGTCTTCGCTGTCCCATTCACTTCAAGTTCATGAGTTCCCAATGGCACCCTATGGTTTGTCTTCAGATACCTACTTAGGAGAAGAAAATACAGAGAAATACTGGTCATGGCTCACTAGAAGGGGTAACCAGATGCAGTGTCTGATATGCTGTTGCATGACCAGTCATGGGCTCAATGTGTATTGCAAAGTGGCTTTAGCTCTTCTTCAGCAACAGTGGAAAGGTCTTCCCAGGTTTTCTGAAAGCCCTGTACAAAGCTTAGAGCTGGAACTTACTACAAGGTCTGGCCTGGGATCATTGAGTCATAGAATGATTTGAGTTGGGAGGGACCTTTAAAGATGTAGTCAAACCCCCATGCTGTGGATAGGGACATCTTTCACTAGATCCGGTTGCTCAAAGACCCATTCAACCTGACCTTGAACACTTACAGGGTTTGGGCATCCACAACTTCTCTGGGCAACCTGCTACAGCATCTCATACGTCATTTCCAGACTCTGGTTTTACCCTCTTGGCAGGATCAATGCAGTTACCTGAGCTGTGTGTTTCAGATCGGAGAGATACTCAATCAGCAGGTTACAAAATTAAAGGAGCAGAGAATAAACTCAGAAGTTGAGTTCCCTCAGATTAAGGAGGGGGAAAGAAAGGGGGGCAGGAGAGGGGAGGAAACAACATCCTAGAGACTACCACAGGAAAACAGTCGAACAAAGAGTCTAAATGAAAGTTTAGCAATTCTGAACAAAACCAATAGAGGGGAAGGTGAGGTGAAAGAATAGGATGCTTTAAAATTAATTTGAAAATACCTGACACATTAGGAATCCTCTATCATCTAAAAATAGCTTTACCTGGATCGTATATATGAAGTGAAATGGAATCTGGATTCCACTTCCTCTACGTGCCTTCTTGTCAATTGTAGGGCATATGTAGATATTCAGGGCCAGGACAAGAGCAGTAAAGGTTCTGGTTCTTAATTTGGACACTCACATGCATTTCCAAAGACGAGGCAGATTTAAAAATCATTTGGTCCAAGCCATGTGTGTCCAAGCCACATGCCACCATGTTTGACACCTTCTCTATACATTCTCGCCTATGTGAGCTGATAGGTAGCATGATGTGTCTAGTGAATTAAGACTGTAGTTCGTGCTGGTGCTAGTCAATGCAGACATATGCATACATGTGCCCATCAAAGCACAAAGCCTCTGCAGAACCTGGCTTTTACCATTCTTTGTCCTAGTCCTGCTAAGATTTTGGGGTGATCGGGATTTTCGGATCCATTGGGATTTTTGAAAACTATTGTCCATTCACTTGTAGCAGAGGAATGCTGTTGTGTGGGTCATGGTTTGAAGTGGGGGGGGAGGTCCGGGTGGCAGAAGCTGCCCATCAGACCGGACTCCCATCCCCCTCGGGGCTTGAGCCAATCGGCGCCTCTGCGAATTGCCCTATTGACGTCGGGACAAAGGAACCGGAAAGGTGTGTGCCTGTGCCCAGGGGCGAGGAGAAAGGAGGGGGGCACAGCCCCGCTCCCGGCGCCCGGCCGGGCCGGTGCCCGCCCTGTCGAGGATGGCGGCGGCGGAGCCGCTTGGGGAGCTCGGGGAGAGCCCCGCTGCCGGGGCGCCCACCGGGCCGAGTTCACCCAGACAGGGCTGAGATCTGAGAGAAACGGCCGCACAGATCAGAGGTCAGTGAAGATGGGACGGAACAACGTGTGCCGCGGCTGAGTCCTCCTTGTCAGCAGCCCCTTGCAGCCAGCCCTCGGTGGGGCAAGCAGAGACCCACTCGCAGCCCGCGGAGGACCCACGTCGAGAAGAGATGCCAGAGCCTGAGCACGGTGCATCTGGAGCCCGTGGGATGACCCCCGCCGATGGGGAGGGGTTTTGTTAAAGGAGATGCCCGAGCCGGAGCCTGTTGTGACTCACGGGCACAGGGCGAGGCATTTAAAGCCTGTATGATGGCCCATGCCGGAGCGAGTGGCTACAGCTCCTTAAAAGCCCAGGGCTGGTAAAGGCCACACTTGGGCAAATCTGATGGGGTAAGGATTTGCCCCCCAGCGGGCAGGATTCACGCTTTCGCCGTGAGTAGGGGATCCACGGGAGCAAGGGACAATGGTGTAAGGGCTCCTTCTCCTTTAAGAGAAGCAGCAGTAACAACTTGGAATGAACTGACCTGCACTCCCCCATTCCCTGCCCCCTGCGCTGCTGGGGGGGGAGGTAGAGCCGGGAAGAGAAGGCAAAGGGGGGGAGTGGTGTTGATTTTAAGACCTGGCCTTGTTTTCTTGTTATTCTCTCAAGTAACCGTTTTTGTTTGCTTTTCTCTTTGTAGGTAGCTGTTAATAAATAGTTTTGCTTTAAGAAAACAGCCTCTTTTGCCCGGGACCGTGGTTGGTGGGTGCTCCTCTGTTCCTGTCTCGATCCTCAGCTCTTTTATTACATTTTTCTCCTCTCCATTTTACTGGAGTGGGAGAGCTGCGTGGGGTTTAGTTGCCGGATCGGCCTAACCCACGACAGTGTGAAATCTCTGAGATGTGGGAAACGTATCTTCAAAACAGACATTGCCATATGCTGAAAGTACAGTTTACCTGTAGAAATATTCCAGTTCACAAATCCATAGGATAATTGGGGTTGGAAGGGACCTCAGGAGGTATCTGCTCCAACCTTCTGCTCAAAGCAGGGTCAGCTGTGAGGTCAGACGGGGCTTCTCAGGGCTTTTTCCAGTCAGGTCTTGAAATCCTCCAAGGATAGAGACTGAACAACCTCCCTGGACAACCTCTTTCAACACTTGATTGTATAAATAAAACCAGATGTACCTTATTTGTCTATCTGTGGAGCTTTTAAAAGCATACCAACCTATCTTGTGAAAAAATAGCCCTAAAAATGTGCTTACGATTTTATAGGTAGCTATAAACACTAGTTTCTGCCCTGTGCTACTTCCAGTCCCTTCTCCTATCATAACAGACGAAAATCTACAGGTGAGCATCACAAAAGGTAAGGATAGGATGGTGAAAGGAATCAGGAAGATGTTCAGATGGTTGGCCAGTCTTCAAAGCTTGGTGTTGGTACTGACATACACTTTCCAAGCAGATGCCTCCTGGTGGAGTTATTGGTGTCCTCAGATGAGTAGCTCTACACGTTTTAATGCTTTGGTCTCCTAGAACAATTCACACAAAGCTGTTTCAAGAGACCAGAAGGAAGGAAAAAACCCCAAAACAACCCCCTCCCCCAAACCCCACAATAATTTGCTATACCCCTTTAAACGAAGGGGAGAGAATTTAGTGCTATTGTTTAGATGCCACATGCAAGGACCACTGGTCTCGGGAGATAAGGATGAAGCCCATAGCAATGAACATTCAAAAATATTTCATTCTGAGAGAATATTTAAAAATAAATGTCTAGAAAAGAAAGCAGAAAATAAGCAACTATTGGCATTTCTTTATGTGGGTGTAAGGAATGATATTGGTAAACAGAACAGTTGAATCCTTAGAGAAAACTTAAAATCCAGGAGAAACATGCATATGAGGGTACAAACACAGACGCTTCTGAACAGGTCTTGGAGAAGCCAAAATACAGAACATTTCTGTTCACATGGTGGTAAAATTATTGAAGAAGGAGAAAGAATTTAATTGTACATATTGGTCCCCTGACCTGTTCCTCTGCCTGTGTACCTGGCTTTCCCACGCTGTCAGTGGACAAAGCAAGGATATACTGTTAATTTTGGAGTGAGAAAAGCGCAGCAGAAATATGGCTCCCAGAAACAGAAATATTTCTCTACAAATGCAGTCTATCAGCTCCTGTCCCAGGGCTGCGGATCCTTGCTGTAATATACTGCAACGTTTATAGTGTTGCTCACTTTTAGCCTCCTACGTAGTCATATACAGTGACAAAAGCACAGAGACACTGGGTAATTTGCCAAGAGACTGATGGCATGTGCTGATTTTCATATAAATTTACATGAATTTGCATACGTCTGCCTCTCAGTTTGCATTCATTCCCTGTGATGTCTTTAAGAACAAGTGAAATACTTGTCTGAATGAGTCAAAATTTTTTACTTGTTTTATGTTTTCTCTTTTGCTGATACTCATTTTTCAGCTACTAGTTGATTTATTTTCTTTCTTTTCTGCTGCATTTTCCAACTCCCTTCCACCCTTAGCTACCATAGTGATCTATTCTTTTTCACATTATATGAATATTTTTATCAAAAATTATGCTATCAGTTGTTCACGGAGTATGTAGTATCCCAAACTGTGGCATTGACTATCCAATTTATGCAGCACTGATTGTTCACAGACTGATTTTAATATGCTACGTCTTTTTTCACTTCCTTTCCTGTATAAACGGGTCTCAAGTACGTGTCTGAAATTCGCTTGGTGAAAAGTTTCAGGTAAGTAGAATTCCAAACAAAAAAATATTGAATAAAAATTATCCTAATAGGTATTTGCTGTGCAGATGAGAGAGTCATACACAAGGTCATAGGCTGGGAATGTCTGTTCTGCATGGAGCAGTGTGGGTGTGGGGAAAGGCAGATGTTTTGGGTCATGTCTTAGAGGTCACTGTAGGACCTGACGGAGCAAGAGCTAATGCTATGTTGACATTTTTTCCTAATATCCTACCTGAACCTTTGTTGTCTCTGTGGCCCTTGTTTTATTGTTTGGTGTCACTGAGAAGTGTTTGGCTTCACTCTCATTGCAACTGCCCTTCAAGTATTTGTGGACTGTGATTTCCAGCCTCTCAGCATCCTCTTTGTCTGACAATACAAAACAGCTCCTTCTACCTGTCCTCAGGCCAAGCGTCTGAGACCCCTGACATCTCGGCAACCCTCTGCCAGACTTCCTCTGCTCTTTTGTTCATATCCTTCTTGTTCTGGGTGGAGGAAGGGGGTTTGGGAGATGGACAAACACAGAATATTCAAGATGCAACAACAGAAGCACTGAGTAGAGGGATATGATAACTCCTCCCTTTTGGTCACAGTCCTAAAGTAGCCCAGTTTGTGGCTTCCCTTATTTGCCATGAGAGTGCACTGTTGACTCATGTTCCGTTTGTCCTCCTCCCGGCACTTCTCAGCAGGGCTGATAATTGCTTCCCAGCCTGCACTGATGCCCGGGGTTATCTTGCCCTGGGTACAGAGCTTGATCCTCCTAGCAGCTGAACTTTGTGAGGTTCCTGTTGGCCCAGGCCTGACATTTTTTGAGATCCCTCTGGACTGAAGATCTGCCATTCATGTGCTAGCTACTTCCATGTATTTAGTGCTGTCTACTAATTTGGTGAGGGTGCATCCAAGTTATCATCCAGAGAGCGTATGAAGATGTTGAATTATATCAGTCTGCTCCTTGACCCTGGGATACTTTGATTGCTACTCAAAGTCAATTATACTTCAGTCTGATTGTACTCACTGGTTACTGCCCTGTGATGTGGGTGGTCCATTACTGTAGCCTGTACCTCAATATTTTTCATTTATATTAGCTTAATGGTGTCCAGTCTTTCCTGAAACTAGTGCTCTATTCTACCACCCTCATGTGGCTACCTCCAGTGCCTCCCATCTCACTCTTTCCACTTAACACCTCAGCTAACTACTCACCTGTGGGATGCACCTCTTGGCTTGAGTCTGACTCTTCCCATCCTGGGATCACTGCCACATTGTCTGAGGCTCCAAGATCACTGCCTCTTCCCGTGATTAGTGATTATTTGTCCTGGTAGGACATGGGCTTGATAAGCATCCCCCATAACCCTCCCTCCTAGGAGCCCCCACATAGTCAGGTTTGGTGAGACCTGTGTTGCCCAGCCATGTTCTGGGGTGCATAGCCGAGGTTTGGGAAGCCTGAACGCATTCCCATGTGGGTCCATTTTCTCTGGCCAGGCATTATCCCAGTTACTTGCCATCTCAGTGTGGGGTAGCATGTGCCTTACACTGTGCCTGTACACTGATTCACACACTTCAGGGAAAAAGCAGGAGCCTTTAGAAAGTATCTGTACATGGCCTATTTAGCTAATCATGATAAACAATAAGAGGTAAAATCTACTTCAGTGATCAGAAAGGGACTATTTATAGTCAGTGAGACAGAGGGAAAGAGATGGTGATATTCTCAAACTTTCCCCTTTATATAAGAAGGATTGTTGTCATGCTAAGAGACTGTCTTTCCCTGTTTTTAAGTCATAGGTGAAATACACACTGTGTGTACATATACTCGCTATTAACTACAAAGCACAAATCTAATCAAGTACCTAAATTATAGAAGTGGGGTCTTAAGAAAAACCTGAAGATTATTCCAAGCTTCGCATGTAAATAGAAGTCAACAGAAACAGGTGAGGCCCCCTAGGACAGGACTTCCTTTTGATGCAGGGGACTTTGCACTCTCTCGTGAGGGTAAAGCCAAACAAGGGGAACAGTGAGCTTTTACTGACAGTACTAGCCAAACACTTTTACAGTCAGCACATGATGTTCAGGAAGCCCAGCACCAGCCACCTGTGTGATGATGAAATATCTTTGACTTTAATTAAACAAACTAAACTGAGAAAGAAAAGCAAAGACATTGCTGTTAGCAGGTAAATGCAGGTATACTTAACTACACAAACTTTAGCTACAAACAATATTTAACAGATGTTTAGAGTTAGTTTTTCCAGCTATGTACTGTTTAATAAGCAATTTGCTCAGCTAAGTTTTTAAAACTCTTGGAAGGCAAACTGTAAATATGCTCTTTATTTAAGAAAAAGCAATTATTTATAGCCCTACTCATCCCTCAAAATCTGTTCCTCCACCTTGTTTGGAATCAGATTTTTTTGGTTTGTTTGTTTAGGTCAGTTCACTGCATTTTACCTGTTTCACCTTCAGAATTACTCAGGTTACTAGCAGTCTGCTGTCTTCCCTTGTGCATCTCACAGCAGGCAGAGTACCAAGAAGGGTTAAACAAGCCTGCAAGCGTGCAGGGAACATGCTTGACTTTCATTACTCGTTATGGCACATAAGACAGAGAACCCAGCATGTCCTCTTTAAAGGAAAATTGTGTTCCTCTGACTACTTTAAGTGTGTCAGCAAACCGGTTGTGAAGGATGCAATTTACTTAGTCTTTCAAAAACCTTTGTCAAAGTACCTCACTAAAGTCACAAAGAACTGAAGGCATCTCATGAAACTCAGTCATATGATAAACTGCAACCAGCCAGGGGCTAAAATCAGTGGCTCCCCTGATGTGGTGCTGAAGTGCAAGTGAACCTAGAAAATGAGAGCCTGCTCTTCAAATTAAATGCTTCCTTCCAAATGCCACCATTCGTGGTATCCATCCTGCCTTTGCTCACAGAAGTTGGCTTCAGGAAAGCACAGGCTGATGAAAAGGACATGACTGGCAAAACAGTAAAAGAGGAAAGTGTTGCTTGCACAAAGACCGATGGCTCAGATGACTTGTCAGCAGAAAGCCTGTCCTCTGGCAGCTCTTACAGCCATACACCACAATGTACGTGCCATTTCTCCTCCTCTTATCCCAACAAAGAGACCAGATCCTCAAGACGCCCAAAACAAGGAAACACAGGCAACAGAAAGCAATCTCACTTATGACTTACAGAGGGTGAAGCAAGCAAAATTCTAAAGCAAAAGATCACATTGCAATAAATGTTGACTCCTGTGTCAAAACTACTGTCCCAAAATCCCTTTTCCTTGCCAATCAAGAGCATCCAAGAAAGCATTGTAAGGACACAATAGCTGACACCCTTTGTCCTCCATGCTGCACACAAGAGATCCTATTGAGGCCTCCTGGACATACGTGTCCTGGTGTTTCTCAATATGTATGGGAGAATTCAGGTGGGCAGAATCAACTTCCTTGGAAAGTTAAATTAAATCAAATCCTTTCCCACTTCCTTACAAAATCCTTTCCCACTTCCTTACAATCTCTCGTTGAGTTTCAGTACACTCATAGCATACAGTCAGCGCCGAGCTCCTTCCTGAGCTCTGCATCAGCTTGCAGGATAGTGCCCTTCTTTCGCATGCCCGCATGCTCCTTGGGGCTAGTTTGCATGGCTGAACGGAGATATTTTCTCCACAAAGGGCTCTGTCTCTCTTCACTCACTCAGAGTGTGCTTGTTCCAGCTTGCATACAAATCTCAGGAAAGATGTATTTCTGCAGATGTTTTCTGCGAAAAGCCAAGAGGTGAGCAGGCCGAGTGTCTCCCAAGGGTTAGAAATAGGCCATGCTGTCTAGTCTGAAGATACCTGACAGCACAGAGTGAAGTACTAGATCTATAGGGGGAAAAAAAGTCTCCTGCTTCCGAACTCCTATTTGTCTTTCTCTGCCTGCAGGCACCATGCATCTGATGGGAAAGATGAGAAGCAAGGATTTGGAGGGCAGGGAGAGAAACAGAGGGCTTGGGCAGGGTTGGAAGTGCTGCCAAAAATCTGTTTCTCCAGGCAGCAGTTTAGCCCTAAGATATATTTTTTTCCGTGCTAGGGTGGGAGACTGTCAGGGAGTCGAACACTGGAAGCCACGGACCCAGTGCTATTTAATGGCATTTCCCAAAGCGCCTGCCGTGCTCAGTTGCTCAGAGAACTTGCTCTGCTTATCCCAAGTCTCCTACAGCAGTAGGGGTTTACATGTGCCCTTACCACAAGCTGCACACAGTGTCCATCACTGGAGAAGACCTGTTCTTGGAATTCCATGATGACTAAGGGGCTGTGGGGATCCACCACTCCACCTGCACCCTTGAGCACATGTCTCTGGACATTTGGACTCTCCTTCCTGCAAGATCCTGCATGTTCTGCCTTTGTTTTACTCATACAGAAAGGGCGTGGGACCTGTTGCATGGTAGGAAACGTCAGCAGCAGTGGTATGGTTAAATTACTGGCCAGATCCAGGTTTAGTTCCTGCTCTCCTCTACCTTTCTCCAGAAGATCGCATTCTTCAAGGCCAGAGGGAACCAATGAGCCAATGTAATTCAGCTTTGTACTAGTACAGACCATTGCATTGTACCCAAATGTCATGCCCAGAGCCTTCAACTATGCCTCATACTTTCCAGAGAGCAAACTTCTGTGCACCACAGATGGTGAGGGGCAGAGACCAATGTGCAACCAACAGCCAGGCCTTATTACAGCAGAGCATAACTGAGAGAAACATTCCTGGTTGAACCCAGTGGCTCGTGGCAAGGGGTCCATGAGGATCTGGCAGGGAAAATATCTTCCTCAGATCAGCACTGATTGCAAGGAAGTCCTTCCTTCCTTCCCTTGCTCCTTCACTGTGGTGGCACTGGCCTTTGTACTAAGCCCAGAAACCAGAGCAATGTACACCGTGCTCTGTGGACAGGAGCTGCTGTCCAAGGCCCCAAACACATCCTTCCCAGGGGATGTTAGTAATTAAAACAGCTGAGCCCCAGTTATCCCTTCAGACCTTCTGCCACTAAATCTTCCCACAGTTGTGCAAAGGATGCAGAGCACGGAGGCGGCTGGAGGAGACAACTGGAGACAGTCAGTCATTTTAGTTCTGGCTGCGCCCCTGTGCAGTGAATATTGCCTTGAATGCTGCCCCTCGCGCTTCTGCACAAAGATAGACCTTTTCTGATTGTTGGGTATTGTCTTTGGAACACAGTGATGGTTGACCATAGTGATCACCAGCTGCTGTCCCAGTTTACTGAGGAGCTAGGGCTGACATTTGTTTTCATGCTGAGCTTCACCACTCAAAGCTGACAAAGTGCCAGCTTTACGCTGTCCCATGGTGCTTCCAGCTTGGCCTGAGGGAACTGGGAGCTGCATTTTCAGGACAGGTCAGAACACTCGGGTGAAGGCTCCTTCAGCCTTTCCCACTGACATAGATGCTCTTTACTGTGAAATATTTAATTCTTGCCCAACACAGCAGACTCAGTCAAGATGACCCGGGATATGGAGAAGACTGAGGTACTCAATGACTTTTTGCTGGCAAGAGCTCCAGCCACACTTCCCAAGTCACAGAAGGCACAGGCAGGGACTGGGAGAATGAAGAACCGCCCACTGTAGGAGAAGATCAGGTCCGAGACCATCTAAGGAACCTGAAGGTGCACAAGTCCATGGGACCTGATGAGGTGCATCTGTGGGTCCTGAGGGAGCTGGCGGATGAAGTTGGTAAACCACTGTCCATCATATTTGAGAAGTCGTAGCAGTCTGGTGAAGTTCCCACCGTCTGGAAAAGGGGAAACACAGCCCCCATTTTTAAAAAGGGAAAAAAGGAAGACCTGGGGAACTACAGGCCAGTCAGTCTCACCTCTGTGCCCGACAAGATCATGGAGCAGATCCTCCTGGAAACTATGCTAAGGCACATGGAAAATAACGAGGTGATTGGTGACAGCCAACATGGCTTCACTAAGGGCAAATCCTGCCTGAATAATTTGGTGGCCTTCTATGATGGAGTTCCAGCGTTGGTGGATAAGGGATGAGCAGCAGGAAAGCTGGAGAGGGACTTTTTATGAGGGCATGTAGTGACAGGACAAGGGGCAATGGCTTTACACTGAAAAGGGGGAGATTTCAATCAGATCTAAGGAAGAAATTCTTCCCTCTGAGGGCGATGAGGCACTGGAACAGGTTGCCCAGAGAAGTTGTGGCTGCCCCATCCCTGGAAGCGTTCAGCACCAGGTTGGATGAGGCTTTGAGCAACCTGGTGTAGTGAAGGGTGTCCCTGCCCATGGCAGGGGGGTTGGAACTGAATATATTAAGGTCCTTTTCAACTCAAACCATTCTATGATTCTACGATCCTGTAAGAGTCAGGGGAAGACAAAGGGGAAAAAAAGGGAGCAAATTAGTTTGTCTAAACAAGTTCCTGTCACAAAATCCAGATCCTTCAATTCAGCAGTGGTGGAAAAGAAAAAAAAAAGATCTAGTTCCCTCTAGAGTAAAAACTGACATGGTGAGCTGCTGCAGCAGGGAGAACAAATCCCTTTAGGGTGGAAGGAAAATGGTTAACAGATCGATTACCAAAGTTGAGGAGACTGAGAACGATGACTTGCAATTTAGAACAGAGGCACATCTTACTACTCGGCCATCACTACTACCAGAGAGGGCTCAGAAGCAGAGAACAGATAGCAATAAAGAGCTCTGTGCTGAGAAAGGAACTGCATTCATCCACACCGTGGCTTACTCCAAATGCTCCTCTTGGACCAGCTGGTTACTCAGGTACAGGCTATTTGCTTCTTAGCCAGCCCAGGGAAGCTGCTTCAAAACATTTTGACATTGCTCAATTACTTTTCAAGTAAGTCAGTGTAGACTCTAGGCCAGCTCGAAACCTGTGTGAGTTCTAACAGCACCACTAATGACATCAGTGGAGCTGCACTGATGGGCACCTGTAGAATCTCCACTGTTTGCCAGCGCCTTTTCTCCTCCTGACCCCTTTCTGGTTCGTTGTAAGGCAATGGGCAACTGGGGCAATTCTGGCCAGTTCCCGAGCTGCAGATTTGAAGATAGAAGGTGGAGGCAAATAGCAGGAGAGTGAGAAAACCGAAGGCACTTCTCCAAAGCTACGTTAAAAAAAAAAAAAAGGGTAAATGAAAAAAAAAAAAGCAAAGCATCTCATCCATCTGCTTACATTTTCCTTAGTGCTTCTTTTCTGTTGCTTTGATAAGCAAGACCCTGAAGAAATGTTATGGAAGAAATTTCCTTCCCCCAACAACTACTTTCCCTTATCCATTTCCCTCCAAATGAAAAGACTATTAAAAAAAGAAAATAAAAAAAGAGAAAGAAAGAAAGAAAAGAAAGAAAAAAGCTGAAAAGGTTTCTGTGATTTAACAAGGCCATTGTGGGATATACTAAAGAAACAGAGGAAACCAAGGACTGGCTTTGATGTAGAACCTTTGAAAAACCTGAGCAGTGAGAAACGGTCCTGACCATGCACATCCTGATGAAAGGGAAGAGCAGGGCTTGTCACACTGAGGCCAGGTCTCTGTCTGTCAAAATCACATGAAGGTGCCAGGTCCAAACATGGTTTTTCCGACAATCAGTGTCCGACTGGCCTGGAGCAAGTGGCGGGGGATGGGCTGAAGGAGAGGTTGCTGCATGGCAGTCACTGCTCTGCACCTCCCCTCTGCACATCATGTGCTTCTGGCCGGGACACAGGATGGGATTACTGGTGTGCATGAGGAGCAGAAAAGAGCTGCTTGACTTTGCAAGGCTGCAATCAGCTTCCACTAACCATGCAGCAGCTGAGAATGCTCCTGTTTCATCTGAAGAGCCCTGCAGGCTTGCAGGATGCATTGCACGCAGCAAGAGGGCAGAAATCTGCTGCAGGTGAACACTGGGGCCCTGAAAGGTGATAGCCAGATCCCTCAAAACCAGTGCTGGTTGTGGTATGAAACCCATGGCTGGGGTCTGTGGCAGGAGGGTGGAATGACAGAGGTCACTATTATATCCCATGATGAGCACTGTCCCTTCTTCACATCAGCTCGGCCCTTCTGCTGACTGGCAAACCCAAAAGAGACATGGACGTACTGGAGAAAGTCAATAAAGGTCTATGAGGATGATGAAGAGATCGGAGCACCTTGGACATGAGGAAAGGCTGAGAGAGCTGGGACTGTTCAGCCTAGAGAAAAGAAGACTCAAGGAGGAGGGAGTCTTATCAGTATGTATAAATACCTGAAGTGAGGATGCAAAGAGGACATAGCCAGGCTCTTCTCAGTGGTGCCCAGTGCCAGGACAAGAGGCAAGGGGTAAAAACTGAAACAAGGAGGCTCCATCTGAGTATCAGGAAACACTTTTTCACTCATAGGCTTACCGAGCAGTGGGACACGTTGGCCAAGGGAGTTGTGGAGTCTCCATTCTTGGAAATATCTAAAAGTCATCTGAACATGGTCCTGGGCAGCCAGCCTTAGGTGACCCTTCTTGAGCAGAGGGTTTGGGCAAAATGACCTCCAGAGCTCCATGTCAACCTCAACCAGCCTGTGATTTTGTGATTCTGATACATCAGCTTTAGGTCATACTGTTCCAATAAGCTCGGGCATGGAGCTGGGGAAAATGTACAAAGTCTTTGAAGTCTTCTTTGCTCTGACACATCACAGTAGGAATTTGTGACAATTTCATATACATGAGAGGTGGGAACATTTCCAGAAAGTAAACATTTCCATTTGGAAAAGCCTTTTTGTTGGCTGGAGTCCTCATTCATGAATCTTTGAAGACTAAACTAACCACATTGCTAGTGGCTAATGGTGCAGGAAACCAGCACTCAGAGAAGGTACCAGTTAGATAGATAAGACAGTCTCCACAAGCGCATTACAAAATTAAATGATAGCCTTGTGGCAGCCACAGATTAATCTCTTTGGCATCTTAGAGGCAGCTTATTCAGGCAGAGGAGGGATCTCTTAGCCTTATGAGGATTAATTTGAGTGGCAGTGTGTGCTTTACAGGAGTGGAGGTAGGGGAAATCTCCCTAGGGCAAGAGTGGTTGGAGAACAGTGACAGATCTGGACCCCATACAGCACACTGCAGTCCCTTGCACCACCCCACTCTCATGACCACCCATCAATGCTCCCCTTCCTCCCACTGCTGGCTCGGAACCCCAGACCCCGCAAGCGCATCCTTCCTCTGTGAACCATACAGATGGTCCCTCCCCAACAGGAAATCCAGTGGCACCTCCCAACCTCCACCATCACATCTGGTTACTGCTTTTCACTCAGGTGATCCCATGGAGAGCTCTTGAGTCTGGTCCATCTCCAGGCACAGCCAGAGCTGTAAACTAAGCAGGAATAGGGGGCAACAGAAGAGTATGCAGTAGAGTAAGAACAGGGAGATAAGCACAGAAACTTGCATTATCATGTGGCAAGGGAGTGATCCCAGAAATAGGGAAGACTGCAGGAACCAATGACCTGTGACAGCCCCCATGACCACCTCCTCCCACACAGAGGGAAGGCCACCATCTCTTCTGACATGGGTTGGGAACAGCTGAAGCCATTTCTGGGACATGGGCTCTTGGATTCTACCTCAGCACTAGATCAAAGGTCACCTACAGCTTACTCCATCTGAAAAAAAAAAATAGCTGAACCCCAGGATGATTTGCAGACATGGATGGGGTCTCAGTCTGACTGTCCATGCAGTTGACATGTCCTCTGGATCATTATCTGGTTGTATTTCTAACTGTTCTAAACCATCACACAAATTTGGTGTTTTCTCTCTTGTTTTGGATCTGGAATGGAGGGAAAGCACTGCTTGATACCTTGAATCAGCAGAGATAATTTTCCAGTAAGGACATCAGTTCCTGTTTTTTTTTTTCGCATGCAACTCTGTGCACCTGATCTTAAAAAGCGGGAGTGGGTGGAAGAAGATCCAGAACACAGATGAGATGAATTGAGAGCATCCTGCTTGAGCATTGCTCCAAGCATGAGACCAAGTCAAAGAACAAAAGTGTCCAAAAAAGACCCCTGGGCAAGGAGGGGATGGTTCTGGATAATCTCATCAGAACCTGCAGGTTTCAGCTTGGTCTGCTGGAGTTTGAGTCTTGACTTGGAAGGTAATCTCTTCTTTCTAGCCTTTCCTGAGGGGCTTTGTTTTAATATGAATGATATATGCAGATATCCTTCAGTTTGGCTTCCAACCGTGCTGTCCTGCAGGAGCACTGCAACTGGCCACACAACTCCCACCAAGACTAGCAGTGGATACCTTAGGGTGGATGCAAGAATAGAACAAAACTATTCTTCAAACTTCCTCAGTGTATCCTCTCAGTATCTGTAGCTTATGGATTTTTTAGAAACAGAGATGGTATTTTTGCTTTTATTTATCTACCTAATTGCTTTTTGAACCCATGACAACTTTCAGCATCAAAGGCACCCTGTGGTGATGAGTTCTGCATCTTAATTATGTTGCACTGGGCCATTAAGTCTTGTTGATGTTAGTCTCAACTAGCACATCTGTACACTGGGCTAGGCGGACAAATCTTTATTGAACTCATCAGAAAATCACAGAATGACAGACTGGTTGAGACTGGAAGGGTTCTCTGGAGGTCATTTGGGCCAATCCCCTCTGCTATAGCAGGGTCACCTAGAGCTAGTGTGTAGGACTATGTCCAGATGACTCTTGGATATCACTAAGGATGGAGACTCCATGACCTCTCTGGGCAGCCAGTGCCAGTGTTCAGTCAAAAGTGCGAAGTCTTTGTCACTCACAGTGAAAACCTGTGTTTAGAAACATCAGGTGTACACAGGGATAGTTCTACTGTCTGAATGATGGGGGCATTTAAACTGATGGATGAAGTACAGTGTGTGAGATTGAACATGTGTCATGTAGGTACTTATCGCTGAGGGTAGCCCCAGTAATATAAAGTCATAGACACAGAGATTCAATCACAGTCAGCTCCAGGAATCTGTGTGTGACATCAGGTTAGGAGCTTCCATGTCACCTCCCAAATCTGTGAACTGTGGGTTTTGGGTATCCATTAGCACCAAGATGATGGGGACAGCGGATAAAAATGTAGCACCCAGCCCAATGACATGGAATTTCAAAAGTTCATGAGCATGCCTGACAGTGAAACATGTTGGAGAACAGAGACCTTAATTACAGCGACCATTTCTGACCCTGCTGTTGTTAGTGACTCAGTTGCTAAAATAGCACGTTGAGCAGAGGCTGGCACTGGTGGCCCGGTGAGCAGGCTGGGTAGCAGGGCAGCGAGCGGCAGCACTGAGACAGCCAAGGCTGTAAGGCACATCTCTCCAGTAAAAAGCCCCTATCCAGTCATTTTGGGCTGAAAGTCTCCTGGGCCTGCAGATATAACTCTAAGAGCATGTAGCAGAGGCTGTGTGTGCAAGCATTTCAGAGAAATGCAGACATAGAAGGTTTCGCTGGTAGAGCAGGAGCAGGAGTCCCCAAGGGAAATTTGTTGAGATAAGTGCCTGATTTACAGGTAATTATGCAGACCCTCAGTAATGCCTCTAGCAGTGACTTTAACTTTCAGTTTGGTAATGTGAGAGCCAGCAAGGCTGGAAACAAGGAACGATGAAGTTTGACTTTATTTCTTGCACATGACTTGGGAGGCACATCTGAGACTTATTACACTCACATGGTGAATTGTGTGTCCCAGGCAAGGAGTTAACACCACTGACCACAGTGTTACACTGAGGAGTTAATGGCAAGTTTATCAAATTAAGCATTAGTTGCATGAGCCGATTGAAAGTAATCTTTTTTATGAAACTCATTGTCCACAGGTTTATTGCATTTTTTTTCATGTTATTGTGCTGTTAATTGTTTATTTCAACTGCCAACCCCTCAGTGGTGCTCCTAAGAGTGAAAAAGTGAAAATCTATTCCTTTTACTTCTTCTAAAAGTAAAAGCAAAGAAATAATCTGTGCCAAGTACAGTATTGTCCTGAGCTTCACCAATTAACAGGAAATCATTTATGAGAAGTACTGCTCTCTGCATGAAGCAAACAGAGCCAGAACCTTTACACTGTGCCACGAGAAGGACCACAGGGTGGTGGTCTCTCCACTCACAGAAAGTAGGGGTGCTTCAGTAAGCATTCAATCCAATTACCAGTTTACAAACTACCAAAAGACATGGGCTGAAGTCCAGTGATGGCAAAATCTCTACTTCTCAGCTATCATAGCTCCATCATGTTCCCCATGAGACCATCGCTTCCCCATCCCCTCCATCCTTACTGTCTTCAGTGCTTCTTGGGGGAAATGGGTGTGTTGGGCAGCTTCAGGCTCTATATGCACATTGAATTATTTGTGAGATACCTTACATATCCTTACTGAGTACCTGTTACACAGTGTGCTTGTAAATATATTAACTCCTCACAGCTATGAAATGTCTGACATTGAATCTTCCCCCTTTTCCATGCTGCTTAGGGCTCAGTAAGCCCGGATAAAATTTTATTTCCTTAACAAATAATTTGATATGATCTAAGGTAACCTGGGTCTTAAATTTGCCTGTCATAAGAAGAAAACCCAGAATTATGTCGTCCTACTGTCCACAGTGTGCAGTTTATCCAACAAATCGATCTACTCTTGTCTTAGCCTGCTGCTTGCGAATATGCGTTTGGAACCAATTTCCTATGGGAAATGGCTGAATGAGTTTGTCAGGTGCTTTAGAAGAGCGGTTTCCTCTGTCGTGTGAGCTGACTCCTTTCTAAATCTTTTCCCTCGAGAGAGACAGAGTTTGTGAAGCCATAAGCTCTGTGATGAATACGTTCTATGATGTTCGTGCAGGACAGGTATACAACCCGGGTAAGATGGACTCTCTGTAAGAAATAGAGTCAGGCCCAGAAGAGTATTTAACATTAAATGAGGGTTAAAAAGGGCCTATACAGGAGGAAGGGTATCTTGAACTAAAGCTATTTTTGTGGAAAGACAAAGAATAAGCCTTTCATTTTTCTTGCTTGAAACTGCCAGCTTACAGGCTCAGAGAAAACTGCTAAAACTAAAAATTTCCCTTAAGCCCAAAGGAACCTGACACAGCTCTAAGGCGGTCAAACTATCCTAGAGCTCACACTTCTAGTGCCAAAGGTATCAGTAATTTGGCCCAAACTGAGCATGTCAGGTTGTGTTGAGTCATCTGAGTGCCTGTCAATAAATCCTGTCGTCTCTGACCCACCAACGGTAACTCAGCCCAGTACCACCCACTTCCAGGCAGTTCTCTTGTGAATTTGCCATCCTTTTTCATTTGACTTACCTCCTCTGATGTTTCCTCCCTCCTGACATGAAACTGGAAGTTTTCTCCGGACTGCTACTACCACTGTACCTTATACCATATTAAGTTTCCAGCCTAAGCTTAGATGGCCTGTGAATTCATCTTTATCTTTCCTTGAGCCACCACTACATAATTGCTTAAAAAGTCTCTTTCTCAGGCAGCCTGAGTCCCCCAAAATATTTACAGATCATGGTGCTATCTCCTCCAGACCATCATTTTGTTTCTGGGTGAAGCATGTCCTGAAGCTTGCAGAAGGTGGGGAGGTTGTTATTGCCTTTCCCGATCATCCTCCCATCACAAACTGCCTTCAGCATACCAGTGTTCTCATCTGCAGGTACACAGCCTCTGACTCTCCAAGTCCAGCCACAGAGACTGGCCTGAACCCAGAATGGCTCTGTTTGCTCAAACGTGCCCTTGAGCAATTGCTCAAAACTTGTCTCGGACTGGGATCAAGCACTGTGACAGTACATCCTAACTTTGCATCTTATCACACGTTAAACCAGTCCAGGCAGGAAAGACATCTTAGCGTTAACAATCTGCTTCCCTTCCCCATTCAAACCCTACCATAAAAGCTGACAACTTCTCTTGATAATCTTTTGGTATCAGAGAAGATACCGAATGTTCTCGGATGTACACGAAGTATTTCAAAAGTAATAAGCCACTAAAGAAGGGTTCAGCTGGAATTCCCCAGCCCACTCAGACCTTCCCTTCTCCAGGTGAGAAGCAAAGCACCACTTCCCCAGTCCTGCCTTTGGCTGTTGTGGTCCCATGTTTGTTGCCATTTCAACGTACTCCCTATGGGTACAGCTTACAGTGTCCATGCAGTTGTCGGCAAAGTATTTCCTCAGGCTTAGGCTGAGCCCTACAGCTGCTGAGTGCTGAGGTCCAGCTCCAGGCTGTCATGCTAAGCATGGAGCGAGGACAGGCACTTTCCCATCCAGCACCTCAGAGAAAGCGAGGTGTGTGGGGTGGGATCCACAGTAGCCACATGATGAGTGTAGGAGTGGCACAGCCATCCAGTAGTAAAGCACAAACATACGTCTGGAATTCTTGCTTGCCTGGATTTATGGCACCTCTCTGAAGCTAGAGCCCATAGATGCCAGGCTCTTCTGGGGCTCTTCTGTGACTCATTGAAGTTTAGCTGGAGGTGGGTACAGCATCAGTGTCTTATAGAAAAGCCTAATGGGCAGCACATGCTTCTGTGGAAAGCCACCAAAAAGGCTGCTGGCTGCTTGGGATCCCCAAATCCACAGCTACCTTTCCTCCAGACAGTGATCCAGCTACTGGGAGGGTACTTTGATGGGTGGAGGGAATGTAGCCAACCACTCTGCTGTGAAGGTGGCCACAGTATTCCCGGGAATGTAAATGACATAGGTACAAAAGGAGAAGAGGCAAGACGTGGCCAGATTGTGTAAGCTTGCCTTTAGGGATTTCAGCTAGGAACTGTGGGAAACTGAGGTTTCTTTGCTGCCTGCTGATGTCAGGTGTCAAGTAAATACTGAGCAGAGTTAGAGACACAGGACCAGAAGTCAGAAATAATCATGGGTCTGGCCAGCAGAACACCCTGGTAACTGCTTTGCTGGTGGGCTGGGGAATTTGCAGCCCCATTGCACAGGATGAGCTATCACTGATACAGGAGCATGCTCCTGCGATGGGTAAAAGCCAGTATGGTTTGGAACCTTTCAGAAGCAGAAAGAAGACAAAATAGCGGTGGGCTGGCAGCAGGATGGGAGGGTGGAGGGGGCTGCCTGCGAGTGAAGCTCATGTATAATACCCTTCTCCAAAGCTGGAAAACAGACTTGAGCCTGCTCTCTTCCCTGCTGGTTAAGCAGACACAACTGCAGAGCAGAGGAGGCTCTCCTGCCCTGAGACGCCTTCCTGGTGAGAGTGCTATCAAAAGCATGAGATTTTTGTAGGGCTCAAACAGCATTTCCTGTCAAAAGATTTCCTTGATTATTTCCCAGCTACTGAAAACCTTTGCAGTAGCCCAAACATCACAGGAGGAGACAGAGAGAATGGCTGTGAGGACAGCATAGGGCAGCCCCATCTCCTAGATGCTCAGCTCAAATTGTTCCTTTCCCAGCACCAGTCCTCTTGCTAGCCGAAGCTACCGCTGCGGCTGAGCATGGGCCAGAGCGTGTGTGCACTGTAGTGGCCATATCAAGCACTTGCAAATTACTAGACATCCTCTGTGCTCCACCCATGGTCCCCTATCACATCCAGTTCCTCCTGCTGCCACAGGCAGTGTGGGCAACACATGCAGTGTGGGCAACACACTGATATTTCATGCTATTGCTATGGTCGTGGTGCCTCAGTTTCCCAACTTCTTGCATGCTGCAAAACAAATGGGATAACATCCTTCTATTCCAGAAGATGAAAATAAGTGGTTGCTTGGAACACAGGACTCAAAGTCTCCAAAGGAGGCATAATCAAAAATGTTGTGTGGCATTGGTACTGTGCTCCAAACCAGGGAATATTAATTCTCCTCTGCCCTTCTGTTACAGATCCTGTGCAATTTACATCCTTTCTATGGAGGCCTCCCATCTAACCAAGTATCAAATGAAGAGTAGACAGGAAATCAGATGAGATCTTTCCAGGCATACTGGAGAGAAGAAGACATTTCTAACAGCATAAACTCTTCCTCCTTCCAGAATATCACTGTGTGACTGTGTAAATCTCTGCCTCTCACTCTGCGACTGGCTTTTGAAACAGACCTCTGGAAATCTCCAGTGAGGACACGTCGTTAGGCAAGCCAAAATTACCCATAGGTAGGAGTGCTGGAGAGACATCTGACATGCCAGGATAGAGCAGAAGAACCCATGGTGCCATCATTAATAGCTATTGTGAAAGGCTGGGGAATAGCTGGAATTTATTCACTGTTACCACTTACCATATCTCCTGAAAATTTTCTCGACTAGGCATCTCATCTGCAATTAAACCTCATTCTTTACCCTTATGATGCCCTGTGATGCTTCATTCTGGTGGGTGTCAGGAGCGAGTGACAGAATCTGGTAGCTGTGTACAAGAATAGCCATTCCCATAACCTGGTAGGAATTACGGAAGTGGGACAGTGTGGGCAATAACCAGTGAAACAGACACACGGGAGCAGAGAGAAAGACAGCCGAAGGCAAAGTCCCTGGGAAGCAATCCCTGGGAAGGAAGGCGAATCGGGAGACTGAGGTACGAAACTTAATGCCTGGCCCAGAAAACGAGAAAGCAGAAGGAACAATTGGACATGAAAGAAGGAAGGCTCAAAGGCCTTGTAAGGAAAGCCAGCCACATGCAGGGGGTCAGAAACCCAGAGCAATCACATCTGCCTGGCTCTGGCAGCGGGACCCCAGGCCAGAGTGCTGAGAATTCAGCATTTCTGATCACGGAGGACCTTAGGCTCTTGCCCAGCTTTGGCTTTGCAGCTCGTTAGCCATGCAGGGAGAGAGGGAAGGAGTCGGGGAGGTGAGAGCCCCTCTCTAGGAGGTTATATGACATGCAGATCCATGTGGGGAGAAATTACCTTGGCCCACGAGGTACAAGGTGTTTTCACACTTAATGTGTTTCCCCAAGGTCTCCAGCAAAGGCGTCAAGGTGAATATCAAGCAGACCTGAGGAGCTCCAGGAACTGGGCTAAGGAGGTTGTTGCCATGGTAACAGAGTGGCTTATGGTAGATGATATTGAATGATATGTCACATTTGTAAACTCACTGTGCTGAGCCAGCGTCTCAGAGGAGCCATTAAAGAAAACCCAAGATGGAGCAGAGAGTGAGCCAGGGCTGCGGCTGCCCTGGCACTGTTAGGGTACGCACACAGGACACGTGTGCTGCATTGGGGCACTCCAGGGAGCGTGCACAGATTTCCTGTGCGTGGGCACAGTTGTGCTTGTGGGTGTGCTTGCAGCCAGGAGGGACACGCAGGCCTGGGCTGTTGCTGTTCCTGGGCTTGGTTCCCTCTGGATGCACATGACAGCTGATGTGCTGGAAAGTGCACGGCTTGATGTTTGTGCTTTGGCAGGGGAGTGTGACTCTCACACATAAATACAAGTGGTGTCCTGAACTGCAACCAGAGCTCTGCCACCAACTCACACCGTGCCTGGGGTGGGTCGCAGCAGCAGCTGGCCTCTCGCATTTGATGCGTTCAGAACAGTTCAAAAACTGTGATGAAGTCACCAAAGCATAGGAATCTGATCTTAAGGTGCAGTGGTTCCCTTCTTATTGGGGCAGACCCCTTATGCTCACTTGGTGAGTGGTGCCCAAATATCAGAGATCTGAGTGATGGAGAATGTGAACTTCTGCTAATTCCCATGGACTTTGCCCTTCCACCATGGCAGACTCTGTCTTTATATAAGGCAAGGTCTCTGCAAGGGCCCTGCAGATGCTGAGGACCTAGTCCATTTGACCTGGCCCCAGATATCAAGGACAACTCCACATCCCAGCCAGAGCGTGACAGTTGTTCAAGCAGAGCAGCTGTTGTGGTTTAGCCCCCACCAGCAACTAAGCACCACATGGCCGCTTGCTCACTCCTCCCCACCAGGTGGGATGGGGAGGAGAAAATACAACAAAAGGCTTATGGCTTGAGACAGGGAGGGATCACTCACTAATTACTGTCAAAGGCTCTCGTGGTTTAGACCGATCCAGCAACCAAACTCCACACAGCTGCTCTCTCACTCCTTCCCCAGTGAAGTAGAGAGGAGGAAAATATAATAAAGGGACTGAGGGTCAAGACAAGAACAGAGGGAGCACCCACCGACCATGGTCCCGGGCAAAACAGACTTGGCTTGGGAATAAAGCAAAACAATTTATTAACAGTTACTTGAGAGGATAAAAAGAAACAAAATCCAGATCTTAAAAACAACACCTCCCCCACCCCCCTTTCCTTTTGTTCCCAGCTCTACAGGAGCTAAGGAGGAGGAGTCCTTACACCCTTTTCCCCTGCTCCAGTGGATCCCCTACTCATGAGGCAACCCACAGACTTCTCCAGCGTGAGTCCTTCCCGCAGGATGCAATCCTTCCCCATCGGATTGCCCCAGTGTGGGCTTTACCACAGTCTCACATTCTTAGGGAGTTGCTGCCACTCGCTCTGGCGTGGGTCGTCACGCAGACTCTAGATGCCTCTCTGCCTTGTCGTGCGTCCCATGCTCCATGACCGTCCTCAGACTCAGGCATCTCTTCTCCAACGTGGGCTTCTCCATGGGCTGCAAGTGGGTCTGTGCCCCACCGAGTCCATACTGGCTGCAGGGGGCCGCTGCCGTCTCGCCACCAGCTGCAGGGGAAACTCAGCTCTGGCACCTCGTCCCGTTCCATCTTCACTGACCTGGTGTCGGTGTGGCCGTTTCTCTCAGATCTCAGCCCTCTCTGGGTGAACTCAGCCCAGCGGGCACCCCGGGAGCGGGGCGCTCCCCGAGTTCCCCCGGCGGCTCCACCGCGGCCATCCCATCCTCAGTGGGTGGCGCCGCCCGGCGTGGGCAGCCCCCAGCCGGGAGCTGGGGAGCGGGGGCAGTGCCCTCCTCCCCTCTCCTCTTTCCTGGGCAAAGCACCTTTCCACTTCCTTTGTCCCAGCCTAAATAGGGCAATTAGCAGAGGCGCTGATTGGCTCAAACCCTGAGGGGGATGGGACTCCAGTCTGGTGGCCAGAACCGGGTCTGACCCGGTTCCAAAACCAGGGAAGTCACAGGGAGCAAATCCCCTCTCCTGCCACCAGAACCCCTTTACATCAACCCATCCCACAGGCAAAACAGAATTGACTTGGGGAAAAAAATCAATTTAATTTGTTATCAATCAAATCAGAGAAGGATAATGAGAAGAAAAGCCAAATCTTAAAAAATCTCTTCCTCCACTCCCTCTCTTATTCCCAGGCTCAACTTTGCTCCCGATTTCTCTACCACCTCCCCACAGCTGTGCAGAGGGACAGGCAATGGGGGTTGTGGTCAGTCTATCACACACTGTTTCTGCTGCTCCTTCCTCCTCAGGGGGAGGACTCCTCACACTGTTTCCCTGCTCCAACATGGGGTCCCTCCACAAACACAGGATACAGTTCTCCACAAACTTCTGTGCTGTGAATTCTTCCCATAGGCTGCAGTTCTTCACGATCCGCTCCAACGTGAGTCCCTCTCGCCGGCTGCAGTCCTTCAAGAACAGGGTGCTGTAGCACGGGCTTCCTTCAGAGCCACAGTCTTCAGGCATAGTCACCTGCTCTGGCATGGAGTCCTCCACGGGCTGCAGGTCTTCACAAACTGCGCCACTGTTAATCTCCATGGGCTGCAGGGGGACAGCCTGCCATCACACCATGGGCTGCAGGAGAATCTCAGCTCCGGTGCACCTCTTCTGTCTTCACTGGCCCTGGTGTCTGCGTAGTTGTTTCTCCCACATCCCACTCCTCTCCAGTCTCAATTTAGAGGGATGAAGGCCCTTGGCTGACTCTGCCAGGCTGTGGGGAACTGCTCGCCAGACCAGGGGGGCCGGGGCAAGGTCTGCACTTCCCCTTTCTCTCCACTGCAGCTTCGGCATGGTGCAGGTTTTTCTTCCCTCCTTAAATATGTCATGCACAGAGGTGCTGCTTGACTCAGCCTTGGCTGGAGGCGAGTCTGACTTGGAGCCAGGGAAGCTTCCAGCAGCTTCTCGCAGGAGTCACCCCTGCAGCCCCTCCCCACTGCCAGACCCCACCGCACAAACGCGACACAGCAGTATGCACAGATGCAGCAAGTCTGGGTAAGGGTGCTGGCTTGAAGATGGTCGAAATGTTGCATAGGGGGAGCTTGTATAGGAGTGACAAGATGCTCTGTGCTTCCGGCTCTCATGATCCTTCTGCAAGTACAGAGTAGGCTCAGGGCTGGCTGCCGTTCCCAAAAGGAAATGTCTCCAGCCCCATAGGACCTCACCTACTTGCAGGATTCAAGCAACACTGCCCAGCCTCAATTATCTCCCTCCCATGCAACTCAGTGGAAGCAAGTTTGAGCAAAACATTTTAAAAAATACTTGTTTATTAACGACAAATTAAAGAGATTGTCATTTCTCCCTAACTCTCTGTGTATCCAAGGCAAAAATCATGGAATTTTTTTACCTCAGCACCGTTTTCAGAACAGATTTGTTAAGTCAGCTAGCAGAGGGTTTCACTTTTGGTCATTCACCATTTTACATGGGTGGTGGAGTAAATCCCACACCTATCTGAAAGGACTTGACCCACAAAGCTTTAATGCTGTGGACTATTCATGATTTTGTGGCAGGAGATCTCTCAAATTGAAGTTGTTCCCCGTAGAGCATGGTGACAAAGTGAGAAGAACCCTGTATCTCACTTAATGAGGCTTTATACTTATACATTATTGTATGCCAACATTGTATGGAAATGGAAATGGCAACAAGAACGTTCTCTCTCTCCCTGGAAGCAGACAGCCTGGTCTGCCATCTGGTAACAGACAGACTGTGATGGGATATAGGTCCAGGTGCTCATACAGATGATGGATATGAACCCAAGCTTCCTACAGTCTGCACCGCTGCTGCCTGAACAGGGCCTTGGATAGTTTCTCTTTTCTGTATTTGTGGGTGGTGTCTAAGTCTGATCGGAAAGAACAACTGAGGGAGCAAGGAATGGTGCTACTGACTGCGATGGTGCTTATTTCTGGGCAGAGGTGGCAACAGAGCTTCTGCAGAGAAGAGAATGTTGCCTGAAAATTGGCAGTCTCCATTGTTATTCCACATGGCATGAGGAGAGGTAGGGAAGCTCAAAAGGCAACAGATGGATCCAAACCACATGATATTTTAAATTTATGTCATGACTTAGCTTGGATGAACCTTTAGGATAAGCCTTACCAAAGACAGCTGAGCAGTGGCATTTCTTTCTGTTAGCAGAAGGTGATATCTTAATATACTTACGAAGTTTACGTTTCTCCTCCTCTCCCAGAGAGATCAGGTGTTGAGTTCCCTGAAGCCCACACCCTAGTGTTGTTCACAGCACTTGCTGGACACAGCCAGTGATCTAGGGTCACTCTGTGCTTTAGCAGCAGCCCAGCAATGAACAAGTGAGTGGACACATGCCAGAGACGTAGACAGAGATCACATGGCATGTATTCAAATCTCAGCTTTCCTAGGCCTAAACTGGGACATTGGTGCTGTTGGGCACAGGTCTGGACTATGCAGAGTGTCTTACTGTCAACCTACAGCACAAGACTGAGCCAAGACCATCGCTGAGATATCCATCCAGTCCCTTCTCGCCTTCTCTTTGGACATTTTTTTTTTCCCTTATCCAATAAATGTCAAATGTGAAGTGCCTAAGCAGCCAGAGCAGAACCTCAAGGCACAGTTTTTCCATCAGGTGCCACACAAGAGACTTCTTACCTGCCTGTTCCACACACCTGTGTGTTTTATGCTCCTTTTCCAGTTTCAAAATAGACTCAGTGGGAGGAGGTCCATTTGTTCTCCTTTCACTAAATAACTGCAGTTATACCTACAGATTTCAGCTGGGACGTAGGATATAGCCCTACATCTTGGGCAGGTGCTCTGATTGAAGGATATGACCCAGCTGTAAGTGTTTTATGAGAAGACAGAGGTCTAAGCATCTAAACATAGGAATAAGTTTCATGCTCCAAATCCCAATTTCACAAGTTGTCTAAGTGCTGTTCTTGGATAGACACATGAACTCATGCGGAAGAAACTCCACACAACCTGTGTCATTGTCATCTGCAATGCAGGGCCATGGACATTCCTGTGCTCAGCATCATCATTGTCACAAATCCTAGTCTCTGATCCTATTTTTGCAATATTCACTCTAGTGTATGCAAATCCTTCAAATTCAGCATTACAAACTCCATTCCTGGAACTGGGCTGTTATTCCTCCGGTTTGGTAGAGCTGTACACCACAGAGCTAGCGTTCATCATCGATTTAGCCAGAAGAACATTGTCATGATAAGGGGGAGTTATGGAAAAGGGAGTTGAACACTAATAATAGGCGAGAAGACTCTTCTGCATTGATGGATGGTGGAAAAGGGTAAGCGGACTAGAAAATCTAAACAATTTTCTTTCTTTCTAGTCCTTTTCTAGGACTAGAAAATCTAAACAATTTTAGACTGGAGAAAATTTGTGAATTGAGCATAACCCAATGAACCCAAGAGCACATTTGTGTTTCTCTGTGCCCACAAAACAGCACTGAGGAAGCATAATGTTGTGATTAAGCCCCAGCCAGTAACTAAGCACCACGTGGAAGCTCTCACACTCCTTCCTCCCGCGAGTTGGAATGGGGAGGAGAAAATACAACAAAAGGCTCATGGCTTGAGACAGGGACAGGGAGGGATCGCTCACTAATTATTGTCACAGGCAAAACAGACTTGACTTGGGGAAAAAAAATCAATTTAATTTGTTATCAATCAAATCAGAGAAGGATAATGAGAAGAAAAGCCAAATCTTAAAAGCACCTTCCTCCACTCCCTCTCTTATTCCCAGGCTCAACTTCACTCCCAAATCCTCTACCACCTCCCCACAGCTGTGCAGAGGGACAGGCAATGGGGGTTGTGGTCAGTCTATCACACGCTGTTTCTGCTGCTCCTTCCTCCTCAGGGGGAGGACTCCTCACACTGTTCCCCTGCCCCAGTGTGGGGTCCCTTGCATGGGAGGCAGTCCTCCACAAACTTCTCTGCTGTGAACTCTTCCCATGGGCTGCAGTTCTTCATGAACTGCTTCAACATGAGTCCCTCCCATGGAGTGTAGTCCTTTACCAACAGACTGCTCCAGCATGGGCTTCCCATGGAGCCACAGTCTTCCTCGGGCGCAGCCACCTGCTCTGGCATGGGGCCCTCCGCAGGCTGCAGGGGAATCTCAGCTCCGGTGCGCCTGCTGCCCTCCGTCCCCACTGACCTTGGTGTCTGCACAGTTGTTTCTCTGAAATCCCACTCCTCTCTCCTCACTGCTGCGCCAGCCTGCCTGGCCCAACAATCGCTGGTGGCCCCAGTGGGCACTCCGAGAGCAGGGAGCTTCGGAGCACTCACGGAGTCTCGATTTCAGGGGAACAAAGGCCCTTGGCTGATGCTGCTGGGCTACAGGGAGCCACTCCCAGTCCCGGGGCCGCACATGGGACTGGCCACCACCCCCTGCCAGCCCCAGTGCCCACAGCTGCTCATGCAGGAGGCCAGGGGCAAGACCCGTGCCTCTGCTCTGTCTCTTCCGCAGGTTCCTCCAGCAGTTGTGGTGGTTTTTTTGCCTTCTTAAATATGTTATCACAGGTGTTACCACTGTCTCTGACTGGCTCAGCCCTAGACAGAGGCAGGTCTACCCTGCAGAAAGGGAAGCTTCTGGCAGCTTCTCACTGGAGCCACCTCTGTAGCCCCTCCCCTGCTGCCCAAATCCCACCACACAAACCCAATACATACACAAAGGAACTTTTTTTCCACTCTGATCCCAAATCACTGTTTTGAAAGACAGAATCTCTTCTAATAGGTGTCTGTACGGGGCATTTGTGGCAAGGTTTTGGTAGCTAGGCGGGGTGTGTGGTGAACACAGCAACAGACCCACCGTAGACCAAAGCTGAGCCGACGAGCTAAGTGTGTGGTGCCTCTCTAGAAACATATTTAAGTAAGGGCAGAAAATGTTGGGTGGAGAGAATAGGAGAACAAAAAGTGTGAGAAACGATAGAGGGATCATTAGGATCAGAGGAGGACGTGCTCCATGGTAGAGCAGATGTTCCCTGCAGCCCGTGGAGGACCTGCACTGGAGCGGACGGTTATCCCTCTCAAGAACTACAGCCTTTGGAGGACCCGTGCTGGAGCAGAGGAAGAGAGTGAGAAGAAAGGAACCACTACATACTGACCGAAACTTCATCCTGTGCTATCCATTTTGCTAATGAAGGGGTTGGCAGGTGGAGGACAAGTGTTTTCCCTATGTGATTTAATATTTGTCTTTTTTCCTTCACAATACCCAAATCAGTAATGAGATATATATATTATTTAGCACTAAATTAATTTCCTCAAGTCGAGTCTGTTTTGCTCAAGATGATATTTGGTATGTGATCTCCTATCTTTACCTCAACTCTCAAGTTTTCTCATTTCCAATCTTCCAAATCTGTCCGCCATCCTGCTGAGGGGAGGAGTGAGTGGGCAGCTGGGTAGGAGTTTGGCTGCTAGCTGAGACCAACTCACTAGTGTCCATTCTTTGTTACCAGATGTGTAAGTCGGCCTATATCAAAAAATGTTTTTACCAGACTTCCTTTGCCAAATGTTATGTACTTCTTTCCGCTGATGTCTTCTCATCATTTCATTATCACCACTCCAACATGTGTTCCACCCACAGCAGGTCTCAGCTGTAATGCCAGACTTGGCTTCAGATCTCTGGTCCTAGAGCTGAGCCATGCATACATCCAGTAGAAAATCTTGCACATTCTTCGTTAGAGAATTGGACTTTGAAATGTCAAATAAGTTTAAGTCTAATGTTATTTAGATTTTAGTAATATCACATGCTGTAAATTTTTCTACCACCTAGGCTATTCATTAAAAATCAGTTCTCTAAGAACTATTACATACACACAGTTCTCTTTACCAACAAAAAAAGTAACGTCATAGACGATACGGTGTTTATTAATCTGTTTTTTCCAAATATGCAACAAATCATACACACATAGACAGTTACTTCTTGCATCATTATTTCTCAGTGAACCAATACCCATCTCATATCAGATCGGTGTCATTACTAGAATTTTGGTTTCTAATGTACTTGAAGAACAACTTCTTAACTCTATTGATTGCAACTGTGGATTTTTCTGTGCTGATCTTAACTCTATCAATTTTCTGTTCTCTTAAATGTCTGCTTGTCAAAGATTGTGAAGTAGCCCTCCTCTCCTACTGTTATTTGCAGTTTTTCCTTTTCCAATAGTTCAGTCTCAGTCAACTGGGAGGTGAGGAGTCAAGCAGCAGGAGCTACTGTTACTGAAAAGATGGACCCTGAGGAAAGAGGAATGTGAGACAGACAGATGGGGCAAGACGAAGGGGGGTGGTTTGACTAGGGTACCTTGAGGGTCTGGGAAGAGAAGTGGATGGGTGCCTAAGAGATGAGATTCCTCTTGGCAGCATCACAGCCTACACGCTGAAGAACTGTGACATGCAGTTTAGAAATGTGAGTGATTGGTGGTCTCCCATCGGTCTGCAGCTGTGCTCCGTTGCTCTTCTGGCCACATGGGAATCTCAGCAGTTTACAGTGTAAGTGACATGTTGCCACTTCACTGATCAAGGCAACACTGTCCAGCTGCAGGGAAGAGAGGTATGACACAGGGAAGAAGCAGAGGGAACAGAGAAAGCTGGTCAGTCCTGGATACATAGGAGCAATACTATTGGTGCTGGATGCAGAGAGAAGACAGGAAGAAAGAAAACACTCATAAAAATGAGAAATATCCAAAGGTTAAAGAACATAAAGTGAAGGACAAGTGTCATGATGTAGAATGATAGGGTCTAGGAGAAAGCACAGGTCCAGTAATTGCGTCTTTCCCACTCCCCAAAACTAATTCAATTCACAAATAATGAATGCTTCCAGCTGATGGAAGAATGGGTGGGGGACTGTTGTATAAACTCCTCACCTCTACAGTGTTTCTGGAGCACATCTCCTTTCTCTGTCCAACAGCGGAATCTTCTTGGAAGCCCATTGCAGAACATTAAAAGTCACAGCCAAAGCTGAGGAGCCACTTGAATAAACTTATGCAAGATGTAGAAGACATCCCTGTAGTTCCTAGAGCTCGAATCCACCATGTCCCTCTAGTGAAAGTTATTTTTTATGCTCTAAGGCCACTGGCTGTCTCCTCCCCTGATGTCCTCCATTGTACTCCTTGTCCTGCTCCTCTCTCCTTGCATAGCTTCCCTTCCTCGGTGGATCTTCAGTCTCCCAGGGATCGATATTGGGCCCAATGCTGTTTAATATCTTCAAAAGTGATCTGAATGATAGGATCAAGTGTACCCTGATGAAGTTTGCTGCTGATACCAAACTGAGTGGGGAAGTGGACATTTTGGAAGGGAAAGCCACCCTGCAGGAAGACCTGGATAGGCTGGAAGAGTGGGCTAACAAGAACTTTATGAAGTTCAACAAGGACAAGTGTAAGGTCTTGCACCTGGGAAAACATAATCCAGGAGTGCAGCACAGGCTGGGATCTATCTGGCTGGGAAGCAGCTCTGCGGAAAGACAACTGGGGGTGCTGGTGGACAAGCTCAATGTGAGCGAACAGTGTGCTGCTGCGGCAGAGAAAGCCAACAGGATACTGGATTGCATCAACAAGGACATCACCAGCAGAGATAAGTAATTATCCCACTCTACTCAGTGGTTGTCAGGCCGCACCTGCAATACTGTGTTCAGTTTTTTTCCCTGCTATACAAAAAAGAGGTGGACAAGCTGGAGAAGGGTCCAGAGAAGGGCCACAAATATGATCAAAGCACTAGGAAGCCTGCCATATAAGGAAAGGTTGAGAGAACTGGGTTTGTTCAGCCTTGAGTAAAGAAAGCTTAGGGGAGACTTTATCACCATGTTCCAGTGCTTAAAGGGTGGCTACAAAGAAGATGGAGATTCCCTTTTTACAACGAGAGACATGAAAAAAAAATAGGGGTAATGGGTACAAGTTACTCTTGGGGAGATTTCAACTGGACACGAGGAAAATCTTTCACAGTGCAAACAATCAGCCATTGGAATAATCTCTCTAGGGACGTGGTGGATTCCCCAACATTGGACCCTTGTAATATTCAGCTGGAGAGGGTGCTGGGCCATCTTGTCTAGACTCTAGACTAGAGCAGAGCATCTCCCTTATGAGGAAAGGCTGAGGGAGCTGGGTCTCTTCAGCTTGGAGAAGAGGAGACTGAGGGGGACCTCATTAATGTTTATAAATACGTAAAGGGTGACTGCCATGAGGATGGAGCCAGGCTCTTCTCAGTGGCATCCAATGATAGGACAAGGGGAAATGGATCTAAGCTGGAACACAGGAGGTTCCGCTTAAACATGAGGAAGAACTTCTTCCCAGTAAGGGTAACAGAACACTGGGACAGGCTGCCCAGAGAGGTTGCGGGTTGTGGAGTGTCCTTCTCTGGAGATGTTGAAAACCCGTCTGGACACATTCTGGTGGGATCTGGTCTAGGTGGTCCTGCTCCGGCAGGGGAATTGGACTAGATGATCCTTTGAGGTCCCTTCCAATCCCTAACATTCTGTGATTCTGTGACTGTGCTCTTGCCAAGAAAGGTTAGACCAGTTGATCCTTGAGGTCCCTTCCAACCTGTTACTGTATTGTTCTCTGGTTCTAAGGTTCTGTGACCTGGCTGAGCTCTTTGGTGATGTTGTACTCATAATTTGATATAAAGGCAAGACACCGCTTACCCTTTTCCACCACTGACTGCTACCACATATCCCTCTGCAATTTTCCTTGCGAGAGATTCTGAGAGGAAGACCAGTGTCCATGGCTGGTAGAGGGGTGGTGAGCCTCTTATCTAGCAAAGCAGCCTGTCGTAGGCAGACACCTCTGGCCAGCAAATCCTGCTTGGAAAGTGGTATACATGGATCTGAGCCAGAAACTTGCAACCAAAGCTATGGGTTAGAAGTTGTTTTAGCTGAACATACTGGCCACTGTGCTAGGTCCTACACAGCTCCACACACAGCGAGTTATACAAATAATACCTTAAGCTACTTTTTTTTAGGTTTGCACACTGTTTATACACAGCTATAAGCATAAAAGTATTTGAATGCAAAGGGAAAAGCATGATTCGGTTCATGTAAAGTCCAGGTGCTTCACATATTACTCCCATCTCCTTTCTTAAGCAGAGAAGGCACCATAAACTACAGAAGCCAGTAAATGCACAGGATAGTATGCCTTCCAAACGGGAAAACTGCACACAGGAAGCCATATCCCATCCACTGACTAGTTGGGTGTGCAGTGAATTTGGTCTACCTTTTTTTTTTCTGTAATTCAGTCCCACAAGCCCTGTATGTTTTGAAAAGTATGACTAGGAAAAGATGTCTGCTAACAAAAGCTGCAGCTGAAGATAAGGATGGGAAGAACAACATATGAAATCCAGTCACCCAGTCTACAGGAAGAATAATACAAAAAGTAATTGTACTTTGCAAGTAGAAGCCCATTTTTTTTAGATGGGGGAGGGCTTTGTGTTACTCGTTTGCTGTTTTTTTCTGAAAATGTCATGGTTTAACCGCAGCTGGCAACTAAGCACCACATGGCTGCTCGCTCACTCCCTCCCAATGGGATAGGGGAAAGAATCAGTAGAGTAAAAGTGAGAAAACTCATGGATTGAGATAAGACAGTTTAATAGGTAAAGCAAAAGCTGCATGCCCAAGCAAAGCCAAACAAGGAATTCATTCACTACTTCCCACGGGGAGGCAGGTGTTCAGCCATCTCCAGAAAAGCAGGGCTCCATCACGCCTAGCCGTTACATGAGAAGACAGATGCCCTAACTCCAAACGCCCCCCCTTTCCTTCTTCTTCCCCCAGCTTTACACGCTGAGCATGATGTCATATGGTATGGAACATCCCTTTGGTGAGTTGGGGTCAGCTGTCCCAACTGTGCCCCCTCCCAACTTCTCGTGCACCCCCAGCCCACTCGCTGGTGGGGTGGTGTGAGAAGCAGAAAAGGCCTTGACTCTGAAAGTGCTGCTCAGCAGTAACGAAAACATCTCCGCAATATCAACACTGTTTTCAGCACAAATCCAAAACACAGCCCCATAGCAGCTACTGTGAAGAAAATTAACTCTATCCCAGCCAAAACCAGCACAGAAAAGATTATGGCCTTGAAAGAAATTGAAATCATTAAAAACAAAGCTTTGGAGCTGTTAGAGTCATTAGCTAACCAGGGCCAAGAGACGTTTCTGCGCAGGTTTCAAAGGCATTTCTGAGGCTGTTTTTCCAATGTCATCTGTGGGCTTTGCATCAGTCCTTATATCCATGCTAACGGCAGTTACCAAGAAGATGAGAAAGTTGCCCATTGGTGTCAGGAACACGAGTCTCAGAGAAACAGTCTAATTGAGAAACGAGTAATACAGCATTTAGATAAATGCGGTGTAGCTTGATTGGGTCAAACGGTCACAGCTTCTGAAGGGACAAGTATGCCTTGTTTACCGGAAAAAGTTTATAAAATCAGAGAGCAAGGTGACCAAAGTGCATGTAATTTGCTTGAATTTTTGCAACACTTTTAGTAAGGTTCCCCATAAAAGACTGTTAAGGAAAATCAATAGGTAGAGGATGAAGGAAAATGATTCATTGGATAAATAACTGATTTCCTTAAAAGATACAAAACAAAGAAATGTAATGCAAGCTTTTTCCCTAGAGAAGCAGAGGTAAGAAAAGGGTTTTCTCAGGGACCCAGTGTTGTTCACATTTAAAATATAGGAAATACCAGATGTGCAGCTATCTCTTGTGACAGGACTCTGAACTATCCATAACTTTCAGATGGATTTCCTTGGACATCTTCCATAAACACCCAAGGAGACTGTTCTTAAAAACAAAACAACAACAAAAAAAACCCCTATATTTTGTCTGAAAAATTTATAAGAACAAGGAGGACTTTTTTTTTTTCAGTCTGCCCTCCAGATCCAACAACCTGCTGATATTCCGGGGTGGAATATCTCTGTTCACAAAAAGTCATGACAGTCACTATTTCTGATGTTCCCTTCTGTCATCAGGAGCACGTGCCTGCCACACTGACCATGGTCAGCCTGTGGTTCAGGCCAGTACCAATGTTGCCATATCATGTCCCTTCTCCTCAAAGCTCCTGGAGGACTTCACAATATACCAGCCTACCGCTCTGGAGGAAAGACAACTTGGAGGAGAAATGCTCCTTGGATTTTGACATCTCAGATAGCTGGAAGGGAGGCTTATGAAGAAGTTAGTCACTGTCAGAGCATCCGAGGTGGAACTGTGTGCTAAGGCCAGACAAGGATGAGAGGCTGATGTATTATATTGATTCTGAGGGCTTCACATACATTTATCATGAGGCATAAGTGGTCACCAGAGCCTGCAAAGATCTTCACGGCAGAGATTCAAATGTACCACTGGTTGTTTTACAGATGGCCAGTTTGGTCTTACTGCCCACTCTCAGCAAATCACCAACATTGGGTCTGTAACAGAAAGCCCATGTGGTCCAGTTCTGGACCCAGAACTGATTTATGTGCATGTATATGAGGCATTGCTCTATTTACCCTCCCGAGCATTGAGAAACTGTCCCAATAGGTTGGAGCACCAACTGCCTGAGGCAGAAGAGTGTCATTGGTGGTGCCGGTGGCACAATACTGAGCCAGACTCTCAGGGAGGCAGTGACGTTCGTGATATTTTCACAAACTGTCTATAGGAGGTTCATTGAGGTTGTGTAGTGCCCATATACAGGGAGAAACAGTCCGTGATGCTTTTGGGGAACCAAAAAAGAGTTACTACACAGACTGGGCTTGAGGAGGTAGTATGCTGGTGAGCTCTCTAGGGCCTGTTGTTCCAGCTCCTGTAAGGGCCAATGTGCTCTCTGCATATTTGCATTGCCACTAATGTAAATGCATACCAGAAACCTCATGGAAAAGATCCCACTGAGCAAGATTTACCTCCATAAAATGGCCCAGGGTGACTACCTTGAGACAGCGTCAAAGAGAAGCAATGATTTCACATCTTCTGAGTGGCCTCCATGAGCTGTGCAGCTTGTTTTCCAATCCTTCCCAATTTCAAGCAAAACACTGGGGCCCCCAACAGCCTCTCTGGTTAGACAACTCAGATTTTTTAATAGAGTACCGTTCATCTTGTACTTAGCATGGCAAAGGTTCCTACAGTGAAACAGAGCACAAGCAGGCAATTACAAAGTTCGTGACTTAGCAACTTGACCACGTTTCATGTAGCTCTGGGCAATGAGGACTGTCCGTGATTTCATGCTCTAAATAAGCTGAAAGACACACAAATAAAATGTCCTCAGTATTGCAATTTCATGAAGTTTACTTAAGCTACCAGAATATTCAGAAAATTGGGAAAAGAGGGAAGGAGACATTTGTAGTTATCTGCACTCTAGACACTCATGAAGAAAAAGCAGGAGGAGCTTGTACACGAGTGTTGCCTTTTAGCTTCACTAGAGATGGGGAGATATTGAAGAACAGCATCTTCTACAGCAAATGATGAAAGCCAAATGCAGCATTTATTTCATGTGTCCCATTCAGAGAGGTATTGTGCAACTTACTGAATTCTTGGGAAAAGAAATAAAGCAGCATATATGAGAAATGCTTTAGAAGAAATGTTAAATGGTGTAACTATGGGGACACCTACCTTCTTCATTAAGGTTGTCAGCACTGTAATAACCATAACCCAGATGTCACAATCATTTCCTAAGGCAGGAATAATGCAAAAGGGTCAACCTATTGGAGGTGATTTCATTTAATGATAGAAAAATTTAAGGTTGGAAAGGACCTCAGGAGATCTCTTGATCACCCCCATACTCTGAGCAGGTCTGTCTTTAAAGATCCATCATATTGCTGAAGGACTTGCTCAGTCAAGTTTTGAACACTCTTCAGTGATGGAGATCCCATGAGCCACTTTGCTGGTGCCTGGCGAGAGTTTGCTTCCCTGTTGGTCCTGGTAGGCTGAAACGACAGGTTTAGAGAAAACAGAAGCTTTCTGGTACTGCATGAAATACCTCCTGTTTCTGCCCTTTTGCAATGGTGTTTTTACTTCAAGTCTCGTGTCTGAAATTCATTGACAGCTTAGTACACAGCACAACTGATATCAGATACCTCACAATATTAGTCAAGAAAGAAGACAGACTAGCAACTTACTTAGATGCCCTCAGGAGAAGTAATAAAATTGCAGAACCAAAGACATTCCAAAATATTCCATTTCCATTCTGGAAACCTATAATCAGGGATTACAGCCTCCTACAGCTGGTAGAACTTTATCTTCTCCTTCTATCAGGCAGTTTGACCTTATTGTTGATCCAGACACGGCTTTGACATGGAGTGTCTTGCTTTGTCACTGCATTAGCCCTGTACTGTCATGTACACTAAACAGTTTAGTCTCATGGGATGGACATACGAGATACAGGAGCTGTGTCTCATGACGCCTGGACAGCAGCTAACTCTGTAGCATTATGCGGCCACATCCTGTGAAAAGATGAAATGTCTCAGTATTTTCTGCATGGGGCAATGGATGCCTGCCATCGTGTTTCCAGTCAAGAAACAAGAAGGAGGGATTTTGCTACGCTGCCAGTGACAGTGAAGGAAGACACAGTTGACAAATCAGGCTGATTAAAAGGTTATTTTTCTCAAGGCATGGCTAACAATGCAGAGCTAGAGTAGTTTGACTATTGTAATTACACTCACTATCACTGTTATTTGTTTGTAGGATGGTAATGCCTAGGGGTCCCACTGGAGCCCGGAACCATGTTGTGCTAGATGCTGCACGGACATATATCAGAAGCAATTTGAGACATAGTAATATAAATGGATGAGACAGAAATGGGAGGAGAAACAGACGCACACAGATAAGAAGAGATTCCTGTGGATCATTTAGGGTATCAACCATAAGTTGAAGCCATCCAGGTCTCCAGTGCTCTGTCCACCCAGCTGGGTGAATGGAGAATATCCCAGCTTTAAAAAAATACTGTTTCTCCTAATTCTTTGGCCACAGTTCTGACATTTTAGGGCTTATATCGTTTTTCCTAATTGTGACTGGAAAAGGTGAACATTTTTTATATCCATTCTATGTCAAAATATCATTTTCATTGTCAGGTTTCTGGGGTTTTGACACTATTCATAATGACTTCTACCTTACACTGGAAGCAAAAATGTAGAATACCATGAAATTACAAAGATCGTAGAAGACTTAAGAGCTTTTGCAGAAAGCTGGGGAAAATCTTCCCCTGTTCCAGTCAAGAAGAGTCAGGTAAGAGAAAAGCTCTCTAATTTTGTGTTATGTTATAGAGCCAGACAATTGCTGTTTACTTTGCAATGCCCAAGTCACGGAAGGCAAAGGCAGGGACTGGGAGAATAAAGAACCGCTCACCGTAGGAAAAGATCAGGTTCGAGACCATCTAAAGAACATGAAGGTGCACAAGTCCATGGGACCTGATGAGGTGCATCCTCGGGTCCTGAGGGAACTGGCAGATGAGGTTGCTAAGCCACCGTCCATCATATTTGAGAAGTTGTGGCAGTCTGAGAAGTTCCCACCAACTGGAAAATGGGAAACATAGCCCCCATCTTTAAAAAGGGGAAAAAAGAAGACCCAGGGAACTACAGGCCAGCCAGTCTCACCTCTGTGCCTGGCAAGATCATGGAGCAGATCCTCCTGGCGACTATGCTAAGGCACATGGAAAACAAGGAGGTGATTGGTGACAGTTAACTTGGCTTCACTAAGGGCAAATCGCGCCTGACAAATTTGGTGGCCTTCTGTGATGGGATTCCAGTGTTGGTGCATAAGGGAAAAGCACCTGACGTTATCTACCTGGACTTGTCCAAAGCATTTGACACTGTCTCACATCACATCCTTGTCTCTAAACTGGAGAGACAAGGATTTGACAGATGGACACACAGTGGGTAAGGAATTGGCTGGATGGTTGCACTCAAAGAGATGCAGTCAATAGCTCGATGTCCAAGTGGAGGCCAGTGACGAGTGGTCTTCCTCAGGGGTCAGTACTGGGGCCAGTGCTATTTAACATCTTTGTTGGAGACATGGACAGTGGGATTGAGTGCATCCTCAGCAAGTTTGCAGATGACACCAAATTGTGTGGTGTGGTGGGCACACTGGAGGGAAGGGATGCCATCCAGAGGGACCTTGACAGGCTGGAGAGGTGGGACTGTGAGAACCTCATGAAGTTCAACAAGGCCAAGTGCAAGGTCCTGCACATGGGTTGGGGCAATCCCAAGCACAAGTACAGGCTGGGCGGAGAATGAATTGAGAGCAGCACGGAGGAAAAGGACTTGGGGGCATGGGTTGATGAGAAGCTCACCATGAGCTGGCAATGTGTGCTGGCAGCTCAGAAAGCCAACCGTATCCTGGGCTGCATCAAAAGCAGTGTGGCCAGCAGGTCGAGGGAGGTGATTCTGCCCTTCTGCTCTGCTCTCATGAGACCCCATCTGCAGTGCTGCGTTCAGCTCTAAGACCTTGAACACAAGTAGGACACAGAGCTGTTGGAGGGCCATAAAAATGATCCAAGGGCTGGAGCACCTTTCCTATGAAGACAAGCTGAGAGAGTTGGGGCTGTTCAGCCTGGAGAAGAGAAGGCTCTGGGGTGATCTTATTGCAGCCTTCCAGTACTTAAAGGGTCCAGTCTAAGAAAGCTGAGAGAGGCTTTTTACAAGGGCGTGTAGTGACAGGACAAGGGGCAATGGCTTTAAACTGAAAGAGGGGAGATTTAGATTAGATATAAGGAAGAAATTTTTTTACAACGAGAGTGGTGAAACACTAGAATAGGTTGCCTAAAGGAATTGTGGATGCCCCATTCCTGGATGTGTTTAAGGCCAGGTTGGATGAGGCTTTAAGCAACCTGGTCTAGTGGAAGGCATCCATGCCTGTGGCAGTGGGGTTGGAACTAGATGATCTTGAAGGTCCCTTCCAACCCAAACCATTCTATGATTCTCTATGCGATCTGCCTTTCAGAGAGGCTGGATGATTTCCAGAAAGGTAAATGGGCAGGACGAGGCCTCATCACTTCAGACTGTGACCAACTGTATGGACTGAGAAGATGTTGGATGACCAGCACAAAAGATCATGCTAAGAAGCTAATCCAGTACCCAAAGTCTAGTAAAAAGGACAGAGGCCTTGACACTCGGTGACAATGTGAGAAAGATCAAACTGTCAAGAAAGCTTTGAGATGCTTATTTACAGGATCAGAAACAGGAATGGCATGTGGAAGGGTGAAACAGAAGCATGAAAGTCACACAGAGACTGAGAAAACTCAGGGATGATAGAAACCAGTGTGGATGGATGGAACAAGGTGGTGCTTTGTGTTAGCAAGAAGCAGAGGGTACAGAAATGAAATGTTATGGCAGGGGCCAAAGCGTGTTTTGGTGCAAGCCACTGCCAGGAGGGAGGGATGGATGGATGGATGGATGGATGGATGGATGGATGGATGGATGGATGGATGGAGAGAGAAAGTCTCACTAACCTCTTCTGTGGCCCCAGTCCCCAGACTGTAGCCTCTGTAATGGGAATTATGGGAGAATTTAACTTCTCTAAAATGAATGGAAAGCTCATTACCCCTTATGTTGGCTCACATAGTCTGGGTGATAGATTTCTTCGCAAGTGTAAGTGTAAGACTGTTTTAGACCTAGATCCTGTATGAATTTAGCTGTAGTAAAATCTGAATAAAGTGCGATCGTGAGCAGATTTTTCTCACTTTACATTTCAAAATAGACAAAAGTAGGTCTAGAATGAAGGTTTAGAAGCTTAGAAAGGCAAACTTTGAAATCTAAGGAAATGAATTATTGAGTCTGACTAAGCAGCTCTGGGATCTGTGTGCAGAGAAGGCATAGGTACTTAAAATTCAAAATTCAAAAGAGAGAGAGAGCAGTGAGAAGAGGTTGCAAACTGTAGAGAAGAAAGTAAGAATGACCAAAACCTTACCTCACATAGGAAATTAAAATTAATAATAGTAATTGGCACTTAAGCCGCAGAAACCAAGGGGAACAAAGAGAAAATTAGGACAGTTGCACACTTGAGGCAAAAATAGCTGAAAAGTTACCTGTCACTAAGACTGAAAACCTTATTTACTGCAGTGAACAGCAGCAACACTGTGATATCAAGGGCATTAACAGGACTCCCAGTGTAAATGAGGGTAAAGCACTAGGCATGACATCATCTGAGGTAAAGCCACTATCTGGCCTGATTCAAGTGAAAAATGAAAAGCTCATTTCTAGCTAGTCGTTAGCAGCATTGTCATGCAGAATGATAAATCAACCAGGGACAATGTAGAACAATTATGCAAATCAGGGGTAGTCTCCATAATGGGAGGGTAACAAATATAACACTTCTGTCCAGAAGAGGGTCCACCATCCCAACAGAACTGGACCTGTTACAGTCAACCCTTAGGCCTGAAGAAAATGGATTCCCATTTTCAGTTACGTTTGGTGTCACGAAGCAGAAGAAAGTGTTTAAATGAAAATGCTGACAATCATAGAAAGGCATTTTATCTACTGGAAAGAGGTACAATGTGGTTAAGTTATTACTGTGTTTAACGTAAAGGATGCTCTACATAGAGGTAAACTGGTGAAAATGGGAAAATTATTTTTTAAAGGACCAAGATTATGAAATGCTTTCCATTAGCTGGATCTAACATGTTTCTTATTCTACGCGATCTATCAGATCCTCAGGAAGATTTCTTCTAAAGCTAATAAAAACATTTTTTAAATAGTCACTCTTTGCTCATTTGCATTTGCTTACAGAAAATTGTGTCTACTGTAAAGACAGCAAAGCAGTAATTATTTAAATTAGTCTGATAGATGTTTAGTAATGCTTTGATTAAAATATCAATTTTAGATACCAGTAAGTTTGCGAAAAGCAGAGCATTTAAATTATACTGGATTTTTTTTTGAGAAAAAGTTTCATTTTGCACAAATGATATTGAATAAAAAACCCTTTTCATATAAAAATTTCAGACGCTCACTCAGACAATGGAGCAGGTGCAGAACTGAGGTCAATATAGTGACCCAAACACATCATTGTAAGACAGAAAAGGCACACATCTCTGTCAGATGAAATACGGATGAATAGAGAATAGTTTTATTATGTGGGTGATGACCAAGTAGTTCCAATTGCCTGGAAAATTATCCCGTAGGACTGACAAAACTTTGGTCAGGAATGAAGCTGAAGGTCATTGGCAAAAGGCAATGCCAACCTAACAAATCCATATGAACAACCAAGCTCAAAGCCAGCCCCAGGGCTCCTTGTTTAAGCCTGCAAGGTAGCAATCAGTCCCAGAATCATAGGAAAGGAATTTATTGGGTCCCCTAGTCCATTGCTCCACTTCTACACATGAGGAATTACACATTTATCACTCTTGATAAAAATTTGTCTAATCTGTTCTTCAGATATCCCACAATCACCCTGGTGACTCCAACCTAAAACTTGTCATGAAAATTAAACCCAGTAGTTTCTACCCTATTTGTGATGATATAGAAGCAAGACTATTCCTTCATTCTTTTCATATGGCCTCTAAATCTGCTCTTCCTCCCGACAAACATCTCAAATTCCCTTTTTCCCTCAGAGATCTCTATCCAATTGGTCTATCTCTTTCTCAAAATGTAGTTCTTTAAACTGGCAATAGTACTCCCACTGTGGCCCTGCCCATTCTGAGGACAACAAAATGATTACAGCACATGCTTAAAAGATGGCAAATATTTATATAAAAATATGCTTTTTATTTTCCTGTTTTCTCTTTCAACAGCAATGTGTTATGCCTGACTCACGCTCACCTTGTGACCCAGTACTGGCTCCAAGGTCCTCTTCTACAGTATTATTGCCAAGCTAGACTTTTCCTGCCCAATGCTTGCTGGAATATTTGTTCTTACTTGGAAGGAACAGCATGTTGCATCGGTGTGTATCAAACTGTATTGAATTTCTTAGTGCATTTTTCCATACTGTCTCCCTCCTTCTACCTGGCATGTACCTTCATGTAGAGAGGACAAGAGACACATTTCCTATTTCAATTTCATCATCAGCAGTCAGCTTGGAGGAAATCTATCAGATGTGGAGCTGGTCAGAAAAACAGAATTTCTATCTTTTCTCCATAAACTGTGCTTCTGAGACAATAAATTTCTGAGAGAATAACAATAGTAAAGGTGATATAGGTGTCTGCTTCACTAATAAGCAATATTTCAGGCTCTGTGCCACCATGATGAACCCAAGCAGGAGCACATCACATCTTCACTATAGATTTAGTATAAGTATCAAGCCTCAGATCCTTAAAAAAACACAAAACAAAAACCCAAACTGAAAATATTTTGAGCTCTGTAAAACTGTGTTTGCTAAGAAGGTTTCATTTAATTAACAAATCTGTGAGCAGGACTGATCTGCTATGAGAAAATCCTGTTCGGCTCTTGCTGTGCCAACGCTTGCTGTTGGGTAGGAACGCACGGGAAGTGAAGCAAACCCACAGCCACACCGCAATAATCTCTGGGAACTGTCTGAAAAACATTCTCTGCTGAATCTCATTTCCTCATCTTTTTCTCAGGCAATCACCCACACCAATTTTAGAGTGAGGGCTGAGCAATGTTCCACTGTTTGATCCTCAACAACCTGTACGTTCAGCATTTCTTTCATTGCACAACGAAAAGCAAACTTGTTGCAGGCAGTTTGCCCCCAATAATTCCGTAACTGAAGGAACTGAGGGGAACAGATGGATGCCAAAATGGAAATGCAGCAACGGCAGAGGCATGTCTTCTCAGCAAAGCCATTCGCATTGTCACGAGCTCACCCCTGACAACTAGAAATTTCTCTGCCAAAGAGGCCTGTCCCAGCAGCTCATGGCTACACAGTCCCAAATACATCAGTGAGAAACGTCAGTGCCATACCGTTACTACAAACGGCATCGTGGAAAGCAATAGGAGAATAAATGCTAATGGGTGTCTGAGAGAACAATTGCTTCTGAGGTTTTTTTCCTAGTGAACACGGCATACCACAAAGAGATACGTGTAGATACTCGTACGACTAAATGCAGAGTCTTTTTTGGTTTAGTTGTTGTCTGAAAGAGGCAAACATGTTTTAATGGGCTCATTATCACAGCTAAGGAGAGGAAAGCAGTACAGCTGCTAAGGTTGGAACAGACGATGTATCTCATCTTGACCTTCAGCCCCCTTCATCCCTCCACCCTCTGTCCCTGGAAAAATCTCCAGCCCATCATGCCATGATGTGAATCAGCACCTTTCTCTGGAGCTCTCCAATTAAGATTCAGCAGTGCTTGGAGAGCAGCAGTCGGCCCACACTGGACTAATTAATTTTTCCTGCCTGAGTAATTATAGTCCAGAGGTGACCATGAAAGCCAAGCAAATCAATTTGTGTTGTACTGAGATCCTCATCAGTCACGGAGCACTAACCAAGAAGAAAAAAATGACCAAAGACAGTTCTGGCCCCTGAACAACACGCACCAAAGGTTGCTCTAAAACTACTACACTTACTACACTTCTATGATGGAAATGGCAAACACAGTTCACAAAACCTTTTTGGATTTTTGGCCCAATCAGTCAGTTGTCACATATTCTGGCCAAAACCCCTTCAAAGCTCAGTTTATAAAGACAAGCACAATCATTTTGCAAATGTCTCAGCGAGTGTTGGGAGTGGCTTTACCACTTTCCAAACAGAGGCAACCTGCTGCTCTGCTGAACCAGTGCATTTTTTTCTCAGCAGCTCAATCTATCTTCCAGGAAAAACTTTTCCAAAAGTAACAGGAATCTAAGCAGACAACTGTCTTCACAAATCACTTGTTGATACACTCATGAAATGTCTCTCAGACTTAACAGAGAGCATCCCAGAGAAATACTGTCTCCTGAAATCTAAAGTTTTCTTCCTTCTCCCTCTAATTTTCCCATACAGTTCATGCAATCCTAGACGAAGCAGCAAGTGATATTGGCTGGTAGTATGACAGAGAAGATCAAGTTTTTCCTATGGTCTCAGAGCCATGCATTCAATCTGAGTTTTGGTGGCTAATTGTGGAAAGGACAATCCTGCTAGCATCATGTGTTTGAGCTTTCCTGAAGTCTGTCTCGGCATGCCTCATCAACATCGGTAAGGAGAGTGACTGTAGAAGTCAGATGTTCCAGCTCTTCTCCAAGAGATGCAGCACTAGAAAACTCAGAAGCAACATAGAATGATTTAGGTTGGAAAAGACCTGTAAGATCATTAAATCCAGCTGTTAACCCAACACTGCCAAATCCACCACTTAACTACGTCCTTCAGCACCACATCTACACATCTTTTAAACACCTCCAGGGATGGTGACTCAACCACTTTCCTGGGCAGCCTGTTCCAATGTTTGATAACGCTTTTAGTGAAGAAATTTTTCCTAATATCCAATCTAAACCTCCCCTGGCAAAACTTGAGGCCATTTCCTCTCATTCTATCATCTGCTACTTGGGAAAAGAGACTGACACCCACCTCACTACAATCTCCTTTCAGGTAGTTGTAGAGAGCGATGAGGTCTCTCCTAAGCCTCCTTTCTCCAGGTTAATCAACCTCAGTTCCCTCAGCTGCTCCCTATAGGGCTAGTTCTCTAAACCCTTCACCACCTTTGTTGTTCTTCTTTCAACACACTCAAGAACCTACATACCACCTTTTGTATCCTGAAACACCTGGATACCAGCAGCTGCACACCATCCGTGGGATATTGTTACAAAAAGGTTAGTATTAGGTGGAGCCATGAAGATCCCTGAGGAGCACAGGGTCTCTGACCAGTCGGTCATACATGTGCTTATGCTTCAGCCTACGACCTGTGCCAGAACCAAGTGCAACCCTAGAGCACAGAAAGGATTGTGAGGGTAGTCTAAGACACATCACAAAGAGCACGGATATAGAGAAGGGTGCAGGGAGCCACTCTTTAAACTGGAGAAGATGTGGGTCTACCTGGCTGCAGAAATGTTCTTTGTCTTTCCAGGCAGGACTGTCAGCTGAGAGGAACTGAGATGTAGCCCACATAACATTCATGTTGATGTTAGTGTCCCTGAATGTCACAGCATTCTCCTGGAGAAACTGGCTGCTTATGACTTGGGCAGATGTACTCTTTGCTGGATAAAAAACTGGCTGGATGGCCAGGCCCAAAGAGTTGTGGTAGGTGGAGTTAAATCCAGATGGTGGTTGGTCACAAGTGGTGTGCCCCAGGGCTCAGTACTCGGGCCAGTTCTGTTTAATATCTTCAAATATGTTTTTACAAAGGAAGCTGAGTGACTTTGGAACTGTTGTGCTCCACACAGCACAATGCAATTGTTGCCAAGAGCTTTCCAGGATGCTCCTGTCATGGACACAATCTTGCTGCCAGCCATTTGAGTCAAGACTCATAAAAAGTCAGTGGCAGGTGCCTCAAAGCCAGGATCAGCCAGAAGGAAAACAGGATGGAATAAGAAGAGTACTTCTGCCCCACCATTGACCTCCACATTCCCTTGTCCAACAGGTGCTCCACAGTGGGGCAATGTTCCAGTCACAGACTGATTCACGGAGAAAATGCCATTCTCTGGTGAGGAGCTTGTTGAGGTTTGTTTGACTTTTCTGCTTCTGAGGTCCCATGACCATGCTAAGGAAAGGCTGTGTGATGATCAAGATGGTCATCAGTGGTTCTCTGCCCACTAGTTGAGCAACGTGATGCTCCATTTAAGTCCACGGCCAGAGACACCATTTACTACAAAATACTGTTTGTATTAACACCAGGAAGCTGGTTAGGTTTTCTCGGCCACCCAAAATGATGGTCCTTTTCCAGAACGGACTTTTCTTGCCAACAAATTTCTTTTTAGACTTAATTGCCTTTCAAATTACTCCAAATGAGCATGCTTTGAAGAAACATTGCATTTGGAAAGACCCAAGCCCCGAGTTCAGGAAGAACTTCGGGAGAGGAATGAAATTGTTGGGATTTTCTGCTTTGCTCTTTCTCCATGTTTCCTTTCCATCATTCCCTCTGCCGCCAAGTGAAAGACCTTGTTTTTTTGACTCTACCAACCTCAACCAAGCGGAGACTGAAGGGACCCTGAGGCGCTATTACTGCAATGAATGGCGCACCAAGAGCTTTTTGTCCTTCAATGTAAGCAGCTCGCAGCATGGCAAACCCACTCCATTGGGTCACAGAGGTTAATAAAAACACAACAAATAATTTATCGATGTGGTGGTTTGAAAGCCAATGTTGGTGAGAACTACCAAATTTGCATCCCAGAGTAATTATCTTTTGCTATAAGATAAAACCCTCCCCAAAATTCTCCCGCCCCTTGTGCAATGGCGCCAAGAAGATGATTTCTCTTGACGCGCTGAACTTTTGAACCCGATGAAAAAATCTTTTTTTTTAGTTATACAAGAGAGTCATCGAAAGTTCATTGCCCTTTCTCACATTTGCACCACCAAAGGGACATAAGGAAAAACATCAAGTGTAATATCCGTCAGTGTTAGTGAGGCATTCAGAATACATCACCGATGCATAAATGAGCCAAACGAAACTCCAGTGGCAGGAGGAGGTTCTGGAAGAACGGAGATACACAACAATATTTAATTATAAATTGCATCAAAATGGTTGTCTTTACTCATCAAAGGACTTCTCACAATCATTCCTTTGGTTCGGATGTAAGCCTGAAATCCTGGGTGCCCCCATCCAAAAGCTCTGGATTTTTCCTGGTTCACTGGCTACTTTTTCCTGCCAAAGCTCATAAAAATCCAGACACCAATTTACTTAACACGAGGGGTGTGAAATCCCCACTTAGGGAAGGTGAAGTTAATTGGAAAAGAAAAAAAATCATAAATCCAGGCCACTGAGCAGTTTGAATTGGTGAGCTCTCCTGTGACCTTGATTTGTTGTGTTTTTATTTTCCTGAAATGTTTTTCCCAACACAAATTGGATGGAAAAATCTCTCCACTGGAATCACCAAGCATTGGTTTTTCTATCCTCTAAGCAGAGCAGCGGGTGTGTACGCTGTGTGTAAGACAAATGCTGATGGAAAAAGCCTTCTGACAGGACTGGCAGAAGAGAGCGGGCATCCAGCTTGCACAGGTAGTCCATCTCACGGGAACCCAGGGCTGCCGAGCACTTGTTGTTACCAATGCTTATGCAAATAAAATTCTCTGGAGCACCTTCTTTTATATAAGCAGGAATTTGGCCAGGCATGACACTCAACACGCACCATGAAGAAGGTCAGGCTATAGAGTTGCAAAGTTGCCTACTGGTGGGAGACTCTCTGAAGACTCTCAGACAAAAATGCTGCAGAGATATGGCTCACGACAACATAGACACACCCCAGCCTGGTGGTGGAGGTCCTAGTTAACAGAGACATCGACAGTGAGGCTGAAGGAAGCACAGGGGGATGTAGACCATAGACTGGTCTTGCACTAAGGAAGAGATGATCTCAACAGCCTCAAGTCAAAAATGGACTGTGGGAGATGCTAATTTGAAGAAAGATACAGGTTTCCCAGTCTGTAATTCCTAGAAAGGCTCTTCTATTCCTTTCTAACGTATGTCCATTAATTAATGACAGTCAGGCACTGTCACATGAAACTCAAAGAAAGCTGCAGTTACTGCATACCCTACTTTTTGTACGACTGCTTTGGTTGTTTCACGAGGGATCTCTTCACTATTTCTATCTACTCACTGCATAATATTGCCAACCATGCCAACCAATAGCTTCTACTCTTGCTGGTGAAGACGCACATTTCCTCTTTGTACATCAACTTTCCCCATGTTAACCTGTGTGGAAATACAGGTGGAAGGAGACTGTCACAGTTGGTGAAGGCACCCACTGGTGGTAGCATTTGCTTTGTTGTCAGAACCAACTCTTGAGTGTTGTCAAAATCTAACTGTATGGTAACAACATGACTGTGGAAATCTTACCCACAAAGTATGACTATGCCACTCTTGGTGAGCCAACAAGCATTTCTATGGCTTTCTGTGGAACAGTCTCTGTAAAGCTGGCAGGGAGTAGGTACCAGCACTATTGCCTGCAGGAGAATCAATGTGTTGATTTGAGGATGTGATCAGAAGTAATGTTGGGTCACTGAGAGATTATCTTCAGCCTGAGCATTGTGTGTGAGCAATGTTAGACCAGGCAGCTATTACAATAATCTCCTCTGGGAGAAAAGTAAATAGGTTCACGAAATATAGCAATAAATATAAAAAATAATATAAAAATATAGATTGTGTAAAATATGATATGATATGATATGATATGATATAAATAATTATATATTGTATAAAAATAACAATTAAATATATAAATGGATAGGGCAAAGGTTCATGACATCAGCCTGTGATACCCAACTGGCATTCGGAGAATCGTAATAATGATAGATAATGAAAAAGAGGGAATTATAAGAGGATACGAACAGAGGAGAAAGAGAACTGAGGCTCAGTGTGGAAAACTAAATTATTTGAGAATTATTTGACAGATATTCAACAAGCAAGGCAACCAAATGGAGATGCTGTGCTCAAAGAGTCTGAGAGAGGGATATATGGCACATGGCACAGGAGAAGGCAGAGATGATTGAATAAACTTAATATTCGTGAGTGGTATAATGAGCAAGGCTGACAAAGATACCTTAAAGCATTATGCCTGATTGAAAGTGGCAAAACGATTGAGCAGGAGATTTCCAAGAGAGGAAAACCAGCTCCTTTCTCAGCAATATAGAATGAGATTCCTTTTTTTTTTTAAGTTTTGAAAATTTGCAGAGTTAATAAGGGAAGAAATAAAGTTGGAGCAGAACGAGCTCCAGCCACGGAGTCAGCAGGAAAAAACAGGAGAAAATGTATGAAAATAATTTTCTATCTTCAGGTATTTTAGACATTTTTTGTTTATTGAAAACCAAGTGCAAATGCAAACTTTCTTTCCAGGTACCAGTAAAACAAATGAACAAAGTTTACATCTTTCCAGTGAAAGAAATTAATTATTGATTAATCTTCCTTCTCTTTTTCTCCCCTCTGATAAATATCGAAAAAAGAGATTTCAACCTTTATGAAAGAGTTTTTCAGTCTTAGCTCATCTTCCCATTTTCACTCCACTAGGCTGTGCTGTTCATATGTATTTATCGTCATGGTACAGCTCACTGAGACTTGCTGGCTGTTACCAGGGTTCTAAGCGTGTTCTCTGGGCAATAATCCATTGCAATTTCCTAAAATGTACCTGGATTTATGACGTCATTTAATCGCTATAAAGTCACATTGCTTTTTTTTCTAATCACAATTTTATCCTTTGCCTTCCTCCAATAGTTGCTCACAATTGCTGGCTGTTTGGTGGATGTTTACTAATTGCCAGTGGAACTGAACAACTATAAACACACGTACACACACATATGCATATGTATGTATATTTGTTGCTAATAAGAAATTTGCAGAGAAGGAAGAGTTCAGGAAGGATGGAAATGACTGAAAAATCATGTTGTGCTTGGCAAATCTTTTCAACCAGAAAGAATGGGATTTTTTTTTTTTCTGAAGTCCAAACATTTCTCCTTAGACCCTTGCATAGAGAATCATCTGCCTAAACAGTCAGACTGTTTACTTGTGATGTTTTCAAAATGAAACAACCCTACCTTTGGTTCAGAACAACATCTGTAAACCTCTACATTTGTAAAACAAAAAGAAGAGACAACACTTGGAGAGTTTGTGGAACCAAAGAGGAAGCAAAAAGTGTCAGTTCTACACCCATTAAATTCCTCAGGGACTTTGTGTGTGTGTATGCATGTTTTGTTTTATTTAATAAAAGCAACAAAACACAACAAAAATAATTTCATTTTGATTTGAGCATACTGCCCTCTTTCCTTGGTTTGGTAAATTAACAATGGGTTATTCAGCCTCCCCTCTAAGACTGCTGACACTGCATTTATTTACCTCTCTGCAAATCTTCCTGTTCAGAGCACTCACAGCTCCACAACTTCTAATGAATATTGTACTAACTAGCGTAAAATTGACACTTTCAGATACGTGGCCTAATCTGATTAATTGAGACCCACAACATCCTAGGATCTAAGTTATATCATCCTGGCAGTTTATATATATTAGATCGACCTGAAATACACTTTTAATTGATTTTTATCAACAAATCCAAAGAACTGCAGTTTTATTTTTTATTGTGGTTGTAGTCAGCCTGGAGCTTTACTTAAGTTGCACTGCATTTCGTACTTCGATGAATTTCTCCAGCAAGCTCACAACAAAGCACCTTATTTATCTATTAAAATGTTAAACAAAATATGGTATAAAGGAATAAAAGAGTGAAATGCAAAACCACACTGCTCAAAGTCTTATTAAAATAGACATTCATCAACAATGACAAAAAGTTTGATACACCAGAAAAAAAATAATAATCCAGTACTCAGAACTGCAAAACAGCTTGGATATGATTTTTTTTTTTTTAAAAAAAGGTCTGAATTCAGTGCTAATTATCGATGAAAGTTTGGAAGGAAGAGGGTGAATATAACACTATAATTCTTCATTTGAGTCTCTCTAAAGAAAGTTATGTATCTTCTTCTGAAGGTCTGTGGCAAAAGAAGTTGAAGGCTCAGAGGCTCTGGTTGGACAGTAGGAAAAGCTTCTTTCTCAGGAGGGTGGTGCAGCCCTGCCATAGGCCACCAGGGATGTGGGGGATGTCCGCCATTTGGGGTTTTCAAAACTTATTTAGACAGAGCCATGGTTGCCCTGATTTAGTGTTGGGGACAGTTCTGCTGTGAGTGGGAGGTTGGACCAGAGACACCAGAAGTTCCTTCTACCATCTTCACTGAGATCTATAAAAAACAAAATGACTTGAAAGATGAGGGGAGCAAAGATCCACCTCACTTTCTGTATGTCTTCCCAGTGAAGGTTTCTTCTGCTTCTCTGTCACCCCAGGCAGCCCAAGAACTTGTGCATGACCAAACACATTTTCTGGCATAGCCTCATCATTGCTGTATGCACAGAAAGCCCACTTCCAGACTCCCTTCAGTATTCCCCCAGAAACACACTCAGGTAACCTCGGGCTGTTTGATGGCGTCCTTGATGGAGGACCACTCCTTTGAATCCAGCATCAGCTCAGTCCTTGTTCCCCATTCCTATTCCAGCGTTTCTTACAATACTGTGATGGCTGGGAACATAAGGGAATCTGCATTGCAAATGTGCCTGGAAAGACCTGAAGAGTCAAAGTTTTCATCATGTTCTGCTACTAAAAGTGCCTTGGAAAGGAGTTACAGATCCTAATGCTATTAGGGCGTAAAATAGGAATACAAGTGGACACTGGATCCTGTCCCTGAGCAGAGGAATGCAAAAACATAGTGAAAAATGGTGAGCTTTCAGTGGAACTGGCCCAACAGTAAGCTAGGATGCTCATTGTATTTGGTTTGGCTACTAAATGCCCTGACGAGAGTTATAAGAAGGATAAAGGATAAAAAAGCCTTGATGAGAACAACCAATGCCCTCACTTATTTCTTTTGGTGGCAGAGGTATGAACAAAGCTGGTAAGCACAAGGTAGACAAAGTGGAGCAGACCCAGAGGTAAGTGGAGAAAACATGAAAATATGAAGTAAAAATGTGTCTGAACTGTGAAAAGCAAATAAGGAAATATAGAAGAAGAGAGATAAATATGCAAAGGAGGAACAGTGCAGACAATGGATAAAATGCCTTAAGAAAAATGCTTCACAATGGGCTTGTATCTAATAATCAGAGGAAGACCAACCTTTATGCAAGAGTCTGTAGACCAGAAAAAGCCGAGGAAAGAAAGCACGATACCTGGGATACAAGCAGTGTCTCAAAATATCAGATTTCATACATTTATGACACTAACACATTCCAAAATGGACAAAATATTTTTTCTTTTAAAGCTCTGACCAGCACCAGATAAGGAAAAAGCCTGGCAGAGTCACACACACAGGAAATTGAATGGGAAGTAGACATCACTGCTTCTGTGAATGAGCAAAGCTAGAGAGCCTTCCAACGCATTGTGCTACGGGAGAAAGCAAACCCCAAGCTAAGCAAAGAGAAATGAAAATTTCATGCTGGCTCCAAGGCAGCGTAAGGCAGAAACACACTAGAAAGGATATTAATCAGCCAAACAACACAGGAATCATTGCTTTCAGCAGTAAATTAAAGGAATCCTGACATGAAATCAAAGAGAAATAATCCATACCAAACCAAAGGAGTGAAATGGGTAAGCAAGCATAAAATATTCAGAGCAGACAGTATCATGCATCTGCTAGCAAGAGATAAATCCTTTCTGATAACCCCCTACTGCAGATATGGTGGCAACTTCAGAGCCAGCAGTTTCAATGTGTGCTGAGCTTCAGACACAACTGAGCTCCTACACATTGTCTTCTGCACAGAGAAGGTGCGACCCTGAGTGAGGCTGTGAAGACTTTGACCTGACAGAAATTGATATTGAAGAAAGTATCAACTACATCAGTTGTGGCATGGGTGTAAGGAGGTCCTAGGAAGCCTAAGTACCATGTCTGTGATCTTTTTAGGGGACCATGACTCAGACTATCACAAATATTAAGACATGCTGAGGGTTCATTACTAGCATAGCAGATGAAAGCAGACAGATCACCAGATCTTCATGTCTGGGAACAGAAACTCAGCTGGGAGTACAGGGAAACTATTCTGAAGTTGAAGGCTGTCCTTTAAGGTGGACTTGGTTACGAAAGATAAAATTGACTCCACACATGCGTCTCTGGCCATCATGCTTCATACTTGGTGGAGAAGCTGAAGTTAAGCCTTCCTTCCAACCGAGACAGGAGGGAATTTAAAGCTGTGCATCCCGTGACTCTGCTCTATCTACTATGGAAAGCATTTAGCATAGGAACGGGTGGTACTTTCATACTGCCCCAGAAGTGTGCAGGTAAAGGGAGGTGAAGCAAGTATGCGAGTTTTGAGCTGTGCTGCAGCTCCTGGGCAGTCCAGCAATTCATGGAGATATCCACATCTCCTAGGGCAGAAATGTAGGTGCTTAAATGATCATGCACAGTTTTAGAGATCATGATTTAGCCTGATCTCACATGTGGGTCTCAACCAGATGGCATCTGCAGGGAGAGCTGAGACATAGAGATAGATGTCACTCTTTACTTGAAATTGCAACCCTATGTTTAGTTGGAAATTGCAACCCTACACACTCATGATAGATTCTGATTACACAGCAGTTTCTCATCAGTGTTTTTCCACTGATGGTCACGGAACTATGTTCGGCTTGCACCAGTGTGATGGGAGAGAAATCTAAACCACTCAGCAATCACTAGTGTGTGTCTCCATGAAGTGTAGCAGAGGAGATTTTGAGGAGATTTTGAGCTGCTGTTTGCTTACCAGCTGGCTTTCAAAGCAGCAAGCAGGCCAGGTACTCGAGGAATGGATGATAGAGGACAGAAACAGCATTATGCTGTAGGCTTCCCTTCCTGGGTCAGGAAAGGAAAACCTGGTAAGATCAAGTTTTTGCATGAGACCTATCCAGCTGAGATTCCTTCTTGATGGTTTGCTCTGAAAGCAAGGAAGCAGGCTGGAAGCAGCCCAGGTAAGACTAGTTTCATATTGGGATGTACTTTGGGACAGTGTGTGACCTGATGCAGGGCTGGGAGGAGAAATGGGGGCTCTTGTTAGAGGAATTGGTCATGGAAGAGCCAGGAGCAGACTGTCTGGCACAGACTAATGCACCAACCTGTTACCAATATTGCTGAAAATTTGGCTTACTTGGGAAGAATCTCAGATGTGCTCAAAGAAGTTCTTGGGAGCTGATGCTGGTCCCATCATTTGTTCAATAGGTTTCCAACAGAGTTTGGGTCTTTTCCCAGATGGAGACAACATTCTTCCCTGGTAAACTGAAGTGGCCAGTGGAGTGCGAGATGAGCTTTCCAGACAGCTAATGCCTTTGCTGCCTTGCCAAGACCCTCCTCGGCGCTTGTTCCGCGTGTGGGCGGAAGGCCAGTGTCCGAGCGGGCGGGTGTCAGCTGCACCCAATTCCATACAGCCCACAACTACTTGGTCCCTCTCAGGGTTCCCATTTTTTATGACCTTCCTTCTGTGGCTTGTGCCCTTTGCTGCTCATCAGTGCTGGGCTCTTGGGACGAGCTGTCACTGCAGGAAACAAAGCTGCCTACCCAAGCACCTTTAGGGGCTTTTCAGGACCCCATGAGAAAGGGGAAAACTTACACCCTGTTTAGCTACTTCCAGATTTGTAGTGCCAAAAGGAATGATGCTGATTAAAAGCCAAATAAAAGCCATAATTGTTTTCAGTCTGATGCTTCCCATCAGCATTTTTTGCTGTCAAGGCATTTCAGAACTGTTGTGTGCTGATCATGTGCAGAGATTGGATTTGGCAGGTTCAGATCTCGACGCAAGGACTGAGATGTCCATCCAGCTCCTGCTTTCTAAATGGAGCGTATGACTACAGAAATATCCACCTCAGTTACAAACAAGGCTTCTCCTGACAAATGCACGCAGAGATTCCTTTTTCCTTTGGAAAGGACGTAGGAGTGTGACAGAATCAGACACCATAGATCTGCGATTATGAACTAAATTATTGATGTTCTTATTACGAGTCGAACTCTTTATTGCGGCTGAATGCTAGATTATGACAGCTAATGGTCTATACAATCTATTTGCTATATTATTTCTATCAATCATCTAAACTACACCTAGTTCTCTCAGTGTGCATGACTTTAAGGGTCAAAAGATTACTGCAGAGAAGAACTTGTGGATAGTAATTAAAATAAAAACATTGAATTCATTTCCATAGAGCTTGATCCTTTCCCTGATTCACAATGATCATTTACATATGTGATTTTCCTTTTTTCCTTTTGGCAAGGATTCTCATGAAAACAGCTATGATTTGCTTCTAACATGGGGTTGAAGCTGGGAGGTAGTTGCTTAGAAGCTGAATTGCCTTGAGTTTCCTCCTCCTGCTTACAATTGCTTGTCAATGCTTTGGGCAGCTGAAATGTCATAGGACTAAGACATCCCTCTTGCTCCATGAATAATGAAGACCAAGCAAAATCATCACTGAAGTCTTAAGTTCAGCTACTCAAACATGTGCACATATAAATTTGTACCACCTTTTTAACTAAAGAACAAGTTAATGACAAAGTGTTCTTCTGGATATTTTGCAAGTGGAGCAAATGGCTACATTTATCAATTAATTATTCAGACTAAATGGTTTAAGCACAGTAACAGTGACACTTGTTTATCTTGAAGCCATTTCCCAGGTACTAAATAAGTTCTGGGCATGTTTTCCTCTCTCTAAGAGATCAATATCCCTCACGTAAGATTCACACCCGAGTAGGATTATTGGCAAGGGCAAAAGTCAGACAAAGCACCTAGAAAAGAAAGTCACAAGCAAATGCTTCAAACTTTACAATTCACATTTATTTTGAAAAAATGTTTTGTTAAAAATACTCCTACAAAGGCATTGGAGCAGTGGGTTTCTGTTTCCTTTATAAATACATCTGATTTATTTCTTTATTTTTCTCAGTAACATCGAAAGACATCTGACGAAGCCAGGGGAAGCCCTGGTCTGAATGGAAGACACATCCCTGTGTAACAAGGACCTGCACACTATCTCCCCATTCACAATTAAAAAAATACAAATACTGTCATGAAAAGTGTTACATCGTCCACAGGGCCGCACCCAACATACAGGATGATGAAGAGTAGGAAACCAGGGTTGGGGATGCCCCTGGAGCCCAGCCATGTATCCTTGGACTAGTGTTAGGGGGATGACAAGATGTGGCATTGACTAGACACACTTGGCTTTGGACAGCTGAAGGATACACATAATTTCTCCATCCTGTATCGCCAGCTCCTTCCAAAGCTGTGACAAGGTCAGAGTCCAGCGAAATCTCCTCTCCCTACAAACCTTCCTTATGACACAGGCAGCTCCTCCACAAATGTTCCAGTGAAGGCTGATGGCTTCACACCTTGTCGCATCGGAGGCGCCACATGAGCAAACCACAGTAATCCAGCACCCCGACAGGTAAGTGGGATTGTTGCCACAGTGCTCAGCCACCCCCTTCCCTGCTGCATTACTGCCACCTCCCCACCTCACCTTCCAGACTCAGCATAAAGCTTTCTTCTCTCCAGAACCTTCTTGCTTCTTCCCTCGCATTGCTGACCTGGGCTTTAGGCTGTGAGCTAGGAGAAGATCTCCCCTGCAAGGACTCTTTTAAAATGGAAACCTGGACAGCTACGTTGTGTCTTCAGCTCCTCAGAAGCCCACTGATATACAGCAGCTTGGGCTGCAGAGGGCAGTTTGACCATCCATGCCCAGCTCACCCTGAATGGAGGTCTTCGAGCTCTTAGTTGCAGGTCACCTACGTCCTGCACCCCACCACCTCTCAGTGGGGGTGAGTGGGGGTCGCAGCTTTACCTGGGGCAGTGCTTTGAAGCACCAGGCTCATTTCTCCAGCAGGAACTGCTACTGCTTGGCTCTGGCTTTGACCGCTTGAACACTCCCACAAAGCTTAAAACGGGGCCTCAAAGCATGGGTAGACTGACTTCACAGCCCACCCAAAGCAGGCGGCCTGGCAGGCAGTGACACAAGGATGGCAAAGCCTTTCCAAAGATCTGGGAACAGAAATCATGTCCTCAGGCTAATGGATGTGCCAATTTAGCTGTGAATAAGAGGCAGGGTTGGACCCTTTTCCCTGAACTATTCCATGGGAGCACTGACCTAGGACCCTGACACACCTGCCCCGGTTTTGTACAGCTTCCTACTTTATCCAGCAAGATCTGGGACGTGAGGTGGCTGATGTTTGCAGGGAGGAAAGGGAGGAAGACAGATAGGACAAGGGGGGATTTTTTTTTTGTGGGAAGAAATGTAGCTAAAACCAGGTTCCCTGCAGAGATGTGCTGAGCCAGCTCCAAGGAAGGGAATCCTTGGCAATGGCCCAAACCAAAACAAGCCATCCAGTCCTCCTAAACCACAGAAGGCAAAGAAACAACGCAGAGAACAGACAGCTGATGATGGAGGGCAAGCAATAAAAAGTAAAGCTGACTGAAAAGTGGGTGGAAAAGTCACTGGAGGAGGGCAATCAACAGAATGTCCTCCGATGCAGGGGTCTGTACTTGGAACCATGAGTGAAGGAACAGATGCAAACTCCCAGTCCCTGATTTCTCCCCCTCCAGCTCCAGCAGGACAGCAAGGGGTGTGCTGTGATGTGTGGTTTTGGTTCAGGAGGGCCATTATGAAGAGGGGAGAAGTGAAGCCAGGACCTGAGCAGAAGAATCTGGATGATCTAGAAGGACCTCAGCCTGGCACCTGTGTGCCAGGTGCATCAGGGATTGCTCTCAGTGTGCATCAGGGATTGCTCTCCTTGCAGAAGAGGCATCCACAAACTGCAGTGGTCACAGAGCCTAAGCTCATGTTTAGTCTCTTCAACTCCCTCCCTCTCCAGGGTGTCTTTCCTTCCACTCCTGCTCAAGCCAGGTTTTTTGCTGCCCAGGTCTTCTCACTCTTTGACGGGACAGGGGTGACCAGACTTGTCTGTCCCCTCTGCACGTGGCTGATCCTGGGTAGGGCGAGCTGGAGTGTCTCCCTTCCTTCCACTGTTGAACAGCTTGGAAGAAAACTCTGGAGCCTGAAGACAAGCTAGTCTAGTGCTTCTACTGGCCTGAGGGACCTAGCCACAACTTTACTGTTTGACTCTGAGCAAGTTCTTACTCCAGAAGCACTGCAGTATTTTGGGAACTCCTGCAATTCGAGCTCAGCTGTTTAAACAGGAATTGTATCCCGACTTCTTCGTGGCTGTCAGTCTTTATTTCTCTGCACCTCAGTCCTGTGGAGAGCCTTGGCTTGCCTCTAGGACATGTGCTTCACAGACTGTGAGGTACTCAGGTGTGGTAAGAACAGATACAGTGGTCACTAGAAGCCGAGCTGGCCAACATGAAACCCATAGCCCTGCAACTTGGTTTCCTCACATGAGGGTTGAGCTGTCCTACAATAAAAGCTGTGAATCTCATATGACCCCAGTCCTCCTGGGATCATAAACGCAGGAGCTGGGCTTTTCAGAGGAAAAAAGAACCATCAGAGAGCTTGTAAAATCACGAGCTAGAAGTACACTGATCCACTCCCTTCCAGTCTCTACTGGACATCAGAGCCCAGAGGGAACCAAGCAAGATGCAGAAGCACACCAAATATTGTGTCCCTTCCCTGGTCTCCTACAGCTTACAAGGGTCTGCAGGGGGGCAGGACTGCACAGCCAGGGACCCCTTCTGCTCCAGTCAGGCCCTTCTCCCACGTTCCTGGGCTGTTCTGCAGAGGGAAACGAGTCACTGCCTATGTCAAATAGCTTCTCACTTATGCTACCAAGGCAGCCTAAGCAACAGAAGTCTTTTTTTGTCTAGTTCTAAGTTGTCCCCAGGACATAAAGAACAAATTCAGCTTCAGAGCTGGGCCAGCACTCACAGCTAAACTTTGCACTTTATATTGTGTGTATCTTGTTTTGAAGCCCCCAACACTCAATGTCTGCTCTGGGGTGCCTCTGGGATTCCACTGCATGCACCCAGCCCTGAATCACTCCACTGCATTGAGACCTCTTTGCCCATTTTAGAAGTTTGTTCCAGGCTCCTTTCCTGCATTTTCGTCTCTGAGGCAGCTCTCATGGGTCCATTTGGACTCCCAAGCAACCAGCAGTGACTGCTCACGCAGGCTGAGCCAATGAAGAGGGGCAACAGTCCTACTGTCAGAAACCACACCACAGCAGAGGAAGGAAAGAAGGGGCTTCTCCTTACTCCAGCAGCCCTCTCTGTACATCAGATTCTCCAAATCATTAAAGGTTTGAGGCAAGGACGCTTCCATAGAGAGCTTCCACAGCCAGGGCATGATGGACCACCAAGACAGTCTCCCTTTTTGTGCCATTACTGCTGCTTAAGGCACTGAGCCTCAGGGATGCCTTGTGTTACACGAGGAATTGGGAGGAGGAAACAAGTGGTTTCCTCTGACACAGGAAGCCCTCTGGCTCCACACAGAAATCCTTCACCAGAAAGAGTGAAGAATGGAAAATCAATAATGCTTGATAGAACGTTTGGGCTTTTAAGAGATCTAAGATGTGTCAGTCCCAAGAATGTGACGGTATAAAAGAACTGCTGTAGGAATGCTGTTATACACTCCATGCCCCCAGGCATTCGTGACCCAGAAAAACTGGAAGAGGTATTTTTGTGTTGAGGAGAGTATTTTTTCATAAATTTGTCCAGTCATCTTCTGAATCCATCTAGTGCTTGGTATCAGTGTCCTCCAGCAATGAGTTCTGCCCTTCAATCATTGTGCTTTGTGCCAAATATTCTACTTCACCTGCCTTAGTGCTTTTATTGTGAGAAATAGTGACTGCTGCTTATTCACCTTACTCATATCTTGCCTGATTTAATGGCACGAAATTTTTTATCATCATGGTCTACCTCTGCCAGACCAAGAATCAACATCTATTTATCTTTTTGTCCTGGTTTCACTGGGATAGAATCATAGGATCAATTTTCTGTTCAAAAAAGCTACGTTTCTGAAGTAAGCTGCATTTTTAAGAAGACTGCAGCACCCAACTGGGTGAGAATTAAGTCGATAAGACAGTTTGTTTTGGTTTGTAGCCAGTCGTGGTATGCAGATATCCACAGTGATCAAGGACTTTTCAACTTATTGTTGCTAACCACCCAGATGTCCAAGGACCCGGGGGAGCATGGCCAGGGCGACTGACACCTAAATTGGCAAATGGGTATTCCGTACCATGTAACGTCATGCTCACTATGAACTGGAAAGTTTGTTGAGGATGGTCCCTCATTCTCAGTGATCGCCATCCCTGGAGGATCTCACCCGTCGTTCTGCTCCCGAGGCCTGCTCTCTCTATTCCAAGATTGTGGTTTCGGGATTTTCCTGCTCTGGGATTGCTGGCCGGGAACAGGTTGGACATTGGTGAAGGGGTGGTGAGCAATTGCACCATGCATCACTTGTCTGCATATGTAATTCTTATTATCATTATTATTTTTCATTTTATATTTTATTTCAATTATTAAATAGTTCTTATCTCAACCCACGGATCTTCCTTCCTTTTCCTGATTCCCCTTCTCAACTGGGGAGGGGTCACTGGGTAACAGAACAGCTGGCTGTTTTTTAGTCCCAGATACAGGCTAAATGTAGACACTTTATTTCTCCCAAAGACTTCTGCTGCTCCTGAGGCCCACATCTATATATTTCTTAGTTTCTGTGTATCCCTTATGAGTTGAGGAGAACAAAAGTATCACCAGCATTTGAGAAACCAACACATCGGAGATTTACTGGCTCATAACAACATTCTTGTGTGAAGGCTACTGAGTGCTAATATTTTTTACCAATTGGAGACTTCACATTTTTCTCTGCTAGCAAAGGCCAAGCAAGCGTGTGGATTTGCCACAACATCTGTTTCAGGCTGGTGTCCACAATGGCTGTGAGGCATCACTCAGTTCGGGTCTGGTGCTTTTGTCAGCCTCACAAACCAGCTCACTTGCAAACTGGAGTCAGTGAGATGGAAGTGCAGAAGAAAAGCAATTTGGGGGAAAAGGGTGATTTGACTGTCAGCTTAAACCTCAGGTTAGAATAACATGTTTCTCCCTAGTCTCCTTGAACTCCTTCCATTAGTTTTTGCTGTCTGGCTATTCAAGACTCGACAAAGTTTAATCCTTCCCTCCCAGACTCAGCAGGAATCATCAAAGGATGCAGCATGACACCTGTGCAGGACCTGAAGACTGACCTTAGAGGTAGAAGTAGAAGCGACAGTTGAGGCAACTGAAAAATTCCTGCAATTTACTGCAATGAAAGAACTGGAAAAGAATCAACCAAACATTTGTTGTTCTTTTTTCATGAAGGCAAAATGGATTTCCTGAAAAAAAATGAGGGATGCAAGGTCAAGTCTTCTGTCTTGTTTGCAGGACTGACAATCAGGGGCACTATGAATATCTACAGTCTGTGGCTGGAGTGAGCAAGTCAGTGACCGTGTGGTGCTACAGAAGTGGGACTGGAGCCACACTCCTACAAAGCACAGAACTGCAGAGAAATTTCTTACAGAATTGGAAAAAAAAAAAAAAAGGGAGATAAACTTCTGAATCAATTATAAGACAGTTGAGAATGCAGATTAAGACAAACAAAGATTTGTGGGGAGAGAGGACTTCTTGCTTCCAGTCCCAAATTTCTGCAAATAACATTTGTCAGTGGAGCTGGCAGGAATAACAGAGGGAGAGCAATAAGGTAAATTCCAGGAAATATTTGCACAGAGCAGAGAGTTTTCTAGGAGAACTATGGAAGATTGCAACACATATGGAAGCAAACCCAGATCAAAGTTGTGTCCTGTCTTTGGGGAGGGCTTGACAGTTACAACGAGAAAAGTCATCCTAGAGAAGACTAAAGACAAGGCCAAAAAGTGACTGAACATTTAAAAAACCCTGTATAATCTGCATAGTGGGAGAACTCTAGCAGCTCTCAGCAATGACAAGATGAATCAGCAATACAGAAGATAATTTTTTCCTGGGCATTGCTCATGAATCAGCAATACAGAAGGTAATTTTTTTCTGGGAATTGCTCATGAATCAGCAATACAGAAGATAATTTTTCGCTGGGAATTGCTCATCAGACAACCAGTGGTAGAATTGCACTGAATTGTGAACATGGTGGAACCAACATCAAGAATAGATAGGACCAGTGCTCAAGTCACAGACTAGAGCTTCCAGACAGAATGTCGTTGTGCTGACTGTAAGCAGGTACAGCTCAGATCACACAACTCCGAGGAAATGTCATTTGGTTTAATTGATTGACAGAAAGGAGTTTGGTCCTAGAGCTGAAAGCATGTCAAACACCAGCTCACTAGAGATTGCAGAGTAAAAGGAGGGGAACACAGCAAAGAAGATAATTTTTAGGATGCCTTTAATGGCATTGAGTAACTGCCAGCACAATATAAAAATGAAGTTGGTACTATATTAGTTGTTCATATAACTTTAAAGAAATGCTGAATCCTACACGTGAAGAACTTGTAACTATGTAAAATTTCTGAAGATGGAAAAGACCTACACTGAATTAGCCTGAAGTTAGATATGCAGAAAGGAAGATGAAATACATTTAAAAATGTATCTCTGCCACAACAAACCAGACAACAGTGATATTTCCAGACACTTTGGATTCAGACATCCAAGGCAGCCACAGATTTATTATATTATCAGAGGATACAACTGTTAATGATGCAGCAGAGTTCAAGCCCTGACTCCAGGTTTCATATAAATCAGCCTGGAAAATAGAACAAGAAGTTTTCTCAACTGCTCAAACCCACCAAGTGGTTTTCTCTACAAGCCACTGCTAATCTGCAGCCTGTGTGATCATTACTGGGAAAGAACCTTTCCTTTAACACCAATTCAAAGAGCAACTTCAAGGGATGTGGGAAAAGCATTATTCGTATAGCCATCACCTAATACTGACAAAACATCCCCTCTCCTTAGCTCACAAAATGCCAGACCAGGAGGCAACTCTGCACTGGGCAGTTCTTAAGCAGCCAATGAAGAGAGCAGGATTCTGCTATTGTGGCTGGCCAAAGGTCCCTGCATGGCAGATTTTGCAAGCCAGAGCTACATGAAGATGTCACACTGCTTCCTCCCCAGCCGTGCACGGGGTACTATTCCATATGCTTCCCTGCATATGGTTCTCTTCTTGCTAATACCAGTGCATACTGGTTCGACAATGCTAATGAGATGACTGGCATGGAGTTGTGGGGTAAAAGTCTACATTTGAATTATAATAGTAAATTAATACTGCATAACCAGTAAACTCTGTGACAGTCCCATTTACCCAGATCACATGGAAGCCCTGTGCGTGGATTACTGCCAATTAAAGCTACTGCTCGGCAGTGAGGATGCTACGGAGAGAAGAAACCAGACTGTAGCAACACAGTTCCTCAGCTGCTGAAACCCACAAATTTCCATTAAGTTTATGAAAGGTAGTTCTGAGATTTTACCAGGGAGAGGGGAAGATAATTTGGGGCGGAGGAGCGCAGTCCACGGTGCCCTGTTTCTGTGTCCCACAGCCAGCAAGGGCAGTGGTTCTTCATGGCAATGCTGGTATCCTACAAGTTTGTTTCTCCTTTTGCCTGGCACACCTCGGTGCTGTTAATCTCAGGTAAAGGGCTGGTGGCAACAGCTGAAAATGATGCACTAAACATACTACCATGGACACTCTTTTAACTTTTTACTATGCACATATGCTTCGCTTTCTCCACTCTGCCCCATGATACTCTGCATGACTTGAACTTGTCACTGGCCAACCAACTTAGTATTTTCAACCAAGCGTCCTGCTCAGCTCTCCTACTGGGTGCCGTCACCAGACATGGGTGACCCACAGCAGCAGATGACAGTGGTAAACAGAGGAGGAGAAGGGTAGGTCTGGGAGGTAGCTTGAAGGGTGGAGGGGAAATGTGAAAATTGCAACAAGCTGCCTGAAAATCTCATTGTGGTAATTTTTGTTAAGTATTCACACATGCACACATGCACATGCACAACAGTATTTCACAGTGTCAATGTTAGCAAGTGCCTTTTCCCCTTGTTAAGTGTCCTCGGCATGAAGTTGAATTTTATCATTAAACTCATATTTCATAGCAGTACATTTGATACCCATGGAACAAATATGTTGAAGTCACTTCAGTGACTCCACTCCCTCCACTGAAGCATGCTCCAGAGGCACTTAAAACCAAAGTACTTTACAGGAACTTTGTTCCTCACGCTCTCAAGAGAACTTGAGGGATGCAGAAAATTGCAGTGTTTTATAGATCATTGCTATTTTAGATCCAGTTCTCCATCAGTCTTACACAGTCAAATACAGACAGATCTCACAACAATGCCTGGTATAAACAGATGGGAATGGGAATATGTGACTTTTAGTACCAACACCATGTGATTTTTGGTCAGAAGAAGAAACAAGGATGTGCTTTCTCTGTCCGGCAGACAGCTGCCACAGCTTCGGTAAGTTGTGGCACTGAGCTTGGTATGGTCCTGTCCTTCACAGTGGGCTGGGTCTGGTAGGTAGATGTGTTTAATGCTAGCCAGCGAGGAGATTCAGTGCATTAAGACAAAATGTCTCCAAATGAAGAAGACCTGAAGTGCCCTTCCAAGCCCTGTCTAATAATGACTGGCTCTGAAGGGATGCTGCCTGGCCATTGCTCCTCCTTAGTGTCTGCAGGAATGTAAGGGATGGCAGAGAACAGTCAAGAATTGTCTGGGAAGGACAAATGAAGGGCATCATGTGCTCCTTCCACATGGCTGCCTCACAGGAATTTGCTGGTGAGTTTTCTAGACAGACGGCTCTCCCTGCAAAGCTCTCTTGTACATAAAGTAGTCGATCGGCTGTGGGTAGACAACTTGGCACAGCACCATGCTTCCCTCACCCGGGACTGCCCCCAGACAGCTTCAGACGTGCCTTTGGGAAAGACCGACAACTGTTCCTTGTCAAAGCACTGCAGCGACAATGTGAGATGGAGATGCACGATGTGAGCAGCCCTCACTGCTGCTCTGCTCTTCTGCAGGACAGAGCGCACGGAGAAGCTTCTTGTTTCTCGGTGTGCCCTCTGCAAGCACTTCATGTGGTTTAGCTGACACCATCGATTTGTGCATGCTGCTCTCTAAAAGTTGAGTCCATTGACCAGGAGCGGTGCTTTTTAAAGACAAGGACATTAAAGCATCCCTTCACTAGACACACAGGCTAAACCAGGCTGGGTATAGGACAGACAGCCGACTACATCCAGGCACCACCTGCGTACAACATGCCTATAGTCCACTCACCCCTCACTCTACATCATATTCTGCCATCTGAAAGAGATGTACGGCAACGGCATTGCCGTCAGAGGGCATGCACTGCAGACACTGAGTACACAACAGGCACCGCGTGCCCAGCACACACCTGCTGCTGATGTTCACATGGCTACCGACGCGCTTCTGGATGCAAGAACACGGAAGTACTGTAGACAAAGGAAAATACAACCCTGCACTAGAGATTTCAGATGAATAGAAGCTGGAGGGAAAACTCCTCCAGCTCAAGCCCCTGCTGCTGAAGCTGTGCACCAAACATTGGGACAGTGCAAGAGCGAAGCAGAGGAGTATCTCCCACTGGTAAGGAATGGTCTGCTGCCACTCACAAGTGATTCATCATCGGATCTGGTCTGAAAGTGGAAAACGCTAAGTATTTTGTAAATGGCCTCATATTTTACAAGCAGTCTAGGCAGATGATGTCTGGCCACAGAGGTCTGGATAGCTTAGGAGTTTCATTCACAGCAGACACACTTCCTCCTGGATTCATCTCCTGGAAAATACAGCAAACCAGCTTCCAATGATCATGCCTTCACACCCCATGCTGCTGAAAACAAGTGGATGACCCTACGAATGACACAGCAATGGCAGACAAGGGCTTGTAAACGCAAGTTATGCTGTCCACGTCCAGGAGATGTGTGGAAATATGCCACACGTGGCCAGAGGTGGGTGGTGGTAGGCATGTTTAAAACGATACGAGGTGGTGCTGAAGAGGGAGAACAAGTCCAATTCTTATTTGCATCTCCCTTGTGCTTGGTTGGTGGTATTTACACATACCAAAGACCTGGTCAGTAACTAAAGTATTTATTTCAGTTACTTGTAAATCCACTGATCGACCATTCAGCTTCAACCACAGCATTCTGCCTCTGGAGATCTGGGCTGCTAGATCAGACTTTTTGCCTTTGCTGTCCCAGGTTCTCCTCGAGGCAATCAGCTGAGACTGAAGCTGCCTCAGAGCCACCAGCTCGTTGTCTAACGAAGGGACTGGGTGCCCAAAGGGCACAGAGCACATCCGCAGAGCTTGGTTACTGTAGTGAACCAGCCACAACCTGGCAGCTAACACAACTGAGACTCAGAGAAACCATGTGCCACGAGCTCCTCTTAGAGGACTGGGCAGGCTCACCCTGCCTGTCTGTGGTACGTGCACCAATCTGACACGTCTCTAAGCAGTCAGACACTTCCAAAGGGCTCTGACAACCAGCTGTGGAGTCATCATTCCCTTCCACAACCCATCTGCCCTCCCTTGTCTTTCCCTCCCTCCTGCAAAAAACACCCCACACAAATCCTCTGCGATGCTGCTCACCCCTGCACCAGCAACCCTGAATCGAGCAGGTGGTCATTTCATCTTGGCAAACAACTGGAAACCCAACAGTTAGAAACACCTGTTGGGCCATGACAAATTGCAAAATAACAAACAAGCCAACAGGAGGAAATGTGCATATAAAAAAAGTTTTCTCCTGGCATATTGTCAGTAAGATGCAATTTTTCCTTCCACAGGGAAGGGATTTGAGTTCTTGAATGATATGATGCTTGGAGATGTCATTACTTTATCATTAAAAAAAAACCCCAACCAATTGAAAATTTCCAACTCCAAACTCACAAGCTGGTGTTAACAGAACAAAGTAAAAGGACAAATCTCCCAACAATGACAACTGAAAAATAAAGGTACAAGTCAGCATTTGTAATCAAAAACTACTACATACTGTACTTGGGAAGTCTTCAGGGAAAAGATCATTGGCATCTAGTGAGGACATCACTAAAAGTCTTGTGCATATGATATGTATGAGACAATGATGCCATTGGAGGGTGGATGGACGGACCCTTAGGAAATTGTCAGTCACAAAACTGTTCCATGACAAGAGAAAATAAGAGATGTAAAAAGGATTGGTTTTCCCCATCCCCACCCCCCCCAAGCATTACAGATTCCTTCTCATTTGTCAGAAACAGCCTCTTGTAGTCTCAGTTTATTTGTTTTTTTTTTTAAAAAAAGTCTTCAGCTTTTGAAGAAGTCCATCAATTTCTGAGATGCACTTGGTTCCACAGCACCAAAGAGCGTCAGCTCTCTCTCCCCTTTGATATCCTAACAGGGGTTTTCAGGAAGGATTGCCGGGTGCACGACATTCCCAGAGCCGCCATCTCATGTGAGAAAGAGAAGTGCTTCTTGTGACCTTTCTTTGCATTCATTGTCTTGAAAAAGTCTTGTTGCTCCAGAGGTGTCTGGGCCGAGCTGCAGCAGCCTTGTGCAAGAGGAAATAGATGAAGCTGCTCTTTCCCTTTGGAGACTCCCATTGGTCTTGGAGCCCTTTTCAAGAATGCAATTGCTTTATTATTATTTAAAAATATTTCATAGTTTTTTGTTTTGCTTTGTTTTTCAAAATAGTTGTCTTTTTTTGTTCCCTTTTTCCATTGCTTAAATTCTAGAAGCTCTTGGCGAATTCTCGTTACTGGTGACCGGCCGTTTCTTCCTGTTGCCATGATCCTCAGAGCAGCTGCCTGTCTCTCATCTAAGCAGAACACTCAAGAACTGGAGCTCGGACATACAGGGGCAAAGGGGAGCAGGGCCTCAAGGAAGAGGACTAGGAGGACTCGTAGCTATCAAACCTCCACAGACTGAATTTGGTTCATCTGTGCTCTCATCACCTGGATACTGTTCAGAATTTTCTTCTGGTGTCCTGCTAAAGTGACCCCGACTCGTAGAATGTCCCTTTGGGAAGAAAAGAAACAAACACCACATAAATATCAGAAGACATTTTCTCACAGCAGAACAAGCCCACGTATGAACATCCCCCTGGATCATGGTCGTTGCAGATTTATGGAATAAATGCAACAAATGCATGCAAACCTGGTGAGACCTCGACTCCTTCTCTTTGACTCTTCCTGGCTTATTCTCCCAATCTTTGCATTTGCTCCCTCCCTGCAGCACCCCTAGAGTACTGGAAGCCTCAACAGAGAGTGTGAAACCAAATACCACAGGCTCATTGCTGGTGAGTGGATTTGCCTTAGGTTTTCCACCCTTGCACAGTTTTGTTTCCTTCTTTGCATGTTTGGATTCTCTCTCTCATTTTGTGACACAGTAACCCATTTTTTCCATCCCTGGAGACAGATGAACAGGATGTGCTGCACGCTCATCAGTGTGAATCTCACTCCCTCTGTGCAGATGATGGCTGTTCTTGCCTACATTTGCTTTGATCTGATGAGGTCATGAAGTGACAAACTTTTGCTACTTATCCTCTGTGCTAAATCATGGCAATCTGATTTTTGCACTGTTTCTATTTTTCATATGTATTAAACATCTGGGAAAAACAAAGGTCATGCCAAGAGCATGAGTGTGACTCTGTGTTGGTCCTATTTTTGATCACTTCAGCTGAGTTTGCCACTCATTTCCCTCTTGGTGGATAAATCTCAGTCATGAATTCTTCTGATCAGGGAACAGATGGCATTCATGAGACGTGTCCCACACTTGATGCTAAGGATTTGCAGTTGCCTTTTCTCCTTCCTTGTGTGTTAGGAACAGACTTTTAAGCGAAAGCGTGGCAAAATCCTTGCCTGTTTTAGAGTGGACGTCAATGGGCAAAAGAGGGCCAACAGGAGCTCCAAGGAAAGGTGGGAAAAAATCCTCTAGCATGAGCAAGCCTGTATGCTTGCTTTAGGGCTTGCTTTAGACCTTGTCTCTTTGTTCAAACAAAAGCAGCATGGAGAAAGCAAGCTGTCCAAGGGGCTATGCCATAGATTTACACATTCTTGCTGGTGGCAATCAACTGGACACCATTGGAGCACGCTTCAGCCCATGCCCTCTGAGATCGGTGTGAGAGTGAACGTTCAAGCCACAGCTTTGCTGTCACCCAGACTCCTGCTCAGCAAAACAACTGGAAAACTGCTAGCACAGTACCCATCTCCAGCACCCGGGATGGTGTCCTTCACAGCGACTGCTTTTCTTGCTGCAAGGGCTTTCCATTCCCTGCTCTGCCCCAGCCAGATGTGCTGAGCTAGGGAATTTTCCTCCTTGGACAAGTCTGGCGCTTGGGCTTCTGCTTTTGTTCTGATTTGGAACAAAGCCCAAAGTCTTCACTCATGTCTGTAAGCCAGAATAAGACTGTGGCCCTGTGCTTCCTAAGCTTTTAGCCCTGAACATAGCACGTTTGGTGGCCCAGGTGTCTCAGCCTGCAGACAAACCAGTGAGAAGCTGTTCAAGTAGGTCAGTGTTGAAACCATGTGGATTCAGCAAACTGAAGCAGTTTCCAGTAAAAATTTACACTTTGCTGGCTAGGTATATTTGAGGAAAACAGCGCCTCATGGGAATTCAGCTCTACTGACGTGATTATCTACTTCTGCAAAGACCAGTGAATGTTGGAAGGTGATTTCAAGTAATGTTGCAGTATGATTTCCCAAGGAAAATGGACTCGGAGTATCGTTCTATTATTATGGCCAGCCAAGCAGGTGAGAAATGTGGAAGGGAGGTTTGTCAAAACTGGTGGGGACGTGAACTGAGGATACCCTTGTGACTGTGATGAAGGCACTTGGAGAGAACTTGGAAGATCTTGTGAGGGACACGGTAAGGAACTGGGAGAAGTGGCTTTTAAGGGACACCGAGCATGTCCATGAAAAAATGACGTCATTAGCTGGACTGCCTGCAGAACTGTTTGCTGTTATATATAGCACAACCCAGGCAGGGTTGGGTTGTGGTGCAGGTGTGATGTCCCAGTTTGATTAAAGTTCTTCTTCCCTGTCCTTTAGATTTTATGGACCCTCTTCCTGTTGTATGAACACAGCCTATAGCGTATGACAAAGTCATTCCCATGGCCTTGGAGTTGTACCACAGATACACTTGAAACACTCAGAATTGCCATGTGAATCTCCTGGCAGCAAATAAGAATAAAAAGTCAGAAAAGGTCAGTTTGGCTGTTTGCATGAATGGATTCTGATTCCTTGGTAGATTTAAAGTCTGGAATTAGGCACCAAATCCAAAACCCCTCCTTGTTACCAGGCACAGAGACATCGTAGCACTTACAGATGGCTTTAATACTTGGTGCTTTCTTAGGCAGGGTTTCTAAAGCTGACTGCAACCAACCACAGATCTTTCACCAGAGGCATCAAAGCCCCAGTTGGCCCCAAGGGATTTGAAAAACCACCAAGAATGGATTTCAGCTGCCTGCTTTCTCTAAAGAACTTGCTAGGATTTTGCCACTGAGGGACGTTTTTAGTGGATGCAGGACAATTCAAAACAAACTTGAAACCATCTGGACTTTCAGAGGCCTTTCTTAGGCAGAAATTTGTTTGCAGCGTGCTTGTCTCCATCACCAATGAGCCATACATCCAAGAGGACTGTGCCGTCTAAAAGTGCTCTTGAGAGGCTGGAGAATTGTCTGATGCTGGCCTGAAATATCCATTTGTTCCATGCTGGGGTTTTGGAGACCCTTGTGGGGGGCTTTGCTTTCCCAGCGGGGACATGCAGCACGATAGTGTGGAAATGAATTCTGCAGATACAGAGCGACAGACAGACACACAGTCTGGAGACAAGACAGAGCCTGCAGAACAGAGAAGTTATGCAGAAACCGAATGGACTAAAAGTGGGTCCACAAAGCAACAGATTCTATAAAAGTAAAACTACGTTATGTGAAAATAAAAACTAATTCAGTAATGACCAATCGTTGTTGAACTACTGAGACTTTTCCTTGTGCTTTGGGACTAGAAGCCTGTGCACTTACTCTACAGTCATCTGAGATACTACATCAAAGGTGGTGAAGCCAGCACTGGCAAAGCTCTCCTTGTACTGGCTCATCTTGATGGCATCCAGCCATTCATCCACAGTGTTGAAGCTGGTATAATCCGGGATTGTGCGATCAAGTAGGGGGAGGTTCATCCTGAAACACAGAAATGGGGAATGAACAGAAGAAGCAGCAGCAAGGACGTGTATTTCTGCACCCTCCATAAGCTGGAACGACCTGGATCAGCATCATTCACAGTACCTGCGCCGCACCGTATTAAGAAGTACCACCCAAAAAGCACTCCATTTAACTGAGGGAAGGATGGTGTAGAGCATCAGAGAAATCTTTCTAGATGAAGTCATACATGAGAGGTAGGAGCCATCAATGGGATTTTAGAGCTGCCTCCAAAATAGCTAGGCTAGATTGATGCAAGGATGGTGCCCACCAGGACACAAAGGACAGCAGATCTGCAAATAGAAGCCAAAGGACAAGAGGAAGACAGATACATACCCAGAGGAGAGAGCCATGGCTTTCAGGCTGTTAGGATTTCGGATCATTTTATCTAAGGTGTTGACAATTTGCCCAAATTTGGGTCTGTGGTTTCGATCCTTCTGCCAACAGTCAAGCATTAGCTGGTGCAGGGCATTTGGACAATCCATAGGTGGTGGCAGTCGATAGTCCTGCTCAATAGCATTTATCACCTGCGAGAGGAGAAAAAGAGATCAATACAGTGGCAATAAAACCTACTGAATTCATAAAGTTCCTTTTCTTGAATCCTGAGGGTGACTGGCATGGCCAACCATACTGCAGCGGGGCTGCTCTGCCTGCACTGACTGCTGCCTATCATCTCAGCCACCTTGTCCTGCAGCAATGCACTACTCTCAAACTCCCAGCCCTCTGCTCATGTCATCCTGAAAGGTGATGTCAGCCTTGCTCAGCCAACATGTAGCCTTGCTGACTACTTGTGACGAGCCATGCCCACCAGTCTCCTAATGTGAGAAAAGAGAGCATCCCTGCTACCTTGAGAAAGATGTGTGAGCCCACAGCTCCAGGCAGGAGAAAGGTGAGTCACAGAGCGCAATGCAGCAGCTCACTGGGAGAAGAACATCCCCATCCAGTGAAGGGTCTGGTCATGAGTTATAGACAGGGGAAGCTGCCCCTGTGTTTTCCTTCCTCCAGTGGTGCTTTCTATTCCTGCCCACAACCTAGTCCTTCCAGGCGACAGTGTCGCACCACAGGACAGGGTTGGGTGTGCTGAGACAGCAGCAAGAGCTTGATGTCCCCACAGTCCTGTGTACATGCAAACTGAAGCACACAGTGGGGAAGACCAAGACCTTGGTCAGCAGAGCCAGGCACAGGAGAACTTTGCTGCAGCATGCAGAGAAGGGTTGCAGCACACCTCGCCTATGCCACGCTGCGGCTCTGTGGGCCAATGCAAGAAGGCTTTGGCTGCTGCCTGTTTGGTCTCTCCTTACTGCACCACATGAGCTGGGAAAATGCCTGGTCTTGCAATGTTCAGTAGAAACAGTAAATGCACAAGGGCTAGAAGATCTTCTTCAAGGGGAACCCCATCTCCCTGTCACTTTGCACCTGTAGCTCTCTGTTCTCTCCTGGGTAATCAAGGAGGATGGAGCTGCACAGCTTCTTGTGTCATCTACCTGGACTTGTGCAAAATCTTTGACACTGTCCCACATGACATCCTCGTCTCTAAATTGGAGACAAGGATTTGACAGGTGGACCACATGGTGGATAAGGAATTGACTGGATGGTTGCACTCAAAGACTTGTGGCCAACGACTTGATGTCCACGTGGAGATGTGTGGCATTCCTCAGGGGTCGGTATCAGGACTGGCTCTATTTAACATCTCTGTCACTGACATGGACAGTGGGATTGAGTGCCACTCAGCACTTGGCCTCAGCCAACAATGCCAACCTTTGTGATGTGGTCAACATACTGGAGGGAAGGGATTCCATCCAGAGGGACTTTGACAGGCTTGAGAGGTGGACCTGTGCCAGCTGCAAGAAGCTCAACAAGGCCAAGTGCAAGTGAGTCCCTAATGCCTGGAGCAGATAGATGATATCTTAGCACCTTTGCCTGTTCACAGCCTTAATCCAGCCCTTGGCATGCAAGAAAAATCTCTGCATCAATTCTCTGAGCCAAAGGGGAGGGTGTTAGGGGAATGCCCTTCTCAGAAAGGACAATTCCCTTCCTGTTAAGGCTTCATTATCACCTGCAGTTTCAAGCATTTCCTGCAACCAGGTGTCATTGCCCTTCTCCCTGCCTTGGCATTCCTCTGTACAGGTAGCTCTCTGCCATCCCTCTCCCTTGTCCTGCTCCCCTGGACCTCCTCCCTGAATGATCTCTCCTGCTGCAACCCCTGTGCTGTGGTAGCACCGATTCAGCCAGTCGGGATGGCAGAGCCTGTGCCTGTCTCCTCGGCACAGCCTGCTGCACGGTGCCTGTTCCCAGCCTCTTCCTCCCCTCCTTCTGCCACAGGACATTGCAGCCCAGAAGCTGTCACCATTTAATTGCATCTGGTCTTCCCTGCAAAATTTGCTGCAGATTAGCCCCCTGACCCCGGGGTGCGAGCACCTGGGGAGGCTGGGGGGTGAGAGGAGATGGAGAGCGCAGCCAGTGCCCGCTCATGGGATGTGTCTGATGGCAGCAAGGCGGGTGGCTTGTCAGGGGCAAGCCACAGATGAACTCTTGATGCTTGCGTGATGACCCTCCCCAGCCCTGCTCCTACCATGCTTCCCCTCCCTCTGTCCCAGATAGATTTGCCATCCAGAGAGGTGGGAGAGGGGACAGCTTGTGCCTTTTGGGAGAATCCCTGAACAGGAGCCAGGAGCTGCACGAAGCACAAAGCACACCACCGATGCCTCAGGTTGGACCTTCACAGCCCCAGTGGGCACTGTCATGTCCACACAGAGGTGCAAAGGAGAGGGAGGACTCCTTCCATCTGGTACATTTTGACAGCAGCAGTGCCAGCCCCCATCTGTCTCGGGTCAGCCTGCCCAGCATTTTGGCCACACATATCAGCGTCTGGAGCATCCTCCTAAGCCATTCTGTGCCTGAAGACACAGTGCATCTTAAACCCCGCCAAAGGCCCCACCTCAGACCCTGGCTTGCTTGTCATGGACCTGCCACTCACCCTCTCTTGGAGCAGCAGTTTTCTAGTCCCACAGCACCTCCAGTGTGACCTCTCTACCAGCCCTTCCCTGCTGCTTTGCCAGTACCAACTGCAATCAAAATCTCCCCTCTTTCGGTTTAAAGCCATTGCCCTTTGTCTTATCACTACATGTCCTTGTCCAAAGCCCCTCTCCAGCTTTCCTGTAGCCCCTTTAGGTACTGGGAGGCTGCTGGAAGGTCTCCCCAGAGCCTTCTCTTCTCCAGGCTGAACAGCCCCAACTCTCTCAGCCTGTCTCCATAGCAGAGGTGCTCCAGCCCTCGCATCATCTTTGTGGCCTCCTCTGGACCTGCTCACACAGCTTCATGTCCTTCTTGTGTTGGGGGTCCCAGAGCTGAACACAGTACTCCAGGTTGAGGTCTCACAAGAGCAGAGTAGAGGGACAGAATCCCCTCCCTCGATCTGCTGCCCACGCTGCTCTGGATGCAGCCCAGGACACGGTTGGCTTTCTGGGCTGCCAGTGCACATTGCTGGCTCACGTTGAGTTTCTCCTCACCCAGCACTCCCAAGTCCTTTTCCTCAGGGCTGCTCTCAATCCATCCTCCACCCAGTCTGCACTTGTGCTTGGGATTGCCCCGACCCATGTGCAGGACCTTGCACTTGGCCTCGTTGAGCTTCCTGCAGCTTGCACAGGCCCACCTCTCAATCTCCTCCTGGGAGGAGATTCTGCCCCTCTGCTCTGCTCTCCTGAGACCCCACCTGGAATACTGCGTTCAGCTCTGGGGCCCCCAACATCAGAACGACATGAAGCTGTTGGAGTGGGTCTAGAAGAGGCCACAAAGATGATGCGAGGGCTGGAGCACCTCTGCTGTGAAGACAGGCTGATAGAGTTAGGATTATTCAGCCTGGAGAAGAGAAGGCTCTGGGGAGACCTTCTAGCAGCCTTCCAGTACATAAAGCCGGCCCACAAAAAAGCTGGAGTGGAACTTTCTACAAGAGCATGTAGTGACAGGGCAAGGGGTAATGGCTTTAAACTGAAAGAGGGGAGATTTAGATTACATCTAAGGAAGAAATTCTTCCTTTTGAGGGTGGTGAGGCACTGGCACAGGTTGCCCAGAAAAGCTGTGGATGCCCCATCCCTGGCAGTGTTCAAGGCCAGGCTGGATGAGGCTTTGAGCAACCTGGTGTAGTGGAAGGTGTCCCTGCCCATGGCAGGGGGCTTGGAACTAGATGATCTTTGAGGTCCCTTCCAACCCAAACCATTCTGTGATTCTATGATTCTATGTTCTGAAATACATTGTGGTTTTGGCTTCTAGCTGCATACAAGATGCTTGGCTTCTTACAGACCACAGTCCAAGCTTGCCATGGGAGATTTAACAACCATCTAGTGGAAGATGTCCTTGACCATGGCAGGTAGATTGGACTAGATGATCTCTAAAGGTCCCTTCCAACTCAAACCATTCTATGACTCTATGTGTCTATAACAGACTTTCACCAAATACCTGCAGTCTCCTGCAAAGGAAGATCTGCTTGCTGCTCCCTTTCCTCCTGGGCATCTGTTCACCACTTGTGAGGGTGCTCACATTAACCCTGTCCTACTGCAGTGGGTGTTGTACAGTACCTGACCTCTGCCACAGCAGCACAGTGGGACCAGAACAAAAGCCAAAGTTATGTCCGTTACTCCTTCCAAAGGTGTTGACCTTGGACACATCTCCCAAGACAGAGAAGGCTCCGGACATGCCACAGTCCGAGTCTAGCTATAGCCATGCTTTGGCCTTGCAATGCTCTCAATTTCAGTGTTTCTGCTCCTCATTTCTTAACAACTCACATCTTGGTTGGTCATATCCCAGTAAGGCCGCTCGCCGTACGACATCACCTCCCACATGACTATTCCGTAGCTCCACACATCGCTGGCCGATGTGAATTTTCGGTACTGAATTGCCTCTGGTGCTGTCCACCGTATCGGGATCTTCCCACCCTGCAGGAAAAAAGCAGAGGACCGTAACAGAAACAGCAAGAGTAACTGAAAAAGATGAGTGTCCAAAATATTTGCCTCCAATATGCTGGTAAAATCCTAGAAGGAAGGGATGTCAGGACTAGCCCTAACAATAGACCAGAATGGCTGTGGCTTGTCCAGCCAAGTTTGGGAAACCTCAAAGGACGATGATTCCCCCCGTTTGTCTGGTGACCTGTCCCAGGGCTGCATCACCCTCTTGGGGAAGAAGCTTTACCTGTCATTCACCTTGAACCTCCCAAGCCACAGTTTTGTCTATTGCCCCTTATTATATCATGTGGTACTACTGCACGGAGTTTGGCTCTGTCTTCTTCATAACTGTCCTTCAAGTACTGCAGGTCATTTATAGGTGTCCCCTCAGCTTCCTCTTCATATTAAACAAGCCCAGCTCCGTCCACCTGTCTACTGCTACAGCAGTCTTCAGCATGACAACTGCCCATCGTGGGCACTGTGTGTCAGTCTGGTTGTTGATATATACATGAACCAGTAGGTCTTGATCCTGCCCGTTTCTGGAGACAGACGGAGTGACTATCTTCTTTAGTATGGCATGCTTGGCCACTGGTGGGAAATGGGATGGACCAGGTGGACACTGGGGTCTCTGTGATCCTGCTGGGCAACAGCAGCTCTGGAGAAATCAGAAGGACTCTCCACATGCACAGAAGTGCACAAGAGTGGAGTACACAGCACGAGGCAACGGGAATTGCAATGCTCTGCTTAAGCCCTTGCAGCCTCCTGATTTTCCACCAGGGTCTTTGGACTTGAGGCGTTCACAACTCAAAGGACCTCCAGAAGGGAAAATCTTCCCCTGTGCTGGAAAACAAGCAAAATTGTCTGTGTTTTGTGGCTGTGAGAAAATTAAGGAACATTTTGTCAATGAATAACTACCATGTCTTATTAAGGGTGTCCTAGGACTTTAGAGGGCTTAGACCCTATAGATGCTAGAATAATTAAAAAAAGATAACGTTCTTGATCTTCTCACAGCCACAAACCTCAGACAAAATTTTGTTTTCCACAAGAGGGGGAGACCAAGCGTTCCATATCAAACATGATGTCCTCTCTATCAGGCATACTCTTAGAGCTCCTGACAAGCAGTAGGTTTAAAAAACGGCTAAAAAAGATATCTTAAAGTAGAAATTACAGACTGGGTGTATTTGGAGGATTCTTGTGGGCACTCACTTCAGTAAGACCTCCCACCTCTCTGGTGATCCGAACCGAGGCTTCACCACCCTGATGGAGAACAACATTTTCCTAAGGTCCAGCACGAACCTCCCAAGCCATGGCTTGTGGCTGTCACCCATCCACGAACACAAGGTCTCTGGGATAATTATAATAACACTCATGCATGTTGGGAAGTTCGAGGATGGTGCAATTTGAAGAGAAAGATGCTATTACTTCTGGTACTCTATTATAGTAGGTGTACGTATTCTCTCGTTGCAGATAATATATGTCCTGCTACAGTGCCCACTGTTCAAGAAGAATAAATTAGAGATGACAAGAGAGAAAAACTGCAGGCACAACAACAGGAATAGAAACCAGCAGTAAACACTAGAAACTCCCATGTATTTAGCTTAACAAGGGTAAAGTTAATTTGATGTAAGGATCATGTTGTGAAAAATAAATGTTGCCAGTGTTTCTAATAGCCATGGGACGACTGTATAAGATCAAACGGTTGATGTTTGAAGCCACACAAGTTCAGATGAGAATAAAAGTGCACATTTTAGGTGTTTGTTAGGTATTCGACTACTGTTACAATTCACTAAGAGCTATGGCAGACACCTCATCACTGGCAGCTTCGAAAGATCTGGGAGAGATGATTTCCTACAGGTTATGCCCCAGCTCTGCCAACACTTATTTCCAAGAAGTCCTGTCACAGGCATTGTATGTAGGCATTGATCCTGTAGCAATGCTGTAGCACGATGCTGTCTGCCTTTGCAAACAATGGTATCTATGAGAACTCCTGGCTGCAACCTGACTGAACAACAACAAAGTCCCCAAATTATCGTTTGGTCCTGGTGCATGTTCTGTAGCCTGAGACAGGCCATATGTGGCACTTGTGTCACTGCAACCATGGCATTCCTGGGAAGCTGTTACATGACCATAAAGCCATTTCTGGGAACGCTTCTCTGTCTAATTCAGAAAGACTCTCTGGAAGATGAGTATCTAGGACCGCAGGGCTTCACCCAGCACACATCCACACTTCAGTCCGTCATTCCTGGGGCTGAGCCTGTGACGTGACATTAAAAAGGATCACGGCCTCCCAGACAGCAGGGCAGCATGACTGGACAGTGATGGTAAAAAACCACCAGACTTGCTGCTCTGGCAACAAACTTGTGAGGGCAGCATCTCAGCAGAGCCCCAGCTGGGCCACGCTGGGTGGGCATAATGCACGATCCCAACTAAGGGCTTTATCAGGGACATGTATGTGTTCACAGACACGTTTGGAAGAAGGCTCAGTCATCCACAGGAATTACGATAGGGCCCATCAACAGCCACTGGACAACCGGACAGGATCTTGCAAGAGACAAATCTTACAAAATTTTACAATCTTCTCTTGCAAGAGAAAATCTTACTTGGTTCATTTCACTGGTCTTTCCCAGCTGGCACCTTATTTCCATTGCTTGCACCCTGAAAAAGTGCTCCCCACATCAAGGGGGGGATGTCCCCCTTTCCCCCTCTCTCCCTGACTCTTTCCTTCACCACCCATCCCTCCCCCTCTGGAAGTGCAGCCTTACCAGTGCACTGGTGTAGGTGGGATCAGAGGTGTCATCCTCCAGAAAACGGGAGAGGCCGAAGTCAGACACTTTGCAGACCAGGTTGCTGTTCACCAGGATGTTGCGGGCAGCCAGGTCCCGATGCACGTAGTTCATGTCAGCCAGGTACTTCATGCCCGCCGCAATGCCCCGTAACATGCCCACCAGCTGGATCACTGTGAACTGCCCATCGTTTTGCTTAGGGGAAGAGAGGGAAAGAGTCCACATGAGAGGAGTGAATTCACAGCCTGCTGTGGTCCAGCAAACCACCAGTAGCCTCTTTCTACGCTGCATACTAAGACACAGCTATCCCACAGGCATGTAAGTCCCCTTTCAAGGCAAGAGGGTGGAGAGTGGAGAGCTCACAGGAGCTGGAAGTCACCATCACACACCCTATGGGCATCACTACCGATGGCTGCTGTCATTCAAAGGTGGCATATCTGCCACACCTTGTACAGGAGGGTTCAGAAGGGGCAATCTATTCCTATCTATTCCATGCAGCAGCTGCCCCAGTGGCAGTGATGCTGGGCAGTGAAAGGCACTGTTATACTGGCACAAGGAAGGGAACCTTCCCCTTCAGTCCTCCTCTGGCCCAACACAATCTCTGGAGCTGCATGCTCCTGGGATCTCATACCCGCAAGAAGGAGTCCAGTGAGCCATTCTCCATGAACTCAGTAATGATCATGACTGGTGAACTCTTGGTCACCACCCCCTCCAGATGGATGACGTTGGGGTGGTCGAACTGCCCCATGATGCTGGCTTCACTCAAGAAGTCCCGTCTCTGCTTCTCCGTGTAACCAGACTTCAGGGTCTTGATGGCCACAAAGATCTCTCTTTTGCCAGGAAGCTTGAGATGCCCACTGCACACCTCACCAAACTCGCCTGTGAACAGAGGGAAACAAGTAGGGCTCGTCAGCCTTCCAGACCTCTGCCTTTCCCTCCGAGGAATCCTGCTCCCAAGGGCTCCAAACGTACCCACCCTGGATGTCCCTGAGCTGACACCCACCATCTGATCTGTGCTTACTCCTTCACCCCACACCAAAGATTCCCTTCAGGTGGACTCATATTGATGAGGAGCACTGGACATGGGACTATAGGCAGATGGGAACTATGGCAGATGTCTCCAGCACTGGATGTACTTGCTCCTCCAGCACTGGACCACCTTGCTCCTGCTAGCCCAGGCTTGGGCTAAGTATAAGACCTTACTGATACTAGTCCTTACTAGTCCTCCCCAAACATGTAAGACTAAATCCTCACCAAAGCCTGAGACCACAAAGGAGACTGTGCTGCTGAAGGCCAGACAGACATTCACAGTTCACCTACCTGCCCCGATCACCTGCTCGATTTTGACACAAGAGATATCGATTTCTTTTGCAAATTCCCTGACAGCCTCATTGGGATCTTCGTAGGTGAATGGATCGATATAAATCTTCATCCCCGGAGTCACTGCATAAAGGTGAGGGAGAGAGTCAGACAGATGCAAATGGAACAACTGATGTCTGGCACGAAGGAAAAGAGGAACCTCTTTGTGTGAGGGTCTTCTTAACCTCAGCAAGTCACATAATCAAGGGCATGAAGCAGACACAGCAAAGCAGTCTGAGACAGAACATGGACAGAACGATTAAAGCTGGATTCTAACGAGTATTGGCCCATTGGTCATTGCTGGGGCACTGGAGGGCTGCACCGTTAGCTACAACTGCAAACTGTGACCACAGACAACCACACCTTCTCCGCAGCAGGATTAGGCTTTAGTGCATCCAGAGGAGAAGCAAGAGAAGCATTTGCTCTTGGGAGCTGGTGCACAGGCACAACAATGTCACACCACACCCACTATGCTGCAACGCTGCAAGAAGATCATCTGCAGAGACTAAAGCTCTGCCCCACTGGCCTTCCGGGCCTGCTGCTTCTGCTGCAGCACACCATCCCATCAGAGGCATGGGAAACTGGAGGAGGACACCTGAGCTTAGCACTCAAGATAGGAGACGGTGAGGGTCCACCTCAGGACGTAAACTGAGGCACACGCTGCTCTTGGTTCTCTAAATGGAGATCTATAGGGGAGGCAGCTCTAGGTCGCTGACACAGCCACCCAGCCAGATTCACTTCTCCACGAGGGTGTCTGTGACCCTTTCCAGGGCAGTGCAAGCAGGACAGACAGTCCAGGCCCCTGTTCTCCTGACAGATAACCCTGCCTGAGGCTAGGTTCCCTCTTGGTAGCCTCAAAGTGGCCAAGACAAGCTGTAGGGGACACTAGGGAAATTGCAAAAGCCAAGCTCTTCCTTCTAGGCCAACCAGAAGACAAAACAATATGTTTATGTGAAAGGCAATGGCCATGGGCCATGGTGAGGTTGGACTGCTGATGCCACATTGCACACTACCTACATCATGGGACAGCTCTTACCTGTGTCCTGCAGTTCTCCCCTTCCTATGGCCATTTTGCTGGCCACTGGCTTGCCCCAAAATTGGGGGTATTTGGAGAGCAGAGCTCACAGCTCACTAAATAAGGAGCCCGACACAGAACCAGAGACACAACTCCCAGCTCTACATTTAGGATGCTGGTAGGATTCAGGGGAGTTGCTGCAATGCTCCCAGGGCTTTCAGGCTCCCTGCACCTTGGCAATTTGCTAACCACAAGCTGTAGCCTCTGCACAGCTACCACTGCTGGGCAGCCGAGCAGAGGCTGTGCTTCGGACGTCTTGAGCCATGATGCGGCTCTAAGGCACCCCGGGCCCGTGACCAGTGAGGTCATCTGTATCTGGTGGCATCAAGCCTGATCCAGCAGTTGTGAAGGCACAGCTATTAATGCCACCCTAGCCTGAAGCTGTCACATTACACACCAGACCCCAGCAGAAAGTGCAGCACGGGCTGACAAACAACTCGAGCTGCATTTACACAATCTTTCTTGGATGCGATTTTTCCCGAGGAGTTCCGGCAAGGCAGGCAGCACGCTGCTGCTCTGGCACAGAGCTGCAGGTCAGTGCCCTGCCTGTCGGGAAATGTTTCCCAGGTAGATGCAGAAGCTCTTGTGAGTCCTGTGCTGAAACACTACTGATGTTTTCCATGTTCTGAACAAGCCCAGGTCTGTACAGGAACAAGGTATAAAACGGACAGAAATTCCGAAGCTGCGAGTGCAACATGACGTAAACCATAACTCGACTGGAATGAAGCAGGAGTCCAGTGACGGGTCTCCAGGGAGGGAGGAGAAAGGCGCTTCAGAGGGCATGCAGCCAGGGGGGCAGGGAGGGAAGGAGGGTGAGGCAGGGTGCGCAGGGACGCATTGAGCAGGAATGTTGGATGTGAGGGAGTGTCTTGCAATACACAGGGATGTTGGAAGAGGCAGACTGCAAGAAAGTGTACATTATGAACTGTATTATATACCTACGCATAGAGATATATCTGGTATCTGCTAGGATTCTGGGAGTACTGGGACGGGCTCTAGCAAAGGCACCACAAGGTACGTGGGTCCCTGCAGAAGGACGGCACTCTGCAGGATGTGGGTGGGACGGGAGGGGGGTCTCACTGCTGGGCAAAGCTCCAGAGCCAGCAGCAAGGCACGGTGTGGCGGCAGCAGCTGCACCGCAGGAGGCTTCAGGGCTGTGCTGGATGTTGCAGGGGTTTGTAGAGCATGCACAGGTGTTCACCGCGCGGTTGGCACCCAACGGGGCCGCAGAGCACGGGCTCTACAAGGCAACACGGGGATGCAGATGGTAGGGGGCTGGTGGGGGATCTAGACAGCACAGAGGTCCTGGCTACACGTGCACACGCCTGCCCAGCCGGGTGGCCTGAGCCCGCCCCGCACGCCGCAAGGAAGGAGTGAGCAGGAACACGAACCGAAGAGGGAGCGGACCCCCAGGCCTGGCGAGGGGCCGCGGTACGTACTGTGGCCACTGGTATAGTGCTGCAGCTTGTCAGTGTACTCGGAGTCAGCACGCTCAAAGCCCCGTCTTCTGGAAAGAAAGGGAGTCCTGAGCCCCAGCACGGGTCCGTCAGGGCTGGGAGACGCACTGCAGTGCCATCTCCTTCCCCTTCCCGTCCCCATCCTCCCCCCATCCCCTGCTGCCCTGGTGGGGCATTCTGACGGACCCACCTGTTGCACACAATAATGATAACAACCACAGCGATGAGGAACACCAGTCCTGCCGCGGAGGAGCCGATGATGAGTGGCAGCTTCTCCTGGACGCTGGTCTGGTACTCAGCTGGCACGCAAGGAAGAGAGAACGGGTTACTGCAGCCCAGGATGGGTCCACACTAACCAGTTCATTGAGGTCAGAGCACGGCCCTGAGCACTGCCCACATGTGCACGGCCATTGCTAATGGGCTTCCTGGCATGGTTTTGGTCTGGGACAGCAAGTGCTGTCCCAAGCACGGCTCAGGTTGGCTATGATAGGGGATGTGCCCCAGCAGGAAGGCTGGATGGAGCTATCCCTTTTGGGTGGGAAAGTCTAGTCCCATGGATGTATGCATGCTGGGCCTTGCTCCTTGGCCTCAGGGACAGAAAACTGGCTTGGCCTGTTTTATTTAGCAGCAAAAATTTAGAAAATAGAGGGCAACGTCTGCATTTGTCATCAACAGCTGTGCACGTGAAAATCATAAATTTAGTTTCCTCTAAATCCAACCGAGTGAACATGTCCCCATGCCAGAAAAGCTTGGCAGAAATTTGCCTAGATGATGTGATTCCCTGCATGGACCACCAAGTGCCCATGCCTCTCTTCAGGTCTTGCCAGGTTGAATAAATGCATGTGACTTGCCAACGCACCCTTGAAGGGACTAAGAGCAAGGGGACCAGCACTGCTGCCAGTGCATCTCCAGCTTGTTCAAGTCTCTCTAGACCCTGTGTTACCTTTATGCAGAGGCAGGTGAAGACTCACCTTCAGTCATGGTCTGGAAATACATCTTGCCACTATACCGGCCATACCCGGCCACAGTACGCGCTCGCACCTGGAAGACGTAAATGGTGCCAGCTTTGAGGTTTTGCACAGCCACAGTGTTGGTGGGGCTCTTCACTGTTGTTGAATTTAACTCGCTCAGATCCTGCCAAGAAAATACAAATCCATCATCAGAAAAATGAGTCCAGAATCAGGTGCTGCATTTCTAGAAGGTGCAAGTGCAGGAAACCACGGTAGTGTGGGTGGAGAGACCACCACAGGGAGACCAGGGGCCTGAACATACAGGTCATTCCTGCAAGCCTGCCTCCCAGCAGGGAGACACAGAGGCAGGAACGGGAATACAGATATCCCTGGGCTACCCACCACCTCTCAGGAAAAGCTCTGATGAAAGTGTTAGCTAGAAACCTTCTCCAAGCCTTGAGCTCAATGGGGATGGGAACTGCTTCCCTCTTCTGTGCCCACTTTCTCTCAGCACTGTCCTTCTTCCTCACCCTCTCCTCCTGTGCCCGATCCAGCCTCAGCACCCTCTCCATTTGTGCCTCCCCATCTCCCTTTGCCTGTGCTGGAGGTAAAGCCCACCTGAACACAGGGTTTTGGACCTCTGGAGAAGAACTGCTACCAACCCCCTGCCCAGGGGCTGCTCCACCAGGGACCATGGATAGATTTTCTAAGCTGGGTAACCAAAGAGCATATTTAAGTGACAGTGAGACTACTTCCATATTTCTGCCCCACCCCTGGTGTGCAGTTTTTCTAGCTGAAGGACTTGAGTAGACGTATCGTAACAGCATAGATGGCATTGCAGTTGCGTAGGTGACAGATTGATCACTGCCCTCAGTAATGATGCCCTTAGCTGAGTACCCAGAAGCACACTGGTGGGTGGGCCAGGATCTCCTCGTGCTAGTCACTGTACAAGAGAACGGACAGCCCCTGTCCCCTCCAGGGACATGGAGAAATAGGTCAATAGAGGAGGATGAACGGTGGTACTGAATGTGGTGCTCCCTATGATCAGGGCAAGGTGGCCAGGTGGCTGGTGGCCATGAAGTCCTGGAACTCAGTGCAAAGCAGCAATATATGCAAACAGCACGATGTTTCTGGAAAACCGAAAAATCTTAAGAAAGCCAAGCTGTGAGTATAAGCCCCCATAAAAGGAGACACAGACACCAATTTTTGAATCAAATTTCTGTAGCTACGTTGAAAGTGCTCATCCTTTCTGGTAACACCTCTGATCTGGCAGGTCAGGCTGCCCTGGCAGGATCACTGGTTGGAACAGATCAGCAGCTGACAGCTCAGAATTTGAGCTGGCAAGTTTACAAGCGAGTCCCTGAGATCTGCTAACTTCACAGCACTGCAAAGGGCTCAGCAAGGCCAAGAACTCCCACCCCACACAGACTCACCAGGGAGGTGAGATAACCTCATGAGAAGTAGGCAGGCACTGGCAGAAGGAAGGTGTCAGACGCATAGTTTGTGCAATCCCAGCAAGTGGCACTGAGGGCGTGATCAAGGGACTGGACTTGTGTGTCTGCTGTGAAACTCCACTGGGGAGTATGGAGGGTCTTCTTGTCCTGTGCTACCATGCTATCAGAGTGAAACTCCCAGTGAGGAGCAAAGCATCCACTCCTCCTCACCAACTTCTTCTGCGGTGGACTCCTGAAGGACAGAGGGTATCAAAGAGGCAATCAGGTCCCATCTCGTGATGAACCAAGGTTTCCTCACACAAAGGTGCAAGTTGTGCAGGCTGTTGCTCTCTTGTGCTGCTTTGACTGCCTGCGGGCAGCAGTGAAGCAGAAGTCAACGCCTTGCACCCAGCTTTGCACATCCTTTGCCCAGAGGGGGCTGTCTCCTCAGTTGCTGGAGCACAGGATGAGTCAGAGGTTGTCTTGCGCATCGATAAATGGTAGGGCTTGCCTTTGGGGCAGCTGGTCTCCTTTCTTTTCCACTAGCCACACTGCTAGCCATCTAGTGACTTTGCTTTCATGTTCATCCACTTCTGGGAACAGTGCTGGTACCTTCACTCAGAGGATCCTCTGCACAGCCAGAAGCTGTGGTACCAGCAACATAAGGCCCACAAAGAACACTACGGGGCTCCATAAGCAGGCCATGTTGAACCAATGTTCTCCTCCTGTTCCTGGGAGAGCCTGGTGCTTTCTCAATTAGTCATCGTGCTGGAGCAGAACTGTGGGTGCACTGGCATTTGCAGGATGGATTATACTCACGACTCGGGTTTGTGCAGACTATTTGCCTTACAGCTGCAAAGCAGCTGAAGGACAACATTCATGGAGTTAATTTCTTCTTGTATGAAGCTTTTGACTGAGCAGTGCTCTGGTACCACGAGAGTGGTCTGTCAGGAAAGTGTTTCTCCAAGCGTGCAGTCAAACTCGGAGGCGAGGCAATGCTGATGGTACATCGTCCTGCAGGGCAATGCAGAGCAGCCCTGCCAATTCCTGGGAGACCCCCACTATTCGCAGTGTTCGGGAACAGTTTTCTCTTCTAAAAACTACAACTTCAGTTTTATCCATCTGGGCCTGGTGCTGAAGGTGCCTGGGGGTCACTGGGGTGTTTGAGAATTAGACTAATGACCATGAAAAGCTCAAGCACAGCTACACAGACGAAAAAGATCAGGAAAAGATGAGCACACAGAAAACTCGTTGCCTTGTTTGTCTGATCAGGCCTCAGCACTCCCTTGGACCTTTCCCAGGCAGGCTAGAAGAGAAATAGGTCAGGAAATGTTTACAGTTTTAGTGCTCAAGGGCTTGGATGAATCCTCCCAGGCCCTCGGACGGCACTAACACCGCAGTTGTTTTAAAATCATTTGTCCAACTGTTTGAGGGAACCTCATCCCTGCTCCTGAAGGACTTTAAATTGAATGCAATGGGCATGCCTACAAGACCATTTATAGCCTGGGAAATTGATGTCTGGCTGTCTCAGAAAGGGGTACTCATGCCGGTGCTCCCTGCTAATCCCAGACCACAAGGAAAGAGCATTCACACCTCTCCACCCTCCCTGATCAGGCCCCTTCTTCCCCCTTGGCATGTTGCTCAGCCGTCACCTCTCCAGTCATTCACTTCCAACACCTCTCCCTGTTCGCTCCTCCGGGCTTCTCCAGCATGTCCAGGGCGTCCCAGGTGGTTCAAAGTCCAGATCATTTTGCTGTTTCTCCGAGCTTGTTTTTTGCAGAGGTTTGGTGGTGATGGTTTTTTTTTTTCCCCTGCTGATTTTGGTTTGAGCATGGAAATCCTAATTCAATATAACACACTTCTTATTTCCTCACAGGTTTGATTTTGAGTGCTCTGCTTCCCCTGAGCCAAACTTAAGCTGAAACCAAAGCCTGATCAACAAAGAAAGAGCTTCTTGAAACGCAGGCAGTCTGTGAAATGCTCGAAGGATTTACAAAAATTGTTTCTAAAAAGTCATGTTTTATCAGCCAAAAAAAAAAAAAAAAAAAAAGAGCCAAAGAAAAATGTCAACCGACTTAATTTGGCAGACAGCTCCTCTGTGCGCCCGCACAGCGGCGATCTGCTGTGGTTGCTGAAGCAAACAGAGCCACACGCACAAAGCCAGTCCAAGGCTGTGTGCCAAGTCATCGCACACATCCCCACGGGATCCGGTACGGTAGGAGGGATGCTCCGATGTGTGTCCTGTCGGGCACTCTCGGGCTGGGTCCGTGGAGTCCACAGCTCCCGGACTCTCATGGGGAGCAACCACTTGTGGGGAGATCTCAAGGGCATCTGCCCTACCAGCCAGGTACCTGATCAAGTGCGTTGTGGTCAGTGTCTGGATGCCTCCCACAAGAACACTGAGCCCCTGGGCACATCTCGGGGATGCTGGACTCCTGCTAGAAGCTCCTGGGCACCACAAAAGCTACAGTCAACTCTACTCCCATCTCCACCTCCACCATCACCTGCCACATGTCATCTCTCCGCTACCATTTGCCCCCCCCAGTCACCCCATGCCCTTCCCCCAGCATTGGTCAGAGACATCAAAGGGTTCCTGTGCCTCCTAAAACATTTGCATTGGTGACTAAACTGGCCACAAGAGATGGGCTGAATGCCTTCAAACAATTACAAAATGGGTAACTTACTGCGCAGCCTAAGCCAAATCATTTTGGGTGACAAGGAGGGCTAATTATTCTTTGCAGTGCTTGACACCGCAGTGTGTCTCCAGCTCCCGCGCTCCAGGATGAATTTGGGAACTTCAGACAAAAACTACTATGTCCTTTCTAAATGAAGACAACACGCACTTTTTTAAGAAGACAAACATTGCCAGGCACCTCTTGGAGGTAAAAACCCACCACATTAAGGAGAGGACCATAGAGAACAGACACATCATTCAGTGTTTTAACGATCTGCACTGACTTGCTCTAACTACACGTGAAAGAAAATCGTCGTGTCACCTCTGTACAGGCACTTTTAATAGCATCTAATAATAGAGATGTTATAAATAATCTGTGAGATGGAAACAAAAATACACCTTTGTTTCAGGTATCATGAACAGCTCTTTTCTGTTAACACTGAAACACTTATTCCAGTTCTTTAAATATAATTTATGTCTTTATATAGAAGAGAATAAATTCAAAATGCAGAGTCAAAACATTTTTCATACAAGATGCATATGCTGCTATTCTTACATTTGAACTGTTTGCATGCTAATAAAACAAAATTTTCTACTAGGGAAAAAAAAATCCACCTGAAACAACTTAACTAGCTCCAGAGATATTTTCTGAGCGTTCAGAAGCACATGGGACAGTTTGCAATGAAACATTTTGGAGGAAAATCACCTCTGCACAGACTGGCAGTCGAGTGAGAAACACCTGGGATGTGTCACACACCCCATCCAAATTGCAGTACTGATGGGAAGCAGGGGAAGAGCACAGCATATCCAAAGCTGAGCATGTTGGGACTGTTCCCGGGGATGAAGTAAATGGCTTTCAGTTGCAAAATTTGGCATTGCAATGGCCAGACTAACATGGGATTCAGCTCCGCCAAGCAGTCGGAGAAGGATATAGTGTCATGGCATTGTTCAGAATGCAGAGGGCTCTTGACTGACCAGACAAAGCACATGAAGACCTCAGCTAGTGATGACTAGTGATGGATCAGACCTCGAGTGAGCAACTGGGACTTTGGAGTAAAGGTTAACACACACACAGAGGAGTTTGGGGAGAGACAAACCCACTGCCATTGGCCAGGCCCTGCCTCTAGCTCTTGGTAATTCCACTGCTCTTTTAACCTGTTTCCAAACCCTCTGAGGTTTGCTTGCTGTGGGACTAAGCTTTGACCCAGTGATCCCTTTCTGAGAATGACGTACATCTTTGTTGGAGAGGAGATAAAGACATGCCTTTCTTCAACCAAAGCATCAGCAAAAGAAGATACCAAGAGGTCCAAGTGATCCTGCCCCTCTACTCTGCTGTGGTGAGATCCAACTTGGAGTACTCTATCCAGCTCTGGAGTCCTCCATACAAGACAGACATGGACTTGTTGGAGCAGGTCCGGAGGAGGCCACAAAAATGATCCAAGGGCTGGAGCACCTCTCCTCTGAGGAAAGGCTGAGAGAGTTGGGATTGTTCAGCCTGGAGAAGAGGAGGCTCTGGGGAGAGCTTATTGAAGCCTTTCAACATTTAAAGGGAGCTTATAAGAAAGACTTTTTAGTAGGCCCTGTAGTGACAGGACAAGGTACAATGGTTTTAAACTAAAGGAGGGAAGATTCAGACTAGATGTAAGGAAGAAATTCTTTATAATAAGGGTGGTGAGGCACTGGACCAGGTTGCCCAGAGAAGCTGTGGATGCCTCATCCCTGGAAACATTCAAGGTCAGCTTGGACAGGGCTCTGAGCAACCTGATCAAGTTGAAGATGTCCCTGCTCACTGCAGGGGGGTTGGACCAGATGACCTTTAAAGGTCTCTTCCAAACCTAACCATTCTATGATTCTAGCAAAGACCAGGACAGAGAGCACCTCAGCACCAGCACGTGGGGCTGCCTGTGTTGTCCTCTTCCAGGGCCAGTGCTCCACCTGAGCGCCTGCTGCCATGAAAAGCACTGCCTCAGCGTGGCCTGGGCCGCTGGTCCCCATGACCAGGGACAGGCTGTGCCCTATGCTCTGACAACGATGCAAGCAGATGCTCACCTTGCGGCTGGCCACAAGACCGGCCACAAACAGCAGCTTTGCCCTTTGGACAAAAATTCCCTTCATTTACAGCCTCCTCCAGAAAACAGAGGGGAAGAGGAAGAAAGAAAGAGGGCAAGAGATTAAGAGAAAGTACAAGGAGGAGAATGAAGTCCCTGAGATCTTCTCTCCCACGTTGAGGGTCCCCAGGGGAAGGACTCCTCTTGCTTTCCAGACTGTCTTGTTACCTACTCATCCATCTCGCTACGTATTCTGGGATCATTTCCAAGGGTCAAATAAATGGCGTGATTTATGCAATATAGGTCAGGACCTATTTAACAGCTCACAAAGAAGCTCCCTCCCTCCCCGTTCTCCCTCTGGCTCTTGATGATGAGAAAATAGGTCACAGGCAGGCAGTGGGGGGGATTAATCATTTCTTCCGGCAACTGCTGGGAAAAATATTTTCAGTTCCATTTAATCATAAAGCTTTTTAATTAGTTTGCAATTTTTAATGTATAGTTTATAAGCTCTTGTGTAGGGGGGCAGATTCCTGGAAGGACCAATCTCTTGCTCCCCACGTTCCCTGGGTAGCAGAGATGAAGTTCACAAGCCCCACGGAGCTTGACAGGTCCTGAGACCAACATCAACATGATCTTCAGGTCTCTCAGCAGCCACACAACTTCAGCCCCATGGGATGGACACCCTGGCACAGCCCTGGCTTGCAGTCCCCCTGCTCGTGCAGGCAGGGAGAAGGCGGAAGGTGCATGTTCCTCAGGGATGAAAGAGCCAGAGCTGTGGGACCCCTTCACATCAGCCTCCCCCAACTCCATAGTGCAATATGTACCCTCCACCGGAGTCTGGGACAGCTTCTCCCTGGTACAACACCTGGGTAAAGAGGTTCAGGCGGCTGCACACAGATGCCAAACTCACCTTTGGTGTAAATGCACTGACGGACAGCGTTACACAAAGTCTCAAAGTCTGGACACTCAGCTAGTGTCCCAGCCCAGCCTGAGACTAGATGCTCTATGACATCCCTACCATCTCCATTCCCCACTGACGCCCCAGTAGGGGAAAGGCAAAAATTAGACCCTGGATCCTGGCTATCCAGTTCTCCCTGCAATGGGTCCACCTGTCACGAGTGCTGGAGAGGTGAAAGGAAGAGAAATTCCTCCTGAAAGACCACAGATCTTCCACACTTGCAGCGTCTACGCAGGCCACTGGAGCCACCACTGAACTACAAAGGGCTGCTGGCCACTGTCACCCACATGGTCAACTACAGCACGAGAGGTATTGGTCAGTCAACTGCTGTAGCCTTTATGTGAACCTTTGCACCACCTCCTCTCCCAAAACCCTGCAAATGAACCCTGCCAAGGTCACGCAGTACCTTCTCATAATATTGCAGCTCATAATCCAGGATGACGCCGTTGGGTTGGTCAGGCTGAGACCATGAGAGGGTAATGCTGTCCACGGTGCGGCTGACCTGGTGCATGATGGACACAGCTGACGGAGCTGGAAGAGAGAGCAAGAGAGAGGCCTGTCAGATGCCTGCACAGCCAGGATCTGCATCCCCTGGCTGGAGGCAGGCAGGTGTGTCATTGCTATCTGGGGCTACTGGATTCACTGGGAGCAGTGGCAGGGCTGCCCAGGGGTCAGGAGATCCTGGGTTTTGCTGTCTGCAGAGAGCAGTTAAGGGAGAACAAAACGTTGCCACTGCTCACTAAGAGTTTGTAACTAGAAACCATGTGGGGCAGCGTTTTGGGCAGGAAAACAGATCATTCTCAGGGAAAACGAGACCCAGGTTGGAGCAAACACAGCCTTGCTCCCCTGGAAAAAGCGCTGCCAGCCCAGCAACTTGCAATCCCCCTGCGTGCCATGGGGAAACAGGGGGTTTTGCACCTCGACACTGGCACAGAGAAGCTTTAGAAGGCACAGGGGGCAGGCGGCTCCTCCCGCCTCGCTGTGCCGGCCTGCGAGCGGCAGCCGGCCCCGGGAGGCGCGCAGAGCCCGAGCACGAACGCAGACTCGACCTGACACGCTGACAATGGCGAGTCGCCCGCCTCGGCCGAGCGCCCTGGGAACAGCACGCTCCCAGACACCGCTTGTCCCACGGAGCACAATGGGACCCTCCAGCAGCTCCTCGGACGGCCCAGCCAGCTGTGCACCCCGTGCACCGGCGGGAGACACGGCCAGGCAGGAACGGCGCAGCCTCGACGGGCGACACACCGTGGGAAAACCGTCCTCCATGGACCTGTGCTGACACGTCCATGGGGCAGGGACCACAGCATGGAGCTGCCGCCTCCCTGGGAAACGCTGACCAGCTCTGATCCTGCTTGCTGCGGACCAGGGCAGGTGAGCAAGCAGCCTGGACTGCTTTTAATCTGCTTGGTGTTGATAGCAGAGATGCCACAGCGTTGCAGATGTCAGCCTACAGCCTCCCACCCTTGCTGGAGGGGCTGACACACACAGCAGCCTGTGTTGCCTCCTCTTCATGGCACCCAAGACCGGTGAGCCAAGCATGTGCCCTTGCCCACCCTGTGCCCAGCCTGTGGACAGCACTGCCAACACAGCCTCCATGGACGTCAGTTCGGAGGCCACCCCAGACCTCACCCAGCACCAGCACAGCCTTGGAGACTGCTCACTGCAGCACAGCGTTAGCCAGCACAGACTCACTGCTTCAGCAGCTTCAGGGCAGAGGGGAAGCCTCGAGGGTGGGAGAGGATTGGAAAGTGGTAGGGAGAAAGCTTCCCCATCACTGGCATGCCAGGCCTGGTTACAAATGGATGCAAAGAGGCTTGCACTCAGAAGGGCTTTTACCAGGTCCAACCCTTTCAATATTTCATGGAAGAACAATTCATTTGACAGCTCTGAGAAACAGCTTGGAGGAGCAGCACACGAAGCAAAGCGCCTCTCGCCCATCTCCAGCCTGGTTTCCCTTGGCATCACGAGCAGAAACCGTGCCAGCTGGGGACTGCGGACACAGCAGCGGCAGGACTGCGCTGCTTGGCCCAGCACGGCGGCAGCACGTTCCTGCACATCACTGTAAGGAGCTGCAGCTGAGCAGCTCCACTCAGAGTACAGCAACAAAAGGCACTTTTCTGATCCACCGTCTGCCTCTTCACTTCACGACTCGTTTTCTGGATTCATGACACTGCAGCTCCCAGGATGTTCAACCTCTGTGCCAAGGGGCGGAGGGGCTGGGTACGGGTACAGCAAAACCAGCCGCCACACTGCTGCACCATTTCCCTTCATCTCCCCGGGTTTCCCCACCCTTGAAGGAAGGTGCAAGGTGGGTTAGCCTCAGCAAAGCGTTGGTCGTCTCTGGGTTTGTCCAGCGCTTACTAAGGCTGAACAAGGGCAGAGAACTTGCATCATTGGAAGTGTTCAAGGCCAGGCTGGATGGGGCTTTGAGCAACCTTGGATCAAATGAAACATGTTCCTGCTCATGGCAAGGAGTTGGACTAGATGATCTTTAAAATTTCCTTCTAACTCAAACCATTCCATGATTCTAACAGATTCTGCAACCAAAGCCTCACTTCCTCTCAAATGCCAACCCCTCCACTCATTCCTGGTTAAGCCAAGCCCTGCTACCCACCAGTCTGAGACTCTCCGTATCATCTCAGACCTTCCCTTGCTCCACAACATAACAGCACTGCTTCCCTCCCGCCTTAACGTCCCCGTCCCACCGCTTCAGGGCCCATAGTTACAAACTCCTGGGATGAGTTTCTCACGCTGGTGTTAAGATAAACCACAGGTAACGCTTCTGGAGCCTGTCAGCTCTTGCCAGAGCTTGCTGCTTCCTCCTCGACGCAGATTTCATGGGATGATTGCAATCTCCAAGACAAACATTTCTCTCTCCATGGAGAACGGCGTTGGAAGGAAATGTGACCAAGCTACAGACTGTTCTGCAGCAGGGATTGGGACTGGATTGAGCTGAGCTCTGGGACACGCTCCGGGAACTCATCCCGCAGTTGTACAGGCTATTCCAGGACAGAGGCAGCACACACCCAGACCAGTCCCACCACAAAGCTGGGATGTGGCAACATCCCATGATGTAGACATAGGTTCAAAGGCTGACCTTGCAGCTGGAGAAGCTCCTCAGCTGCAGTTCCCTCTGCATAGGAGTGAGATCCCTAGGATGCTCCTCGCTGACTCACACGCATGCGTGAGCCATTTGTGACCAGCCGTGGCCCGGGCAGCTGTGCACTTGGTGAACTTGCCCTCATCTGGCTCAGAAAAAAGAACCAAATGGGTGAGGTGAGGCTCCTCGAACAAGCCTGACTGAGGCAAATATGCTGCATGTTGAGGAGCAGGCAGGTGAGATAAATGACTACAGCAACTTCAGTGCGTTTCCTACACCTGAGGCAAAGGAGTGTCTCTGGACAGGCCAGAACCTCCACCACCACGTCTTCTCAGGAACTGCTCTTGTTATCACAGACATCAGGGAAATGCACAATAAAAAAAATCACCGAAAGAGTTAGGTCAGAAGTGATCTCTGGAGGTTTCTAGTCCAACCGGCTTGCAGAGTCATCTCCAAGACAGATCACGTTGCTCAGGACCACGTCCCGTTGAGATCCGAGTATGCCCAAGGATGAGGATCCCACATCGCTGAGCACCGGCCGCCAGCTGCCTCGCTCTTGTGAGCAAGAAGCTTTTTCTTGTGTCCCATCGGAACTTCCCTCGTTGTGTCTTGTGGCCATTACTACCGTCCTCTCACTGTGCACCTCTGGGAAGAGTCTGGCTCTTCTCTTTAAACTCCTTTTTGAAGGGGAAGACTGTAGTTAGATGTGCCTCAGCCTCCTCTTCTCCAGGCTGGCCAGACCCAGCTCTCTCAGCTGTCCTCAAATGTCTTGTGCTCCAGCCCCCAGCCCATCCCAGTGACTCTCCTGCTAGACCTGCTCCAGTTTGCTGATGTCTCTGTAGTACTGAGGAGGCCCAACGTGGACACAGTACCACAGGTATGGCCTCAAGAGTGCTGAGCAGATGGGAACAATCACTTTCCTCAAGTTTTTGCCCATGCGTTTGCTAACAGAGCACAACATGCTGCCATGCTACAAGCCATGGTCCTCGTCACACATCTTCACCAGATCAGGCCAACAGCTTGTGCAGAGTGGGGCTCCCAGCTCTGTGAATCAGGGATGGGCTGGGACTGGATGTCTGAGTTTGAAACCAGTCCAGTAGAGTCAGCCAGACCTCGGAGTGACTTTTGAAGTCTAGTCAGTGGGAAAAGCTTCTCGATGGAGAGCGACACAAACGCCCAGGCAGCCAGTACCTGGCAGCTCTCATGCCCTGGAGCAAACAGTTCATTCACAGTCAACGCAAAACCAGTGAGACCCATCAGTTCCTGACTCTTCACCAGCTCCAAGGCTGGATGATCCTGGTTGCAGTTCTTTCCTCTGCCCCTAAGTCCACATGGGAGACCTTGTACAAACCCACATTATCCCTCTGCGCTGCCATTTTCTACCTGGAAAACGAGGCTGCTGTCCTGTCTTGTTTTCACTCCCTGCCTGTCTTACCTACTTTTACTGAGCACTTTCAGAGGCAGAGCCTGTACTTAGGAGCTGGGTCCTCCAGCAGCATTCAATGTACCTGCTACAATAGCTAAAAAGGAAGGAGATGAAAACAGTTAAAAGTGAACACAAAGAGTACCCAATCTGGGATAGTGCTACCTGGTGATACCCTCATCACGAGGTGTGCTCCGGCTCTGACAGAAGCATCAAGAGCTTTGTGACCAGTCTGAACTACGATGTAGAAAGAGCTTTTCTGCCATGGGACGTGGTGAAGTGACAAACACAACAGAAAAGACAGTGAGAGACGTACACTTTCTGACATGTGATGAACTCAGCTGAGCAAAGATGGTAAAAGTCTCAAAATATCTAAGCTGACTTCCCTGAACTGTTGTTTCTGAACAAACTATACACAGGTCCCCTCCATTGGGCTTCTGAGTATTTCAAAGCAGAGATTTAACAAACTGCAAAGAGGACTAAAATAATAATAAAAAAGTCTTTGTTCTTCCAGCCTGCTTTGTGCCAAGCCATTTCCAGGACCAGCCGGAGTACAGCTGGGCAGCTAACGCCGAAGATTCACTGGCAGCATTTAACCCAGCTCTGTGGGATCAGTCACTTTGTTCCACAAACTGTGACTCCTCTTTGTTCCCTCGTGACAAAAGAAGCAGAGCTTTAGGGATCAGTTCCAGGTTGGAAAAACGGTCTTTTTTTTCAATTTCCGAGTTGGAAACGGTCACTAAACTGGTGAGAATTGCCTAAGGGCACAAATTGCCCAGTGCCAAAGACGTTCCCTCAGCTGTTGGCCGCCTGGTTGTCCCTTACTCATGGAAGGTGTTTGAATTACAGTGCACGGGGTGGGGGTGGGAAGGGACCTGCCTTGTGACACATAACGGAGATGGGATTCAGAGCACTTCAGCTCGCAGAGCCACTGTCACTGTGAGATGTCAGCCCCATGACTGTGTCCCCAGAGACAGAGTTATCCTGAGAGTGTCTCCAGGTCCACGTGTGCAGCAATGATGCACAAAATACACAGAGCTTCATTTGCACAGCGGCCTGAAACTTACTTTTCATGACTGAAACCCCTGAGCCTCACGTCACTTGGAGGCAAAATGAATCATTCGAGTCCTTGAAAGGCATTTTCTACATCCTCTTTATCTGGGATGGCCTCAGATTCTTTGGATTCCTCTTAGTGGAGCCCTGTGGCTTCTCCAAATTGCTGGAGAAATAAACCAAGCCAAAACCACCACTGGAGTGTAAAACAAGCTTAATGAAAATCCACTGATGTAAAAAGGCAGATGACCCATCCCCTGCTGCACCAAAATCTGCAGCGCATGGGAGGGAAGGCAGCCAGCATCGCTCACATGACGACCTCTGGGGCAGAGGCACGGGAGGGATGCAAGGGATGCTTCCGTGGCCACCAGCCCAAGCCTCCTGACGGCCACACAACACTGATCACAGCCAGACCCTTGTCTAGGCTGGGGCTCAGGGCTTCGGCAGTTTACCTTAATCCACCAGGAGCTGAGCAGACTTCCATGGCTCGAGGGCAGCTCTGCAGGATAAATCTCTGGAGGTGTCAACAGCTCTTCTTGCCAGGCTGTTCTGCAGCCCACACAGGGCACAAGAAGCTGCCTGAGCTCAGCTACTGTAAACACATGGGAAGGATGGGGCTCAAGATGTACCCCGTCCTTCAGTGTTGCCAGCAGAGCTGCATACCCATAACCTCCCCGAAGGACACACAGGTACAACCACTGAGTTTTGCCAAGGCTGTGATGACAACTAAACCAGCAGTGTCCTCACAAACCATACTGGCTCGATGCCACGAGTTGGGCATGTCCAGGCAAGAAAGACTCAAATCTCACTGCACAGCATATTCAACTTCTGGGAACAACTGGGATCTTATGTCCTGCTTGACTGTCTCCCAGGAAAACTCAAAAACCTGCTGCAGCAGAAACATAAATCACAATGGGATTTGGCAAGAGAAGTACCAGAGCCACAAGGTTTTTCAGCCCACCGACTGTTTCACCTTCCCAAAAGTAGCGCAGCAGCTTCAACAGCCCAGAGGACAACTCTTCACGCATACCCCAATGTTGGTCTTGCCAATGTCGAGGTGGGTCTGATAGACATCCTGAATGAATGCTCTAATCTAGCAAAACAGAAACAAGCAAGGAAAGGCATCCAGTCCTCCTCTGGCTGTGCTTTGTACCAGAGCCATGTTGGGGACTAAGTCTACCAGAGAAACAGACGTAAACTGGGCTAGACATAACCATGGAGCTCCAGCCTCTCCCAGGTCAGTGTTTCTGGCCTAGGTAATCAGCTCAGGTGCCTTATTCATGTCTGGCTGAAGCTCAAGGGATCGTACAGGGGAAAGAGATGAACCTAGAGGGTCAGGTGCCTGCACACATAGCTCAGAGCGGAGCTGTGAGCTGACAAGGGAGACGTTTGCCTGCTGATTGAGCCCTCTTCTCCCACTGTACCCTTCAGATCCCAATAGCAACAAATCCAAGAAGCGCTGGTGGGACGGGACCACTGGAGTCTCTGGTCCAACCCATCTGCCACACAATGATCCCCAACACCAGAACAGGGAAGACGGAGCATCGTTAGCCGAATCTTTAAACCTCCAAGGATGGGGCTTCCCTAGTTGTCAGCCTCTCTGTATTAGTACCCTTTAGTCTGTTTTGATCAGCTCCAGAAATAAAACAAGAATTTTTGGTCATAAAGTACAATCTTTCTCTGCCACATCGCTGTAAACGAGCCTCACCATGCCCTGTCTCCCAGTTGTTCTAACTGAGGCACATTCAGCATTTTAGAAAGCGTGCTTTCTAAAGAAAAAAAAAATCCCCCAAACCCAAAACAAAATGCAAAACAAAAACCCAAACCAAAAAACAAGAAGAGACCAAAACTTTTGGCCTGGGCCCTGATTACAAAACTGAAGTCACTCCAGCTTTTGCTACCCATCGCCAAGAGGCTCACCAGCAGAGCCGCCCTGTCTTACAGGACAGCATCTGGAGCACGTGACGGTGCTTTGGCTCTGAACCGACCTGCGGTTACTGCTGGCAGATGTGTGCACCGGGACAGAGCCTCCATGGCAGCCCGAGGATGGCAAATGGGGCAGAGCTCCTCTCGCAGCTCCGCGCCAGGCGTGCAGCTGGGCGGATGGAGGCACAGCAGCGACTCTCCAGGACGAGACGTGGCAGCTTCTCATAGCTCAGCATATACTTCCAGCTAATTAAGAAATTATGATTTCTTCAGGAAAGGGATCCTATTATAACCTACTTGTGACTGTGAATGTCTCTTTATAGGCTTACATCCTCGCCTGAAGGCACGTCCAGGTTTCCCTCTGACGGTGCTGCTCCGGGAGGATGCTGTGACACATGGGCTAACACCTCTGTGGGCAAAGAACCAGAGAGCTCCATGCCCACCAGCCTCAAGGGCTACTTAAGCAGTCTCTGCTAAGAGAAACCGAAACCCCAGGTGGCACAGATCCATCAAAGCAGAAGCAGCTTAACCATTAGTGATCCCTTCACAAGAAGCTTTGGATTCTTCATCTGAAGATTTGCTTGATACCAGGTACCAACAAAGGGGCATCCTGGTAGCACTGCTGAGCCTCAGGCTTGTTATAGCCAGTATTTTACTTCCATACCAAATAATTACTTCTTTTTGGCTTGCCTGCTGAAAATGATTTAAAAAAATTAACAGAAAGAAGGAAAGGGAAGAAGACAAGAAGACGACAGTTTTCCAGGAGAAATAGGCACCTTCTAATCACAGCAATACCTGAAAGAAGGTCACACCGCCTGCGAAACTCGGGGCAGCTTGATGAGACAGCGCAAGAACATGTCAATTTTGCAGAAAATTGGGAAAAGCTACTGTAACAATCAGGTCTGAGCATCTGCACGGGACTGGCAAAGGAACCCAGGCAGTGAGTTAAATATAGCTGAAACGCTTGTGGTTGACCCTGTGCATATGTTATAGACAGACACCCAGTTTTCTTTGAGGATTGCAAATTATGACAAGCCCACCGTGCCTCTTGGGAGGTTTTTGTCATGGTTACTTGCTCTGTTCTAAAATGCACATATTATTTTCAGGTTGAAATTTATGGATGTCAGCTTCCCACTGCTGGAACTTTTCTGGTTTTGCTAGCTAAATTAAGGAGGAGTCTAGAAACAGAGTTTTGTCCTCATGAAAGAACTGGAAGATCATGAATTTTTTTTTTTTGTTTTCATCTTCTTTTCTATTATCTAAGTAGACTGAGTTTCTTGAGTGCTTCACAGATTTATCAGCCCACATACCAATCTGATGACTCTTTTGAACCTTTTCCAATTTTTTGTTAACCTCCTTTTCAAATACAAACCTCAAAACTGATCTCAGTAGCCAGTAAACGTCTAACTACAACAGCATCCACCTCCTCACTCAGGTTTGATATTCCTCTGAGTGTCCAACAAGACACTTCTCTGACTCAGCCCAGTCCTCAGACAGCTTGTGCAGAGCTGCTGCTCCCTCCCCATCGTGCACCTTCCGTCTCCCTTCACTGTGTTTTTTTTAAAACATGCTCCCAGCTCAGGGAAGGGAGGAGATAACTGCTGCTTCCTTCACTCCGTGCACCTCCCTGCTGATGATACCAAACGGCTCTCCCAGGCTGCTTCTGCATTTCCTATAACCCGCCGTGTCCTGCTGGGAGTGGGGTGAGAGATCCCAGAGCATCCAAAATTAGTGTAATTGGTGAAACGGCCACGTAAAGCTTGGGGCGATTCATTACGATAGCACTGACAAAAAGCAGCAGGGGGGCATCACACAATGAAGAATTGTATTGGGTGAATGAGAAATAAATAGGGCTGTTTTCCTCCTTGGTTTTATGCCTCTGAGTTGTGCTGTTTAGAGGCGTTCTTAGGAAGCTCATGGCTCCACAACACCAGGTTTTCTCAATCTGGCCGAACAAGACCAGGAGTCCTCAGGACATCTGCTGGAGCACCTTGGTCTTTTATTTGGACAGTAAGAGCTTCCATCTGGAAGCTGTTACCTTTCTCCCAGCCCTGCTTTTTCAATACCCTAAGGTGACCTCCCTCCTAGCCCACCTCTATCATTTCAGTACACAGAGACTGAGAATAAAGACATGAGAATGTATCAGGACTCACTTAACAGGAGAACAAGCAGACATCTTCCTCGTGGACATTAAGCAACACAATCTGACACCCTGTGACATGGTCTGGTGCCTCGTGCATGCTCGTTCATCCCATCCCAAGGGACCCATCAGGGCTACAAGCATCTCATTTCTAATAGGCTTTGATAGCAGAGGCCAATTCTCTATGTCAGGTCCTGACTCTTGGGCCACCACAACTGCCAGCCGCTGCTGCCACTGGTTTTCAGTAGGTCTGACCTGCAGTGAAACAAGTCCACCTCCAGCTACACACCAGATAACATCCACAGCACTTTGGGGCCATTTCAGAGCCTCAGTGCTGCTGTGAAGCCACGGAAGGTCACACTGCGCAGGCTGGGAAGCTGGACTGCTGCTGTAACGGGAATAAATTGGATGAGACACTGCCACCAGCCAGGGCAACGCTCCAGGGAGCAGCCCAGGGTCTCAGACTCCCCAGGCAGCATCTTCTGCATCACTCCCTGGCCATTTGATGGGGCGTTCAGTAGGACCGTGTGGCTCCAGCCTCTGGACCGCCTGCCAGGGGACACAGGGATCTTTCCGCAGCTTCTCTTTCACGATCTGTATGCCCATTTGAAACGCTGCCAACTGCAATCTGCCCCCCGTTTCGCAGCTAACCCCCCCCCTCCTTCACCTGCCAGTCCTGCAAGGCTCAGCCTTTCACTTCTTGCCTGCCAGTGGGTCAGAGTATTGAGATCCCGGTATAATCAAAGCGTCTCCTTTCCTCTGCTGGCTTAGCTGGAAGAGTCAGGTTACAGGCAGCAAAACCCCTATCTCTGATCACTTTAATACCACTAACCCTTGTCATGTCAGACAGAGTCAACATTTGCTCTGGAAAACACTCACAGCAGAGAGAGAGCAAAGCCAACCCGGCCCGTGGCCTCTCCCCAGCAACACTTTGAAATTACCCAGGGGAAAAAAAAAAGAGGTGAACAGCTGGGAGTTTTCCAGCATCTCCTCAGAGCTCTCCTGACAGATCTTGGTCCCCGGAGTGTCAGGTTACTGGACTGGGGGAACTGCTTTTATTATAGGAGGGTCAGCAGGGAATTGTGGCATTTTCAATTACCCGCATGCAGGAGCGGCTGTGATCCGGGGTCAGGATTAACTGCGTGACCCCGGCTGAAGACAGAGTGGCAGGGAAATGCACCATGATGCTGCAAGGCACCAGCTAGTCCAGAGGCCACAGGACAGGGTGGTAAATGGGGAGATGTGGGGGAGAAAGTTGCTGACAGAGCATCTGGCAGTGGATGCCTGCAGCTGCCTTGCAAACGTGGCAAAGAGAGAGACTTGGAAAACTTTGGGGCAAGCTTCTCTCCCACTGCCTCTACCCCCGGACTCAGCCTCACTGCGTGACCCAGGTAACTCCAATACATGGGAACTACACAGGGAACAAGACCCGTCGTGGGACCACGAGGCTCCCAGGACATCCCAGAGCTCCTTCTGCACTTCAAGCCCCGCACAACACCAGCAGCTCACTTCAACGAGACTAAAGGGTGACGCCACGCAGCAGCGAGGACGGTGCTGCGACCAGTGATGGAGCAAGGGCTTCCCTGACCTCGAAGCCACGGGGCCTGGAGACATCTAGGCTGGGATCCAGGCTCCACTAGTGCCTGAAAACCCGTGTTTGAAATGGCAGGAGCACACAGGGCCTCTGTGCAAGGCTGTAGGCAGAGGAAACAGGCACGTGGGGCTTAGGTGACCTCTGTTTCTCAAGCATGGGTAGAGTGGAAAGTCAGGACAACTCACTGCACTTCTGCGCAGACCTGGGTGTCTTGCGCCAGTATCTCACCCAAGGGACACCTAACCCAAACCAGCCCTCCCTCCATGCCCCAAGGCATCCCCATTCTGCATGGCCCCCTAACAGGCGACTGTCACTGTGCAACGGTCCAGCTGCCCCCAGTCCAGGTCCCATCACTGACCTCAACGCCCCAGTTCTTCGTGCTCTGGGACTCAGCTCAGAGTCCAAAAGCATCTAGGTATCTAACTGAAAATTTACTTCTTTGGTTAAAATCTTCTCCATTTTTCGGTTCTCCAGGTAAAGCTCTCTTCTGCCATTTAAGCATCGCAGGCTTTCGTGCCATAGGCCCTCCTGGAGAATGGATTTGAATTTGGGATGCCTTCCTCCAGTGTCAGCACTGAAAGCACCACAATAAGGAATACCTGGATGAGGAAAGGAGGGAGGGAAGGTTTTCCTGACCTGCTCTCTGTGGTGACCCTGGTGACCCTGCTGCTCTGCATGGGAGATTAGGGTGGAGACCTCCAGAAGTCCCTCCACCAGCACTTCTGTGTGTGTGACTCTCTCCTGCTAATTCTATTCACTGTTCGCTATTGCTTGGACTATTAAAATGTTTGTCCACCTGATTTCTTTCCCAGTGTCCTCCCCTGTGATAGCATGTTCAGGAGCCACATACTTTTGAAATCAATTACCTCCAGCAGAAGCTGAGGGAAGCAACACAACATCACAGGGATGACAGCACTAGGGTTCTTTAATAAACATTCCTCCTCCAAGCACCAAGAGCCACAGGTCTGGTATGTTCACCGGACTCATCAGAGCTCTAGATGACTGGTATTCCACAGTCTGTGAGGTTTTTGTTTCCAAGGTTCCTGGCAAGGTGGCCCCATCAGGCTGGTACTCATGCTGCTTGTGTGTGTCGAGTGTCTGGAAAACTTCCCAGCTGGCCCAGCCTCCAGCCCCTTGAGTTTGTAACTACAAATGCTGCAAAATCTTAAAAACACAGCGACGCACTCTAAAGCTGGTCCTGGCTCCGGCCCCATCTGAATCAACGAGGCTTTGGTGTAGATTACAGCCTTTAAAGCAGTTCCTAACGCCACAAGCCCAGTGACTTGGCCCGGGCGGATGAAGGCTCCTGGCTGTCTTTATGCTCTTTGTTTAATTGAGTTTGCAGCCTTCATTTGCATGCTGCCATCCTGCCCGCCGAGGAGGGCAGGACTTTGTTCTCAGCACTGAGAGGAGGTGCTCCAGAGGATCCTGGCATCCTGTCAGGCAGCCCACTGGAGCGGGTTTGGGGTCGCTCGGTGCCAAGGTTGTCCCCACCTCCTGGCCCCCTCTCCATGCGGAAACCTCATGGGCTCCAGAAGAAGGTGATACCCTCAGCTGGTGGAAAGCAGGGGCACTGGCAGGAGCCAGCCCCCATCCCTTCAACTCGCCCCTAGATTTTCAATAAAATTGTACTCTCCCAGAAAGTGCCAATTCATTGCAACCAAAACTGTTCTTAGGAACATAATGATTTGGAAATTTGAAACACAGAAAACTTAGACCAGAGAAATATTTCCTGAAAGAGGGACGCCTGCTGCAGTGCATCCCCTTGGATGGACCGAGCCTTGTTAACTGGAGACTGAACTTGCCTCCTTGCTGCCTTTCATAGTTGGCTCCATCAGGCTGGCCTCCCTCTGTGCGTGGGGAAATTTTGGAAATACCAGGGGTTTTCTTGGAAAGAGCATTTCCTGTCCAGCTCTACCAATGTAGCAGCCTCCTGCACACTTGGCCGGGGTGGTGATGAACCTGGAGCGGGCTGCAGTGAGACTGGCACGGTGAGCGTCTTCCTGCCTGAACCGAATCAGAGACTTCTCATTTTAGGCACAGAGGGGACTGTTAAGTCACGGGGACTCCGAGACAGACCGAGGGACAAGCACCCGACCGGCTGCATTAGCCTGATTCACTACAACCATCTATTATGGTCCACGTAAACGCATCACTGACGAGCATCGCCCCACAGTGTGTGCTCAGCTGCTCAGGCACTGTGACCCCGACGCCGCCTTCCCTGCATCCCTCCTGCCTCCAGCATCTCCACCCGCCCCAGCGCCTTGCTACAAGGCAGTTAGCGCTGCGGGCTGCGCTTGCCAAGCGCAGAAGATAAATCGCCCCTCCTGAACACATAAGCACAAGGTGAGCTCCCGAGCCACCTTCTCAGCTCCCAGCACTCCCGCGCAGCGGGGACAGCAGCATGTTGCAGGGAGAGGGGGAGGCGCTGGTTCCCCAGAAGGGACTTTCCAGCCCATCCATCACGGATGGGCTTTTGTTTTCTGCCCAAAGTCAGCTCCAGATGCTTTGGAACAGGTTTTTGAAGCCCCTGGCAGGTGTGGGGATAAATGATCATCAAACTCAGAGTAATTTATGCAACAGGGAAGCCTGGGAGTCAGCAGGTGGAGAAGCCTGCAGAGCTGGTGGTGGGCGGAGAAGAGCATCTGCTAGGAAAGCTTGAGCAGAGCAGCCCGTACCCTGCTCTGCCAACATCCACCCAACCGCCCACCGCAGAGCGGGAAGAGGAGTCCTGAAGAGCCAGCAGCTGGCAAAGCTTCTACCATCTGGGAGCCCTGGCTGCGGATGGTCTCCAGCGGGCAGAGGAGAGGAGACTTGGGCATGGAAGGGTCCCTCCAGGGTACTCACTGCCAGCTGCTGCAACCTGGGGGGATGCAACAGGCTGGGCCACCATGAGAGAGGAGGAGGGCAGCAAATGTCAAGCTGCATCAGGTTTTGGTGGCAATGGCCCAGTGTAGGAGGCAGCCAAGGCGAAGGTGGGAGCTGGGGATGAAGGAAAGAGAAGAAGGAAGAGGAGAAGGGCTGGAGAGCCAGGATGGTGACATGGGCTGCTGTAGATGGTTACATGGGTCCGCATGGAGAGTAAGGTCTGGTTGTTAATGTTGGATAAGAGAAGCAGCCATGGGGGACATCAAGGTTTCAGGGGACTTTGTAGCCTGGAAGCAGGCCAAGCTGCCACAGAAACACATCCAGTGACATACCCAAAGAAGAAACCTGGGATTTAGAGGACCTCAGGAATAGTCCTACACTAGCTCACCAGACATACTCATGCTCGCTCTGGCACACAGGCAAACAGGCTTCTGCCTCAGCTCCTTCACATGGGAGATGGCTCCACAGCTCAGAAAATTTCTGATTTTCCACCTAAATCTATCACCAGCCACTCTGTACCATCTGCTCTTGTCCTTCTGCTTTAGTAGCTATTCTCCCTTTATGGTGCTCCTCCAGCCCAGCACACAGTGAGACACTGCTACAGTGGTGAACATGCTTTGCCTGATACAGCTCCGTTTTCACAAGGTTCTGTATTGGAGAGTTGTCTCCTTCCCGTGGTCTGCTGCCAGGTCCTCCTCAGCTGACTCCAACCGACAATTGCTGGTGTTTTTGTTGTTGGGGTCCAAATTCATGGCCTCCCTGTTTCCGTTGTTGAATTTCACCCTGACTCTGTTATTCCACCTCTCAGCACCTTCCTGGAGGTAACGTGGTCCTCCTCTGTCCTAACAATGCTTTGTGTGAGTTTTCTGCATGAGAAATACCCTACCAGATCTTGAAACATCAAGAAATACAAGAGCACTTCTCATGGACCTCAGTTAGCCACCTAAGTCCAGCCTGATGCTTCCCCATTCAGGTGTCAGTAGTCTCCCATTAGGCAGTTCTTCCTAGTCTTCTTAGGACAGACTTCCAGCTTTACCAGTAGTTTTCCAAATCAAATGTCTTACTGGTGTCCAGACAGTCAGTGTCTATTGCAATTCCTCAGAAAACCAGTGATCTCAAAATCAAAAACAAGCTACATAGACTTGCAAAAACCTGATGGTCATTCTGTCTCTTGGTGTCTCAAGTTCAGGTTGCCTTTCTGAAAGATGCTTTAGCCAAAGACAGGACTGAACGTGAGGATAATTGATATGCAGGCTGATCTAAAACATCTCTTGGCTTGAACCTTTGAATCTTAGTATAACAAAGAGCAATGACCATAAATCATAGCTTGGGAGGTTCAGGTCGGACGTCGAGAAAAGTTCCCTGACCAGGGGGGTGGTGCAGGTCTGGGACACATCACTGGAAGTGTGGGGAGATCTCTGCCTTTGGGGTTTACTGATAATTGCCTACCCAACGCCACGGCGGCCCCGATGTAGTGCTGGCAGCAGTCCTGCTGTAGGTGGGAGGCTGGACAAGAGATCTGAGATGCTGGGATGCTACAGTCTCCTGCCTTTTACTTTTATACTGGAAGGCAACAAGAAATAGATATTCATAGCTTTCAAGGTTTGGAAAGTTCATTCCAACCCTTCCAGGTGATTTCTACATACACTTTCCCAGGTCGTTGTTTCACAGACAAGTAATTCCTGACTGCAGCAGCTCAGGGCACGGCTGCGAGCAGCACGGAGAGAACCAGGAGTCCGTGCTTGTGTCCAGAGGAGCACTGGCCGCTGCTGTTGCACCCCTTTGGAGGCGGAAGCCAGCCAGATCTTCTGATGAGATATGGAAGTGAGAAGATAAAAGCAAGAGTCCATGTGTCCCAGGCCATACAGTTCTCTCTCTGTCCAGCCTGCAGCATAACCAACGCGACAAGCAAACAGCAGCCTGGATGGCTGGTGAGAAGTCCTAGTCCCTACCAGCCTTATATCTCCACCTTGCCTGCTAACCTGGCTCCACTCCTCTCTCTCAACTCTCCTCCTCTGACCGCTCCATGCTCCCTGCTGCATTTGGCAGTAAAGCTCACCGACCATGGCCGGTTGACGATGAAAGAAAAATCCTCCTTTCTGGTGCTTTGCACTTCCCAGGATCCGCCTTGTGTGTGCTTCACCACTCACAGCTGAACTCCCCAGCCTTTGCATAAGCACCAGGCTGGACTCAGCTGTCCTTGAGGTCACAGGCTCCTCTGAGTCTTGTCCAAAAGCCCCTGCCTGGGTGGGACACACGTGCCTGGGCTGCCATTGCCACTGCGAAGCAGAATTCAAACCCTAATGATGTCTGGCGTGAATGTGGTGCACAGGTGTGAGCTGCACATCTCCCCAGCCAAAGGACCCACGTCGTGACATACTGCTGTAGAATGCCACCCAGAACAATAATGCAAATAATCATCAAAAGTCATCTGGATCCATAGGGAGGGAGAAATTGTGCCAGTAAAGTCCATCGCTGCGGATGCTGCTCCTGATGGGTTTATCCCCTGTCACACACTGGCTGCCATTCTCACTGTACGAGCTGTTGATGGCTCTTTTTGGCTGTTTGCAGCCAAGAGCCTCTGACATCAGAGTTAATCCTCCCTCTTATCCCATGTGACACAAGAGTCGCTCACAAAAGGGACGCATTCCGCAAAATCTGGATATTCTCCTTCCCCTGTCACTGAGAGGTCTTCAATTTGTCTCCGGATGCAGCCCTGGGGTTCTTCCTCCCTTCTCAGACGGCAGAAGCCACAGCCTGTTATCCCAAGGTGCCCTTCCCATCTGCTGTTTAAGCCATCCCTGCCCAAGGAGCCCCCTCCCTCGGCCACTTTCCTAGGACACTCCGCCTGCCCGCGGCGCGGATGGAGCCTGCAAAGCCTCACAGCACCAAGACTGCCCACCCTCCCGATCCTCCCCAAAGAACGGGCACAAATTAGCACGCAGGGGCTGCGTGCTGTCCCCGCAGGCGGGCTGACGCCTGGCATGGCTTTCAATTAGTCAAGTGTCATTGTCCCGAGGGCTCGGGCCACGCTCAGCTCCTTGACCCCTGGCTTCCCTCCTGCGCCCTCCCTCCCAGGATGCTGGCATGGCTCCGAACCGCCCTCTTGGCACAGATCTGGCACGGCTGAGAAAAGGCTTTTGGTGGCACCCAGTCTCTGCGCTCTGGGCTTGTTTTCTTTGGCCACATCACAGTTCCTTAGGACAGGGCTGGCTGTGTCAGATGGCAGCTCCTGCATCTCCCTCCTTGGAGAGCTGCGGAGCTGGAGGGAGAGGTGCCAGTCAGCCGCAGGGTGCGACGGGCAGGCAAGTGGAGGGTGAGCTGGGAGATGCACAGCATGGAGCTGGAGGTCAAGAAGACACCTGCTGAGGAGAGCAGAAAGAAAACACAACCTGGCCTCAGAGGCAGCAGAAGATACTTCCTAGGAAGGCAGAGGCGATCATGCAGCGTTTGCTGGAAGGGGTAAATTTGAATTAGCTGAAGATCGATCTGGGAGAAGGAGGTGGTGGGAAGGGGATGTTTATCCCAAGCTCTTTTTATTTCTATTCTGTTGATTCTCGTCCTTTCTAATTTTCTGTACTTTGAAACATCACACCTCCTGTTGTAACTAAACCTGCCCTTGTGGAGGTTAAACACCTTGGGGTTTTTTTAGGACACTCACTGCAAGAGAAGGTCCAGGAAACCGCCTCCAAGCACGGGCTGGGGCTGGCTCCTCTCTTTCGACCAATCTTCTCCCAAGAAGGGAGGTGGCCTGTCCCTCGGGGCTCCTCTCTGCACCATGGTGTCTGGACTGCTGATCGCTTTGTTGGTGGGACTGAAAAGATGACAATGTTACAGTGAAATGCAAAGGGCAAAACCGGGTAGTCCACGGTCAGCATCAACCTGGGTAGTCTAAGGGCAACATCAACTTGACCAATGCAGAACACGAGGCCATGGGTCCAGGAAGAACTGCAGAAGATCCAGCTAAGGATGACTGAGGCAGCCTGGGACACAGGGCTCATAAGACACGGAGATTGCTGGGCTGGCTGAGCCTGCTAATGAAGACATTAAAGGCGAATTTAATTGCAGCAACAACTGCTTGGAGCTCCATTAAAAAAGGGTGGAAACTCACTCTTCCCACCAGGGGTAGGTGATGCAACAAGGGGCACAAGCCACAAATTGGGCTGGAAATTATGAGAAGCATCTTTCCCAGGAGGGTGACGTAGTCCTGGGACAGGTTAGTAGAGAGATGGAGTTTTCCAAGACCCAGCTAGAAAAAGCTACAGCAGATCTACTCTTGGTGATAGTCCAAACAAGAGGTTGGATAACAGACCCCCAAACGTCCCTTCCACAAACCCTGATGGAATCCTGTGGCCCAAATAAGGCACAGTAGCATGAGTTTATGGAAGTAGCTCTTGGCAAACTTGTCATTTTTTTCCTGAACTCCGTAGTTCAGCAGAGTGCACAGACTTTGAGTGTGTGAGACACAGTTGCTGGCTCAGCATCAGCATCATATGCAACACGTGAAATCAGTTTTAAACGAGGCTGGCACTCAGCAGGGACTCATACTGTGTCCAGCACAGTGGAGGCAGCACCTCTCCTTTAAATTATTAGAGATCTGGGAGATGATACGAAAACATTGCTGGCAAATCGTTCATGAAGTGTCCAAAACAGCAGTGTTGGAAATGACAACTTCTGTGCAGAGCAACGATCATGGCTTGATGACTGAGCCCACGAAAACGATTATAAGGTTGTGCTTGGGTCTGGAAACCAAAATGCAGATCTTTCCTGCAGAATGGGAGACTGCATGGAGGGAAGCAGCACCTGAAGGGACCAAGACAGAAGCCACCAGGGAGGTAAGAGCTGCCCACGTGGCTGAGCGAGGTAGCACTTGACACTTGGATGTGTAAAGAGACCAGCAAGACCAGCAAGGAAAGTAGCTTGTCTGCAGTAGAGCTGCTACTGGCTACAACATCTAGTTCAGGAAATTATGATGAAGAATATAGACGTTGCCACAAAGAGCCGTGGGAAGATCCACATTCTAGAAAGTCACCTCGTAGCAAGGCAGGATGATTCAGTTTGGTCTAATTAACTCTTATTTTTCCTTGAGACAAGCTACCCGCTGCCTGTGTCTACATGAGGAGAAACGTCCTGCTACCAAAACAGTTATGTTGATGTAAAGGCCAATGTCAGTGAAATCCAGACCTTGTTGGAGCGGGGTACAGTAATGACCACAGCCATCTTTCTCTGGGAGAACACCGAGGTGAAAGGTATCCCCTTTCGGGATGACAGTCGCCACACCATCGCACCCCCCAGTGCCACTTCACTGGCCACACTTGGTACCTGCCCTCTGGCTGCTCCATGGGGATCATTTTCTTACTCCCTCACAGCAGCTTTTCCTGGGATGCTGAAGAATTTATGATACTTGAAGGTTAAAGGTGTTGCTGGTGATGCAGTGTCTCTCGCTCAGTCCCAAAAGCACCAAGCACAGGTGGTCCCCCAACGGTGGGCCATTCATCCCTGGGTGAACCAGGGCAATTTTGCTTTGCTTTCTTCAGGGCTGGGAGGTCCCTGAAGCCCAGCACAGCGGGCGCTTTGCAGGGAGGCCATCGTCCAGCTGTGGCGGGAGCACGACCCCATCACGTATCGGTCTTCTGCTCTGCTGGAGAAGGACCCTCAGCTGGCTGCTCAAGCCCGAGCAGAGGCAGAGGGAGGCTGTAATCACTGCTTCCCCAGACTCATCCCTCTCCTCCCTCCGCACGCCTTCCTCTCCCCACAAACCCTCCATTCTCCTGTCCCAGCTCTGCCTTTGTGTCTGCAGCTTCTGTTACCAACTGCTAATGATCTACATCAAGGCTGCCAGGCGGTGCCCAGAGTAAGCAGAAGAATTCAGAGCCTCTAATTACAGAGGAATTAGCAAGCAGACAGTTACTGTTTAGTGCTAATGAATAGATACATTAAGAAAGACATCACACAGGCTGAGAAGTGTGAGCCCTGATAATAAAGGAGTGTCAAACAAGGAAAACACAAGGAGGAGGATCCAGGGGACTGAAAAGGATTTGCCTGCAACTCAGCTCTCTGGTTTTGCTAAAGTGGAAATAGCCACAGGCAGTACATGAAGGTAATAAGCACATCATATAACTGCAAAGTGCAAAATCCAGGCGTTACATAACTTGTCTATAGTGCGGAACGCTGCTGGGGGTGTGCAGAGCCCCTTCCCAGCTCCAGGTAGCATCGTGCCCACCCTGTCCTTGTAAAGGAGCTGCAACAGGTCACTGTCCCAGGCCAGTTCCTCTCTCCTCACACGCAGACGTGTTCCTGCTCGCAGCCATGGTTCAACGCTGTGCTAAACCTGCCCTCAGGGCTCCTGATACTGTACTGAAAACACTGTGACCCTGCAGCTCCTGAGCTAACTTAAGATCAGAGGTCAGACTGCTGGTTCATGGGTGACCAAGACATTTTTGCAGGTTACCTCTGTCCGGGCGCTCTGTATGCCCAGCCAAGTGAGGTCCATCTGCACCACTGCTGCTTTACCCCACACCAAACACCTCCTGTCCCCTGCAGCCAGCACACGCCACGAGCTCCAGGAAATTCAGTGGAAATGCAATCATCCATGACTTCCAAATTCAGTCTTGACGGTCACATAGTGCCTGGGCCAGCCTGGTTCACCCACACTCCCCACACACTTGCTGCAGCGCTCAGAGGGACCACAGAAACTCACCTGCTCCCACGCACACTTGTACCTTCTTGGCATGCTTCCACCATGTAATCAGATTAAGCAAAGACCCAGCCTCAGCCTGTGCTCCAGCTCCAGATGGCTTCCAGGTGGGCTTGGGAGAGCAGCCCTGACCAGCAGCTCTGCAGGGCATCCTACCACCAGCACAGCAGCTGTCTGGGGGCTGCTGGTGAATCTCCTAGCAGCAGCACTACCAGACACCCTGGCACGTCCCTTCCCCCTGCAAAACCACCCTGCGCACAGGGAGTGCAGCAAATCCCCAGGCCAGCACAGAGCTGGAGACCCCGAATGAAACCCTTCCAGCTCTGCTGCTTGGTCTTATTCACCAAGGTGACTCTGCAGCAGCACTGATCTGGAGCAGCTTTCCAGGTGGTCATCCCATATATCCGTCTCCCAGCCCCTCTTCTGTCCAGCTTTCCTTTGCTTTCACAGCCCTCTTGATTTTCTCTGCAGTCAGAGCAGAGTGCTGCTTGTGTCAAAATGCTGGAGCTAATCTTACCATCCTTCCTCGGGAACCAGAAGCAGCAGCAGGGGCTGCAGCAAGGCTGTCAGCAGCGCTGAGCACTGCTGCTGTGTCTGCAACCCCCCAACGGCGCGTGCAACCGATGCTCCGAGGCAACAACCTCGGAAACAGCCATGCGCCTGGCACCAGGGAGGGATGCTGAGGCACCAGGGCACAGCGACAGGAGCTGCTCTGCTGCAGTGACGGGGGGCAGGCAGTCTTCCTTGGGGCACGCTCCAGCTTTTCACTGAAATAAGGGATATTTTTCACACCCAAGGCTTGAGATTCACCCAGAAATTGCCAGGTCCATGCACTTTGATCATCACCAGCATTACAGAAGTCACACCGTGCCACATGCCACCTCACTTCTCCCCTTCAAGCCCTGCTCATCCCATAGGGTTTCACTCAGCACCCCTTGACCAGGAGGTCCCTGCCCACCATCTCCCCTTCCTGGAGAGGTCTGCTGGGAGCCCCAGCTCCACATCTTACCAGCCTGGTTGGTGGTGATGTTCACTGATGCGAACTGCGGGGAGAAGGGGCTCTGGTCGGTGACGCCATTCACTGCCTGGATCTCGAAGGTGTACTGGGTGTGGGCCAGCAGGTCGCTGATGTAGATGCGGGGCTCGGTCAGGCCCAGCTGGCGGGGGGCGAACTGCACGTTGTCCCCGCAGCGCGTGCACGCCCCACGGCCGGAGCCGCAGCTCTTGCAGATGATGTTGTACACCAGGTCCTCCCGGCCCCCGGAGTCCCGCGGCGGGGTCCACTCCAGCATCAGAGAGGTCTCATTCACGCTGGAGATGACGGCCTGGGGGGCAGAGGGGATGGCTGTAAAGGGAATAGACAGAAAGGTGTAAGAGCCCGAGCCCTGCTCACTGCTACAGGACCAGCTGCACCCCCTCCTTTCCCTCATCCCAGACTCTGCAGCAGGCATGAGCTGAGCCGGGCGCTTCCTTTGGTGTCAGGGACATGCAGAGCAAGCTGAACAACCAAAGGCAAGTGAAGGAACAAAACCTGTCCTCTTGACCCAGGCTAATATGATTACATGGCATCCCTGGCAAAATTCACCAGATATTTTGTGTAGCGTTTCTGATTCCTTTGTACCAATCCCCTGTGTGCCAACGTGCAGGTCTTCTCGTCAAGGTATAGCCCCAGAGTGAAGTCATCCCACTGCCTGGAACAGCACAAAACAACCCAAATTCCTGTCCTCTTTGCACGTGCAATGTTTGCAAGTGCAGACTGGCCCAAGGTAAGAAAGACCCAGGCCCCATGCTCCATGCCTGCAAGGCTCCTCTGGGCAAGGTGCTCTGAGTCCCTTGGCCTCCTCCAAAATCCCACTGAGGCAGATGCCTTTGCTAAGCATCCCTCAGTGCTTCAACTAACGAGTATCTCCTTTCCCAGCTGTGTGCGGTCCCCCCCCAGTTGCCCAGACCCCACATACTGGTGCATGGCATGTCGACAGGATCAGCATCCGCCCGGTAATATCCATTTCGGCACACGCAGTTGGTGGCCCCTTCCGAAGTCGTCCGGCTGTTAATTGGGCAGTGGATGCATCCTTCATCCCCTTGGCTGGCCTTAAACATCCCCGATGGGCAGCCTGGAAAAGAACCAAGGGCAGCAGTGAGTGGTGCGGACAGGGGCTGGCGGGGATGCCCCGAGTCTGGCAGCGCTGCCACAAAACACCTTTCGGGGCTTTGCAGAGCCCAAAGCCAAAACCTGACAATTTAAAGAAACCAAAGTGGAGAAGGAGCAGCTGGTTTGGAGGCTCTGAGCAGGCAGGTGCTGCTGATCGTGCTGCCTGCAGGGATGGGGAGACGTCTCTTCCCCTACTCCCCAAACATCAGTGCGCAACAGGGTTCACTAGGGGAGTATTACGAATGCAAAGGAGATTTTTATTTTATTTTTTGATTTTTGTATCAAATCAGACCAAAGGTTCAAGGTCACCAGAACCCTCCCCTCAGCAGCAGCCACCCAACGAGCAGGGCATGAGCCAGGCACCCGCATCGCCCGCAATACCTTCCCACCCTCCAACAATTTATAGCCCAGGGACTTTCTACAAGGCAGGTTCTTTGCATTTCACATCCCTTGTGGGCTGTTTCTTCCACTAAGTTACCCAGTTCCTTTTTTATTCCATGCAAATGTTTCACACCCATTTTATCCCGCAGCACAGAGCCCCACGGTGTAATTTTGTGCTGCATGAAGAAACCGTTGCCCTCTGCTTTGAAGCTGCCAACTGCCACTTCATTTGATGCAACCTCACACGTGCACTGGCAGTGAACACTCAATGGCCATCCACCTTCTCCATGACTCCTGGGCTGCACAAACCTCCGTCATGCCCCAAGCAAGCTGCATAACAACATTCACTATTTTATTCTCTACGCTTTTCTCATAATTAGCAATGTCCAAATTATTATTTAACCACTGATGTACCAACCGGACTACCTATTATAGCACCAAGGTCTCACTCCTGAGAGACATGGAGCCAACTCAAAGCCTATCTCTGCTTATGATATTGAGGAGGGAAGACAAGGACTGGCTGTGGAGAGTTGCAGAAGGACTTTATGAGACAGCGTGATTGCGGAATGAGAAGGCAATTGGAATTCAGTAGACATGAGGTGGTGCAAATGGGAGGAAAGAACCCCAGCTTCACGCTCACAGACGCAAACTGCCACTTCTGCTGCAACCAGCAGCAGCACGCTGGGGTCTGTCTCCACCGGGGCTCAGACCTCAAAGCCACTCACAGATAAAGAAGATGCTTCGTCAGCAACAGCCACTCAAAAAACGTGTGTTCAGGCAGGCACGGTGGGCGAGGGTGGCACGGGGGGTGCGCAGTGCTTGCAGCAGATGGGCGGTGAAGGCTGGTCCATAGTGTGAAATACAGTATTAATAGCTACGGTGCAGGTGGCTAAAAACATCAGTGCAAAGCTTTAAACACCAGGAACTCTTTTCCAAGGCAGGGAGTCACCAGTGCCCAAGCCCAGGCTCGGCTGTAAGCACTCATGGGCACGGTGCTCAGTGGTTACTCCCGGTTGCGACTTTCCGCCACCGTTGATTTCCTGTGCAGCACAAAGAGCCTGGGGGGTGGCAGGTGGCTTCTGCACTGAGATGAGTTAAACAAACTTCTACTTCAGTTTGCTGCCAAGGCTTCCAGGAATGAGGCGGATCAGAAAAACAGCCTGGGAAAAACATATGCTCGGGGTCGCTATAAGCAAGAGTTATTATTGAGACGTACCTATTTTTTTCTTAAAAAAAAAAGAAGTTTTTCAGTTTTCACCTCCCTTCCTTCAAAATTATCTTGAGTTTCTAATGAGAAAAGCTCTGCAGAAAAATACCATCACTCTTCTGGCTTGCAAAGTCCCTCCTGCTTCCTACAGTCGAAGGATCTGTTGAAAAACTGGCTTCTCCTCATGTTCCTGGATCTTCCTGCCCTCCCTGTCCCCTATCCCCTACACGTCTGACTCCATTTCTGACCCTATTCCGAGCATGCCCCTTGGTACAAACCCACCTCAGAGGGTGTTAAGCTGTTGGGAGAGGTGATGGCTGCGTAGTTCTCCGTTAGAGAGAAGCGATAGTGGCTCCGCAGCTGAAATGGTAACAGGGTCCTCCTACTAATACCAATTTTTGAAACACGATAAGACCAACACACAAAATTGCTCTAGTCTGACATCCAGGGTGAAACACAGGGTCATTTGATCAAAGATGTTTTGAGACATGGGCCTCTTTCACCTTCCTGAGGCTTATTTTAAAAATAACAACTTTCCTATAAGGTTTCTTCTGCATCAAGATAGAGATACACCAAAAACCCCTACGCTGCTGAGATTTAGCGACTGGTCCCGAGAGGAAAAAACATTCCCCAGGTTTGGCCCGGCACAGGCTGAGGGCTTCAATTCATACTTCTGTGTGTGCTGCTCTTAGAGTGAGGCAAAAATTGGAGGCTGAATGATTGTTCACCAAAACCACCAAGCTGGGATGCTAACATTCCTTGCACACGCCATCAAAACATGGCCAGAAGTTTTGGCAACTTTTCTTCCTCCCCAGGAGGTCCCACACACCAACATGGGATAAAATAATCCTGGAAAATCAGAACTTCTCCAAAGATAAATATTCTGAAATCACGTTGAAAGAAAAGAAAAATCACTGAAATTCGATGCAAAACCCTTTTTTAATTTTTTTTTCCTCCGCTAATGACAACCGCCAGAAGGAAAATAAACGAACACTGTGTTCAAAACTGTTTTGTTCCCTCCAGGTCTTGCCCTGGGTGAGAAAACAGCTTTTAATCTGGAATCCACCCAATTTCTTGTTTCCAGAGTAAACAGCAAATCAAAACTGAATGTCCACAAAGAGGTTAAACCCCCTCCTGTTGGAACAGCATGGATGTTCTCACTACTGGCTGGGAGACACCAGGACACCCCAGTTTTCTGCCCCGGGTGGTGACAGCAGCTCTGGGACGTGATCCTTCCCCTTCAGCTCATAGCGAGGGCAGAGGCAAAGCATCCCTAGAAACTCCTGCTTGGAAAGAGGGAACTGAACCAGGGAAAGCACAGAAATTCCTACTGTATCAGAGCACCCTTCACCCCAGGACGGCGATGAAGAAGGTTTGCTAAAAGTACTGGCTGTAGCTCTCCCAGATAAGAATGGGAGTGCCTGAGCAGTGCCAGGTGTCCTCGTTTCCCACTCATCCATTCCCAGGGTGTGGAAAGGTGGGAAGGCACATGTTTTGGGAAGGGAATGACGTGGAGAAGGACCCATGAGAGGTCCTGCCCTCCCCTGCAGGAGGACCACGCCAGGGATCTGGGAGGGAAGGCCACTTGGAGACGGATTTTTTGCAAGGGCGTGTAGTGATAGGACAAGGGGCAGTGGATTTAAACTGAAAGAGGGGAGATTTAGATTAGAGATAAGGAAGAAATTTTTCCCTCTGAGGGTGGTGAGGCACTGGGACAGGTTGCCCAGAGAAGCTGTGGCTGCCCCATCCCTGGATGTGTTCAAGGCCAGGTTGGATGGGGCTTTGGGCAACCTGGTGTAGTGGAAGGTGTCCCTGCCCATGGCAGGGAGGTTGGAACTGGATGATCTTTGAGGTCCCTTCCAACCCAAACCATTCCATGATTCTGTGGTTCTGCAGCACTCGCTGCTGGGGGCAGTGCTGGCAGGAGGGTTCCAGTGCTCCTTCCCCACAGCAGTGCCCACCCTGGGGCAGCTCGGTGGAGAAAGGCACCCGTGGCTCAGCCTGAAGGAAAAGCTTTTGGCCAAATGTGCCGGAGGGGCTGCAGAGGGGTTCCCTGTTTGCTGGCCCCGTGTCCCACTGCCTCTCTCCCTCCTCCTTTTTAATTAACCCAGTGTGAGCTGAGCAGGCTCCAAACGGGCTCCTGTGCATCAGAAACAGCCCTGGTGGCCTTCAGAGCCCACCCACCTCCTGTGCACAGCCCGAGCAAACAGCTCGCTCCTGCAACAGGAGTTCCCAACAGGCACCTTCAGCCTTTGCTAACGGCTCGGAGGAAGGGTCCTCCTCGGCTCCCCTTGCCTGGCTTTGCTTCTCCTGGCAACCAGGAAAACGTCCTGGGCCATGCCGGGAGGAGGGCAGCCAGCACGCCGAGGGAGGTGTTTTCCTCTGCCAGGCACTGGGGATGCTGCAACAGATAGTTTGGGGTTGCCTAGTTCAAGGGTGATAGGAAGGAAGAGGAGAGTCCAGTGGAAGGTCTGGAGCACAAGGCATACCAGGAGAGGTGAAAAGAGCTGGGGTGGTGTAAGCAGGGTAAGAGGGAAGATCTAACGGCAGCTGCAGCTATTTGGGGGCAGATGCAAAGACGACAGACCCACATACTTTCTCAGGGTGCCAGACGATGTAACAAGGGACAAGGATCACAAGTTCGGAGTGGACATCAGGAAGAGCTCCTTCTCCAAAGGATGGTGCAGCCCCGGGACAGGGCACAGAGGAGTGGTGAATCTCCTTCCTTGGGCCAGATTCAGGAAAAAATCGTGGCTGCCTTGAGCTAACGCTGGTGGCACCTCCACTGCAAGGGGGAGGCTGTACCCCAGACCCCAGAACCTCCTCCACCAGCACTTCTAGGTCTCTACTGCCCGTGGTGTGGGGGGGGGCACATTTCTGATGTTCTCCTGTGCAGAAGTCTATTATGTCCAACCAGCTCTGAATTTACCCCTGTTTCCCTTCATCAACCATGCCCTTCTTACAAGATAAGGTGGGTGTTGTAATGACATTGTCACTTTTTCCCACATTCTTCCCCATCCTGTCTGATATGCCTTGATCCTTGTTCTAAGCTCTGCATGCAAATGGATCTCGCTTTGTCTCACCCGCTCATTCTCTGCTTGTTCCTGTCCCCAGGCCCTCACATGATGGCGTTTGTCACCTTAGGGAAAGGCTGGCCTCTGGACAACCCAACAGACAATGCTGCCCACTGCCTTTGGATCTGTTGACACTTCTGTCATGGTGTCTCCAGCCTGGGCATTTTAGTGCTGGAGGGAAGAGGACTCAATGCTGCCTCACAGGGCTCCGGTGAAGGAGGCAGGTGGCAACACCCAAGCCCCATGGACTTGGCACTGGAGTTGGCTGCTAGGTCTGAAAGAGAGGATCTTGGACCTCTAGGTGCCAGCTCTCCTCACTCAACCTTCTGGGGCTGCACAGGTCCTCCAGCTTCCCTCCTGATAAATTTAATTAGCAGCCTACACTGTTACCTCACACTTGAGATAAGCAATTAATCCCATTGCCAGGTGCTGTCACTGCCAACGACTCTGACAGCATTTGGAGAGCAGAGGACAGAAATACAGAAGGGAAAACAGGGTTAAATGAGATTAACTGAAGGGGAACGTGGAGCTCAGCCGACTTCTGTGATGTGGATTAAAGAGTTGTCAGTAAAGGAAGAAGAAGTGACAATGCAACTGTTCCTGTTTAACCCCGCCATTCTCCACAGAACAGAAATAGAAGCAGATGGCACAGGCCTGCAAAAGCTTTTCAGTAGGTCCCCATGCCACTGTCTGACCAGCATTCTGCCCCTCACCAGCACCTCAGGTCAGCTCCCCAGCACACAGGCATTGCTGTTCCGACCTCACAGCTGGGGGTGCCAGGGTTCCAAAACCCACATCCTCTGCCCTAGTGCTGCCCAGAGGTGCCCTCGAGCCACCTCAGCTGCATCCCAGCCTCAGCCCAGGGCTCCTCAGACACAACTGTCCTGGATGCCATCGTGGCTCAGCCCAGCCGGCAGCTGAGCTGCTGGGCAGCCGCTCTCCCACTCCTCCCTGGCACCCCCACCACAGCGGGTGGAGAAGAAAAATATCACAAAAGGCTCCAGGGTTGAAATAAGATCAGGGAGTGATCACCCACCGACCATGGCCCCGGGCAAAATGGGTTGGGCCTGGGGACAAATCAATTTAATTAATGAACAGAGAATAACAAATGTCCTCTCTTCAGAGAGGATACCGAGAAACAAAGCCAGATTTTAAAAACACCTTCTGACACCCCTCTCTTCTTCCCGGCTCCACCTCCTCCCCAGCGGCGCAGGGGGATGGGGCATTAATGGGGGTTGAGGTCAGCTCATCACACGCTGTTTATGATGCTCCTTCCACCTCAGGGGGAGAACTCCTCGCACTCTTCCCCTGCTCCAGCGTGGATCCCCTTCCCACAGGAGAGAGCTCTCCATGAACTTCTCCAATGTGAGTCCTTCCCGCAGGATGCAATTCTGACCTATCAGATTGCTCCAGTGTGGGCTTCTTCCTCGCAGAGTCACAGCTTCTTAGGGCGCAGCCACCCGCTCTGGCGTGGAGCCCCTTCCCAGGGACTGCAGATGCATCTCTGCTCTACCAGCCATCTCCAGCAGCGTGGGGTCCTCTCCCACAGGCTGCGGGTGGGTCTCTGATCCACTGTGTCTCATGGCAGCAGGGGGGCTGCTCTGGGGGATCACAGGTTTGGAGAGGACTGGATAGGGCAGAGTGCCACCCCGTTTTGAGAGATCCCCAAAAGAGCACACTGCAAGGGACAAATTGTCCCCAACCTTCCAGCCAGGCTGTCCTCAGCCCAGCCCAAAGGAGCTCCAAAGACCAGGAAAACTGTGTGGGCCAGGGAATCAGCCCTTTGGACACCATGGGACAGACTGATGCTTGGCATCATGCGCTGACTCTGCAGCACAGCCCAGGCCAAAGCCAGGCGTGCCCTGCTCTCTGGTGAGAGCGTCGCCAGCCTGCAGCCAGGACAGCCTCAGGCAGGGAGCACCCCTGTCCAAACCCTCCCAGCTCCCTCCCAGTGCCCACACACCAGCAGCAGGGCTGAGCCCTCTCCTGGGAGAGGCTTCGTGCCGGGGGCTGGCCAGCAAAATCCCTCCTGCAGCCTCCGTGGGCTCACGAGGTCACTCCCCCCCCAGCACCGCTCCCACGTTTAAGCAGCTGGCGAGCCTGCCGCACCTGTGGGCACGCACACCTGCCAGCCCCCGCCGACCTGCTCCGGGCGCCACATCCCTCAGCAGCGACGGGATCGGGCTGTCAGGGAGAAGTGCCTGGAATGCCTTACCTGCCAGGTCAGCCTGGTTCAGCTCCCTGAGCTGTCACGGGGGCTCTTAAAGAGAAACGGAAAGGTTTCTGTCCCTGCCCGAGCACGGGGGTGCTCCCAGCATCCTCAGAGTACCAACGGTGAGTACCATAATCCTGCGCTTCTCCTACTGGAGCCGCTCAGTGGACACTCGAAGGGAGAGGCCTTCCCCACCCAAAGGAGACACGGAGCTGTACGTTCATCATGCTGCTGCAGACCACGGGTGACTGCAGCCCCAAAGGCATGGTTCACAGCTCGCTTCCAGAGGCCAGCATCCCCGGGTGACGCCTAAACCAGATGGTGAGTTCACAGGCCAGGAGCACAGCTCTGGTGGCAGCAGATGCTTTGGACCTCCTCACTCCTGCAGACACCAAAGAACACTCTGGCACGTAGCTCCAAGACCAAGCTGAGCATGACATCCACCACACTGCTGGGCACTGCTGGGCACTGCTGGTCTGGGAGAGCTCCCAGCCCCAGCACATGGGGTAATCAGGATGCTCCAGCACTTTCACATTTACAACCCCAAAACGTTGTCTCAGCAGCTTGGCACGCACGTAAGGACCTAGAGCTTCAGGTGCTGGTGAACAGCATTTCCCTGGGAGCCCTGGGGAGACTGGCATGGAGCGAAGGCGGCCTTCGCCAGTCGAGGTGCCGAGCCATGAGGTTATCTCTGTGCAGTCGCGCACCAGCAGATGCACCAAATGTCACCTCTCCTTACCCCACCTGGTGCAGAGGACGGACTGATGTGTTTTCCAGCCTCTGACTGAAACACTGCAGGTTGTTTTTTGGTTTTGCTTTAGATTCCTTACAATACAGTAATTAATTTTATTTTGATATTTCCAAATGGTTTCGGGCAAGCAACATGTCCTTCTTCAACAGACGTAAACACTGCAGCCCTACACACTGAAAGAGCGGTTGTTTAAACGGTGAGCCAGCTTTCTCCAAGTGGCCTCCAGAAGAATTTAGGACTTTCACATTTTGTTACTTTGTTTGGTCTTGTTTAAATGTTTCCCAAAGCTTCTGCCTGGGAGAGCTCTGTCTCTGGAGGGTGGTATGTTAACCATTACGGGAACGGCTCCCAACCTTTTAATGCGGGGAAGGAAGCAAACCAAGCAAGTGGTGACATCAAAGTTGCACTGATGGAAAACCCCTAATCCTATAAACCCTCCTGCTTTAATTGGTGTTAAAACAAAGATAATCTTATCTCAGCCCTGTAAAAGAAGGGATAGGATGTACTAAAAGTCTCCCTAAAAGCCCTCATAAACTTGACAAACATTCCGTGTTTCAAGCCCAAGGAGAAGGGTTTTAATCCTAAAGGAAACATGAAAGTAAAACGGCAGCTTTTCCTGGACAAGAGCCCTGCAAGAGGATGCTGAAGGTCTGCCCAGACCTCTTGGTCCTGGTGCAAATCTGGAGTCACTCCGATGCGCATGTGCATCCACCAAGACCAGACACAGAGACTCAGGGGAACAGAGCAGCCAGGGACCACCTGATGTCTGTACGTCTCCAGGTGGAAGCAGAGCCAGGATCAGGCTCCCGAGCAGACTTGTGCCTCCACTCCCAAGGACTCCAAGTGCATCTGCAGCTGCTCAGTGCTTTTACCTGCGAACCGTCTGTCTCTGCCCCCTTCCCGTACCCCAGATGTCGGAGGAGCAGGTTTCAGGGTCAGGGGTGCGGAACCTGAGATCGAGTCTCCGAAGGAGATCCCTACCTGGTCCCAAGGCCCCAGCCCCTACAGCCAGCGTGCAGAAGTGTGATTGCTCTGACCTGACCTCCCGTAGCAGGAGGACTGGCACGGGGCAGTGCCCTCCCACCCCATGCTCTCCTCTCCATCCCCAGCAGGCACTCTGCAGACCCCCTCCAGGTGCAGCTCCCAAGGGAGCCCTTCCAGGGCACAAGCAGCTTCTCCAGGTGGAGGTGGGGGTGACCAGGAAAATTTGGAGTGGGCATGTTTAATCATTACATTTTAACACTCCTTAGCACCCAGTTTAGACAAGTTTAAAGCACGCCAGCTGGTTAAGTGCCAGCAGCCGCTTTCCAGATGACAACGTTGTTCTGTGTCAGCACGAGGTGCTGAGTGGAGCTGGCAGAAGGGCTGATTGAAAATGGTGAGTTATGGTGGCTTACATCACTGGGGGCGTAGTGGCACAGTAACTTTCTTTACCAGCCTGCAGTGAGCAGTAGGCAGCACCGCACAGGAAGGGAGGTCACACACCGCCCAGGGCAGATGCACACTGTCCACCTCCACTTTCCAAAACACCCCGAGGTCTGCTTACGTACTTACCAAGGAGAATTCAAGGAGAACCAGCTTTACTCCAAAACTACCTCCCAAGTGCTCTGGCACTTGTGAAATCTGCATGGAGCACTGTGCCAAGTTTGGGACTCTCCAGTGCAAGGAAGACACTGGAGGAACTCCAGGGAATGCCACCGGGATGGCTGGGGCTGGAGCACGTGGTGGGCAAGGAGAGGCTGAGGGTCAGACATGAGCCTGCAGAAGGCAAAGGAAAGACCTTACTGCTGCCTTCAGTGACCCAACGAGAAGGTGTAAGGAAGATGGAGCCAGGCCCTCAGGAGTCGGACGAGGCTCAAGGTGGCACAGAGGAAAGTCCAGCATGACACTAGAACATTTTTCAGCTTGAGGGAGGTCAAGTATTGGAAGGAGGGCAGGGATCTACACGCTTGGGAGACAGTCAAAGCCTCTCCCAAGGGACTGACATGCTTTCCTGTCACTCTAGCTGCCCATCACCAACAGAGCTTCCATTTTTCAAGCTTCTGAACGCCCAGCTTGCCCCTGCTTGATGGACCACCACTTCCCGGCTGCAGATGTATGAGCACGGCAAAGGGGATTAGGCAAACTCTGATTCACTCATATCCAAACAAGTACATTTTTGGCCCTCGAATGTCTGCGAGGCTTCCCCAGCAACCTGGGGCAGGCTGGCTTCCGCAGCGACCTGGGCTGAAGCAGGTCAGTTCATCCAGCAACACGCTGCCGCGGCAGTGCGGTGCGACGGGCTTTGAACTGCCAAGTTTTGAGCCTGCGAAGGGAACTGCAAGAAGAAACCAAAACCATGGCCCCAGGCAGCTGATCCACGAAAACCCCCTGCTCCAGAGGGGAGGAGGGATGTACAGACAGCCCCTGAGACGTCCATCCCTGCCAGGGCAATACCAGCTTTCAGCCAGGGTTGGAGGAGCGTTGGGACTGCGAGGCTGGCCATGAGCCATGTCTCCTCCCTGAGAGAGGGCACAGCTGAAGTGCCAGTGTGTCACTGTGCCCATCCTCACGGGCACGGCCGGTCCGCCTGCCGCGTCCCTTCCATTTCCCTGCTGCTGAAACACAACACACACCGTACTGCAACAGGAAGGATTCCCAACGGGGAAATCAGGTTTTTTAAGCATGACAACCTGAGTGCTAGGAATTTTGGAAACGGCAGGAATAAAGCCATTTGAGCAGCCCTGTCCCCACCCTCCCCAGCCCCCAGGCTCTCGCGCACGTGTGCGCGATGGCGGCGTTGCAGCACACAGCCACGTGCCGTTTTCCCCCTCGCACACAGGACAGCCAGGATTTGGGAGCGTGCTGGCGTCTGCAGCGACAGCAGCTGTGCGCACACGGGCTATCGCCGACTGACCCGTCAGCAGGAGACAGGGAAGCAGGAAGAAAGATAAAAGCACAGCAAACAAAAACTCTCCAGAAGAGCTCGTCTTTCCCCTTATTTGATAGATTTTTTTTTGAAAATGTGGATGTCTGTGTGGTAGGGCCATCCCCTGCTGGCACTGCCACCGTGTCCAGGGTCCCTGGGTGCCCAGGACCTGATGTGGACATCCAGGCTGCTGCACGTTCACAGTCTCATCTGAGGTCAACCTGTCCTGTGGCATCACCAAGCCAGGGACAGTAAGATCTTAACCTGACTCTGCTACGGCGTCGCCCCAGACATGTTCAACCTTTCTTTTCATTGACACGAGCCAGGCACTCGGGCGCTGGGCAGAGAGCACAGAATTCCAAGGCACTGTGACCAACACACGTATTTCTGACAGGGAGCAGGCAATATGATGCAGGGCTTTACAATGAAGTACAGGAAACTACCAAAACCCCCAACTCTTTCCAAACAGCAGGTCCAACCATCCTGCACACTGAGAAGCAGCAGCGTGGCCATGCCAAGATCACCATGTGCCAGGGATGTGCATGTAAGGAGAGTTAAGGTAGGGATTTTATATATTATTTTCTAGGAAATCTTTTATAAAGCCTCCCTATTTTACACAACTATAATGACTTCTGCAATTTGTGCCTGAATAAATACCCAGGAGCAATTTCCACCATCAGCATTCCCTCTGCACTCAATGCATCAATCCAGTAGTGGTGTTTGTGCAGCATCGAGGGTTGCGGGGGATCAACATCAGAAGGAGAAGGTTGAACCCTGGGTCCCCTGGTTCTCCTTTCACTGATAACTTTCTCTGAAAGGATGCTCTGCTGAGGGAAAAGCAGCAGCAAATAATTATCTGCCTGTATCCATTAGGAGCAGCATTGTATGGCAGGACGTGAGAGCCAAGCACGCTCCGTCAGGAAACACAGATGGGAAAAGGCAATTTCAACAGCTTGTAATTCCCCTTATTTGGGTGGGTTTTGCCTGCATCCATCAAAACGCACCTTCCACACCTGAAAGCTTTCTTCCACCAGATTTCATACTTCCATACTCCCAGATTTTCATACTCCCACTGGAAAGCAGAGAGGCCTTGGAAAGGTGTCACGAGCAAACTGAGACGGAAAAAATGTGAGGTTGCTCCAACAGAAGGTTTGGAGTGTGCTGGCTGGTTTCAGCTGCATGAAAGTCGAACTCAGTTCCTGCCTCTGTGCATTTAGAAGTAACTCTCAGTGTATCACAGGTCTTCCTCAGCTTCCCAGATTGCCAGGGCTCTCCCACTGTGCTGGAGGGCTTGCTGCCACCGCTGGGTATGCAGCGTGAGCGCTGAACGGGTTCACAGAGGTGCCAGGAAAGCCACCAAGGAAAAAAAAGTACAAATAAAACATCATGAATAATAACCAAGACTGCCTCAAAAACAGTTGTTGCCCCAGGAAAATGCAATCCATATTTTTCAGTAAAAATTAATTCTGGCCAAGAAATTAAAGTGGAGTAAAAAGTCACAAACTGGCAGCAGTGGCTTTAAATTATTAAGTGCAAAATAGAAGCAGTTGATAGGAGCAGCTAAACTGGGCTGTGGAAAAACCAGGGCCCATAAGATTAACAGCAACAGGATGGAAATCAAGAACGCAAGAAAAAGGAAGCCATAGTGAAGATATGTGCCTGCTCCCAAAATAGGGCAAAACGGTCCATTGTGGCACAGAAAGAAAGGGATATATAATAACACAGTGTATGCATAGGGAAGGATTGTTTCGTAACTGACACTTCCTTAAAATTTTGTTCCCGCTGAAAGTGGGAAGAATATCAGCAGTTGGCTCCCCAGCGCCAGGCAGGATGAGATAACTTGTACCCAAGAGCTTCAGGAGTCAGCCAAGGAACACTCTGTGATGTCAGTGCTGATGTTTATGAAATCAGCCGTAGTGAGACCGTTTCAGGGGACCGGACGCGCTGATAACACTGCGGCGTACGATTTTGGAGGGTAAGTGATGCTTAGCTCTCCTGGCCAAGATGATGGCACCACTGCCAGGGGCAAACGGTGGAATAAGTGACATCATATAAAGTCCCCTGATATATTTTCTTTGTGTTGTGAGGTTTCATTTGGAGGAGGTTTGGTTTTGGAGGAAGAGTGTGATCAGAGACAGTACGCTAGTGAGGCTGACCATCCTCCCAGCCCCGTTCCGCAAAAAGTGGTCCTCAGCAGCACGTGCTGCGTTGAAGAAACAGGCTGAAAAGCAGAGAGGTTGCTGCAGAGAATGGGCTGAGCATGACAGCCTGGCATGCAGCTCCAGCAACGGCTGAGCGGGATCCTCAGACGAAGGAGCCAGAAAATACCCAACGTGTTGGGTCAGACTTGGAGGCGATGTGAGAACTGTGCACGGGCAGTGCAGTACAACCAACCACCTCCTGGTCCCTCTGTGGAAGCACAGATTTGGGCTTTTTAATCCACAGACTGCCTACGCACTGAGGTCACTTGGCTGCAAGGAGTCCCAGAAGTCCTTCTCCAGGGACCTCTGCTGCACTTTCCCCAAGGTCAGCAGCTCCCAGAGCCCAGCGCGCGGCTGTGGCGGACACAGGGATTTCCTCCGTCTGCAGAGGAGACGGCGAGAGCAACCAGGAGCCTAGGTGGGACGCAGCTGGGCTGTTCATGGCAGGGGCTGCGGCTGCAGAAGGGCTTTCTTCAAAGCACGAGGTGCCTGGAGCAGATCCAGGCAGGGCTGGGAGCGGGACAGATGGCAGAGCCCCCTAATCCAGCCGGGCACGCCGAGCCCCAGACCACGCCGCTCCCTGGGACGCCGCCAAGCAGGACCTCCCGCTTTAAAGGCTCCACTTGCTCGTACAGATTAACGCGGGCCCCTGGGAAGGTCCCACGGGGAGACGCTGGTGTTTGAGCAGATTTGTGCCCTGACTGATGATGACGGACGCCGTACCGGAGCAGAGAGGGGAAAGCAGCCCCGGGCTGGAGCACGGTGGGCATGTCCCAGCCTACTCCTGCTGCGTTCCTCACTAACGGAGTGCCAAGCGCCAAACTTCCCGCCCTGACACACCTGCATCCCTCATCCCAGCAGGGCGCACGCTGCAGCCCAGGCACGGCAGCAAGGAATCACATTATTAGCAGGGCTGCACGAGCAAAACTCCAGCTGCCATGCTCCTCAAGGTGAGGTCTGTGTCTTCTGCTCTCTCCTGCTCCCTTTTGGCTCCGTCTGTGATACGTGGTTTTCCATGGAAAGGCAACGTCAGGGCAAGGATGCACAAATTGCCTGCGGTCAGCCTGCAAGGCAGAGCTCTGCTTGGCAGGACAAGGACCAGCAGACCCTCTTGTGCAAACAGCAACTTGTCAGAACTAAACATGAGCTCCTCACAGCATCTTTAGGTTGCTAAGGCTCTGCCTGCCTGGTGACTCCTCCTCCTCCAATCTCTCTCTGGGGTACTCCTCCCAACTGCTTTTGTTCCTGTGATTTCATCTGCTCCCATGGGAAACCATCATCAAGTGTCTCCCCAGCTTGTCCTCTGCCCATCATCCCACATAAGGATCTCAGAAATCCTCACACTCATCATACGGGACGTGGAGCCTGCTCTCCTCCCGTGCTGGTCCCCAGCGCTCTCCTGCTGGCCCTGCTGCCCAGCTCTCTGTTCTCTAACACCAGGTGCAGGGGATGTCTCCTGCGGGAAGGAGGTACCAAAAGTCATGAGCAGAGAAGTGCTCAGTGGCTGCTCTGCACTGGGAGCTCCTGGTACGGAAATGCCTGAAGCCAAAGGAAGAGATACCCAGTAGCATGAGGGCCATGGGCCCTCCAAACCTGTTGGCCAAGCAAGGAGCACTGACCAGCTTGTTGCGTCCCTGTCTCAAGGAGACCTCGCGTCGTGGTTTAGGCAATGCCATCCTCTCCCTCTGCACCAAAACAGGGAAGGGATGGCAGCTCATCACACCATACAACACAGCTGACGTGGGCAAAGCAGCGGTATGACGGAGCATGGGGGCACCTAATGACACGACCCTGAGCTCGTCGGCAGTTCCCTGTCCAGACAACACAGCCTGTCTTGGAGGTGGCAACACACCTGGGACCAGTAGGGCTGGGGTCATGCAGCAGTGGTTGCTCATCCCGGGAAAGCACACGCAGACGGCGCACAGTAGCCTTGCTTCTTCCCTGTGCCAGCATGCCCAGCTGTCCACCACGGCCCCACCAGTCCATCCCAGTACAGACAGTGCCATGTACTGGAATGCAGATGCTCACAGGACTGCTCTCTCCGGTCTAGAGCTGGAAATTAAATTAAAACCACGACAGGGACAGTTAATTAAAGCAGATTAGTGCGAGACTAATTAGGGACGCTGACACTGCAACCATCAAGCCCTGCGATGTTAATTAGCTGTTCATTAATGTCAGCTCCCTGTTCAGTACAGAAATATGAACTGCCTATCTCCTGGGCGTCATGCACAGCAGAGCACACAGCACCACTCGGTCGCCTCCTCCGAGGGCACAACCAGCCTCCCATCACCTCCCAGCAGGGACACCATCACCACCAGCAGCGAGATCCTCACCACTACCAACAGCGAGATCCTTGTGACCACCAACAGAGATCCTCACCACCACCAACAGCGAGATCCTTGTGACCACCAACAGAGATCCTCACCACCACCAACAGTGAGATCACCACCACCCAGCACAGAGACATAGTCTCCACAGACAGCAAAATGCTGCCACCATCCTGAACCACTACAGCCACTGACAGCCAGAAGGTCCCTATCCCCACCCAGGAGCAAGACCGTGCCATCATGAACAGCATGACACCCCAGCACCACCTGTGAGCACCTGCCATGTCTCTTGCTACTGGACACCATCCCTCGTGCCACCGTCAGGGAGCCGAGCGGTGCCCAGCATCCACCTGTAGCACTCCCTAAAGCTGGCACCCACTGACTTCCATAAGATGGACCATCCTTGCTTCCTCTCACCCTTGGCCTTGAAAAGGTACTCAGAAATAGCATCACAGAATCATTCAGGTTGGAAAAGACCTTTAAGATCGCTGAGTCCAACCGTTGACCCAACACTGCCAAATCTACCAGTAAATCAAGTCCCTCAGCACCACATCTACACATCTTTTAAACATCTCCAGGGATGGTAACTCAACCACGTCCCTGGGCAGCCTGTTCTAATGCCTGACAACCTTTTCAGTGAAGATATTTTTCCTAATATCCAATCTAAACCTCCCCTGGCGCAACTTGAGGCTGTTTCCTCTCATCCTGTCACTTGCTACTCGGGAAAAGAGACCGACCTCCACCTCGCTACAACCTCCTGCCAGGTAGCTGCAGAGAGCGACGACGTCTTCCCTCAGCCTCCTTTTCTCCAGCATAAACCACCCCAGCTGCTCCTCACAAAACTCTCTCTCTAGACCCTTCACCAGCTTCATTTCGCTTCTTTGGATGCGCTCCCATCCCACCATCGTGCCCGCAGTCGGGACACAAAAAAGAAGGCTGAAGGACTCTGGAGAGACCAAAGCAAAAGAAAGGAAATCCTCCGAGCTCCTCGGTGTGACTCCCCGTCACCACAAGAGCCTCTGTTGTGCCTGACCTGGGAAAGGCAAAGAAAAACCACGCAGCTGTTCTGCGGGAGGCCAAGGGCACGCACAGGGCTACGGGAGCACGCAGCGACCGCGGGAAGCACGCAGGGCTGCGGGGAGGATGCGCCGGCTGCAGGGAGCACAGACGGGCTGTAGGCACCCCGCGAGGGGCTGCAGGGAGCACGGGTGGGAGCTCACGGGGCTGCAGGGAACACAAGTGGGCTACAGGGAGCATGGGTGGGCTACGGGGAGCTCACGGGGCTGCAGGGAGCACACACCCGCTGTCAGAAGCCCACACATGTTGCAGGGAGCCCAAAGAGCAACCATAGGAAGTGCACACCACGTTATACGGTGCACACACAGCGTTACACGGTGCACATAGCGTTGTACAGTGCACACACAGCATTATATGGTGCACATACAGCGTCGCACGGTGCACACAGCGTTACATGGTGCACACTGCACTGTATGGTGCACACAGCGTTATACAATGCACACACAGTGTTACACGGTGCACATAGTGTTGCACAGTGCACACACAGCACTGTACAGTGCACACAGCGTTACACGGTGCACACACAGTGTACACACAGCATTGTATGGTGCACACACAGTGTTACATGGTGCACACACAGCGTTACACGGTGCACATAGTGTTGTACAGTGCACACACAGCGTTACACAGTGCACACACAGCATGGTACAGTGCACACACAGCATTATACGGTGCACATACAGCGTCGCACGGTGCACACACAGCGTTACATGGTGCACACACAGAGTTACACAGTGCACATAGCGTTGTACAGTGCATACACAGCATTGTACGGTGGACACTCGCAGGTCACAGGGAGCACACACGGGATGTAGGGAGCACACAGAGGTTGTAGGATGCACACACGGGATGTAGGGAGCACACAGAGGTTGTAGGATGCACACACGGGTTTACGGAGCACACACAGACATCAGGGTGAACAGACGGGGCTGCAGAGAGAGGAACAGGAGCTGCAGAGAGCACACAGGGGCAGCAGGGAGCATAACTGGACTGTAGGGTGCACACACAGGCTGCACACGTGGGTTGTAGGGAGCATGCACGGTGTTAGGAAGCACACATGAGGCTGGAGGGAGTATACAGGGGCTGTAGGGAGCACACACACTGTAGGGAGAACATGGGTTGTAGGGAGCACATGGAGGCTGTAGGGACTGCACTGGGGGCTGCAGAATGAACACACGGGGCTGTAGGCACCACACATGGCGTTGCAGGGAGCACATAGATGGGCTGCGGGGAGCACACGTCAGCTGCATGGAGCACACACCAGCTGTACCAACCACACACGGGGCTGTGTGAGCACACACTGGCTGTACAGTGTACACACGCGGGGTGTAGGCAGCACACGTAGGGTGTAGGCAGCACACACGGGGTGTAGGCAGCACACACACGGGGTGTAGGCAGCACACACACGGGGTGTAGGCAACACACACACAGGGTGTAGGCAGCACACACACGGGGTGTAGGCAACACACACACAGGGTGTAGGCAGCACACACACGGGGTGTAGGCAGCACACACACGGGGTGTAGGGAGCACACGCGGGGTGTAGGCAGCACACACTCAGGGTGTAGGAAGCATACACAGGTTGTAGGGAGCATACACAGGTTGTGGGGGCCACACACAGGTTGTGGGGACCACACAGAGGCTGTGGGGAGCACACACCGGCCGTACGGACCACACGTGGGGCTGTACGCATCACACATTGTTGGGAGCACATGGGCTGGGGAAGCACACACAGACTGCAGGGAGTACACATGGACTGTAGAGAGTAAATAGAAGCTGTAGGGAGCAACTACAGGTTGTAGGGAGCACACAGAAGGGCTGTGCAGAGCACATACAGGGGGGCTGCAGGGAGCCCATCAGTGGCTTTTGGACTGGTCCCATTCAGCAGCGTGGCATGAGCCGCAGGTGCAGGAGGCCTCACCTCCATCCGCAGACACCGCTCACCCCAGCTCACACGCAGCCCACCCGTGAGCCCTACAGCCGCCTGGTTCAGCCCAGCCACAGGACCTGCCTGCCCCACACATCCCCCAGAGGGGTCTCTGGGACACGACAGTCCTGTGCTTGTGACAGTCACAGCATTGCTTCCTCACCCAGCGGAAACGCTCCTGCAGTGGAGCATCTCCTGGAGTGGAGAGACATAGGTCTGTTGGAGCGTGTTCAGAGGAGGGCCACAAAGATGATCCAGGAGCTGGAGCACCTCTGCTATGAGGACAGGTTGCAGGAGCTGGGATTGTTCAGCCTTGAAAAGAGGAGACTTCGGGGGGACCTAATAGCTGCCTTCCAAGACCTGAAGGGAACCTACAGGAAGGCTGAGGAGGGACTTTTTACAAGAGTGTCCACTGATAGGGCAAGGGGAAATGGGTTTAAGTTGAAGGAGAACAGATTTAGATTAGATCTTAGGAAGAAATTCTTCAGTACGAGGATGGTGAGACTTTGGAATAAATTGCCCAGAGAGGCTGTGGATGCCCCTCCCTGGAGGTGTTCAAGGCCAGGTTGGACGGAGCCTTGAGTAGCCTGGTCTAGTTGAGAGGTGTCCCTGCCCATGGCAGGGAGGTTGGATTAGATGATCTCTGAGGTCCCTTCCAGCCTGTGCCATTCCATGATTCTATGATTCTATGATCTCTCCACTGCTGGGCCAAACCAGCCCAAAGCACCGTGCCCGCTCCTCAAACACAGCCACGCTTGCCACCACACAAGCCTGCACCGATCCCTCCAGAACCAAGCTGCACTTTCACATCCCGCCCTGGAAAACCAGCGAGGATGCTCACACCTTCTCCTCTGACCTGCATCCTGCTCCGGCACTGCAAACGCCTCTTTGTATGATGCATCCATCGCCTTTAGCCAGCTCGGGAGGAAAAAAGTGTCTCGTGTGTCTGGTGCAAACTGGTGATGGGGTGGGAGCTAAGTGAGGACGTCCTAATGGGAAGCAATCAGACTCCACCGCTTCTCCTCCCCCAGAGCATATTTAGAGCTTTCAGAAGGAAACAAAACTTGTTTATCTTAACGCTAATCAATTTATAGCAATCAAAATAAAACCCATTAGGAGCCATTCCCCATTTGAGTTTCAAAGAGGCTTCTGACCCCAGGAGGCTCTGAGCTGATTGATTAGAAATTTCTGACACTAATGTGTGTCTTCGAAGGGTCCAGTGTGGCTTTAATTCCTCTCTCCTGAGACACTGATCGTGTGTTAACATCTGTCAGCCCCTTCCTGCACTTAGGGGAGGGGAAATTCATGAGCACACTGAGTTGCATGGCACAGCTGGGGAGAAGGCAGCATTTGCTGGCTTAAACAGCTTCCAGAAATCCCTTGGGGCAAATCATTTGCATGATCCTTTTCTCCTTGGGCAAAAAGCTGGAGTGCACCACGAAATAAAAAGCACTGATGCAGAGCGGAGGCAGCAGGTGGAGCGGTTAGAGCTCAGGGCTGGGATCTGGGCTTTCGCATCCCAGTGTTGTCCCTGACCCCTTGTGCCCCAGGGCACACGTGCTCCCCCCCTGCATGCAAGGGCAACAGCGGAGCACAAACGACAAAGAAACATACAGGAAAGATTATTTTTATTTGCATTGGAGATAGATATAGGGAGGAGCTTTGATTCTTCAAGATGGAGCATGCTTGGTCCATCAGTGTTTTATATGATGGTGAAGACATCTGTCTCCAGTCAAGGACAGAGTTAAAGCACAGAAACCACCGTCCTGGCATGGGTCCTGTACGACTCAGAGAGAGAAACTGTGTGTGCAGGCACAGATGATGCCCTGCGAGACAGGCTGCCTTGAGGGCATCACCCCTGGTCACCACAAACTCATTTGCTGGAGCTGGACAAACATGGCTGGGCAAGAAAGTGCATTTTTTGGCAAGGAGGTTGAAATAATTGGGGATTCTACCCATTTGCTGCCACATTCCTTTGTGCAAAGCAAAAGCTGAGGGTGGCCGTATGTGTACGCGAGCGCGTTTGGGCTGCAGGTACAGGCATGGTCACGGGCACCTGCACAGAGGGGACAGCACGGGAACAGCGTAACCCCTTGCACGCTCTTCCAGCTGCACAAAGAAAAGGAGTGGAGAATGGGTGGGAGGAGAGGAAAGGGGGTCAATCCGTCCATGCAAAGGAAACGCAGCACAGACCAGCACCCGCCGCCCCGCAGCTTGCCCGCCCCACCAACAGCCCCTTCGTGGCATTCCCAAGGGGCACCAACTGCCTCTCACTTTCAGCAGATTAAAGCAACTAATCTAGTTAATGAAAGCAAATCAGCCCAAACGAGCTGCTCCCCCCTGCAGTGGGTCACTGGGAGTGAAGCTCTCCACCCCTGCCTGGTGCCCAGAGCTCCTGGCGAGGACGCGGAGCCACTGCTGCTGCAGCAGCCTGGCGTGCAAGGCTGGGTCCTTCTCCTCCCCGGCGGGCATGCACGGCAGGCTGCATGCAAGGATGCACCTGGGACTCGGTGGGAGCCTTTGGCCTCAGCACCCACCTCATCCGAGGGGCAGTCAGCCAGGTTCGTCACGCTGGCCCTGGGTGCAGGATGCTGAACCCGTAGGACATGGAAAACTGCTCCGGAGGCACCACGATCAGCTGGTGTGAAGCTCCGTGGCAGGGAGCGGGACGCAGTGGTTGGGCTCGGTGGGGGCAGCGAGGGGTGTGCTGGGGGGCTCAGTGGCTGCTGTGTACAGGCAGCACATCTGAAGGATGCTGCGCTGGAGACCAGCTGTCCTGCAGGTCCTTCTGCAACCCAGGAGGAGGGGAAGAGGACACCAGAGGGAGGAACCGCCATCCACAAAGCTGCTGGGCTTCCATGCCCCTTCGAATGCCTCCCTCCTCCTCTGCCAGTATCTCCACCTGGGCAGCCCAGTGCCTGCGGCTCTGCTGTCTGCCGCCCGCGATGCCGGCACGGGACGGGAGGCCTGGCAGGGCTGTTGGCAACACCTGCGTGACAGTCCCCCCAGGGTGCTGCCCACGGGGACCAGGGTCCGGCTGCTGAGCCGACGCTGCCCACCGCTCTCGCACGCACCGCTGGGTCTTGTCAGCCCCCCGTGCACCGATCCAGGGGCTCCGGACCCCGGGGTCCTGCACTTCATCCTGGTGGCCTCTGCTGAGCCAGCTGGCTGGTCCTCAGCTAAAGCCCAACACCCAGCAATGAACCATCTTGTTTTACACACTCCAAAACGTGGGGAAGTCCCTCCTTCCTCATTAGCTTGCTCTAGTGGTTAATCACTTACACACATACGCCTAATTTTTTTAATTTGTCTAGCTTCAGTTGGACCCTACTGCTTCTTGTTGTCCCTTTCTTTGCCAGATTAAAAAGCCCTTTAGAGGCTGGTGTTTCCTCTTGGTAATCGTCTCAACTCTTAATCTTCTTTTTGAGAAGCTAAGTGCATTGAGCTCTTTCAGTCCCTTGTGGAATGGCATTTTCCACGGCTCTTGGGACCATGTTTGTGTTTCTGCAGCACTCTCCAGGTTTATTTCTCATATCCCTCTTGAACTGTGGAGATCAGGGCAGCTGCCATGGCCTGCAGCAGCTGCGTGTCCCCATGCTGGATGCCACCTCTCTTGCCCAGGTCAGCTCACGTGGAGGCATTTTTCTGACCTCAGTCTACAGGACATGCAAATTTTGCATTGAACTTCTTGGTATGAGACGCAGCTCAGCACGACTTCCCAGACCTCCTCATGCACCGCTCACAGTTTCACAGCTTTTCTCAGCAGAGATTTTCAACTCCCTGCTCGATGCAGTTACAGCAGGTCCGACCCTGAGCGGTGCTGACCCGTGGCGGGATCTCCTGTCCCCCCATGCCATGCTACCACCTGAGGAACGTATTCAGACCCCCAGATGGCTTCAGCACTGAACCAAGGTTTCTCTACCCATCTCCAGTGCAGAGGTGGTGCTCGAGTCAAGCTGGCTCCTCAGCCCTGGCACATAATTTTTCAGGGCATCCCAGCAGGGCTGGTGGGAAGAGACCTCTGGAGTCTCCAGGCCAGTCTCCAGGTCATAAAAGGGCTGAGACCAATGACTGAGTGCAGCTGCAGCTGCATGCAGCCAAGCCGTGGAAATCCCTGAGGATAGTGATGCTCAACCTCTCTTGGGAACTGTCGCAGCTTTTCCAAAGCTCATCCTGAGCTTCTCAAGCTGCAGCTTGTGGTTGCTGTCCCTTTCTATACCATCTGACACCACTGATGGGGGCTTGGCTCCATCCTTTTCTAATTGCCCTGCACAGAGCTGTAGCTGTGCTTAGATCCCTTCTCGGGTTCTCCTTCACCGGGTTCCCTCCACCTCACTGAAATCTCCTTGTGCCATGCTCCAGCCAGGGGCTGGGTAGCCCAGCTAGTCCAAGCTGTGTCCCCCCACCATTCTGCACCACATGTGATACAGTCCTCCTCCGACATTGGGAAAGAGCCTCCTGAGACAAGAGATAAAGCGGCTCTGCTAGCTTGCCAGTGGTTGAAGAAACCACACTGAGATCTGGAACAGAGCTCGACACGTCCAAAAACGCACCATGCAGACAGAAAATCCTGGCAATGTGATGTATTCCCCCATGGCATCCAGAGTTCAGGCCCATCAAGGGTAACCAGCCACTGTATAATGCAGGAATAACATCCTTTCGAACGCACATACTCATGCAGACGCTGAGGGTGTCGAACACCGCGATGCCAGAAGAAGGGGCCACCCTGAGCACCCACCTGCAGGCTGGAGCAGGGGTGACGAGTGAGACAGAGCAGCCTCCTGACGTCCTCGGGTTCACCAGAGCTAAAGCCACTCACAAAGAGTGACAGGAAGATCTCAGGGTGCCGAGTGACTGGGCAGTAACACGGCAAATGAAATTCAGTGGCGACAAAAGGAAACTAATGCACTTGGGGGGAAAGAGCCCTAATTATACAAACACAATGATGGGCACTAAATTAGCTATTAACATTCAGGGAGGAGATCTCGGCAGCACTAGAGATAATTCTCTGAAAACATCAGTTCAAAGCTCATCCATCATCAAAAAAAATGAGAAAATGTAAGGAATTATTAAGAAAGGAACCCAGTGCAACACAGGAATGTTATTAAGCCCTTGCACGGAGCCACGTTCTGAACAGTGTTTGCAGTGGTGGCCACCCTCACGCAAGGTCACGAGGCAGATGATAAAAATGATTAGGGATACAGAGCAGCTTCCATATGGACAGTCCATCAACTCAGGACCTTCTATTTGAAAAGAGACTACTCAGGGAGTTATATAAAGCCATCAGGAATACAGGAGACATGAATGGGAAAAGATTGCTTGCAATTTCTTACAGTATGCAAGGACACATTTTTTAACATGGTGCATAATTAAACTGCATAACTTACTGCCACAAGGCACCATGGGGACTGGCAATACAAACAGCAAGGCAGAAGACAGAAAGAATCAGCATCCTTCCCTTATTTCTCCTACTGCTTGACCAGTACAGACATTTGCAAGCTGATAAACACCAGAGTGTTTCGGGAAAGGTCATTTTTTCCATCACACACGCCATTGTGCTCAACACATGGGAAAGGCTCTCACAGATACCTCCTGGATGCGTTTCTGACCAACTGGTCAGCACCCATGGGACCTTCAGCTACCAAGAGCTGCAGCCGACAGCTTCCCGGGAGACATAAGAAGGTTTCCCCAACATAAGAAGGACATGGGGCTGTTGGAGCAGGTCCAGAGGAGGCCATGAAGATGATCCGAGGGCTGAAAAGAAGGGACTTTTTCAAGACAAGAAAGCTGGAGAGGGACTTTTTCCAAGGGCAGGTAGTGATAAGATACGGGGCAATGGCTTTAAACTGAAAGAGGGGAGATTTAGATTAGATCTAAGGAAGAAATTTTTCACTCTGAGGGTGGTGAGGCACTGGAACAGGTTGCCCAGAGAAGTTGTGGCTGCCCCAACCCTGGAAGTGTTCAAGGCCAGGTTGGATGGGGCTTTGGGCAACCTGTTATAGTGGAGGGTGTTCTAGCGGAGGGTGGGGGGTTGGAACTAGATGATCTTTAAGGTCCCTTCCAACCCAAACCATTCTATGATTCTATGACACCACCTGGAGGATCTCCACTTCTAAAGCACGCTCCAGCCCCAAACACCTACCCTTTGGTGAGCCAAGTTAACCATGCCGACACCTGGAAGAGAAGCTGGAGGGGCTGCCAAACAAATGTACCTTACTCTACTGAGCTGTCCGTGAGCAGAGTGCCCTAGTCGATGGGCTAACGACAGTCACGGTCTTCCCTGAGAGCAGCAGGATCCCCAGCATCATGTAGCATTAAGGACCACGGACTGTGCTCCTGGAGCCCCAGCATCTCATGATGTTGCACTAAGGACCAGGGTCTGTGCTTCCGGAGCCCCAGCATCCCGTGACATTGCACTAAGGACCAGGGACTGTATCCCTGGAGCCCAGCATCCCACAGATGTGAACACCACAGCAACAGGGTCTCTGAAACCCAGGTCTTTGCCCTTGCAATGGGTGCTCCACCCTGCCTGTCTGCCACCTGTGCTAAATCCACAGCTCGGCGCCTGCACGTGCACTTAAACCTGTTCTAGGAGGCGGCTCCAGCTCTTCTGCTGGCCTCCAAGAGCCTTCTGTGGAATAAGAAACCACCCCAAAACAGATCAAAGATGTTCACAGAGAGGCTGTTTAAGGGGAAAGAGCTTCTGGGCTTCCCATTTGAGGGGTATGTTTCCCTTCATGCTCAGCCCAGTGATTAGTGCTCGCCAGGGAATCAGAGCTGTAAAATGAATTTGAGAAGACAGAGCGGTGTCAGGCTGTTAGTCGCTCAAAAAGGCTCTTGGCTCCCCTGAGCCTGAAGGCTGAGCACTTACCATTCAGGCTCCCGCGGCAGATTTAACAACCGAAGGCTTCCGAGGCAGGCGGTGGCCTCTCCCACCCTGACTCCTCCCGGAGGAGACCATTAGCACGGGAAAAGAGAGAAGCCACGGCCTCAGCCACAGCATCCGGGCCAGCTCCCTACGAGAGCCAGGGCTCTGAGACGTCTTCACGCGCCGCCGCTGCGCCGGGGCTTGTATTTTTGGAAACAGCATCCCAGAGGGCTGCAGTGGATGCTGCTTGTTCTCGCGCCAGCCCTGACTGTTTTGGAAAGTTTGGTTAAGCTCCATTTGGCTGCCTTCAAGTTATTCAAGCACAGAAAGGGGGGTTATTGGTTACAGAAGGTTTCAGATTTTTTTTTCCTGGGCACGGTTCGGCCAAGAAAGCAGAGTTTTGGCCTGCCTGGTGCAGCTCCTGGGGGGAGGTGGAGCAGTGTCCTTACACGAGCCGTGGCTAACTCAGCAGAGCCTTATTTAAGAGGACATATTCAGAGCTCGCAGCCCGTGGCTGCTCAGTCCTGCCACTGTGGCCGGGTCAAGAGCCACCTTCTCCACAGCCCAATGCCTCCGTGACCGCTCAGCTCCGCTTTGTTTCTCTTCACGCCTCGGCAGAAGCCGCTGTGCCCGTGCCGTGCCGTGCACTGCTTTACCACGCAGGAGGTTTTGCAGGAGAGGCTGGACCCGGGGTCAGGGTTGCCCCCAGCTGCCCTGCAGAGTCACTGCTGAACCTCAAAACACCCTGGGAGCCCAGGATGCCTCCTCCTCCTCCGCTGCTCGCTGGCCCTAATTCTGATAATAAAGAAACCTCTGTGTGTCTCCAGGGAAGCGGGACTCAGAGAGGGGCACAAAGACTCCCGCAGCTGTGTGTTTGCAAACAACCCAGTTGAGCTGTGAAGAGGGGCTGAAAGCAGTAATTGTCTTTAATTAAAGGAGGTTGGAGGCATCTCAAGCTTTGACAAAAGACACTTCCAGTCTGCTAGCAGCTCCAGCACTCATTGCTGCTGCAGCCGCAACCCGGCCCAGGGGTCCGAAGGCAGCGGTTACGGCAGGGATGCCAGCCCAAGGCTGCAGATGCCGCGGTGCCAGGGCAATGCCGCAGGGCATGAGAGTGCACACCTGCACTCCAGGGAGGATCCAGCAAGTCAGCTCCCAGCAGGATGAGATGCCTGAGACCCTGCAAGCCTTGCACCTTGCACCAGACCTGAGCCAGATGTGCCTGTGTCGGGACCCAGCAGCCGCCTGAAGGCATCCCACTCTCCTGCCTGCCCTGGCTGCACGTGTCTCTGCGGGTGTCACCTCCACTCTGGCTGGTGTCTCACCCCTGTCCTGATCCGCCCTCACCACCCTCCCGCAGCGGGACCCGCACCCGCCTCAGCGAGGAAGCCACGGTGCACGCAGAGGTGATGCACGCAGGCAGAGGCTACAGACTGAACACCAAGAGCATTCGTTATTGCTGCAGTTCCTCCTGGGCTAATTAATTCATCCTGCTCATTAGTGAGCTACCTGGGCTGGCGTGGAGCTCTGTCATGATGCTGCATCCTTGCAAGCCCATGCTGGGCTCAGCAGTCATCACCACAGCACGAGCACACGCCACGCCAGACACCCTTACATACAGATGCTGTCCCCCCCGAGCCCTCTGCCAGGGCTGGCCCTTGCTCCCAGCCACACTCTGAGCACCAGGGAGATGGCGAGCGAGCTCCAGGTACCGAAATGTCCTCCTTCCCTCCTCTCCTCTGCACTCAGGGATGAAGGTCCCCAGGGAGGGTGTACTGCCCACCACATGCTGCTTCCTCCCTCCCACTCGCGTTTGCTTTTGACTTTCCAGCACATTGGTGTGCAGGAAATCACGGCTCTGGTTTCCATGGAAACCCCATCTCAGGAGGGCCCCCCTCAAATGTATGCAACATGGTCAGGCTGGTGCAGCAGCAGTGGTCCCATGTGTCCTCCTGTTACCCCATCCCCAGCTCAGGAACCTCCTCCTGGTTTCCACCAAGGCCTTTCTGACCCCTTCTCATGGCAGTGGCCAAGGCAGCCCTGGGGTCAGGCACCTGCTCCGGAGGGAGAGGACTTCTGCTGCCAGAGAAATGCATCACGCTAACCTCTCTTCTTTAGGCAGGACTGAGCAGCTAAACTGCACCTGCATCCAGCCTGAACCCTCTGCTCAGCTTTGCACATTACGCTTTTACTGCTTCCCCACGTGTACCCCCTCTTCCCACATTCCGCTCGATAGCTGCCTTGCAGCTGGAAGCGCCAGCAAACCCGCCCTTGCACACCGGCAGATCCCAGCGGTGGCCCCTGCAGAGGTGCAGAGAGCCAAACACACCCAAAACCATTAAAGATGTCGTGCATGCACAGGCTGTGCGGGACGTGCACGTGCGCTGGGCTCGACATGTCCTAGAGGAACCGCTGTGAATGCCGGGCAGGTCCCCATGCACATATTTTTGCCTGGGAAATCCTGGAAAGAGCAGCCGCACTCTAATTCAAGAGAAACAAAAACAAACTGGGATCGCTTCCATCTGAGCCAGACAGCAAAAACCTTTCCAGAAGCAAAAAAAGAAGACCAGTTCTAATTATAGGGTATCCTGAAGACACACACGCTTAGATTTGTCACTTTAGTTGCAAATTAACCGTACTCGTGGTGGCAATGCGAGTAAGCACTGGGCACGATAAAAGTTCCTCTCCTGGCTTCCTAATCCTCTTTAGAAAGCAGGAACTGGAGGCAAACCAGTGCTCCCTGCCATTTCCAGCCCCACAGACCTTTTGCAGGTCCTCAGGCCAGGATTTGCACCGAGCTTGAGAAAGCCTGGAGATGATTTTTCCAACAAAACCTGCCCCATCTCTTATTCTTCAGTCGGTGCCACAGGTCCACTCCTATGGTGTAAATTGAGAGTAAAACACCAACATTATTGCTCGGATCAATGTCTGAGCTGATGTAGGTGACTGTAACGGCGTAACCACTGTACTTGTGAAGGTGACTGAAAATTACAGCCTCGCTCGCCTCCCCCAAACGAGGGGGAAGCGCGCTGCGGACTGCTGGTAGCAATGCAACGGCAATCGCAGGCAATTTTTAATCCAGCATTGGGGTGCACAGCAGGGAAAGGTGAAAGAAAAGCTTCTCCGGGTGTGAGTCATTCCCTGAACATTTCTTTCTCCTAACTCTGTTTTCTCTGCTTTTGCTCTTTCTGTTTTATTAACGAGGGGTATGCACATACACTGAAAGGCTCAGAATTAATTTTGCTCGCTGTGTTGGTAGGAAGAGCCTGCAGCAGTAGCACTTCCGCTGTGGCAAACCCTCGTAAGCTTCATGCCTTCAGCTATGAGAATCCTCTGGGTGAAGGCTGGCATGAGAGAGCAGCTCCAGCATCCACTGCCTGGGCAGCCCGAGGCATCGCCGCCTCCTCCTTCTCCCTCGTCACAGCCCCCTGCAAGCCAGAGACATGCTGTAGGATCCTGAGCCATCTAGGTGGGGATGAATGGGGAGGTTATCTGCCAAAATAATGGTCTTGATTGTGGTTACAGCGATATGGATGGCTGGAGAATTGTCACCAGCACACGAGACTGGAGGGATAAGGAAAAAGGGAGGGGAGGGAAAGAGGCAGAGGATGGCTCATGAAAAACAGCTGGCTTCCACTGAAATGCCTCTAGAGAGAGATTAGCACCTTAGAAATCCCCGGTTAAGGGTCTGATGCCCAGCGGTGTCCCACGTCCCACCTGCCCCTTGATGCTCCACACACGGCAGCACTTCAGGCCACTGCCCGGGGCGCCAGCCCACATCCGCCTGCTCTGCACGCCCCGGCAGGACGCAGATGCTGTGCTTGGGAACGGCCCTCCTGAGGGGCAAGGAGAAAGGTGGAACAGCGTGATGGAAGCCACCCGCTGATGTCTGAGAGCAAACATGCCCCTGACGCTGCACAGACCCTTCCCGTGTCTCCGCAGAAAGCCTCCTGGAGAGTCAACGCCGTGAAAAGGAGATATCGTGTATTTAATGGAGTGTGCTGTTTGCTGTTTGACAAATATTATCTGTTGCTACGGCCGCTTCAGGAGTCGCTACGGTCTTTTCAAAAGCCATCTAGGCTGGGAGAAATGCCATTTGGAGCAAAGCGTCCAGGTGACCCTACTGTACGGGCTCCACTTCAGGCTGCCCTTCAATTCTTACTAATCTTGAGGGTTTGGGCATTTTGAGAGTTTGAGGTGGATAAAGCCTTTATCACGTGCCCGTTTATTGATCACTCTGCTCCTGTCTCCTGTCACAGCTGCAGGTGTAACAGCTGTGGTATTCCTGGGATCACAATGTTTTGAAAGGAAATTGCTAGCTTCGGTTTCAGACTTAAAAATTGTCTTGAACACAGGGTCTGCATGAGCTCTGAGTGCAACAATAGTCTGAAAGGGCAAAAAGACTTTGCAAGTAGCAGCTTGTGGTCCTTGAAAATGGTCAGCACCCAAATACTGAAGAACCACATGTTCCCTCAAAATGCAGTCTGAATTTGCCCCATTAGCCATAGGAGTTATTTCTAGCTATCTCCCACCAAACTCGTGGACCTGCAACAGGACCCTCACCTCGTGGTCCAGGCATGCCCACCACCTCCTCGGCTGCTGCTGCAGCGTCACCACAGTAGACACAGCCCACCACCGAGGGCTGAGCCATCTCAAGGGCTTGCGATGTGCTCGAGCGCAGAACCAGACACTCAAGCATCAAGAGCCCAGTTGGCCAACTGAAACCAGGAGACGGGTTTTTACAAAGGTCCCTCTAGTTTCTGACACAAGCAGCAAAGCCAATATCCCCACTTTATCCCCAAGGACTCTGGGAAGATGCTAACACCTTGGCAGGTGTCATTTCAACCTGCTGAAGTGAGGAAGAGCTCTCTGTCTTTGAAGACCTTGCTTCAGAGACCTGCAAAGGCTTCACAGGAGTCACCTACCTGCAGAACACATTGTATTCACACAGGTCTCCCTCTCGGCTGCCTTTCTAAGACAGAATGCAGGAGGAGCAATGCACTGAGTTGGTAGCTCCTGGTCTCAGCAGCACTTTTTTCTGTCTCCCCTTAACAGGGAGCTTTCCCAGGGTGCTTTCCAAGACTCAGTTATAATTTCCTGCTCATGCTGTACCTTGTTGCCCATTTTCCAGTCTGTAAGACCTGCCATTCTGTAAGTTACTAGTTTCTCATGTACTCCTACCAGTTTCTCCACTTCTTGGGCAGACGCTGGATTCCAGCAAAGGCACCTGAGCTAGGTGGGCATGGAGCTGCTGCTCACTTGGAGGAAGACTCCAGCTGAAGCTCCCTGGTAGAGACAAAGTCAAGGATGCTGGTTTTGTGCCTCTTCTGCTTGTAAATGTATTTCCAGTGCGGCCACAGCCCACCCAAAGCACAGCAGCACTCTCCAGCCCTGCCTTAAACCAGCCGCCGGCCGCGTCCCATCAGGCTGCCAGGCTGTGCCCCTTCTTTCACATCTCTTCTCTTTTTAATACCTAGCAACATTCAGGGGGGGGTATTTTCTTTCCTTAGACACCACTTCCCAAAATGCCAAGAAATGAAGGCAACGAGGGGATGTCTCAGACTCACTGGACAGCACTCACCGCACAAACTGTCTGGTTTTGCTCCACACCCTTCACTCAACTCCTTCTTAACGGTATCGAAGCTATAACGCCTGCCCACACGAGGCCTGGCTATCGTGGATCGATGCCACCGAACTTAAGGTCTCCTTCAAAACGTGAAAAAGTTGTGTATTTTGCTTGGCCAAACTTAACATTGTTTGAAGTCTGGTCTATGTAAACACAGCCATTGTGTGAGCTATGAAACGCTTTGATTCCCTTTCCCAACCTTTATGGGGACTTTTATGTATACTTTCCAGTGATATACTATGTTTCCAAGGTATATGGGGAACAATAAAGAGTTTTCTTGGAGCTAATTAAGCTAATCATGGCTTCTAGATCCAATTTTCTGTAAGATTTTTACTTTGTATCGCTAAAATAAAAGAACTGTGCTCTTACAGAATGATCATCTGACATCAGAGTAACTTTAAATCAGCGTCTCTCTCCACAGAGAATGTCTGAGGGTATTTCCCAAAATTAAACAGTCAAAATAATCTCTTGGTTTTGGCCTGACTTACAGAAAAATCTCAAACGAAAAAAAATCCCCTCAAAAGCAGCATTTTCTCCAATTTTCCTCAAGTCACGTCGGATGATGAATATATTCTCTTTCCCCATAAAGATTCAACACTATACTGAATTCCGGGAAAAACTCTCCTTGCCCCCCAGATCTCTGAGCGTCCTGATCCAAGGGAAAAAATAATGGTAAAATCACGTTCCCCTCATTTTATGGCAACAATGAGTTAAAATTCTGGAAGTCTGGGCCTGGATCCCAGCTATTCATTCCAGTTCCTAGTAATGTTTACCACTTTTCTCAGAAAAAAAAAAAAAAAGGAGGCCTACGAAGGAGAGGGAGGAAAAGCAGGAATAAATGCTGCTCCTCCGCCAGCGCCGGCGCTGGATGCTGCAGGGGCTGCTATTCCCCGCTCACTGGGGTGTAGCAAGACCAGGAGTGTGGGATTTGACCCAAACCTCTGTTTCATCCATAAAAAACAAGTCAGGGGAGATTTTCTTCTCGCCACAGATGGCAGTTATGTGATAGCACCCATGGTACAACGGGGCTGCCATCCCGGCACCCCGGGCACAGTCAGAGCATGTGGAGGGTCAGAGGGGACATCAATCTTTCTCCAGTGAACATCCTCCAGGCCTGCTCTCACCCATCTCCTCCCATCTTCTGGCTGACCCAAGCACACTGAAATGCCTGGGGTGTGAGGATGGGGAGAGCAACCTGTCCCGAAGCAGGAAGGGGAGCAGAGACCCAGCTCTGCTGGGGAAGACCTTGAGCAGAGAGAAGAAAGGGCTCACGCAAAGGGACTGGGAAGCACCAGCTACGGCAGATAGTGGCAATGCTAAACTCCACCATGTATCCCTGAGAAATCCTGGGGATGGCCATCATTTCCATCAGGAAACTCCCAGTGGGTTTTGCTGGACCTGAGATCTCCATCCCTTCCTCCAACCCCGGGACTCATGACCTGCCTGTACTAATAAATGAGAATATACTGTTTCCCTCTGGGCTTCCAGTGAGCTGCTCCGGGGTTATCTTCCGCAGCCTGCCGACGTCTTTCCTACGGCTTCACAACAGGGCTGGGAGTGCTCTGCAACACTCCTGCTGTTCAAAAATCACGCTCATGTCCTGGAAAACTTCATCTCCTCCCTTTCTCTATAGAGAAAATGCTTTTGTGCAAGGTCTCAGCCCATCCCCTGTCTTGAAAGCAAAATGACAAAGCAGTCCTCATTTCCTTTGCCTGCTTTGGCCATGAAGGTCTAGTCCCTTAGAAGCAGCATTTCCTATTCTGAGGTGAGTTGCCCATCTCCCTCCTTCAGCAGCAGATGTCTTGCTCCATTCCTGGACTACCTGTGACACTCCTTGCAAGGTCAGCATCTCTTAGGGCTTCGGATCACCAGGAAATAAATGCTTTAACCCTCCTTGTCTGACACCCCTTGCTCTGCTAGCCTCCCCCTGGTCCTACTCCAACCTCCAGACGGCCAACTCCTACCCAGGAATGTGCAGAGAACAGGCTGGCATCTCCTCCAACTCCAGGGTGCACCAAGCAGGCTTGGAGAGGTTAATACCGAGCAGCTGCAATCCCCACTGCAGCCCTAATTGGATTCACAACATGGAGAGGTCAGCAAGAAGCAGGAGGGAGAAGAATCAAAGCAATGGAAAGAAAGACGCTGTATTCTTGCTTCCCAGACGGAGAGGGAGGAGAGGGAGAAGCCCAAAGAGCAGGATCCACAATGACATCGAGCCACGGCCGGCTGGGAGCATTCAAATTGTCAACAACCCTGCAGAAAAGGCAGGCAAATTCCTGTTTTGTACTTGGGAAGAAGCCAGGTGATGTAATCATCTTATAGGATGATGGTGAAATATTTTCCATTCCAGCAGTAACTCAAGATGTTAAATAGCAGCTACTAAAGTTAAACATCGTTAAATCAGTACGTCAGGATAGCACCTACCTGGGAGATTTTAAAGAGATGGCTGATGAACCAGTGGTCAGTTAATGGTCACTTCCCACACGCCGTGAAGTAGTACGATGTTTCAGAGATGTAGGAAAAAGCTATTTGTTAAATGAGGAAGTCCTGGCTATTTTAGGACTGCCACTGCAACATCAATACCAGTCAAATAAGGATGTGCCAGCTCCAGGATTCGGTCAGCAGAGAACTAAAGAAAGGCAGTAATAGTAGTGCCAACCTACGAGCGTTTATGGAAAACAGATTAAAGCAAATTAGCCTCATATGGTTTTTTTGATGCAATTACAAGATTGGCTGGGAGAGGTAACAGTGTTAATGCAACGCACCCAAACTTCTGCAGAACATTTCCCTTGGTAACACATGATATTTTGATTCAGAAATTAGAGGGTCCACCGACACTGTGGGACATATTCAATGCATTAAAACTTGGCGAGCTGATACTGCTATGGCCTGAGATCTAAGCAGGGAATGTGCAGAGAGCAGGTCTGTTTCTACTAGAGCCAACAAATTTGGTTCATGCCTCTGGGCTATTTAACATTTTTATCAATGACCCAGGAGAAAGCCCAAAGCATTCCCAATAAAGTTAGCTGATGACATGGAAGTTGTAGTGTGGTAAATACCAAAGATGATGGGTTCCTGATACACAGCCATCTGGATGCCTCAGCGAGCTGGGCACAAGCAAGGCACGTGTGTTTCCATACAAATCCGTGTCAAACCACACCTCCCGGGACAAGGACGCCGGCCACAGTGGTTATCTGCTCACAGTCCCACTGGGAATGCCAAGGATCCTGCAAAAGCACCCAGTGAAACACCACTGCCAAAATGGCTAAAGCAAAGGGGGGAAGAAGGTAATCTCAGCATCCCCCAGCACTCGGCTGATCCCTGAGAGCATCCCGTACACGGGACAGTGGATCTGCCAACGGAAAGGCTAAAGCAGTGCCAAGGGCTGGGAAGAGCCAAAACAGCTGGCTGAAAACCTCAACAGGGGACCAGGGGCCAAGGATTACTCTTAAACAGGCACATGGAAAGCAGAGGTGTGGTGGTGGACAAAGTTCGCCAAGGTCCAAGCGCCAGGCGCAGCCGGGGATGAGAAGGCAGGAGTGACCGCTGGAAGCGTTTAACGGGCAATTCTCCATCTCTGGAAACATTTACATCACGATTGGCTGTATCTGCTCCAGATCAACCAAGAATGCTTCCTGTAAGAATTTAATTACCCCTAGGGCCCTACAATTTATTGGCGGGGTCCAGCATTATCAGCGGAGGCCCAGACCCGAAACAGGCATAGAGCCATAAATAGCCTCTTATCTCCAAAACATCACGTACTTATGGGACGTGGCTGTATGACAGCTAGGACATACCCTTCTCCAGCACACCAGAAAGCTGCACGCCCCTCCAAGACCTTAGCACATACTTGCCCCGCTCCGAAACCCAAGCACAGCACAGCTGGGACGGACCCCCACTGCTTCCCACACCTCTGCGATGGATGAATGGTGATGGGTCCTCGACATACGGATCCGTGCACATCACCGCCTCTGCACCCACAGCCCCAGCACACGGTGGGGTGGTGGCAGATCTGCTGCGCTGGACCTCAAACTAACATGTAAGCACAGGAAGGGAAGCCTGTCATGGAGCCCACCTGTACGACACACAACTGCAAGGGCACACCCCTCCCAAAACCTACCAGCCAGCCCCATACAGCCCCAGACTGGGATACCCCAGGCACCAGCCCGCTACAGCCGTAACACCAGAGGTCACACTTCTCCCTTTAGAGCTGGACTTGGGCTGGGACAGTACTGGAGCTGACCTGGGAGTACCCAGCTGGGTTGGTGGCAGAACCAGGGCTGTGGTGTTGGTAGGGCTGGACAGGACCGGCACTGGGCTGGGTGCTGGAGCTGAGTCAGGACCTCCACACTGTCCCTCCTGGCTCTGTCCCCCAGGGGAGGAGCAGGAGGAAGGTAATGCAGGCTGCCCTCCTGCCTCCCCTTCATGGTGGGACACATTGTTGACATCTCAGGCTCCGCACAGGGGTGGCCCAGCTCCACCTTGAGCTGGAGAAGACAGGTGGCAGCCTAGTTCTTCTACAGATCACCTAGCTGACCAGGTTTCTCCTCTTCCCAGCACATCACTGACTCCCCTCCTCCTCAGAAACACCTGTGACCCCAGGGATGACACTAGATGTCTCTGATAGCAAGAGAGCATCACCACCAGCTTCTGCAGGGCAAAACCATCCCTTGCCACCACGGCAAGACCAGGACTCCTCACGCTCGGTCCTGTCCGGGTGCAGCGAAGAAGAGGCTGCCTGCTGGGAATGCGGTGATCGGGCACACGGGCAGAGGTCTTCCAAAGATGGAGAGGAGCTGGAGATGGACACAGGGCTCAACAGCCAGGACCAGGAGCCAGCGGCTGCCGTCCCGGAGCAGGCAGAGACCCTTGCAGGCAGCGCTCGTCTGCGTCCAGCACAATAGCTCTGCCTCCGCCGCCGCGCAGAGGAGCCAATGGAGACGGGAGGCAGCGAGAAACACGTTCGATGTGCTGCTGGGAGGGACGGGGGGAGAGGGGGGAGGCGGCAGACAAAGAACAGGGAGATGGAGAAAAAAGACGCGGGCGGGGAGCAGGAGAAGGGGCAGCGGGGAGGACGGGGCCGGGGGGAGGCGCGTGCACGGAGCCCCTCGAAAGGAGCCGGGAAGCGAGCGGAGGAGCGGAGTGCGGAGCAGCAGGCGGCCGGCCCCGCGCGGGGCCCTGCGGGATCGGCGAGCAGGGCCCAGCGAAAGGAAAATCTCTTAACCACACAGAATTGTTAACTGCCCCCAAATCCTTTTGTGCCGGGGCTCCAAGCTTAGAGCAGCTTAAGCTGTTAGATGCGTGAACTTCCTCCATAAATATCCCCCGCGCACACTGCCGGGAGCAGCCCGGCGCTGCATCGGTGGAGAAAACGAGCAACTCCTCCCAACGCCTCGCCCTGCGGCGAGGGGCCATCATTGCTCGGGATGCCCTTTTCCACCAGGAGCCCGTGGCCGGGCAGGACCAGTGAGCCACGTCCCCCACGCTCCCCAACACATCCTGTTTGGGCGACCGAGCCGTGTGAGAGCACTTCACCCCGAAAGCCAGCTCGGATTTGCTTTTGTTTTGCTTCTGGAAAGGGGCCCAGATTCCCTCCCACCCCTCGAAACACGGGAGAACCTGCTGGCCACACGTACGAGCCAGTCCCCAAAGCAGGCGGCTCGTCCGCTGCCCCAGCGGGGCACAGACACGGCCAGAGGGGCACAGGGGCACGGAGCCCCTTCCCACGCCGAGGCGGGACGGAGAGCCCCTTCGCTGCCCAACTGAGCTGGGGCGACTGGTCCCCACCCCAGTGCTCTGTGGGAGTGCTGGAAGAGGATGGGGATGCTGCAGCTGTCCCACCGACGCCACAGCTGGAACCTCCCGCTCCCCACTCCCCTTCTGGGGGCTGCCGGGGGAAAGAGAGGGTATGGCACAGCCCCGGGGTCCCATCCAGCCCCAGCTGCGCAGCCCCACGCGGGGAGGGGGAGGGGAAGGGGAAGGGGAAGGGGAAGGGGAAGGGGAAGGGGAAGGGGAAGGGGAAGGGGAAGGGGAAGGGGAAGGGGAAGGGGAAGGGGAAGGGGAAGGGGAAGGGGAAGGGGAAGGGGAAGGGGAAGGGGAAGGCAGCCCCGGAGCCAGCTGCCCCACGGAGAAGGCAGGCTGCCGTCCACCGCGTGATTAATGACGGTGGGGAGCACGAGGCCGGGCGCACGCCAGCACCGGCTGGACAAACAGCTGCTGAGGTACCAGACCTCCCAAAATCCTGCTGCTGCACAGACAAAGAGGAGACCCGGCCTCTCCCTCCTGCTTGCTCCCTCCTCCTTGGCCCCTGCTCCTGCTTGCTCTGCCTGCCCTCCCGGCCGCGCCGGGCCAGACTGCAGGGCCAGGGCTCTGCGTAAGGAGGTCCTGGGAGCCCTGGGGCATGGAAAGGGACTGTCCCTTGGCTGGGCTGGCCGCAGGACCCAGGAGCCCCAAGAAACCACAGCTGCATCAGAGCAAAGCGCTGTGCAGGGCTGCGTCCACTCGGGAAAAAAAGAAGGCTGAGATGGAAAAGCTGACATCAATCATTTTGGCTTTCTGGTGTTGGTACAAATGCCTCACTCGGGCACCGTAAAACAACCATCTTCCCTTCAAGGCTGGGATTAGCCAGGCTCCATTTCCATAGTGCACTGCAGCAGCACCTCCTTGCTGTCCCCATCCCCAGCACCATCCCTGCTACAGCTGGAGGACACTTGATCACCCAAGAGATGTTGAGTGGCCCAGTGAGGAGCAGCTCAAAGCACAGTTATCAAATGACAAACCCAGCACATCAGGAGGCTTGGCGCAGGAGCAGCCCAGTCAGCAGCAGGAGACATGGTGCTCTCTTCAAGGGGACTATCCAACCTGCAGTCCCAATCCAGCACAGCCAGAGACTGTCCCCCTCTCCTGCAGGTCTGTCTCCCCACTACCAGCACCTTCCCCATGCTTGCTTGGTGCTACCTGACCTCCCCTACCCACAGTGAGAAGAGAGGAGATGCAGCTCCTTCCTTGTGCTCTACAATGCCCATCGATGTGCCCATTAAACGTGCAGCTATCAGGTTCTCATCTCTCTCCTGACAATCTCAGCAGCTCCTTCCTCTCCCTCCCCAAGCCCATGTAGGCTTTTCTTCCCCTATGCCATCTCCATGACTGAGGAGGAGCATGGAGATGGGTTTGGGTATGGTACTTTCAGGGAGGGTGGCACAGTCTCTCGCTCGCCTGGGGCACACTGTGCCTGTAGGACCATGGTGCTCAGCTGAGCAGCTGCTCCTGGAGTCTGCTTTGAACATCTACAGGGGCAGGAGACCTCTGGCTTTTGAGGGAGCCCAGAGGCCAGGCTTGGAGGTGCCAGGCTGGAGAAGTGAGCCTGGCCCTGAACAGCCCGTGACCATGTCCCACCCTGGGTTATTTGCACATCACAAGGAAAATGCTGCAGACAATTTGTCCCCTCCCACTGCATCACCTCCCGCTCCCCTTACCCCAGAAGCATTTCAGCCCATGCCAAGGCATAGGGCACAAACCAAAGTGAAAACAGCCCCGGTATTTTGGGAGGTGACTGCAGATCGGTGGCACGCACCACAGCTACACACGTGTCCCTGCAAGATCTGCAAAGCACAGAGGGCACCAGCAACAAGCTGGCACCCCTGGGCCCCATGGCTCTCAGGACCCAGAGGTAACGTGGAGCACCTGCAACAGATGGATGAGCCCAGGGCAGGAACTGAGGAGCTGGGGAAGAAGTCAGCATCCACACACATGCTCCTCTCCCACGTCCCCACATGCCACTCTGCCACCCCTGCCCAAGGAGGTCACTCCCAGGTGGCTCATGCAGATGCCAGCTGTAAACCCTGACTGCCGCCACCGGCACGGCCCATCGGCGGCGAGGCGAGCACGCGGAGCGAGACCGGAGGCGAGCGGTTACCTCTGCAGACGGTCCCGTTTTCCACCGACTCGTAGCCCGCTCTGCACATGCAGCGGCCAATGGGCACCAGCCACTCGCCATCCCCATTGCAGTACAGCTTGATTGGCACGTCCACCTCCTCCGCGTTGGCGATGCACGTCCCCCGGGCTGCCACTAGTGAGGTGCTCTCTGCTCCCGAGAGGGTTTCTTGGAAGACGGCCCCGTTCTGGATCACGCGGGGACACTTGCGGTAGAAGACGCGAACAGCGATCAAGGACATGCAGCCTCCATAGTCCTGGAATGCCAGGTAGAAACCATTCTTGGAGACAGGCCCAAAACTGCGCACCTCGGTGTTAATCTTCATCACCCGTCCACCTAGATCCACCTGCGAGAAGCTCTCGTCGGCAGCAATTGTGTCCACCTTCATCCAAGGATTCTCCATCCAGTTAGGGAAAGTCTTGGTGGCCGAGTCAAAGTCCGACTCGAAATAGTAGAGGTTAAAAGTCTCCTTACAGGAGCCTGGGACGTTAGGGATGCTGCTGCAGTCCCGGACTGAAAATTTCATCTCCACATGGATGCGATGCGCTCCTCGCCTCCGGATGTACTTGGTCCGGAGCCAGTTGTTTTGGCTGGATTCAAAGACGTTGCACACCTGGTAGGTGCGAATCGTGTTCATGTTCTCGTCGTACCCGCTCACCTCTTCCCACTGCGGATGGGACACAGAAAATCAGGGGGCTGCACCGAACTGATGTTCTCCACCCGCCTCACCTCTACCCAACCCCACCACGTGCCACACGGGCAGGATCTGCCAGTACCAGCACCACCACACCGTGCCCACCCTGCTCGCCAGCAGCCCCGTGGGTGCCCAGCACCTCACCCCAGCACAGCTCCAGCACCACCCAGCAAGCGCCCCGTACCTACATGCCTCTGTCCTGCTCCGGCAGGGTTTGACCCACGCTGCGTGCCAAGCAGGCTCCGCGCTGTGGGGACAAGGTGGCCCAAGCCCTCAGCAGAGCTCAGGGCCACCTCGCTGCCAGCAGCACCGTGCTCCATGCCCGGACTGGAGGTAACGCGTCCGTGCCAGGCGGCAGGGCACGGCGGGGCCGAGCATCTCCTCTGCAGGCAGTAATGTCTTTAGCAGGGGCTCTCGCCCGCGGGCTGCACTGCACAGCAGAGCCTCCCAGCAAAGCAACACAATGCCTTTAGCAGATGTATTCCCACCGGTGCCGCTATGGTTACAGACGTGGCAGGCAGGACCCGCTTTCTCAGGAACACCTAACGCGGCCGTAAAACCTCCAGCCCGAGCACCGGGGTGAGGTGTGGGCGGTCAGCTGCGCAACGGGCCGGTGGCCAGTGGCCTCTCCCCAGAGGAAGGTTTATGGGAGCCTGGCTGACCCCACTGCGTACCCAGAAAGGGAGATGCTGGGCTACGTCCCGCTGGTAGCCCTCAGCCCTGCCCCTTCAAGGGCCAACATGCTTTGGGGTTCCTCCTGCAGACGAGTACAGTTCTCAGCCCCAGCTGTCCCAAATTAGATCTATGGGATGTCCTGTGAGCCACCGCATGACAGTAACCTCCTCCCCGGGAAGACGGTTCAGAGCTGACATATTTCCCCATGGGAAGCTCTTCCCAGCCGACGAACAGCTGGCTCTGCCAGCTCTGGAGGAGGCTCTGCAGAGCTTGGGGCTGCTGGGACACACCTGGCCCTGGTCAGCTCCCTGCCCTTTCCCCAGGCTGGTTTCTTCTAAATCCTTCAGTGTCTGCTGCTGTCTCCATCCTTTGTAGGATGGGGAAACTCCGGGGCGGGTGATACACCAGGCAAGGGCAGAGCTGCAGCCTGCAACCGGCCACTGCTCCTTTGCGGTGCACAAAGACAGGAAAGGGTATTTGTGGGAGAAACTTCCACTTGGCTCACCAGAGCATCTCCCCCAGCCCAGCTCCTGCCAGAGGGCAGAGCATCCCCTGTGCTGTCGCCTCCCCACCCACAGCACCCTCGTGATGCCAGCAGCAGGGACCAGGGTCCAGCTCCTGTGTGACACAGCCCCAGCCAGCTGGAACAGCTGCTCATGAACTTGTTCATGAACCTGCTCAAGTGGAAGCCGAGCTGTTTCCCACGGACGTGAAACCCTGCGCACAACCCTGCCCTGGGTGTGGGATCGTGGCACCCAGGGCAGGGCAGCAGCACAGCCCGGACCCAGCATCAGCGCCAGCACCAAGGTCCACAGGCAAAACCCTGCAGGAGCAGAGCACCCCCGGCCCCTCGCCCTGCAAACGGCCTCGCAAGGGCATCCGGGACTGCAGAGGGATGCTCACAAGACGGGAGACAGATTGCTCCTCACACATCAAGGCTAACAACCCAACAGAAGGCTGTCAGGGAAGATTCCCAAACAGCTCCAAGCACTTCTGATTGTAGTGGCTGCAAATCTGCTGCTGTCGCTGGGGGAGGAGAGCATCCTCGCAAAACGCGGGGAGAGCATTTGCTTTATTTTCCACAAATAAATTTGGTGTGATAGTGGAAAATTGCAGGATCTCCCCATTTTTTAGGGCACCAGTTGAAGGAATCAAGGCCAAGGCACAGGGAAGCAATTGCTTCCCCTGTCCTGCCTCTGACGGGGCTCTCCCTTGCCTGGACCACCCCTGACCTCCACAGCCACCAAGACCTTGGCACGGCCGGCACCTGCCCGTCCCCACCACACCTGCACAGCCCCAGGGAGGGCTCAGGACATGAGCCTGAATCGCTCAGCCCTGGCCAGGCAGGAGCAGGTGGAAGGAGAGTCCCTCCAGCTTGGGGCTGAACAGTAGATGGTAGCTGGGCACGGGGAGACCTGCGAGCAGCATGGGAGCTCCGCAGCCAGGAAAAAGCAACTGTTTGGGTTTGCGGTTCATTAATAATCACCAAAGAGGCAATAAACAGGAGAAGCACCCAGCAGCTTTTGTCTTCCAGGTGATGCTGGCTGCATCCAACCTTGCAGAAGCCAAGCCACCCACGGGTAAGATGCCGTGTCTTGTCCTGGCAGCGGGCACGAGGCTGCAGCGGGAGAAGCCGTGACGGCACCGCAGGATCGGCACCCGTGATGTGCACAGCGCACGCTGCGTCCCCCGCAGGGACCTGCCCAGAGGTGCGGACGGGAGGCGAGTCCCACCAGTAACGCCGGGGCTGTACTGGACTTTCTGGACAGGCATCCCCATCTCACCGGGGTTGGGGGACCTGGGAGCACCCCGGGAGCCAGGTGCCCGCTTAGGACCCCCCCATCCTCCCGCACCCCTGCAGCAGCACGTGGGGGCTTCCCAAGCTCCCTATTCTCAGCTCGGAGAGAAAGTCACCCCCGTGCACCAGCCCCTGTGCTTCCTCGACGCTTAATTAGAAGCCTCTCCCTTTCTGCTCACTCTCTAATTAACATGCCGGGAGCTCAAAAGAAGGCGGCAGCACAATAACACGGGGAGACGGCTTCCAGCAGGCCCAGGCCTCATTACTGCGGGGCTGGGGAGCCGGAGCAAGGCGTGCTTTACATATGGAAACACCGCAAACAAGAAAGGCTGGGCGAGGAGAGAAAAAGACTTGACCCCTGCTCCTGCCTATTGTGCGCTCGTCACCCCCCCTCGGCGGCCGGGCGGGCGCTGGCGGGGCGGCCGGGCTGGCGGGCGGGAGCACGGCTTTATCCCGGTGACGGGGAACCGGTGCCGGGAGCGCCCGCGCCCCAGCGCGGCAGGGCTGCCCGGGAGCCTGGTTTAATCTCCCCGAGGGAGGCTTTTCTTGGCTGTTTCTTTTCTTCTGCCAAGTTGGCTTAGGGAGGGGGCTTGCTGTCAGCCCTGGGGTGAGGTCCACAGAAACGTCTTCATCGAGCCTCTGTGGAGGGTGGATGGAGCCTGAGCCACCACCTCCGCCTGTGCAGATGGCAAGCATCTCCAGGCTATGGCTGGGTTGGATTGGGCCGCTCGAGCCCAAGGGAGCAGGTCAGGGTGTGCCGGGCACTGGGGCTCCACGCTGTCACCAGCCACCACAGCCAGAGCTGGGCAGGATGCTCTGAAGCACCCCGATGCCTCACACAATCCCCTTGGGATGTGGAGGTGGCTGGGGCTGCTCCAGTCCTGTGTCACAAGCAGAAGGGTGCAGAGATGCCCGGCCTTGTGCAAGCTCTTCTGTAAAAGAGCTTGTTCTGGGTGGTCTTAGTATGTGGCTCAGGGGTCTCTTGGCACCAGTAAAGCAGACAGACAGTCACTGCTGGCCAAAAAATCTCCCTCCACGAGATGCCAGAGATGCTGGACAGTCATTTCAGGGCTTGATCAAATGGCTGTTGTGGGTGCAACCTCACAGGTCAACGCCCTCATCCTTTTCTGCTCCAAGTGACAGGCAATGGGGTAACAAGTGAGACACTGGGGACAAATGACAGTGGCCTTGGCATTTCGTTTCTCCCCCTCCCTAATTTTTACTTGGCTGCAGGCCAGCTTTACGGAGAGCATGATTCCCCCAGCATCACGTTGGCCTGATGCTGTAGGGTGAGAACTACACTCCGTCGGTACTGGGTTATTTTTTGGAAGTGCTACCTTCTAGAAATCTACTGGAAACCTCAATTGTCATCCTCTTTTGTCCTCTTCCCACTAGACTGTTTCATGTGGCCAAGGCACTTTGCTTCAGTGAGGGACTTTTGTTGAGCCAACCCACCTAGGTTCACATGCAGCAGGAGACCCCAGACCAGGCTCTGGACCCCCATAAAGCAACAGGATGACTTACCCCCGAGGGAGGATGCACCGTCCAGCCCAGCTCTGCCGTTGCCGTTGTGGAGTCCATCAGCGTCTCTGCAGGAAGAAGACAAACAAGGAGTCAGTGGCTGTTCGGTGAATGGCCTGAGGCTGGGGAAGGGGAAAGCAGTGGAGAGGAACCAGCCCAGGACTCCATCCATTGAGCCCGGCCTGCGCCGAGCCCTCTGGCCAGCTCTCCGTCAGGGAGGAGCCCAGCATCGATTTCTCCATCCATTTGCTTCTCCATCCATTGTCCATTGGCCTCCTTGTCTCCTGCAATGCATGGGGGTCACGCGCTCTCCCACCCACCAGCCTAGCTGGACTTTCCTCCTCAAAATCCAGGATGAGGGTACCACAGCCCCGGAGCAGCTCTGCTACTGCAGCTGAGAAGCCCAGCCTGAGCGAGGTTCTTCCATTACCTTCCAGTCTCTTTTGCAAAAGTGGGATATTTTTTTCTCAGCGCTTTGCACGGTAGGCAGAATCCCTGGCAATGCGGTAGCACACGGGAGGGAACAGCACTTTTAAGACTTAAAAGTACTAAAAAATTAAACCCATGTTAAAGCTGGTTTTCCAGGCGATTTGGGCTGAAATAGGTCAGGCAATGCTCCTGCCAGCTAGCACAGAGCAGGAAAAGTCTCCCCAAGCCAGGCAGGCAGCGAAGCCTCCTTTTCCTCTCTCCAGCTTCTCATCCTTCCAGCACTGAAGTCTTTTTCCAACCCAAACAGTTCTGAGTTGGCCTAACCACACCACACTAATGGTCTGAGAAGGGATGCTTGGGTTATGGTCCCCCAATACTTGGGCCAATGTGTGGAGGCGTTCCCCATCCAGCGCAGGAATGGTCCAGCTGCCCCATCAGAAATACATTGGACAGACTTCCATGAGTGGTTGCCACAGTCTGGGTAACTGCCCATCCTCCAGGTCTGCGGTCACACGCTCGTTGCAACACAGGGATTTTTCTGCACCACACTCAATGCTGCCATTTTAAGAAAATAGGCAATATTCTGGCGGTTAGAAATCACACCCAAAGGTTTCAGCATACCAAGGCTGGGCATGGGAAAAGCATAATGCTTGTGGGACAGGCTGTCCAGACCAGCACACAGCCAGTGATTCTGTGGCTGAGGCCAAGGTGATGGCCACAGAAGAAATTATATCCCTCTGCTCTGTAAGAGAATGTGAATCTGTCCCCAACTTCAGCACGTGCACTCCGGATGCCAACTGCATTTTCAGGGATGCTGGAAAGTATCCATCGCACACACACATAAGGCACAAACATGAAATTCAGGTTGCAGCTCCACCTTCCCTGTCCTCCCAGTTAACGCAGGACAGGAAGGGAAAGGGCACCCCCATGTCAGCTCACTGAGAGCGTTCAACCAGGAGAACCTCAATAGAGTCGAGGTCTACAGCACCATCCTATAACCCAACAAATGGTGCCAGTTCCCATGGCCACAACAGGGATGAAGAGTTACTGGCTGTAATCATGTCATAGAATCATAGAATCACAGAATCACAGAATGGTTTGGGTTGGAAGGGATCTTCAAGATCATCTAGGTCCAACCCTCCTGCCATGGGCAGGGACACCCTCCACTACACCAGGTTGCTCAAAGCCTCATCCAACCTGGCCTTGAGCACTTCCAGGGATGGGGCAGCCACAACTTCTCTGGGCAACCTGTGCCAGTGCCTCACCACCCTCAAAGGGAAGAATTTCTTCCTTAGATCTAATCTAAATCTCCCCTCTATTAGTTTAAAGCCATTGCCCCTTGTCCTGTCACTGCACGCCCTTGTCCAAAGCCCCTCTCCAGCTTGTAGCTCCTTTAGGTACTGGAAGGCTGCTGGAAGGTCTCCTGCAGCCTTCTCTTCTCCAGGCTGAACAGCCCCAACTCTCTCAGCCTGTCTCCATAGCAGAGGTGCTCCAGCCCTCGGATCATCTTTGTGGCCTCCTCTGGACCTGCTCCAACAGCTCCATGGCCTTCTGATGTTGGGGACCCCAGAGCTGCTGTTGCTGCTCCTCACCACCAAAAAAAGCAAGCATCCTGCCACAAATCCCCCAAAAGCATCTCCACCTTCTCCACTTTCACTATGGTGGACGAAAATGAATGAAGAAAAGCTCAGCCTTGTGCAGACCCATCACTTAAGAGACAAGCCTGGACGCAGAAATGACTGCTGTTCAGCCTGTCCAACAGCAGACATGAACTCTCCTTTTCCCATCGGCAAGCCAAAAAGTGCCTCGGCGCAGATATGCTCCTTGCACCCACTTCTGGCAGTAAATCATTTTCAGACTGTGGGTTATTCGTTACTCCTGGTTAGAGTCAGCGGTTTCCAGTTCACAGGAAACCAGGATTTCAAAATTTGGTTTTATTCCAAGAGTAAAAAGCAAAAACAGTTCTTTTCAGATTTTTCCACTAGGAAGAGTTCTGGAAAACAGCTAGTCCAGAAACACTGTCATTCAGATTGATTAAATTTCTTTTTAAACGCAGTATTTGTTTACATAGTTCCATAATAGTGTTTATTCTATCAGAGTATCTGGCTTTTTCATTAAAACACCAGTGGCACTTTGATCTGAAAGGGAAACAACATTTTTCACCCAGTGCTAGCTAGAAGCTGTATTACTTTGAAAAAACCCTCAAATTTGTTACTTCATCTTAACTATCAATGACAGTGGTGCATAGCAAGTATATTAATAGCAGTGACTACGATGTAAAAGAAGATATACTCTAATGCAGTACAAGTAAATCTCCAAATAAAAATAATATTTTGAAGCATTTTGCATTTTTAAAAGCCTTTTCTTTAGTGGAAACTCAGTGCAATGGTAATGCTGTGCTCGGTGCATCGCTGCAGACACCGCTGCCCACAGCCCTCGCCGCTGCCCCTTATCCTCACCCGGAGAACGGCACATCTCCTTGGAGCTATGCGTCCACCCCAGCTGGCCCAAGGGCATCTTGTTTTGGCACAAGACAAGGAGACGCAGAAATTTGCAGGTTTTAAGCAAGTTTTTCCAATGGTCAATTATCTCCTCACAAAAAAAGACCTTCCCTTAATTTTAGTCTGAATTTACACGGCTCAGCTGCCAGCTATCAGATTGCCTTTTACTCGTACAAAGACTCTGCTGCCCAAAACCTCCTTTCCCTCTTGTGGTGCTTAAGGGTGGCAAATGAATCATCTCAGAGATAACTAAATTAGCTGAGCTTCCTTATTCTCCCACCCCAAAACAGGTTCCTTTCCTTGAAGCTCCTGTTTATCAACCTTCTTTGTGTAGGGTGCACCCCACGACTGCGGTCCCCATTGCACACAGCTCTAACATCCCAATTTGGTGCCCCTTTCTGCACAGCTTTTCCACCAAATCTCTGCCCTGCCTGAAGTCCTCATGAGTCAGAGCAAGCCCGGGTAGTTGTGCCGACTGCGAAGGCGGATGCGAAGCCAGGCTGGGTTTCATGGTGGGATTGCTCCATCCCCCATTGATGGTCGATTTCAAAACACCTTGCTGCCCAACTAACGGCCTGCTGCAGAGCTGTCTTGCCCCGTATACCTGGCCAGGAGCACCCCTCACGCTCCACCTGAGGTCAAGGAGGCCACATGGTCCTCTAGGGATGACCACTGTCTCATCCCTCAGAAGTTTCTTATTTCCAGACGAAAGAAGTGCATTCATTCATTTCTCCAGCAAACAAAATCAGGAGTGATGTCCAATGAACCAACATACCCCTCATCCGCAGGGGCTTCTCTCTGCCTCCCTCCTGCCCAGATCTCCACAGCAAGAGACAGTGGTGGGCAGACTGTGGTGGGAGGAAGGCCCCATGAAGACACAGCCAAGCCTTGCTGTGACATTCCATCCTGACAGTGCTGGAATGGAGTCCGAACTAGCAACCAAACCAGGAAGGTTTAAGAAAGCAAGACAAGACCTTACCACCCACCTCAGCCACGCAGGGGAAAGGTTGAGACTTCCCTGGGGTCTATTCCTCTTTCTGCTGGATGGGTTTTTACTGCTGCAGGGGGACTGCAGAAGCTCATCAAAGAGGAGTTTACAAGATGATTGATTGTGGTCTGCAAGGATCTACACCAGGAAAAGTAGCAGCAAATAGAGCTCCTTAGCCTGAGAGGGAAACTGCAGCTACAGCTTTGCCCGGGAGCTGAACCTAGTTAAGACATCTGGAAAACAAGATTCAATTTTACCAGGGAAGGTAATCATCCCTGAAGAATAATTGCCAAGAGAAGCAGATCTTGCACTGTTTGCATCCTTCCCCATCCCAGTGAGCCAGCAGCTGCAGAAGCACATGTTGCAGGAGCACATGCTGGGCAGGAGGTCACATTGGTTCCTTCTGGCCATCAAAGTATGATAACCGAGGAGACACTCGTGGACATCTCTGAGTAAGCGGCTGCCTCCAGGCACCGAGACGTCAGCCGGTCAGAGTTCTGCTCCAGGTGTGAGCCCCACAACAGGCATGATAAGCCCCAAGGGATGGAACCCACCATCCTCCAGAGGCAGCTGCTCCGCTCACTGCAGCCCCAACAGGGCTGCCCTAGCGCACCCAGTCCCTTGCAACTTCTGCACCCACGGTGACCCATGGTGGGCTGTCACGGCCACATCTCACCCAGCAGGTCTCCTGATCCTACCTGTGGGCTGCTCCAAGCTCATACCCTGCTCTAGGCACCCAAAAGGACCAACTCCTCAGCTGGCAACAACAAAGATGGACTAATTTGTGGATGAGCAAGCCCAAGGCCAACTGTTAGCGCCCTGCCCACTACGGAGAGGAGAAGGTGCCTGCTTCAACCAGCAAACCCAGCAGCTTCACTCACTGTCACAGCCAACGCTTGCACAGTGCCATCCTGCTGGTTTGGCAGCCCCACATTAAAGGGTGAGGGGCTGGTGCCTCGGCAGCCCTGTAAAGACCTCCCTGGCATCCAGGACAGAGCAATCCCCCAGCAATGACAGTGACGACACGGAGCAAAGCCGCGTGGGAGCAGCAGGGGTGGGCATCTGGCCCCTGGCCCATCTCTGGTGGCTGCCGATAGCTGCAGCTCAGGGAAACGCTCTCTCCAGAGCAGCATTTTCTCAATATTGTTGTTTGTGTTCTTCCCTCCCGCGTGTTTATCTGCAGATTCACATGCTACCCACGGCATTATAAATAAATCTGCAGCTGCTCGAAGCCAGCAGACGCAACTCTGGCCAGCTTCCCACCAGGAACCGCACTGCTCCCCACGGGACGCTTAGGAGATAAGTGCCTGTCCTTTTCACTTTGAAGATGCTCTCAATAAGCAACTTTCTGCCAGCACCGGAGTCCATTGCCGGCACTGCTGCTTGCTACGAGGGCATGCCAGGGCTCCAGCTCAAGCATTTTGCATCGAAAGATGGATCATCACCACCAAACCACCACACCACCACCTCCAGACGCTCAACAGCTACGCTAAGACACCGTCAAGCTGATGATCTGCTACACCAATGACCTGGGTGGGGGCTGCTAGGCTTCTGCGTGGTCTTCTTGCTGCTCAGCCACAAGCAAGATGAGTGTGGAGATCTCAGCTGCACCAGCTTCTCCCACCTGGCCAGGTCAGGACTGAGACTGGTGGGAAGACCTGGGAAGGGAGGACAAGACTGGAATCGCTGGGGTGGTGACAGGGGACACCAGCATGGGATGGCCAGGGCTGGGAAGGGAGAGAGACAGGACCAAGGGACAGTGGCAGAGGGGCTGGAGGGGCAAGGGATTAAGAGAGGATCTGTGCACACTGCAGCCACACTTCTCTGTGTCCAGAAAAACAACATCCAGGAAGTTTTGCAAATTTAGACCAATTTAGAGCATCTGGCCCCGAGTTTCGCAGAAGTCCTGGCAAATCCTTTACATTCACAGGCTCCAAACTCATTCAGATAAAGAAACAGCTGGACAAATAAATAGCCCCACAGATAGCTGGAGCCTCCACCCTCATTTTTCCACCCACAACTTTTTCCCTTCCACTTCTCACGCCAGCTCCTCCCTCAGGGTAGGAAACTTGCCAGCATTTTAATCCTGGTACAGTATTATTAACACAGGGAGCAAGCTTCTAGGCTGACCCAGGATCACATCAGCTGGGGCCAATGCTGGACATGCAAAGCAGGCGAGAAGTTGCCCAGACCTCTCCGATGGGCTGGGAGTAAAGTCATCCCAAGGCAGACACAGGGTGGGCAGGACGTGCCCTATCACCATCTCCCAGACATCACCGGAAACCCACCTACTGCACCTCACCAGATCAGTCCAGGCTGGAGGGCTACTGCAGAGTGGGCTCCGTGCCGGGGCGGGATCTGCACTGGAGACGCCGCAGCTTGGGACAAACTCCCCCGCGCAGCACACGTGCTCCCCAAACCGCCTTTCCAGCCCGGCCTCAGGCACGGCCGCTGCATCCCCATCCAGGAGGGATGCGGCTAATGAGAAACCCGTCTGTCCCCCGCCCCGCGGACCCCTTGCCGCAGATCCACTCACCCTTCCAGAAGTTGAAAGGCCCCTCTCTGCCTCCTGTGCTTTACTGGAGCCTTATTACAATATTTTTGCCAGCAAGAGCTGAGAGGGGCTGAGCAAACCCAGTGGTCCTTCTCGGCAGCCTCGAGCTTTGCTTTGCCTGGCTGGTGGCCAGCGGAACAAACTGAAACCCAATCCCCCCCCGGCCGACCCGCTGGCGCGGGAACAGCACGCTGCATTGTGAGCCGGCGGCTGCAGGATATTTTGGATACTTCACTCAGGGATCCACTTAAACTCCAAGAGGGAGAGTGATTGATAGGGAGCAAGAAGAGGAGGTTGACGGAGTGGGGATGGGGACCGCCAGCATCTCCCGTGCCCAGCGCCCCAAAGGCCACCCCAAGGGTCCTGGGTCATGCCGCTGGTTCTGGTGCTGCAGATCCAGCAGACAGGTACCTGGTCATTCAACCCCTTTCCCTGGGAAATGAGGTCCAGACAGATTCAGAGACCAGAGAATAAGGGAGATGTCCAGCATCTCCATCATCGCGCCTCTGACCTGCCAGCCAGCCCCCAGGCTGATAGTCCAGGGGGCCAGCAAGGCACAGAGCAGGGAGGCCTGATCCTCAAGATGCTGCACAGCGCTGGCAAGGGAAAGATGCCACCACTTTTGGGAGCCATGGAGCCTTCCTGGCTCCTCAGTTCACCAGGACATCACCCAAGCCCACCTGCAAGCCCTGTGAAACAGGAGCCAGCCCCAGAGCCAGTGTGGGGAGCAGGGGATGGTGCTGGAAGCTGGTGGGGCTCAGCAGTGCCTGCTGGGACACCTTCACCCGTCTACTGGGTGATGCTCAGCTGCTTGTGACACTCGGAGACAGGACTGGTGTCAATCGAAGAGATGTCCCCAGGACGCCCTGTCGTTAGCACAGCAGTTCTGCAGCCCTACTGCAAACTCCTGCATTTTTCCACACCTTGCCAGTGGGGTTGCCATGAGCTGGGTTATGCTTTCCCCATTGCCACCCAGATCCCTCCCTTCCTCTGATCCCCCCATGCCTCATCGGATCACAAGCATCACTGGACTCGTCCTCAGGGGACCAAACTGATGCTCCTGTGCAAACAAGGGGGACCACTGAGGCCCTTGGCTCCCAGCACTGGCTAGACCGGGAAACGAGGGCAGGGCTCGGAGCGGAGCTGCTCCGCGCCGTCGGGCACACTGCCCGGCGATGGTGAGCCAGGAGCTGTGGACGAGCGCGGCCATGACCCAAAGCCGGCACGCGGGGAGAGGCAGCTTCACAGCTCCTCCTGCTCCCAGCCCCTCTTCTCCCTCCTCTGAAGGCGTCAGCCTTCGCAGCCGCTCCTCCTCTGCTGGAACGGTCAAAATCAAAGGGAAAGCCCAACTCAACAGCCCCAGGGGTGCTGCAAGTCATCCAAGCACGTGTCCTGCTTTCTAAGCACCCAACTGACCATCAGCCCGTCCAAACACCATCACTGCCAGGCAGACAAGTGCTGAGGACTGTCCCTCGCATCTGCCCAGCCGGGAGGGGTACGGCCCAGCTCTGGCTCTCAGCTGAGAGGGGCTGGGAATCCAGATTTTGTGATTTTTCAGCCTGGGGCCTCTGCTGAAGAAGCAGGGGAGGCTGGATGTGAGCGAGGACCATCGGCTGCCACATCACCCCCAGTCACCGCTGCAGACGCACCCTCTCTGGCTCCAGTTTGCCAACACCATCTGCCCCCGACCAGCAGAAACGTGATAACCCCACCAGAGACCCCAGAGAGCTGCCCCAGCAGCACCAGGGACCCACGGTCCCTGCCGGCAGCATCTGCCCCCAAGGCAGTCGGGACTGGTAGGTGGTCCGAGTTCAGCCAAGGGCAGGCTGCCGGGAGGAGACAGTGCAGATGCGGAATGCCAGCGAGCAGGGGTGTCCTGCTGCTGCTGGGAATGCGGGAGCCTCACGGAGAAGACACAGATGCAGACGCTTAACAGCCCTCGCTACTGTCGGTGGTAAGGACTCGGTCCCTGCGGTGGCACTGACCCCATTGTCTGCGAGACACCCTGGGGGAGGGAATCCCAGGGTTAAGCAAGTGGTGTCCTCACCGGCATCCAACCTCATCCACTCTGCCAGATCAGGCCCAGTAAAGACTCAGTTCCCCACGGAGCCATCTCCCAGGAGGACAGAGAAGGGCCATGTCCTTCCAGACAGTCTCCAGGTCCCTCTTCCTCTCCAGGGGTGGCAGGGGCTCTTCAGGCAGCTGGAGACCCCATGCCTACGAGCTCCTTCTGCAGGTGCTCCAGCCCCCAAGGAACTAGCAGCCTCCACCACGTGCTGCCCCAGTCTAGCTGTTGGCACGGACAGCCATCGTTCAGGGCTGACCCCGTGGCACAGACGGACACATGGCTGTCACCACTCGAGCCCAAGCACAGAGCCACTACCATTTTCACATGGCAGATGACCCATATGCCTCCTGGCTGCGGCATCTCAGGAAAGAGCTGCTCCATAACATAATAACCTGCTCCCACCACTGTGCCCTGGGGCCAAATGGTGCAAGGTGTAATGCCCAGGGTGCAAGGCTGCACCACCTAGTCCCCCTTGATACGCCAGACCCACTCTCCTGTGTCCCAGACACAGCATCCTGTATCCTCACACCCATTTTTCTGTAACTCCGGGCACAAGGGCCAGGCAACTTCAGGAGATGTGGGATGCAGCAGGAGGCCCGGAGGCTGCAGAGCATCACCAGGTAAGGAAGCAAACGCTTGGCTCTCGCACAACACCCATCCCTTTTCCCCACCAACCCCTGCCCATCGTTCCATGTGACCAGGAGGAGTGACATGAGCGTAGGGCATGAAGTTTCAGCCAGCTCTGCCTGCCCTTCCCCCTGGGACCACCCAGAGCAGGGACAGCATGCGCAGCAAACCCCTGTCCCACCTCCCAGCACCGCTGGCACTAAATGAGGTTTTGTCACCCTGCGTGGCGGCGCAGGCTGCAAGCGACTTGTTCCCAGCAGGCTCTGGAGCCTTGCTCAGCATCCCAATTGAGCTATCCTTAATGGGCTTCAATTTTAATTTGTTTTTATTGGAAAACACAGATGGTGACCCCCCCTTCCCCCCTGCCCGAACATATACAGGGCAATAACATTTACGGGGGAGCGATATTATCTCCAAACGCAGCCAAAGCTCCAGTAAAGCCCCATCGCCATGCAGCGACGCGCAGCTGCGACGCGCAGCCCCGTGCCTGGCTCGTAAAGGCAGGGCCACACCGAGCCACTGGCATGGCGGGGCGAGGGCAGGCAGGACCAGGGTCCAGCAAAGGAGAATTAAAGACCAAGACTAGTCCCTGATGCAGCCAAGCAAGCCTGGCAGATCCACCAGGTTAACTTCTTCCACGACTGGGTCCTTGCAAAGCAACGTGGGGAGTTGCCTAAAGCAGAGGGATGCCCAAAGCTGCTGCCCGGGGCTGGAGGGCTGCGCTGGTGTACCCACCCCACCGGAGCCAGCCCTGCTGGCAGCCCACGCAGCTACTCTGAGCATCCCTAGCTCCAGCCAGCCGCCTGCAGTGAGTTAGTATTGGAGCTGAGGGTGGCTACAGGGAGGTGACAGCAGCGCAGGGACGGGCAGGCACTGCTGCGCGGGCGGCCAGGCTGCACCAGCCCCAGCGAGCTGGGCTGGGGCGTCCCCCAGCAAACAAGCAGCACCAAACAGCCCCTGACTCGTGCCACATGCACCCAGGCACCCAAACCCAGACTGCTCCCGCTCCTCCGGCACTGCCAGTGCCGCCACGCAGAGCCCCAGACCCCCTTTCCACACCCCTGCTGCCAAGCGTGCGGAGCACGTGGCTGAGCGGGGATGCCCTCCGCCGCGCACGCCTGGCTCCATGCATCCACCTGGCAGCCAAGTACTCCTGCTTTTCACTGTTTTTACTGACAGGCTGTAAATTTGCTTCTGGTTGGCAGCTCCAAGTGGGAACGGCTCGGGAGGAACCGCAGGGCCAGCTGCAGGCTTGTTTCTGCCAAGCCATGGAGGGATGCCCTGTGCCCCAGGCTGGCTGCGGCAGTGGGGGGGCTCCAGATCAGGCCCCCGGCCATGGGAAGTCTCTCCCCAGGACAGACACAGGAAATCCCCAAATCCCTACGAGAAGCTTGGCCTCCTTCTGTCCCTCCTGAGGCCAGAGCATCTCTCTGCCACCGTCCCTTTGGTATCCCCAGGGGAGTTCGCTTGCAGCCACGCCAGGAACGCAAACCCTGCGTCCCCTCCAGGCCCCCTCGCTGCAGATAAAGCCATGGTGGAGCCGGCAGCTGCGAGTGGCGGGTATTTTTAGCAAGCTGCAAACTTTTCCTTCCTTGGGAAAGCCCCATCTTCAATACCTCACCATGGAGAGGTCTTCCCCTCTCACGCCCGGGTAGCTCAGTACACACTAATATAACCTCCCCGGGCAGCAGGCTGAACCAAGGGGATGCTCCACCAGCGGATGCTGCAAGGCTCCTGCTCACTGGTGGCCCTGCCCGGGCAAGGGAAGCACTCCATCTGTCCATCACCACACTGCCCACCGAGCAGGGGCTGGCCAGCTGCCCTCCATCGGGGAAGAGCATCCCTGAAGCAGGCAGGAGATGGGCTGTGGGACAGCAAGGAGGGAGAAGCCCCTCCAAGGCTGAAATCTCCAGTAGGACTTGCAGAGTTGCCATCACCTGCAAGGGCTGCAGTGAGGAGCTGGGGGACCCGGGACTGGCACGGGAGTGGGGAACGCCCACGGCGGGACACATCAGGTCTGTGCATCAGCCTGGAGAAGGTGGCAGCAGCTTATGAACCAGATCTGTTGCTTGTGGGGCTGGTGGAGAGCACACACCGGGGTCCAGGCTGCCACTGGGACGGGGTCCTGGAGACCCCAACGCTTGTGGAGACTCATGTCCATCACAGAACTAATACAACCACTGTGCCATCGCAGAGCAAACCTCACTCTGTCAGCTGAAGAGGAGCGTGTCAACGCACCGGGGACGTGCCGTTGCGTAGGTACACACAGCCCTAATCTGGCTACGCGGACGTGGGAAGATATTTTTCCACCCACCAAAAAGAAACACACCCAGAGGTGGAAAAGGGGCAATTTCCAAAAGTTGAAAGGGATTATTAGCAAAAATTGATTAGGGGGGAAATGTAAACAAAAACAATGAAGAGTAATTACAGCGAGCTTAAGAAGGCTTTGCCAAAATCTCATAAATCTGCGATCATAAAAGAAGGCGTCTTTAGCTAAAAATTATATTGGCTTTGAATAAAAGAAAAAAATTGCTGTAAAAATAAACATGTTGTATAAATTAAAACCAGGGGAAGTTGGCAGCAGTAAATTAGCAGTTATAAGATGCAGACAGTTGCAAAAGGATATATCAACAAAAAAAACTGACTGCCAGCAAACACAAAGGACAGAAAAAGAGGAATTTTTGAATACACCAAAAGCAAACACAACCAGAGCCGTGGAAAGGCGAGTCCACGGTGACACTCAAATGTGAAGTCAGGCAGCAAAGGCAGATGCCCCAACGCATCAGACAAAAAAAAGGCAAAGCCAGGAGGGACAAGCAGATGTGGTGGCTCCAGGCTGGGGACCAGCAGTGACCAGGGGATGCCGACAGCCACAGACATGCCCGAGACCCCTCTCGCTGTCAGCTTCGCACCGCTCCGACCGGCTGCGCATCCAGGAGCGAGGGACGCACAGTGTTGGGGTCACGTCGGCAACTTTAGAGTTGTTTTCTGCCAGCAGCATCATCCCCAGGATAACTATGTGCTCTCAAGCAGCTCCTTCATGTGGTCAGCAGAGCCCCTACAGACCCGCAGGGCGAGGACAGCCCCAGGACCAACAGCTCTTCTCTGCCCTGCCAACACTGTGCCGTGCACCAAGCAGTAACGGTGCAGACGGGGACAGGGAATGATTTCGTAGCATCCCACAGGGCTGGTGGAAAGGAGCTCGGGGGTCTTGGTCCAACTCCATCCCCACCACGAGACCGGGACAGCTGAGGCTTTGCCTAGCTGATCCTGGCAGAGGTCCGGCGATGGAGATGCCCCAGGGACCCAGAGACCCACTGCAAAGCTATGCAGACATTTCCAGCTGCTCAGCAAACCCTTTCTGGACCAGGACAGTGCCCAAAGCACATGGTCCAGGTGCCGCCCATAAAGAGGCCACGTTGGCTATACAAGTACCGCTGCAGGGTCCATCCCGGTCCCCTGGGCACGATCACCAAACGTCGGGAGGAAAAACAACTTGTCGGCTCTGCGAAAGTGGCAGCAGTCGCCCAGACAACTCAGCCAACATCTTGGCAGGAGTCGAACCAGAGAGATGCCTGGGGCGTTCGCTGAGCAGCCAGTATGTAGGACAGCATGGCGAGCGTCAGTGAGGGCGGATCCAGTGCCAAGAGCTCTCCGGGCTGAACCCCAGGCAGTTCAGCCCCATCCTGCTCTGCTCCTTCCTCGCTCTGCACCCCAGAGGCTTTGTCAAGGAGGTGCAGCAACGGGGACACTCCCCGAGCAAGCTCTGAGGATAAAAGCAGAAGAGGTGTCAGTGTGGATGTTGACCAGAGGTAGCCAGGAGTTGGTGGCTCCTCTGCGTCCCTCTGCAAGGCTGGTGCCACCCCCAGCCAGCCCAGAGGCCGCACAGCTCCTGTGGGCTGCAGGAAGGGCACAAGCCATCAGGAAAGCCCTACGGGCAGCACTTGAGGTGGGGGAGGACAGACTGCTGCCACCACGCTTCTGCATGGGGAAGGTCCCCGTTTCACCGCCTTCCCTCGCGGTGGGTAAAAGCCTCTTGCACCTATTGCGGCAATGCCCAGCTCTCGCAGCCTGTGCAGGGCGAAGGTGTGGCTCTTCCCCACTGGCTGGCAGGGAAACTGAGGCAGCAAGCCCTCCCTTCCTTCTGCCCCAGGAGAGGATGGCAAAATCAGTGAGCACAGAGCACCTTGTCCCCTTGCAAGGCATGGTTTTGGCTTAGCACTGATCGGCACTCCCAGATCCTTCCAGAACATGACACTGAAGGGACACCATGGTGCTTGGCACTGCCTGTGCAGAGACACGCACCCGGCAGCGAACTCGCCCACGGGCACCTGCTGCCCCACAGGGAAGACATTCCCTTGGGACAGGCTGTGTCTGCACCCTCTCCCTGGCACCCCAGACCTCCAGTGCTCTTTGCATGGGTGCACACTGGGGACCGTGGAAAGATGCACCAGATGCATTCCCGCTCCCTCCCCCCATGCAAAACCACCCTGCCAAGAAGAGGGCAGCCTCGCATCCTCCGAGCACCAAAGGATGCACAGACACCTACGGCTCTGCAAGGTTTAGGGCTTGCTGCCCGAGCCTCGTGAAAGTACCACACTTCCAAAATTTAGTGTACAGCGTGACCGAGGCATCACCTGACAGCGTCCTCAGCCTTGACACGGGAAATCAGGCGAAAAGTCTTGTGCAGGGAATGCACCATCCCCCAAATTCCCTACTCAGCATGAAGCAGCCGTTATAAATCAATGTCTGCAAGAGGAAAACACATGAGGGAGCAGTAAGTTCATCCTCCTCTTGCTGCCACACTCCCGATGATCCTTGAATCCCACAAGTGTCATGGGAAGGGATCTCCGGAGGGCTTAAGTCCCATCCCCTGCACAGGGAGGTGCTTGAGCACCCAAGGGATGCACCCAGACCCTGGGAGCTCTAAAAGAAGAGGACACCACTCTGCCTCCACTTCCCAAAGCCATGCTCGGTCCTCTGCCATCACAGCACCCCGTTCCTTACCCACCTGCAAAGCTCCTTCAGGAGGTGCCAGTCCATGAGAGCACGGTGGCAGGTCCTGCTGCCGTTAGACAGGAGCCTGAGACAGCCAGTGGCCATGATCGCCAAGCCACAGGAAAGCACCAGCACCCTGCGCTGCTGTCAGTGACCACAGAGCAAATGGGCTGCACCAGATATTTACAGTGGGTAACACATCCCAGTGGGCATGCACTGGGCTCAGGGTGACCACACAGAAGTCCTCAAGACCAGACTTGCCCGCAAGGCAGAACAAGCCTTGTGACCTTGCACACACAAGCTTCACACGTGGTCATTGCGTCTCCTCCAGAGCACCTGGGACCACAGCACGCTCCGGAAAGCTTGAGGAGCAACTGGTGCCATGGAGAGCCCAGAGGCTGCAATGCCACCGCAGCCCAGACGTGATCCTCCAGCTGCTTTCAAGCAGAGGGTGAGCACAGGCCAGGGCTCGGCGGCAGCAGCACCACTGGTCCAAAGCGGGCAGCTGGAGTGAATCCAGCTGATTTGATCCCGGCGGGCGCAGAGCCTGCCTGCGGGAGAGGTGTCCGACGCCTCCCACCATCCCCGGGGCAGCGTGGCTGATGCAGCGAGAGCAACGCTCCCGTGGGAGACGGGCTGACACCCCGGGCAGCCTCGCAGGGCACCAGGGCTCTTCCCATCCCACTGGAAACCCTCCCCTGCAAACGCTGCCGGGCTCTGCCGGCTTCAGCAAGTCCCTGTTGCCATAACACACACCTGGCTGCTCCCCGAGGATGCCTGGAGCACGAATGCTGCCCTCGGAACTGCTTCCCGCAAAGTCTCCCCAAAACCCACATCCCGGTGGGCAGCGAAGGGGACGACTCACCAGTCCCAGCCCTGCCAGGAGCACGTCTGCACCCCATCACATCCCGGCAGCCCAGGCAGTGGAAAACATCTCCTTGGAGTGAAAAATACCTCCTCAATTCACAGGAGGTACCTCTCCTGCCTGTGGAGCATGCAGCACTCCTCCGTGTCTCCTGATTTATCCTGCCCGGAGAGCAGAGGCGCCGGGGCCGGCTGCCTCGGCACAGCCGCCCCCGGCAGAGACGCCGGCGGGATGCACAGGGCTGCTGGCCCCATCTATCCGCTCACGCTGCCGGGGATTTATACATGAATAAAAACCCGTTGGCTGAGCCTTTGTTTACTCCTCTTGGAGAAAATAATTAACTCTTGCTGCAGTTCTGACTCGGGGGATGTGGATTTAAAGAACTCGGTAAAAATGTCCTTAAAGCTGCCCCGCTTCGAGCAAGGACAAAGGCAAATCAAAATATTCCCTGTATCATGTCAGGGCAGTGCCCAGCTAGTCCCTGCCAGCCCGCCAGGTGATGTCCCCAGGCCAGGACGGATCCGCAGGCAGATCCCACCTGCTTGCAAAAGCAAAAGCCAGGAGAGTAGGACAAGGGGTAATGGTTTTAAAATAGAATCATAGAATCATAGAATCGTTAGGGCTGGAAGGGACCTTCAAAGGCCATCTAGTCCAACCCCCCTGCAAGGAACAGGGATATCTCCAACTAGATCAGGTTGCTCAGGGCCTCGTCCAACCTGGCCTTGAACGTCTCCAGGGATGGAGCATCCACCACCTCTCTGGGCAACCTGTTCCAGTGTTCTACAACTCTCATGGTAAAAAATTTTTTCCTAATATCCAACCTGAATCTACCTCCCTCTATTTTAAAACCATTACCCCTTGTCCTATCACAACTGGCCCTCCTGAACAGCCTCTCCCCATCTTTCTTGTAGGCCCCCTTGAGGTACTGGAAGACCGCTATAAGGTCACCCCAGAGCCTCCTCTTCTCCAGGCTGAACAGCCCCAACTCTTTCAGCCTGTCCTCATAGGAAAGGTGCTCCAGCCCTCTTATCATCTTCGTGGCCCTCCTCTGGACCCTCTCCAACTGGTCCATGTCCTTCTTATGTTGGGGACTCCAGAACTGGACGCAATACTCCAAGTGAGGTCTCACGAGGGCAGAGTAGAGGGGGAGAATCACCTCCCTCGACCTGCTGGCCACGCTCCTCTTGATGCAGCCCAGGATGCAGTTGGCCTTCTGGGCCGCAAGAGCACATTGCCGGCTCATATTGAGCTTCTCGTCCACCAGTACTCCCAAGTCCTTCTCCTCAGGGCTGCTCTCGATCCATTCTCCGCCCAGTCTGTATTTGTGCCTGGGATTGCCATGACCCAGATGTAGGACCTTGCATTTGGCCTGGTTAAACTTCATGATGTTGACACGGGCCCACCTCTCCAGCCTGTCGAGGTCCCTCTGGATGGCATCCCTCCCTTCCAGCGTGTCGATGGCACCACACAGCTTGGTGTCATCGGCGAACTTGCTGAGGGTGCACTCCATGCCACTGTCCACGTCACCGACAAAGATGTTGAAGAGGGCCGGGCCCAACACGGACCCCTGAGGGACGCCACTCGTGACCGGTCTCCACATGGACATCGAGCCGTTGACCACTACTCTCTGAGTGCGGCCATTGAGCCAATTCCTTATCCACCGAGTGGTCCATCCATCAAACCCATGCCTCTCTAGTTTAGAGAGAAGAATGTCGTGCGGGACAGTGTCAAAAGCTTTGCACAAGTCCAGGTAGATGACATCCGTTGGTCGACCCTTGTCCACCGATGCTGTCACCCCATCGTAAAAGGCCACCAAGTTGGTCAGGCACGATCTGCCTTTGGTGAAGCCATGCTGGCTGTCACCCACCACCTCCTTGCTCTCCATGTGCCTTAGCATGGTTCCCAGGAGAATCTGCTCCATGACCTTGCCAGGCACAGAGGTGAGGCTGACCGGCCTGTAGTTGCCCGGGTCCTCCTTGTTCCCCTTTTTAAAAATGGGGGTTATGTTCCCTCTCTTCCAGTCATCGGGGACCTCGCCAGACCGCCACGACTTCTGGCGGTCGTGGAGGTAGATTCAGGGTGGATATTAGGAAAAAATTTTTTACCATGAGAGTTGTAGAACACTGGAACAGGTTACCCAGAGAGGTGGTGGATGCTCCATCCCTGGAGACGTTCAAGGCCAGGTTGGACGAGGCCCTGAGCAACCTGATCTAGTTGGAGATATCCCTGTTCCTTGCAGGGGGGTTGGACTAGATGGCCTTTGAAGGTCCCTTCCAGCCCTAACCATTCTATGATTCTATGATTCTATGAGAGTCCACAAGGAACAACGCCCGGCAGCGGGGAGCCCAGGAAAGAAGCCACGGAGGGATGGGAGAGGCGGGAGACAGGAGGGAGCATCCCTGCAGGGACCAGCCATGCCGGCCGGGGTGGTGACAGCTGCTGACTCCCACTTGGTTTCCACTGCAGAGGAGCTGGGTGAGGGGGAAACAAGATGATGGGACCGTCGGTGCCATTTATCTCTGATAACTTTCTTCCTTCAGATGCCACAGATTTGCCCAACGGGTTCACTGACGTGAAAAAGGCCCCAAAAGTGAAATGTTGGATCACAGAGGCACAGGTGACAGGAGGGGCATCACCAAATACGTGGGTCCCCTGGGGTGGCACCCGGGACAGGGCAGAGCACGCAGCGACGTGCCTGAGAGCAGAGTGCTGCCGAGGTTCGCTGCGGGGCTGGAGCAAGGCTGGCAAATGCTCGGGTAGTGCCTGGGGGCAGCGCTTGCTTTGGCTGCCCCGCTGGAAAAAAAAAAAAAAAAGGGATTTTCTGCACCCCACAGAGCAGAGGAGCATCAGACCCTGGCAAACACAACGCTGACCACCTACAAACCAAACGCACGAACAAAATGGCTTTAACCCCTTTTTGCTGCAGGGGAGGGGGCAGCGAAGCACCCCGGGCACTGACACCCCACCAGCCCGGGGGCAGAGGAGACCCCCACCCCACCCCAGCCTGGCGGCCGCCCGCAGCAGAACCAGTTGTCACAGCTGTGGCCGCGGGTGTCCCACCGCGAGGGCGGGTGAACAAAGGGCAGCTCAGGGCTCCATCGACCCGGGGGTCAGGCGGGTGAAGCGCGAACATCTGCTGCGGCGCTCTGCCCAGCGCTGGCCGAAGGACTACCCGGCGTACACTGAGACCAGGGCGAGCCCTTCCAAAGGAAGCATCTGATAGTGCTGGCAAACTTCCCAGGATGGAAAGCCCTCCCCAGCCCCGCTTTCTGCCCATGGGGAAGGACCTCCAGCAGCACAGGGTAGGTGCCAGCCGATGCCACGGCGGCCGTGATGCATGCAACTGGGAGATGCCCACGTGTGGCAGGGTGACCCAAACCAGCAGCTTGTGTCCAGGCGCCTTTGCACTTATTAGCACAACCCTTGAAACTGGAGCTTCAGTAAGATGCACGTTATCAGGGAGACGTTTGCTCGGTGGTACCCGTGGAGGACGGGGGGAGCAGAGCCAGCCCAGCACGCCCCCGCAGCGGGAGCAGGGCTCTAGCACGAGGCGTGGGCACCTGCTGCGGCCAACACAGGCTCACACGTTTCTAAGGCAAGTGGCCAGTCTGGCCAGGCTGCCCGGCCGCCCCTCCAGCCCAGCACATGCGCAGGGACGCTGGAGACAGAGGGGTAGATGCTGGAGGGAAGAGCCCCAGGGGTCAAAACCAGTTTATGAGAAATCAGTCACCTTTGATCTGCCGATTACAAGCAATAGCGAACCCACTACATCCCTGCGAGAGCTGCTGCACAGTTAATTAGACACGTTATTAAAAACATGCTCCTCTACTCGTCTGAATTAGTCCAGCTTCCAAGTCACAGAGTCCTGCCCTGCTAAATTAAGCAGACCTTCACGATTAACAAGCTTTCCTCCAGGCCGGTACCAGCAGACAAGGCAGAAGACACACTCCTTCATCTGCCAGATTAAACGAACAACGAGCAGGTTTTCCACACCTTGAGTCATGACTGTAGCTGGTGCATTTTCACTTTGTCTCTCCTTCGGCTGTGGACACCAGAAACAGACCCAGCATCCAGGACCCAGCATCACAAGCACAGGATAACTGGGGCATCCTGGCTCACCAAGCAAGGACCTGATCAGCTCTTTCACTCCAGGGAAATGCATTTCAAAGGTGCTTTCAGGGCCAGAGATTTCTTGGTTGGCACCTCCTGTCCCATAGCTGTGGATCACATTTTCTGCTCCCAGATATACCGTGGCCATACTCAGACAGACTTTTGCTCCCCTGATGCACCAAATTGTCTCAGGTATAACCAACCCATCCTCTCCCATCTTTACTACTTTCCCAACAACGGTACTTGCTGCAGACAGGGATCTCATTAGCAATGCTGCCCAAAAAGTGGTGATGACCCTCTAAAGAACATTTTCCTATGACCAGCCCCTTCAGCACATGCCTGTAAATCCATTTCTTGCTGGAGCACTGTGGGAACCCCCCAAACTCCTAACACTGCTGAATTGCACATAAATGGCTTGAAACCCCTGCTGACCTCTGCAACAACTCTTAGGGTGACTCATCCATCCTCCAGTTTGAAACCACCCAGTGCTGCCCACGTGCTTTTCTCCATGCTGGAGCACTGCATAGTACATATCTCCATGATCTCTCCATCTTTACGGCCAGCCTGAGTGAGAATACTTGTCCTCACGGTAGCTTTGTGTCCCATGGTAATGCAAACCAAGTCCTGCTGCTGCCCTGTTCCCCCGAACCCCACATCTCCACCCCACATCTCCACCGGCAGAGCAGAGAACAGACACCCCCCCTTGAAGAGCACTGCTGTGAGCTCGGGTTTCTCCTCAGTACGCAGCCTCCACGGGGTTTCATAGCTGCCTGGTTCACCTTCCCAGAGTCACCCCAGCTGCCCCAGCCCTCCCCAGCATCCCCAGCACTGGCCAGCAGGTGAGCCTCGCCTGGTCCCAGAGCCTTTTATTAGAAACACAGTCACAAAACGCTGCAAGTGGAATCCATTACACAGCGTTTAGTACGTATCACTTGTATTTCACAGCCAGCAATCGTTCTGATTTCACAGGGAAACGGCTATTAAAAACCCCGCTGTGGCCAGTGGGAGGGAACCGATGTGCCAGGTGGGAGTGGGGATGGAGGAAGCCTTTCCAGAACTGGGATGGATCTGCCCCCACGTCTGGGCATCTTTCACAGCCACAGCCTCTCCCGCTGCAGCCTCCACTTGCGAGATGCTGTTGGCGTGCGGAAGAAGGCAGCTCTGCTGTCTGCAAATAATTCACCCCCGTCTGACTCATCTCTGAAGCTGGGATAGGATTGCAAATTATTGCTGCAAGGAAAGAGGAACTCTGAAGCACTCCAGCATTTAGTGTGGCATCACTCCTGCGAGGTGGTCTGGATGTCTGCAGACATTTGTGCACAGCAGGAGCGTTGCGAGCCATGCCTGAGAGATAAATCAACTCACGGATTAGCTCCTCTCCCACCTTCTAGGTGCTTTGTTCCCCAGACCTTCATGATTGGATCTCCGGGGCAGTGGGGATCCACAGCCAAATGAGACTGTCACCACCGGGGCAATGCTATTCATGCAGCACCAACATTCGGGGCAGAGTAAGAAGAGAACAAAAAAACAACGACACGGTTTAAACCCTAACCTGGCCATTCCCAGAAAGATGCAATTTCCTAAAGACAAGGCTGAAAGGAATGAAGGAAAAACGGAGCTTTCACCCATGCCCAGCTAAGCAGAAGGCACTTCATTCCACAAAACTACACAAGCGAGTCACTCCAGGATGGGCATCTTGACTCAGGAGAGACATTTCCAAAATATAAATTGTGACTTGGAAGGTTCAAGTCAGATATTAAAAGATTATTTAGGACATCTCTTCCTTCAGAGGGCTGTACAGCCCTGAGGCAGGCCACCAGAGAGGTGAGGGATCTCCAGCATAGGGGTTTCCAGGACTTAACTGGGCAAATCCACAGCCACCCTGATCCCTGCTACGACTGGGGCAGGGGAACCTCAGGGACAGGGACACCAGGGCTGGACATCTACTCTGATCAAAGATGGAGATGCCTTGTTTTACTGCTTGAAAAATCTTGTTCTCCTAGAAGGCATGCAGACACAGCAGGACCCCGAATCACTTCTACATAATGATGCGAGTCACTGTCTCATCCAGTGCCTGTTTCCCACCTCAATGTTCTCTTCTTCTGGCACATGGAGCTACAACAGACAGCTCTGAATTTTACCCACAGGAAGGTTGACTGGAAACAGGCTGGGAAACACTCTTGTACACCATCCAGAGCCACCTCCACAATAACCATCCAAGAAAGTAGGAGTCACCCCATCCCACTGACAACACAACCTCTTCTGCCTACTTCAAGATGCCCATCTGTTTAGTAGGATAATTTATTTGGTGGGGTAAAAAAATAGCATTTATTTCTCTTTATTACGTTTTGGTGCAAAAATCCCGCAGAGGAACAAAGACAGCAAGGCATGAATAAGGCAGGGTCTCCCTGGTCTAACACCAGGCTCATCAACATGAATGAGTCTCTGCACCTTGGCATCCATCCTGCAAATTCAAAGGCTCACCCACCCTTCAGTGGATGCCAAAAGGACTCTTCTTCCTTAACCAGCAGCAATGCATCAAGTTAGCTGAACTTGCAGAGCCCAAAACCAACAAAGACACCAGCAAATGTCTAGCAGGAGCCACCTTGTCAGGTGAAAGCTGGTTTTGGCAGGGCAGCAGGTCCTTCTCCATCAGCAAAGCACGGCACATCGCCTGCTCACAAATGCTATTGTCCTTGTACGTCCTCTGAAAGCCAGCCGTCAGTGGTCTTTCTTCAGTCCTGAAACATCCTGTTCAACTCACCTGACCCTGTGCCTAACCTGAGGCTGAGGCAGTCTTGGTGTCCCCTCTCCATTTTGGCAAGAAATCTGGTCAGAGTTCCTGAGGAGGAGGATGGTGAGAGCCAGAGATAGGTGAGTGCCAGGTGACCAGCAGGCCCAAACTGAGCTGCCACAGCAGATTCCGCTGTCACCTCCCCAAACCACGTTCTCTCCAGCTCCTGGCTTCTCTACAAAGGACGGGGTCCAACCATGCTGTCACTGACACACCAACCCATCAGAGCTGGGACTAGGACCAGCCTACACTGTAAACTCATCATAGGGCAGTTAAGCCAAAGAGGATTCTTTGGAGGAGAGAGAAGAGGAGAGGAGAGAGAGAGACTTTGGAGAGTCTTCTCCAAAGAGAAGAGACCTCCGTTTGCACCAGTTCAGTTGAGACTTTGGAGAGTTTTCTCCAAAGAGAAGACACCTCCGTTTGCACCAGTTCAGTTGAGACTTTGGAGAGTTTTCTCCAAAGAGAAGACACCTCCGTTTGCACCAGTTCAGCTGAGCCACGATTGCACCAACACAAATCACAAACGTGCTTGGGATATGAAACGGACAATGACACACATGATGGAAAGCCAACACGTGACGGACACAACGCCAACGACCCAGCTCTCACCACCAGATTTCTGCTTCTCACACTGCCTGGAAACACTGGTGCCTCGTACCTGTCGATATCTGTCATCGCTACGCTATATCATACCCTGCGAGCAGCGAGGACAGGCTTGTTACATAATTTTAATGCACAAAGTGCATTAAAGACCTCGAGGTCTACAATTTCAGACCTCATAATGACACAGAAAGAGGGCTGAATCACTGGACTGGAAGCATGTAATTGCCCCAGCACTGGTGGTCACAGCCTGTGGTGGCCAAAGGAAGGACAAGCCCAACCTGAAACGGCTTTGCCCATTGCTCCAAATGCATTAATTTCCCAAATCTAAGAGAATTCGCAACCAGAGACAACCAGGAACCGGGAGTGAAATCTACAAATGAAAATTAGAGGGGTTTTGGATTAGATGATCTTCAAAGGTCCCTTCCAACCCACACCATTCTATGATTCCATGACTCAAAGAAACATTTAAACAACTTTTTTTTTTATAAGGCTACAATTTGATAATCTAGGAAGACAACAACTTCAACCAAAACCAACCTCCAAGTAACAAAGTGCTTGTGACAACTGCACATACAAAGGCAATGCATGAGAAACGGAAGAAGAATAAGCAAGCAACCCATATTTTCTCGTGACTGGGATGAAGTGAAGCAAGTTAATATGGGAAACCTATGGAAAAGCCATGCCTGGCATGGCTGAAGACAAGAAAAAGTTATGGTGCTGTTGTTCTTTTAAGCACATAGACAAAATGTTAATTAAAAATGTGCAAAGAAACATAGAAAAAAGCATTGACAATGCCCAGGGAGGGAGATGCTGTCACCTCTCAGAGCCCTGCTTCACCAATGCACCACTTTCAGGGTGAGATTTATTTTTTTTTGGCCATATATGCAATCAGAGCTTCCCTCACTGCCTTTTTTTTGTAACAGTTTGTGAAGAATGGCCGTGGCCAGCCAGCCTGTGTCTTTATTAGGAAAGTAGGATGTTATTTCCATAGCCCTCAGGAGGACAGGGCTGCTTCCTCCCGTTAGTAATGCAGGATTCCTTAGCTCATACATAACTAACGACCCCGGGACCGTCGGGCTGTAATTCTCTTAAAAATCACACACGCCGTTTGCCAGCGTCTAGCAAATAACTAGGACTTTGGCCGCAGCCGGAATGATGCATCAAGATCATGCGGTGACCAAACAGCTCGGCTCTCTTCTACACGGACAACGGCCCCGTGGAGGTGGGAGAAGCCACAGCCATCGTTTATCTTCATTTCTGGGCTTTTCAGTTATGACACTTTCATAAACAAGCCCAAGGAACCATGGCCGCATGAAATTCCTGTACGACACCTCCACAATAGGCTGAAAAATAAAATTCTGGGACTAGCCATTAACATCAAATTGGAAGAAAACCACAAGAAAGCTCCACAGCCTGGTGCCAGTCCATGTTTAACGGTCAATGAATAACTGGGCAGTGGGGCAAAGCTATGTAGCTCTTTCCAGCACTGTGTTTCCAGACAGCATCCCCGCTCCCTTTGCCAAGAGGGCTGCAGAGATGAGGCCAGAAGCACTTTGGAAGGCAGGAAGAGACTTCAGAAAGACCTTCGTTACTTGCAACAGCAGCTTGAGGAAAAGACAGTGCAGCTCCATGAGCCTCACCAGGCAGCAGAGAGCACGGGGCAGGGGACAGCTTCCAACTGAGACGTATCAGAGCTCGTAATACTTCAAGGACTGGGATGGTGAGAGGAAGAACTAGGAAAACCAAACACATTTCACAGCAACGGACTCAACAGGCTTCAAGGATTATCAAGCAAGAGCCCACGAGAGGACATCTGGGAGAAGAAGAAAGCTGGTAAGTCCTTGAAGACACTAATGCAGAAGCATCTCCGTGCAGAAGGATCGCATTCAGTAGATGCGCTAGGATCATAACGCGACGGAACGGTCGGCATTCAAGGTCTCGCTCAGCCTGAAATCACTTCTGGGAAAATAATGAAAATGCTGATGCAATTCAAATCATAAAGAATTAAAGAACAGGAGTATAATTAGCACCAGTCAACATACTTCTACAGGAAACAGGCCTTGTCAAACAAATCTGATTTCATTCTTCACTGAGATTACAAGCTTGATTGGTGAGAGTAACCGTGCAGAAGGCAGAGGCTTTCCAAGGGCCGAAAGCAGGCGGCGTGACGGCAGCGCGGGGAGCAGAGCCAACTGTGCCAGCGACAGCCGAGCCGCTGCCGGGGCGCGCAGCTCCGTACCGCCGAAAACACGCCGCAGGGATTAGCTGGCAGGTTCCACGCAATAGCTCCCAGCCCTGGACCTCGGTGGGCTCTGCAGGAACCAGTCCCACGGTCATTTTTGTCTCAGAGTCAGCATGATGGAGAGGGATGAAGGAAGCCGATGTTGAAATATCCAATGCTCTTCCAGGCTCGCAGAGCATCCTCAGGTAAGGGATGTGGGATTCACCTCCCTTGGCGTTTGCCATATGAAAAAATAATGCTGCCACTTTAACGCAGTTGTTAATTTCCTACAGATAGTAACGACAGAGAGAAAAGGGCCTCCAAGGACAGCCGGATGATCTAAAACAGCCATCCCAGAGAAGTGGACTGAATTGCCCTCTGCAGGATACTAAGGGAGGGGGTCTCAGCTTACATTAGAAACCCCACTTTTGTGCTGCTGATTAAATTGACCAAACCATCTTCAAAGGAAAGTTGGGGGCAGGGGGCACAATCCTGAAAACAATTTAAACTCCGTGGGGAAAAGCACTGGAAAGCTCAGTCTCCTCCAGCAACCGCCCCTCGAGCTGGTGTGGCTCAGCAGATGTAAACGCCAGCAATGGAAAACTCCAGATGGTCCCAGCGACACGGTGGCACAGCCCCCTGCACCTGGCTCTGGCACCGTGGCACCGATACACAGCCCACCCGACAGACGTTCGCTGGGCGCGAAACAACGGGACGGCTGCAGTCCTCTTCCAAGCGGGCAGGTGTCACCGACAGGACTGCCGTCACAGCCGGGACCTCCTCGGGAGCCGGGAGGATTAGGGCTGAGTCTGGGTGTGCAAACAAATGCTGACTTTGCTCTTCCTTCCCCTCCATTGCTAGGAGAGCAGGAGCGAAACCACGGTTCTAAGGATTCCAGGAGAGAGAAGATGACTGTCCCAGGCAGAAGCATCTATGAGGTCCCACAGATGAGCTGCCCCAAGATCCAAGTGAGGTGTGCACAGGCTTGTCTCAAGGATGCCGCAGCCAGGACAGGGAACATCCTCAGCACCACCTACATCCATCCATTCCCCATCCTGTGGCTCCCCAAAGGCCGAACAACAAAACTCAAGGCACCCCGAGGAAGTCCTACAGACAGTATTAAACCAGGGGCTCTTCCACAGCAGGCATCACTCGGGAAGGTGAAGGTGGTGACAGTGAAGATGGAGGTGAAGGTGGAGATGGGAGTGCGCTCATGGCTAGAAAGAGATTGCCACGTTCTTGCCTGCCCCAAGGTTAGGGAAAACTCTCTAGCACTCGGGCAAACGGCAAACCCAGGCGGAAGAAGCCCTCAGCAATGGGCAGGGAGCAGCTGCTGTTGTCAGTGCCTTCTGGGCTTGTCACGGCTGCCTCCCACCCCCTGCCTCCCCAGCCAGACCCTCCGACATCCAACACCGCCTCTGCCAAGCCAGCCCAGTTGGGTTCCCCACTAATGCAGGCAGAAAAGCCACTCTTTGGGGGCCCCATTAAAGCAGTGCTGCCCCCCAAATGTGAACTTAGTCCACACAAATGCCAGACCCATTAAGAGCAAAGGACCTCACAGCCAAGAGAGGAATGCCTGGGCTTGATGGACTGTTTATAGAGTCTTTTATAGGAAAGATGGGTAACCTAATCCCAACTACAACATTTTTTATGCTGCTCTATGAGGGTTCAGCTGTGATTGAACTGTTGGCACGGTCCCATGGCACATAAAACCATGGAGACCAGCAAGTCTCATCCCCGCCGGAGCCCTGCGAACGCAAGCGGCAGAACTATTCCAAGCATTAAAGGCCGGCGAGCCCCGCCACGGGCCACCCCCGCTCACACCTCCGACGGGCCTCACGGTCCTTGGAGACTAAAATAAAAGCGACTCAGCAGTCACTGCGCTGATCTCTAGTGAGCATTCACCCCTGCTTGCAGTCCAGAGCAGGGCAGAGGAAAACCATCCCTCCAGGACCCGTTTTGGGTCCCAGAAGCTGGGTGCAGGGCGTGCAACTGATCTTGCAAAAGTGTGCTCAGCAGTGGGCTTCAACGTCCTTTTCTCCTAGCAGCAGTCCCAGGACCACCCTCCCCCTAAGACCATGGATAAATTCCATAGCAACATTTTCTGAGCAGTTAAAACAATTTTGAGCCAATCTCACTAAACGGAGATGATCAGAGCTGTGTGTGCCACCTGTCTCTACCAGGCTGCTGCTCCAGGGCTGGAGCAGAGACTGTAGCCTCCAGCACAGGTGAAGTCCTCCCAGGAGCCAGCCTCCAAGTAGGGGACATCCGAACACTTCCACTCGGCTCCAGCAGATGTTAACCCAGGAAACTATACCCACCCGGGACAAACACCCCCAGGGCGCTCCAATGTGACTGCCTGAGAAGGAAATAAAGATTTGGAGAGGGAGAGATTGGAAGAGTGGGGCACAGGGTCACACCAAGCCCACGCTGGAGGACAAGCTTGTGTGGTGAAGCAAAGACCCTTCCCAGACCCTCAGCTCAGCTGGAAAGGGGAGAAGAGTCGGGGGGCTGGGGCAGGAACCCCCTCTGCCGCAATGCATCAACGGGAACCGTACACAGGGTCTGCATCCTCGGGGAGCGGGACCGCTCGACGTCAGACCAGAAGGGTCTCCTTCGGTGCAGCTGGTGGGTGGGATTTCTTCGGGCAATTTGAACATCATGTTTGTTTCATTTTATTGTTGTAGAATTGGAACAGAACCAAGGCTTTTCTTGGTTTTGTTGGGTTTTTTTGGCCTGGTTGACTCATCCATCGGTTTGTCTGGTCTCATGATACTCCCTGGCATGATGCAGCATCTCCTTCCTGGTCACCACATGCCCATTCCAGGTGGGCTCCCGACACCCACACTAGCCCACAGAGCTAAAGCTCCAGAGCACACCGAGCACAAGAGCCTACCATCAATTTCAAACCCTTCTCCTGCAACAAATAAAAGACACCACCACCTCAGCAACCCTGCCTTGACACCCTCAGCCGCAGCAGGCAGGAGAGGAACGTGTCCCTCGGTGCCCAGCTGGGCTCGTTATGTGGGACGAGACTTTGCCAGCAGTTTTATGCCAGCCCCGTGCAAGCATACAGCACGTTCCCACCACGGAAGGGAAGGAGATCCTGCCGTGCTTTCGGATGCCACCACCCAAGCCTGTGCACCCACGGGGTTTCTGCTCCCAGCACACGCAGCACAGCCCCAGCTGTTTCGGATGGAAACGCAGTGCGGGGGCACGCCACCACGGCTCCATGAGCTGCTGGCACCCTTGGGAGACCCCCGGCAGGGGCCAAGCCCTTCTCCACCCCTCTGGCCACTGAGCAATTTGAGGCTGGTGGACGACACACCCAGGGCTGACCTCGCAAATCCCTTTTTTTTTTCCCTTTTCCCTCTGTAGCCCACACACCGAGGACCTCCCAAACATGCAGTAAAACGCCAGGTCAGCTTTCCAAGGGCTCAGCACCCACAAGTGGGAGCTCAGGTCATATTTAGGCCACCCAAATTACAGGGCAAGACTTCTCCTTGAGGGTGACCTGCTTCACCTCCCCCGGCGCAAGTCTCAGCGAGCAGCCCCTGCCACCCTACCCAGCACGCTGCGCGGGCTCCACCAGTCCCTCCTGCTGGTCCCCAACGTGCCACTCCCAAACCTACCGCAGTCCCTGGCGCTGTCCCCTGCACATCCCTCACTTTCCCGTCCAAAATTCAAGCCCCCGCTGCAGCCCCACCTTTCCCCACGCAGGGACATATGGAAACTGGAAGCAGCAAGGCAGCACGGCGAGACCTGCCCGGGGAGGCTGTGCTTCACCCGCAGCCCGCAGATACGGATGGGCTCCTGCAACGCCGAGGGATGAAGGCAGATGCCAGGGAAGAGCTGGCCCGCTCAGCTTTTGGCAGGTGCCCGTTTGCCCACCACGTGCACACCCACAAGCTGTGTCCCACCAGGGTGGGGACAGCCACTTGTTCAGCCACAGCGCTCGGCCCCGAAGGACCAGCCTGGACGCGCTTGCTGGCAAAGCCTTACTTGCACGTGTCCGCACCTCCTGCCCGTCCCACAGTTCCCCACAAACCAGTGGAGCCCAGGAGACCTCCCCAGCCACTGCTCGACCCAAGGAGGAGCATCGTCAACCTCCCGGAGCAGTGCAAGGTTGAGCCAAAGCCGGGAAGAGAGACCAGACGACAAATGGGACCAGCTGCCAGTAAATTCAGCGTTTCCAGAGGATCTGTGTTTATCAAAAGCTGTCGCTCTCCAGCCAGAACAGGTGTCAGTCACAGCAAAATCTCATGGCAGCTATCCAATCTGAAGGCACAAGAGTTTGACATCAGACCAAAAAAGAAAAAAAAAAAAGCATCGTTAGCAACTTCTCTGCTCTCCATCTCACCTGCAGCCTTGGACAAAGAAAAGGGAAGAGCCAAAAGGAGGAGACAACCAGGTGTACCAGGTGCTGACACAGGCACCTCTCACCACGCGACACTCAGAGCGGATCTGTCCCCCCACGACAGAGTCACATCATCGACCATCACCCAGCTGCCACGGCTGGACCCAAAGCAGCACCCACCTACGCCGGGACGGCTCCGTCGCACACCCAAGTTGGCCTCATCACACCTGCGGACCTGCTCGCTGCTGCAGACTTGCACGGAGCACGACACAGCTGCCTGTTCAACACTTCCACCCGCCAGACACCGACCCCCACTAATGCTGCCAACATCCTAATTAGCACCTTTCCCGTGCCTGCCCTGCTCCTGACTGCTCTGCACCTGTCCGAGGACTCTCTTCGAGGTTCCCCGAAGGAAGAGCAGATGAATGAGGACAAGTCCTGGAGGCGCTCAGCACCCCTTCCCCCCCGGAGCAGCCGGCACAGCCCGCTCCTCCAGCCCACGCCAGCATCCCCCCACTCTGCTATGTGTCTGCTGTCCAGGGATTGCCACGTGGCATCACGCACACTTCTGTGCTTATCCTTTCCAGAGCGGTGGCAACATGCATCGAGGACAGGAGAAACCCAGGAGGGTCTTTGCTATATGGGGATTATCCATCCTTCTGCCAGGCAGGTAAGAAGAGGGGGACTTTGTCCCAGTTTTGGCATGGGCAGGGCGGCTCCAGGCTCTACCTGGGGAATACATTTGCCCAACCTGGCTGGAAAACGTCCCCCGTGGGGCTGCTCTGCTCTGCCCGCCTCAATCCACCTTCTCGCTGCCACAGCATCATGCCCTGTGCCAGGCAGGAGCGAGTTCGGAGGGGTAGGCATCCCCATCCCACCACCCGTCGTGCTTCATGCAGCTAATAGCCTGACACCAGCCATTCCCCACATCCAGGCACTGGTCACTCTGCTCCCCAGGGAAAAACCGAAAAACCCATCACCAGCTTGCGTTCCCTCCTGAAGCTGCCCCCGTGTCTACGCCGGGGCAGCGAGGAAGCCGCGTGTCTGCTCGCGTTTCACACGCAGGTGCTCCCCTGGCGTGCACGCAGGCAGCTTGTGCACCAGGGCACGCGTACACAAAGGCTGGGACGAGCACACGGAACCAGCGCTCAGCCACCTGCCAGGGTGCTCCACAAGCAACCTTGGAGGCAGTGGGCATCCTGCAGGAGACATCTGCAGGAAATGCTTTCCCCAAACTGGCATGCCCCTCTACTCTGCTCTCACAAGACCCTCCCCTGCAGTGCTGCGTCAGCTCTGGGGCACCCAACATCAGAAGGACATGGAGCTGTTGGAGCAGGTCCAGAGGAGGCCACAAAGATGATGAGGGCTGGAGCACCTCTGCTGTGGAGACAGGCTGAGAGAGTTGGGGCTGTTCAGCCTGGAGAAGAGAAGGCTCCAGGAGACCTTTCAGCACCTTCCAGTACCTAAAGGGGTAAGCTGGAGAGGGGCTTTGGACAAGGGTGTGTAGTGGCAGGACAAGGGACAATGGCTTTAAACTGAAAGAGGGGAGATTTAGATTAGAGATAAGGAATAAATTCTTCTCTCTGAGGGTGGTGAGGCACTGGAGCAGTTTGCCCAGAGAAGTTGTGGCTGCCCCATCCCTGGAAATATTCAAGGCCAGGCTGGATACCTGGTGTAGCAACCTGGTGTAGTGGAGGGTTTCCCTGCCCATGGCAGGGGGATTGGAACTGATGGTCTTGAAGGTCCCTTTCAACCCAAACCATTCTATGATTCTATAACTCTGCAGCCCGGCCAGCCCCCCTCCCTGCAAGCAAAGCACTCCAGCCAGCTCATACACCTTGTTTTATGTCATCCGTGCTGCCCCCAGTTCATGCATTTCTCCTGCTCGCTCTGTCTCCTGATACCAGACGGGCTTAAAAGTAAAACAAGGCAAAGATTTATGAAGTGAGGCTCACCGTAAAGGTTTCCGAGTTGCAGTTGTGGAGCCTGGAAACAGGATTACAAGCAAAGCAAACCATGAAACGCAACCGTAACCTCTGCATGGTGAGACGTGACCCCTCACGTGCTCCTGCCCATCTCACACCCAACACGTGGCACGCACCGGCTGGGGCGGCTGCCCAGCCAGCCCGCAGCCGCTCATCACCGCACCAACCTTTCCACCATGGCCCAGGGCTTCTTCAACCTCCCCTCTGCTGCATCCAACTTCTTTAGCTGATCCAATCCGGATTTTTCAGGATCCTGATATTTCAATCCTGATCTTCGGCAGCTGGTGACTTTCCACCATACCCATCACCCTGTGCACCAAAATGCAAACCAGCTGCACACGTATTCATCAATCCAGAGCACTTCTAGCTCTTATTCAAGATCACAAACAGCTTCTTCAGACACGTCCCCAGAATAGGTAGCAGATACAGGATAAAGGCATCATCCCCAGGTGAGTCTCACCACCCCTACCCAGCACAGCCCACCACACAGCTCCAACACCAGCCATACAAAAAACCGAGCTTGCAAGAAAGAGATACATGTTATGAGAGAAAGGCTTGAAGCCAAACTCAGAGGCAGCACCTTGTCCATACCCAGGGAAAATGAGCTGCCGGAGCCAGCGGCAGGGAAGGATGCTGCCAGATCCCTCCAGGAGTACCAGCCATGGCCGCTGGCCCGTGCCTGGAGAGAACAGAGAACAGCGGGTGCAGGCAGATACGGGTCCTGGCAGGATGCACACACCAGACTCTTGGGCGAAAGCAACCACATACCTGGAAGCATCTGAACAACCTGCTCCTGCCCAGTTTCTCCTCCGACACATCCTGCCCAGCCCTCTAGTCTCAGCGAGCGACCCAGGCCAAAGCACTTGGGTTTGGTGGCCGCTCCACGTGAACGAGTTGCCTCCTGGGAGGCTCTGAAAGGCATCCAAGGACTCCCTGTTCCCGGCTCCAAGACAGAGTGCTCCAATCGGTCCTCCCTCGCCCCGAGAGACTCTGGGACAGGAAGAACCTGCACTGCTGCACCACGGTGAGAGTGATGCTTCTCATGGACAGCCTCCCACAACCCCCACAAGTAGTGGAGAATGGAGATGCCTTCTCTCTCCTTCATCCCTCTGCTGAAGTTGTCCAGGCTCACTGAGGGTCTAGACAGGGGTTCTGGAGGGTCCAGTCCCTGTTTGATCCTCCTCGCCCTCCCTGGCTGCCCCCCTCCCCTGCGTCACGGCAGCAGAGCAGGGCTGCACCAGCAAAGGTCCCTGCAAGAGGACGTGCAACCAGAGCTCACCACCCTCCGGCAGCGCCCGCTGCAATATGGAGACGTGTCTTGGGAGCTGGGATGACGCTTCCCACAGAGCAGGACTCGTTTCAGCCCGCTGCCAGGCAGATGGACCCCAAAATAAGCTCAGCCCGGCTGGGCACCAGCAGCAAGCTGCTCAGCGTGGGATAACCCTCGCCTGGGATACAGTTTGTCCTTCCGTCCACCGCGGACCAGGTGTCCCTACAACCCCCAAAGCCTAGGTGGGAACAGAGGGGAATGGAGCCCTTCACGGCCAGCCCGACCACCTCCCCCTCCTCTCCCACGCCGGGGGCTCGGCAGCCAGCCGCAGGCTGCCCAGGAGCCCGGCCGCGGAGCCCATTGTTCCCTTTGTCTGGCCTTTTGAGCACGAGCCCGCGCGGCTCAAGGCGTCCCCTCCGCCGCAGGGACGTTCACACGCTCGGCCGCCCGCGCCGCCCCCCGACCCGCTCAGCCGGCGGGCGAGGGGTGAGCACCTGGCCTAAACCCAGCCTTTGCCCCCCGGGATGAACTCGGGGCTCAGGGCAGCTCCCCTCCTCCCCCAGCTCCAGCCAGATGCTTTCACCCTCCGAAACGCCGAGCAGGGAACGGGAGAGCACCAGCGGGCATCTTCCAGGGAACCTTGCCCTTGCCCGGCCGCCCTGCCAAAATCAAGAGCCTGCGTAAGGCTGGAAGGCATTCCTGCAGCCAGAGGGTCCACCACCACGGCCAAGGTGATGAGCACCCGCAGCGATGTGCGCCCCCCCGGCGCTTTGCTTCAGAAGCTGCAGATGGTCTTGAAAGCCAAGCTGGGAGCTGGGGGGCGATGGGCCCCCACCAAGCATGGTCATCCATCATTGGAACCTAGAGAAGATGCCTTTCCCTTCGAGAGAGACCTCAAATACCGCATCCACTGTGGAAGGCTGAGCCAAAGGGATTCCTGGATTTCCTCCCCATCTCCAGCAGCGCACCAGGGGATGCTCAGGGAGGATGTGCAGAAAGCATCCCCCTTTGTGCAGCCCAGCATCAAGGGCTTCCTGATGCCCCAGGACGGGCAGGGGTGGGCTTCCCCCTGCCCAGCGCACTCCTGCCTCCACCCTCCATCGCTCCTGGTTTTAAACCTGCCGCTTGAGAACTCAAGAGCAAGCAAAAAAATATAAAATAACGGATCAGCACCCCTTCATCACCCTCTTCATCACACCTCCTGCGGTCCGACGCACCTCTGCACCCCCCCCTGCCTCAAGCTGCACCTTTCCTGAAGCCCTCCCGCCCCTGCACCTCTCCTGCAAAAGCATCCTTGTCCTCTTTTCCCAGCCTTTCCCAGTTCTGAGTTGATGCTTTCAAAGAGCCATCCACAATGACTTTAAGATCTCTTTCTTAAAATGCTAATAAGTAATTTAAAGACCGCCACTGTGCATGCATGGGTTTAGGGTAATTTTTTCCATGCGAATCCCTTTTCATTCATCACTGACTACATTTAATCTGCCACTTTATAGCCTGGTTATCCAGTGTCATGAGATCCTTTTACAATATTTTAAAGACAACTGTTGTTTTTATCGTCCTGAATAATTTTGTATAATCTGCAAACTTTCTCACCTTCGAGTTCCCACCCCTTTCTAGTGCGTTTATAAATACGTCGCACAGCACAAGCTTCACGCTGACCCCCATCCAGTGGGAAAACTGACTCTTTGTTTCCTCCTCTTTAAGCAGATTTTAATCCATAAGAGAGCCCTTCCTCTAAAATTGCTGGTCTGGAGTCTACTGGATCACCCAGGGAGCTCTTCTTAAAGGATGCTTGTCCCGTTTGCTCTGGCCCCAGTATTCGTTTTACCAATTTATTCTAAAATATAAGCTCTTCTGTCACTGCTCCACGGCAGCCTCTCAGCCCTGCCCCAGGAAGGAAAGCTCTTTGGCAGGAGTCCTCTTGGCTGTGGCCATTTAGGGGGACACAGAAGTTGTTCCTCATCCACCCACGTGCTCCATCCTGGTTGGTTTTAACCTCCCAATTCTCGTTTGTTGGGGGGAGGGGACATGGTGGGGTATTTAACTTCTTCTCGTAAGTTATTTTTCAAAGTCCTCTCAGCCTGCCATATATGGTTTTACGTTCACCATACCACAGTTTCTGTTTTTTTTCTATTTTCCCCTTTTAGACACCACTTTCACTTTCTGAAGAACATCTTTTTACCTCTGGTGACCTCCTTCGACTTGCCATTTAATCAGGATTTATTTTCTTTTTCAAAACTCATATGTTAAACGGCTGCATGTATTTATCCTGAGCTTTAATATCATTTCCCACTTCACGTGCGAGTATTTCGCTATTTTAGCTGCTCCCTTCGGCTGGGTACTTCCTTTTGCCTGACTTCCAAAATGATGCTGTGTAGTATTTTTAAGTGCTGGTCATTTTACGGATGCGATGGTCTGCATCTAAGTGAGGTAAGGTGGAAAGAATATCACTTATTAGACTAACTGATAAAGCTTCAACAACTTCTGGAGCTCACCAGCCCCTTCTCGTGCCCACCGAGAGACTGACCCTGCTCCCACGGGGCCGGCCCCACGCCTCGCACCGCATCGCGCGTGATGCTCGGGTCTGAATCAAGAGATCCCCCTCTCACGGGCCCTCTGAAGAGCCGCAATTATTCACAGTCACTAAAACTATAATTTCTGAATAATGCCCCTATGTGACATTTACAGAGGCACAGACCATCCACAATTATAGTTGTGTTTTCTGCCCTCATGGCCTGTTTCATCTCCCTCAACGTCTGACAATCGGTGCCGCGAGCCGGGTCAGAGTGGTAGCAGAGACCTAATGCTGCTCCCTCCATCCCCAAGCACGGAAATTCGGAGAGGGGCAGATGGCACAGCATGATCCTCAATCACGCCGTCGCCTCCCTCCTGCTTCGCTCGAGAGGGACCAGCACATCCTGCACAGCCACCCCTATGCCTGCACCCTGGCACAAACCACCATCCCTCCAGCACCTTCCTGACACACCGATATTGATACCAAGTTGGATCAATATACCCCTGGACATCCCTCCTTCCTCACACCCTCCCAGCTGCCTGCCTACCCTCCCTGCCCACCTCCAGCATCCCCCTGTCCCCTGCTCCCTGCATCCCTGGGTACCAGCCAGTGCAGAGCCCCCTCTCAGCCCCCCCGGGACACTGCTTCTCCCTCCCGCCCGCAGCACGTCAGCACGTTATCTTGCGGGAGGCCCCATCCTTATGGCCTTATCTAACGGCTGAACTTTTGCCTCCGAGCATCTCCCCGCTACTCTCATCCTGACGTGATCCAAGGGGCAGCCGTGCTTCGCTCTGGCATCTCTGCAAAACAGAAACCAGGCTCGGGAGGGACTGCAAACCAGGATGGGAGCTGACAGCGGCCCTTCTCGGTAAAAAAGGACTTTCCGTGGGAGGGGAACCGGGACAGACCCGTGCACAAGCTCCACCGCAGCGGGGTCAGGCTGTCGGGAGCGTGTTGGGGCAGGAGTGGTGGGCTCCGGCGCTCGTTTGTCCCAGCTCCAGCTGCTCTCACACAAAGGCACTCGGCCTCGGGAGGTATCTCAGCATCCAGCTCCCCCAGCAGGTTCCGCAGCCTGGCTGCTGCCCACCCCTCTCTCCAGCCACCTCAGGTATGTGTACACAAATGGCCCTCAACTAGTGCGGGCAGATCCTCAGCCCGTCGGCACAGAGGACTGCTGCTCCCACCCTCGGGGGACAGCCCCAAAACCCCTTGGCAGCACCACCAAGGCACAGCCACGTCCCCTTCGCACCCAGATCCCTCTGGGGGGTGTCCCAAGGAGCTGGCGGACATCGGTGGCCACGCCAGCCCTGAGCCCTCGTCCCCTGCAGACCTGTCCCCTTGGCATCTCCCTCCAGCATCTGCTCCCTTGGCTTTTAGCACCCAGAGAAGCTGGAAAGACAGCAGGGATTGGGAGTAACTGCTGCTCTTGCCTGGGAAAAGTGGAGGGGCAGAGCTGCAATGGCAGCTACATGGATGTTTAAATCAGGCACCAATTTATTTGGTCTCTGGAAGGAGTTTTCCCTGCTGCTGGCCCGGTAATGCAAAGGGCAGGTGGGTGCAAGGAATGCACCCTGTCAAACATTAACCCAGGAAGCCGGGCGGAGGAGGGGAGACAGCGGCAGGGAGAGAGGGCCAGCACAGGGCTGACCCCAAACCATGGTCCCTGCTCCATGCCTCAGTCTCATTTTTCAAAAATTTGATTCCAGCCTGGATGCAGGACAGCATTTGCAGACCTGGAGTTGGAACAGGCGGGATGGATCAGCTCCTTGACAGATCCTGTGTTTTTCCCTAGACCTGCTGCTCAGCCGCATCCCTCCAGAGCGTGCTGGGTTTGCCGGGATGCTCCCACAGCTCCTCTGGTCCTGGCGCACCCCAGGCACACGTCACCTCCCTGGAGCACTGAGGTCAAAGTAACTGCCCTGGTGTGACCCGTAACCTTGGTGAGATGGCCAAAGTGATCCGAGACCATGAAACCGGCCACGACAAGGAATGGACCGAGTCCTGCATTCACCGGCATCCCCCCACATCACCCCTGGGTCTGGAAGAGGCTGCAGGGGTGCTCAGCAGCGGGTCACGACCACATGTGGAAGAGAAGGGACTGTATTTTAACACTAAAATATGTTATAGCATATATAAATATTGTATATCATGCACATGTATGCAACACAATAAGTGCATGATGTATATTGTGAACATTTTAATACGTTATTAACTATGTAGGAACACAAAGGTCCTGTTTCCAGCTTGCTCAGAGGATGGGCACAGGTGTTCATGCCCAGCACCCCAGCCATGGCATGCACCATGGATGCTCGCCCCCGGAGAGGATACAGCCCTCCCGCCCCAGCATCGCCCTGCAAGCCCAAGGCCGGGCTCAGGATCACGACCGCCCAGCGTAGAGGGATGCTCAACGTCAAGCCCCCTCGCCCGCCCGTGACGCTGCTTCCCAGCAAAACTGGCACCAGGCAAATCCCCTTCACCTATCGGAGCCGCCGCCGCCGCCTCCGCGCTGCCGGCTCCCCCGCTGCCCGCGCCCTCGCAGATACTCGGGCCATCTCCTTTCTCCTTTCGCGGTTTTTGGCACACGGCTGGCTTTCCTCCAGCCCTCGGGAAACCTGCCAGCGCCGCAAGGTTTATGAAAAGTTAACTCCAACGGGGTGAAGAGCGCCTTCGGGGTTCTTTTTTCCCCCCTCGCACGTGAGTTAGCCGGGCTGTTGACTTTAAAATACCGAAGTGCCCTTCCCAGCTCCCCCCAAAAATACCTCGCGAGTCTCAGCACTCCCGATACGCGTGCGGCATACGCCAGCAGGAATACAAAGAGGAGCCGTTAGTGATAGCGGCACTGTTACCAACCCGTGTGGGATCCAGACCCTTCCACGACTCCTTTGTTCCTGACTTTCTGGTTGTTTTTCAAAAAAAAAAAAAACACACAAAAAAAACTTTCCTTTTATAAGCCTGAACTTTCTCAGCTGCAGATACGTTACCTTGCAACCGCCTTAACAACTGTGCGCAATTCTTAACCTCTGCTTTATGTATGTTGTCATCCACCTCCCTGTTTTCCATATTGATTTATGTTTTACCTTCTTTTCACATTTCCTTTTAACAGAGCCGGTTTTAACCAAACAGCCTTTCCTCCCGAGCCCGAGACATGCATTCTGCTGGCCAGTGAGTAATCAACTTCCAATTTTCATGCACACTCCTGTTTATATTTCCTTCCCTATCGGCTTTGTTTCTAATTAAGGTTTGTTAAATGCAAGTGAATATATAGCGTACAGAGAAATATAAAGCATGTAGATAAATAAACACCCCACACACACGCGCACTGACTAAGACTGCGCTTTCAACCACGGATCCCAAAGCACTTTGTCATGTTCATTAACAAAACCTCACAGCTCCCTTGGGAAAGACGCTTGTATTATTTTACGCCTTGTAATTAGGAAAACTGAGGCACAGAGGAGACAAGTGAAATTACCAGCATTACAGAAAGGCTCCGTAGCAGAGCTGAAAACAGGACGCAAGAGGCAGGATCCCCAGGCAAATAACCAGAACATGTTTTTCCCCTGAACGAGCCGTTTTCCCCCCCATTTTGGTACTGGGAATCCGCCAGAGCTGGCGACGGCAGTGCAGAGGGCATCGCCACCCCTGTGGCCAGCGGGGGGACGTGGTGGGGTTCAGCCACCACCTCCTCAGCCAGCAGCCGCTGTTGGGTCACTCTGTCCGCAGCGACGGGGCTTAGAGCATCCAGAGATGCAGATGGACGTCGTGTCCGAGCATCCCAGCGAGCTCCGGGAAGAGGCAGCTCCCAATGAGGAGGAAGGAGCAGAAGCGTGTCCAGGGAGCTGCATCCCATGCGCTTTGGCCTCACCAGCTCTCCAGAAGCCTTTGCAAGGAGGGAAAGGCTGAGATGTGGTCGCTGCTTGCCACACACTGTGAGCCACCACCACAACCCCGCGACACACATGCACAAGGCAAGAGGCAACAGCAGCGGCGTGGGGGGACCCCACTGAACCCAAATCAGCGCGTTCGGCCCCAGATGGGGACGGTCGCTGGAAGCATGGTGCAGGGCCCCCATCGACCATCTCCCCAACACTGTCCCCATCCATGCAGGATACACCTTATAGCAATCATCTCAGGTGGGTGAAATCCCCCACCGGCGCTGCCCACCCCTTTGTCCCCAGATACATATTCCCAATGCCTCGGGATGAGCCCAAGTGCTGGTGCATCCAGCCCCTGCTGCTCCTGCCATGGCGGCGGGAAGGTCGCTCACGTCTACACGCAATCGCGCAAGAGCCCCAGGAACTGGTCCCTGACCCCCCGGCACCACCCAGCAGCTCCTCTCGACGTGCAGGAAGGGCAGGGCAGGGTGGAGGTGTCACCCCGTCCCTGCACGAGGTGCCTGGCTCCCTCCCCTGCCGTAGTCAGCAGCGTCGGCTCTGCACGGCCAAGCCCGCTCAGGCCCCGCTGGCCAAGCACAAACCCCATTGTAAGTGTCAACGCTGCCGGCTGATCAGGCCAGATGTCCCACGTGGACACGTATTCTCCCACAAACACGCTCATCACCCCAACCCCCCCATAATTAAAAACATACCGGGCTCATTTGAATAGCATAGCTGGCTAGCGCTCTCCACTGCAACGTAAATAGTCCTATTTATGCCAAGCTCCCATATTGTAAATATCACGATGTATAGCTGGCCAACCCATGAGTCATCTCCCAAAACTCCAACTTAATAAATGGTGCCTCATCCATGTTCCAGACAAACACCGTCCGTGCAGCTCCCACCGCCCGGCGCCTCCACGCCCAAGGCCGGCAGCGGCCGCCCAGCCTGCCCGCCAGCCCGGCGAAGGCAGGGGCGCAGCGGGGCCACCCGGCCCCTCGCCAGCTCAGACACGGCCATCCTGCGACGGGCAGGTACCCGTGGACCACGCCACGCCACGATGAGACAGTTTTCGGCCTGACATCTTGCTCTCACCCCTGCCCAGCCCCATTCTCTGGCTCCTCCTGGGGTGCCCGTGCAGCAGGCGGGCGGAAGGCACGCAGGCATGGCTGAGATGGGCTTGGGAGTGGGAAGACGTGTCCCCCTCCTCGCCTAGACCCCACCACCGGGCTCCTGCCCAGCACCTTCCCCGCACACCCACCCCGCAGGAGCTCCCCACCTGCCGCCTGGCTCTGCTTTGTCTGAGCACCGGGGGAACTCGGTGGGGAGCCCAGCTCCTCCCGGGGACGCCGGGAAAGCCACGCCGCCAGCGGGGAGCCATGAGCTCCAGGATGCCGGCAAGGCCTTGTCGAGGTGCGCCCCAAAGCCTCTGCCAGCCGCCAGCAGCGGGCACGGCGCGGCGAAGCCCGGGCATCCCTAGGAGAGAGGCTCCGCGGTACCCAGGCAGCACCCGCGGACCTGCTGCGGGGGTGCCGGGGTGCGGGCGGGGGATGCCCACCTTGGCGAAGGGATGGCGGAGAGACGGGCAACGCGGCGATCGGGAGGGCGTGGGGACGGGCGGGGGGACGACACACGAGGGGCTCCCCCAGCTCCGCACCGCGCTCCGGCGACAACACCTCCGGCTGGGGCAGCACTTCCCCAAAACTTCGCCTCCCCTCCCGCGCTGCGGAGGGGGTGCGGCGGCGGGGGGGGGGAGGTGGGGGGAGGGGGACAACGTGCCGCCCGCCACCCTCCAAAGAAACAGGGAAAAAACCCGAAGGGGGGCTCGCCCTGCCCCAGAAGGGCCCCCCGCCCCCCGCGACCCCCCCTTACCTTCCACGGCGGCGAGCAGGGGCAGGAGGGCGAGGGGCAGGCAGCAGAGCCACAGCGGCCCCATGGTGCGCGCCGGGCCGGGCATCAGAGGCGGCGCGGCCGGCGCTCCATGGAGGCGGCGGGGGAGCGGCGGCGGCGGAGCGCAGAGCCGAGCCCCCTCGCTGGGGCCGCCGCCGGCGCGGGCACGGCCGCGGGCACGGAGCGCACCGCCGGCCCCGCCGCCGCGGCCGGGCCGAGCCACCGCTGCCGCCGCGCGGGGGAGCGCCCCGCGCCGCCCGCCCCGCCCCGGGGCGCCGCGCTGCCGGCGGGGGCGGCGGGCGGCGGGCGGCGGCGGCGGGCGGGCGGCGGCGGGGCGGGGGGCGGCGGGGGGCCGGCGGCGCGGCGGGGGGCGGCGGGCAGGCGGCGGGCGGCGGCTCCCCCCGCCCGGCGATGGTTTCTCCCGGAGCTGTCGATCATCCAGAGAAAGCCGTGATTTCAGCCCAAATCTTCCTCGCCGGGGCTGACTGCGCGCCGCAAAAACCGGGGAGGGGGGCGGGGGCGGGGGGGTGTCCCGGAGGGATGCCCCCGCCTCCGCCCTTCCCACCGCCCGCGGCCCCGCTCCCGCCCGGCGGCCCCGGGCCGAGCATCCCTCCGGCCGGAATGCGCCCGCCGGGCCCTCGCCCCCCGCCGCTGCCCATCGGGCGGGCGGGGGGGGGGTCCCGGGAGGGGGGCGAAGGTGGCGGAGGCAAATGTGGTGGCTGCGGTCAGGGCCCGGCAGGAGAAAGGGACGTGGCAGGGGGACCATAAAAAATTAAAAAAAAAAAAAAAAAAAAGAATTGGCAAAATCTGTGGCTTGTTGCCGGCAGGCTCCGGGCCCCCCAGACCCCCAGACGGGGCAGGAGCGGGAGTTCCCGCGTTTGCCGTGTGGGGCGGGGGGGAGCTGGTTACCAGCCCCGGCCGCATGAGATGGGGTCAAGCAGCGCTTTCCCAGAAGGTGCAAGCTGAGACCCAGCTCCAGCTCCCATCACGCCGCCCAACAGCCCCGACGGCCCCGCGTGCCTGGGAGCCGAGTCTGCCTTGTGGGCACCTCATGAGCCGAACCTCTGCAGGCCACGTGTGACTGTTACCACGACTGTTTGCCCCAGGGAGGTCTCCTCTGCCACCACCCTGACATCTCCTCCCCACCCCTTCTAGTCTGCTAGAGTCCACTTTGTACCCAGCAGTGCCCCTCTGCTCACTCCCACAGCTGTGTCCCTATTTCTTCTGACCAGGAGAGGGGCCAAACGCGTTCTGTAGAGAGTACACGAGTGTCCTGGAAGATCTTCTCAGGCAAGGTCATACCCTGCACATGGAGCTCTATACGAGCTGTGCAAGGTTCATAGGCCAAAAGCTGAAGATCCACTGGACTGCCAGGATGGATCCCTGCCCCTCAACTCACCAAAGTGTCTAAGACACTGAAAAAACATTCTTGGCTCACTGTACGCTCCCTTGTCCTCTTGCTGCACCAGCAGCTTGAACATCTTGGGTTCCCTGCTTCGACCCATCACAAGTTAATAATTTCTTGCCAACCACAGGTGTATTTGGAGGAGGTTAAGGTTCTCTGATGGTCTTGGCTGTATGCGTGCGCCAAATGGGTTTCCCCAACTCAACATGACCAGCTGCAGGCTCTGATCCCCCTTTGGGAGCTCCCATCACTGCAGATGTTACTGGTCATACAGGTTGGCCTCGCATTCAATGCAGCAGCCCCCAGCGAATCCTGTGGCCCAGCTCCATAGCGTGTGGAGAAGCTTTCGTCTTCAGCGCCTCATCAGGGTTCACTCTTGCATGGAGAGTGCTCGGCAGAAAGAGGCAGAATGGCCAGAGATAGCTGCTCCTGTATCCAGACATGTTCCTCTGCAGGACAAGAAGCCCAAGCATCCCTGCAGTCACCCACCATCCCAGTGCTCTCCCAAGGCTCCCTCATTTCCCAGGCTCTATAATGAACCCCTGGCTCCCCACTGCTCTAGAGCATCTGGCATTTCCCATCAGATGTTAGAAAGCACTCACCATTTCCAAACGCCTCAAGCTGCCATTTCAGCCCTCCTGGAACCGAGAGCTGCTGTCATGTCCTGCAATGCCCTAGACAGGTATGTCCCAGAGGATCCACTCAGTTCTCCAAAGCGAGAGTCTGGAGTACAAGAGCAAGCAGCAGCCCTGTCTGTTTGCCAGTGTCCACCCAGACCCTCAGGATTTTCTTGCAGCTCTCCAGGGCTATGCTGCCAGACACAGTGGGAATTTTGTCCCAAAGGAACAGCCACTGGAGATCTCTCTTCTTCAGATCCTTTGAGCATCTCCTTAGGCTGTTGCTGCTGAAGATAGGACCTTGGACTACACAGACATTATTCAACTGTCACAGTGACTTTGAAGATCTTATGTACTCCTTGGAGTCCAGTTTGTCCCCTGAAGATGCTCTTCAGATTCAGCCATGAACTGTGAGCACTGGTCTCACCTCACACCTTCACTCTGCTCCCAGGAAGGGCTCTCTATTACTGTTGCATCCCTTTGGCACCCACAGGAAGGCCTGCCAAAGCCCCACAGCTACCCTCACAGGCTTGCTGTTGTCACCGTAAGGGGTGACATCAGCCTCCATCTTTTATCCTGAAGTCCACAAGCTTCTCTGGTCTCCAAGGCAGCAGCTCTGAGCAGACTAGCTAGTGCTACAAAGCACCATGCCATGGTGAGCGATGTCAGACATCCTCCAATGTTGTTTCCTCCACCTTTCTCTCATTCTGCATCAGAATTAGGGGCCTCCATGGATGATGGTCATGGACCAGGGAGCACTGCACATCCTCACTGCTGTCCTCAGCCAGCCACGACGATGTGAGAGCATTGATGCTTTCCTTGCTGCCATCTGGTGACAAGTGACCGCAGCATTATGTCACGTGGACCTGACCACCATAGGGCAGCTGGTCCCACCTTGGGAGGCAAGGTGTATCGGTTGTGCTGGTAGTTGCTGCCCACATCTAAACCTTTGGCAACACCGTCCATAGGACACTCAGACTCTGCTGTAAAGCGTGTTAGATAAAGCCTTATCTGGGAAAAGTAGTAGCACTGGGGTTACAAAAATGGGACAGCCACCACTTCAGTTGCACCTATGCGTTAGTTTATGTCAAAAGATGGTTCCCAGGCAGGCAGAGCCAAGAGAGATGACATCTAGGGGACATTAAAACAGGTTTGATGGTGACGCATTTAACGTAGCATTTTCATTTCCTGGTGCAGGAAGAACAGGTTTCATTTGCAGCTGAAGCCCTTGGCTCATCACACCTGGAGGAGGTGGCTTCCTCTCGCTCTCTGCAATGTTAAAGAGATGCAGCAGGCAACAGCCCGGAGTCGAGGAGACGCAAAAACAAGCAGCATGAATGAAGCAGCGTCTGCACAATGGGGGATACGGAGCTGTCATGCTCAAGCTCAAGACTCAGCGCAACCATCCTGGGGCCAGGAGTGAGAGGGAGCATCACCCAAGGAGCTCCAGCTATCAGAAGGATCCAGGAGAGGCTTCTTGTTGCTGGGGTGCAGAGAAGCTCCGTCCTCTGGAGCTACTTGATCAAGCTTATCTCCCAATCAAGGGAGAGAGCAGTTAATTTTGGATGGGAGGGTTGGGGAGCGAGTGCCTTGATGGCACCTAGAGCAGTAGATCTGCCTGTAGAGACCCACTGAGAGCAGCCAGGCAGCTGGTCCGGGGCTGCGGAGAGATGCCCTGCAGGAAATCGGCGCCCTTGCTCACGTCTCTGCTTGCGAAAGGAAAAGCTTTTCAGCCTCTGGCTGAATCCCTCAGGCTCCAAGGAGCCTCGAGCTTCCAGGGGCAGGTTGGGAGGAGGAAAACACGAGCATATTTTTACAGAAATTGGAGTCTCCCTGCAGCAGAAAATCCCGTAAAAGCAAAACCCAAGTGAAAAGCAGCTTCAGCTGTTCTGGCTCTGGCTGTGACGGGCTTGGCCCCAGGCCAGTGAGTTAATTCTGCCTATTAACTAATAGTATAGTATTGTCGGCAAAGATTCATTGCTAAACTTATGTTTTTAAGATATCACTTATCATTTAAACACTTAACTCCTGATCCCCGAACATGTACAGGCACCATGTAGCCCTGCAGCCATGCTGCAGATAACCAAAGCCACCGCTGGTTGGGGAGGCTGGGCAGTGTTTAACCCTTTTTCCCCTCTTTGTCTGAATGACAAATTGTCTTGAGTAGCACTTTCCAAAGGAGAGCAAGCCCTCCTGCTCAGGGATGGCTTATTATCACCTATTTAATGTTCCTGAGCTCAGCAGGGATGGAGGAACTGTTCCCAATAGCAGATTTTTCTAACCTCTGTGGAGGATGCATGAAGACCAAGAGACCCCGTGGATATATGTGATTACAGCCTGTCACCAAGAACGGCCTCCCTTTTTCCTTCCTTGCCTTTCCCATCACCCCAAATGCTCCACAGTCTGATGGAGAAGCAGGTCTTCTCCTTCAGGAGGAAGGATGGGAACAGCAGGGTGCTGCCCAGTGCCTCACGGCTCGAGGTCCCCATTCCCGATCTGTATGGTGAAGGGACATTATTTGGGGACCTCAGAGCTCTCCCTCCATCCCATCTTCCCTCCCAGATCAGACCAGCATCTTCATCAATTGTACTGATCCCCAGCCACCATCTAAGCAGGTGTTGGCTGCAACCCACTGCTGTCCCCATCCCACTGGGGACATTGTGGTGAGGCTTCTCTGTGCAGAGTTAAATCACGATAAGGCTTTTACATCCCTTTGTGCTTTATGAGGGTACCTGGACTTGGATGGCTTGTGCTGAAATGTGAAACTTGGAAAGCCGTCCTTGCTCAACTTGTTTAGCTTGTTGCAGGGTCCTGCCTGGGGGAGCTAACAGAGGAACCAGCAGCTCCCTCTCCCCTTCAGCTCTTTCCTCTGGCACCTCTGAGCTCATCTATTGCTAAGAGAAAGATTCGTGCATGTTGCAAATGCTGATGCTATCTGGTACCAGAAACGAGGATGAGACAGAGAGGGAAGGGGGAAGGTAAGAGGATAGCATAGGTCAACCAAGCATCATCCTGTGCTGCAATGCCCAGGAACGTAGTAGAGTCCCAGAAAAGCTTCAGGTGAGGATTTCATCTCTTCAGGGAGACAAGGAAGGCTCAGAGAGAAGCAAGGAGTGGAAGGTAGCCGTATTTCTGTTGCCATTGCAATGTCTGAAGTCTTAGGTTTTAGATGCTTCAGCTAAATTAAGAAGCAAAAGTCAACTGGTAGATTGCAATAAAGATTTGAAGAGTATTGCATTCCTAAAATGAATGAAACTTTTGAATGGTATCCATGGGAACAAATTAAAGAGAAGAGGCACTTTTGAAGAATTTAAAATAGATTTGGATCTGTAGAATTGGGCAAGAAATTTTGGATATTTTCTTCAACAGCTAATTTGAGCCCAGCTTGTGATGACAGTCAGAGACAAACTCAGGCAGGTAAACCATAGATGAGACAGGTAAACCTTGGATTAGACACTGCAGAAATTATCCAATCGTGGCTGTGTGTTAACTGGTTGTAGAGTTAAATGAATCTTTCGGAAAAGTAAAGTTTATAGAAGTATCTCCTTCTGGACTGGAAACACACCAGGTCTTCTTGAAAACATTGATATCATAAATAAGCAGGATCTTACAGAGATAGAAAGAAAAAAATAGATAAAGAGAAGGCGAATTTAAATAAAAGCATATAAATAACAAAGAACTCCCAATTTCTCAGAATGTAGAGAAATGCAACCATGAAGAATCTAAGTTATTCGTCTATGTTTTAAAAGATACATAAAGGAAAAAGGAGATTTAGATATATAGCAAAGAATAGGTGGAATGATCCAGCACAGGGCCACGACGATGATGAAGGGAGTGGAGCATCTCCCTTGTGAGGAAAGGCTGAGGGAGCTGGGTCTCTTTAGCTTGGAGAAGAGCAGACTGAGGGGGGACCTCATGAATGTTTATAAATATGGAAAGGGTGACTGTCACGAGGATGGAGCCAGGCTCTTCTCAGTGGCATCCAATGACAGGACAAGGGGAAATGGATCTAAGCTGGAACATAGGAGGTTCCGCTTAAACATGAGGAAGAACTTCTTCCCAGTAAGGGTACCAGAACACTGGGACAGGCTGCCCAGAGAGATTGTGGAGTCTCCTTCTCTGGAGATGTTCAAAACCTGCCTGGAGGCGTTCTTGTGGGATCTGATCTAGGTGGTCCTGCTCCGGCAGGGGGTTTGGACTAGATGATCCTTTGAGGTCCCTTCCAATCCCTGACATTCTGGGATTCTGCGATTCTGTGATCACCAGAATATCTTGTTACATATATAAATCTAATCCAGAGGACTTTACAACCCTGAGACATGACTGGTAGAAGGTGGTTTTTGTATTCTGGAAAATATTTTCATTTTGGTCCTTGATTATTTTACGGTTATCCAGAAATAGCAATGTTAGAGACTAAAACTGCCCAGTGGGTAACCTCTGATGAAAAACTACCAGGCATCACATACTGACAGAGGTGATGACATAAAAGGATGCACAATTTGATTGCTATCATTTTTAAAGCTTTGTAAAAGAAGAGGATGTAATCCAAGCTATTTTGTGGCGGGGCGTCCGCAGTCCAGAAGTATTCTGGAAAATATTTTTAAAGTTGTTCAAAGTAAGCTAGAAAAGCGGAAAAGAAACTCAGGTCTCCATTTAATACTATAAAATTACAGGGTGGCATCCCTGAATTTGAGAATGCTGAAATGGCATTTAATAGGACACCAGGGAGAAAACTACCTGTTTTTTGTCATTGCTGGTGTTAAAATAGGAGTTTTGCAAATGCTTATGAACACTATGAAGAAATGCAACATTATGTGTTATATTCAAGGCACTCGTGAGCAAAATCCTCCGGTGCCCTGAGACAGCGTAGGTTTACGAGGAGGCAAATACAGGATCAAAGGCAATGGCATGTTGTGAAATTGCTCTTTTCTCCTAAGAGGTGATTACCATAAAAAGGCAGACCTGGAGGCAACCACATCTCCTTCCATAGCAGGAGGACGAAAAGAGACAGGTTGTCTGGGTCTTTCCAAAGAGAAGCAAGCTAAGGGAGATGCGGTAGCGTGGAGAAAGCAGAGTGGTGTGCAGACAAAAACCCTCCAAGGTCTGGAGATAAAGGTCAGGAGTCAGCGGGAACAGTGCCGCGTGCTGTATGATCGGCATTTCACATTTTCTCTTTGGGTGTGGGAATATCCACTCCGTTAAGGTTTGGGCTAATATGTGACTGAGCTGGAACAAGTCCTGCAAAGTGAGAGTGCTGCTGGATGCTGGCAAATGCACACGCAAGCTCTTCATGCTAATATTTACTTACTTACCTTCTTTTATTGAAGCCTCGACAGAGTAATGAGCTCTAGCAGCACGTTATCCTCTCCTGCCTGGGGACAGCCGGGTGGTGAACATGGGAGAAGCACACAGCGTGCAGAGGCAGGAGAGCGGTGGGATGGGACAAGGCAGCATTAATGATGCACAAGCGCTGTCGGGGTGGCGGGCAGAGAGAGCATCTCTTTGAGGAAAGAGATGCAGGGTCGCCCACGGAAAATCAGCAGGAATGGGGGGGTCAGTTTGAGACTGGGCAGAGGGAGAGGAGGCATCCCTGCAGGCCTTGAGGAGTGTTGGCCACGGTGCAGGAGCAGACACCTGCTCCATGTTTGTCCACCAGTAGGAGGTGGGTCTGACAGGGAGCAGGAGGCAACGCTGCCCAATTAGCCAAGATGGATGGAGCGTGGCTGCCCCTGGAACAACCTGTCCATCGGCTCTTTGGGTTGCTGCCCTGACGACATGAGGGACCTGCCAGCAAAAAAGTGCTCAGGTGACTCCCATCCCCTTGACATGCTGCCACGGCAGCGCTGGGATGAAGCAGAGCTGGTAGAGAGGCTGTTGCACAGGTCTCTGCCATGCACACCGAGCACAGTGGACTGCAACGGTCAGAAGGGTCATGGTTTCATCTTTTCATCAAGCCCTTCAGCATTGCCGATGGAGGAGGCTCTTTGCATTTTTCCACACAAGACTTGGTCCTTGGGACTACTGGGACCCCTTCTGCCCATTGGCATCAGCATCCTAGCTGGTCTCTGAGAAACTTCTCAGGTGCTCCTTCGGAGGACTCTCATGAGCACGAGGGGCTGATTCCTCCTTTGCCCACAGGAGATGTCCGTGCTCCTGCCCTGCCACAGTCCGAGGACTAAAGCCCCTCACCACCCTTTCCTGGCACCAGGAGGGGAACTGTGGTGGGTTGGGTGCTGTGGTGGCCAACATGACACCAGCCTGTACAGAAAGGCCCAGGAAGGCACAGGGAACCATAGAGCTGCAGCCTGAGGCTGCTCGTACAAGACAGAGAGTGTGGAGCTAAAGACACCAAGCCATCTCTGCCTTGTACAGAGTTAGAGACACCTGGGTAAGTGCTGTCTGCTGGAGAGAGTCCATGGGGCTTCTGCAAAGGGGAGCCCTGCTTCCCTTCAGAGGGACCAAATAGATGCGGATCAGTGCAACCTGTTCATGTCATCTGCTGGGGTTTGCAAAGACTTTCCATTAAGTCCCTTGCCAAAAGTTTTTTAAGGAAAGCAAGCAGCCAGGGGGTACAAAGGGAAGTTCCATGTCTTTTTAATTGCTTAAGAGATGGTAGCAGTGGAGGAGAAAGCAGCAGGTGCTGTGAGCAGAGGGAAGGGAGGTCACCAGTCAGTCCTGCAGGGTCTGACCTGGGACCCAGACTCTTCAACAGACCCAGAAGTGGCAGGAACGGGGACCAGCAGGGAGGTGACAGAGGGTAAGCAACGTGCATGGGGAAAACAACCATAACCTCACTTGCACAGTGACAAGCTGGCTGCTCTCTGTCTTTTCCCATAAACAAGTCAAGACCCTTAAATGAAACTTGTGTGAGGTTCAGGGCCAGGTTCAAAAAGGTTGGGAATCAGGAGTAAAGGAGGTGATTTTTCACATGGATAGGAGATGAACTGTGGAGCTCCTTGGCAGAAGATGCTGTCAATACACAAAACTCACAGGGATTCAAGTGGAGACTGGGTAAGTTCTTGGAAGAAAGATCCAGGAATATACAGCACACAGGGAAACCCATGGAAACAAAAATAGTTGGGTATTCTTCAATATAGATCTTTCTGGGCTCATGCAGCCCCCCCCCAGTCTGTCTCCTTTGTGCCATTAAAACCCTTCCTGGGCCCACAGAAGCTGTTGTAGTTGCTGGAGGGGAGCAGCAGGCAGCTGTAAGGGGACCATGGGTGCTCCATCCCCTGGAGTCACAGCAAACACAGAAGCCTCCATCCTTGGGATACGGAGGCAGGGATGTGTCAGGCTGGCTCTGTGCTGAATACATTGCTCAGCAGGCATACTAGAGAAGAAATAAATCAGTCTCTGATTTACCTGGGAGGACAGGTACTTCTTAACTGGTTTTTAATTTGGAGTCAATTTCCAGATGCCTCTGAGATAAGTGATCTGTGTTGCTCTTGAGTCAAACAGGATTTTCCTTCTTTTCAGATCAGCAAAACTCTGCTCTGGAAGTAGATGTTCCAGCTGATGAGGTGTTAAGTGTAGAAAGAATCACAAGTACTTGAGGGCGGATCTAGCTGCTAGTAACACCAACGACCAACATCAAGATGGTCCTCACCTTCCAGGAACAACTTCAGACAAAGAAACTGTCCTAGGGGCAGGATCAAGACAAAAATGGGGAAATACAACCACAGAAATATGGCCGTATGTCATGCTACAGCTGCACTATGTGGCTACATGTGTTCCTTTTCCTTGGGCCAATGGAGGAGTCTGATGACAAGGGGCATGCTTGGAGCAGACACAAATGGTGGCTTTTAGCTTGCAGAGCACGAGACCTACTGGGAACAGCCTCCAGAGCCCTGGAATACCACAGCTTGCTGAAGAAGTGGCCACAGAAGATGCAGCAGATTATGTCAGGGATGTTTAGCACAGATAGCTGCTCCCCAGGAAGAAGAGACACTGTTTGGGCTTGAGCTATGTACCTGGCTTTGTTGTCAACCAGGAGTCCTTAGCAGTGTCGCAATGCCGCAGAGGAACAGCCTTGAAGCCAAATTTATCATCTGCCCACTTTGTTTGCCCTTGGAGCAACCCAAAAGCCCATCTGCACCCATGCTCAATAGCACTGTACTCTGTCCCTCCACAGCGGAGGGCTCAGCCATCTCCATCTGTCCTATCCCCGTTGAAGCAGTGCTGCCTGTTCGCCTCCATGCAGAACAGGCAGCACAGGAACAGCAGGGCCTGGCATGACCTGGCACAAGGACAGAGGGGACGGACACACAGGCAAGGGGAACACCAATGAGAAACACCGGGCTTCGCAGTGACCTGGTCTTCAGGACACTTCCACGTCACAGAACCGAAAAATCACAACGGTGTTTTCTGAAAGGGACCTCCTTGGTCTTACACCATGGACACAGGCTCGGCTGGCACATCAGATGGACATCAAGGTTAGGGAGAAAGCCCATGAAGAGGCTGCAGAAGACCAGATGGGTCAGGGCAGTGTGAATGTCCTACAAACGCAACGTCAGGACGCAGGGATGTCTTAGCATGGGACCCAAGCACGGTGGATGGAGGATCAGAAACACAGCAGTGTAGGAGAAATACAGCAGTTCCCCTCAGAAGAACAACCTTTGGCAGATATCCTGCTGCATGAACATCACTGAGTGATGCAGAGAGGTCCACGGTACCTTCGAGGCAGATGGTAGGACACTGTCAGCTCCAAGATTCTCTCCAAGGCCGCAGCAATATCAGGAAAGCTGAGGTTGCAGGAAATCCCCTGGTGGGTTTCCAGGACTTGGCCAGACACAGCCACGTCCATCCTGATTCAGTGTTGATGACAGTCCTGCTGCAAGTGGGAGGCTGGTCCACCGCGACCTCTACATTTTGTGTGCATCCGATGAGCTGACCTTCTCCGGGGCACAGCCGAGGAGTTTGCAGCAGGAAAGGAAACAGCTGTTCTTGCAGCACTGAAACCATTGCTGTCCCACTGCTGCGGGTGGATAAAGACATTTCCCCCGAGCAGGGCAGCCCCCCTGGGCAGCAGGGATACAAGAGCTGGGAGAAAGGCTCCAGCAGCACCCTCATGGCCATCACGATGCACAGGAGAGCACTTGGCATCAGCTGAGAGAGGTCAGCAGTGGATGGAGCTCTGGAAGTAACACAAAACTGGCAGAAAGCCAGCGCCTCTTGCAGCGCTGGGGTTTATCGTCAGAAATAACAACGGCGGCAGCTCCACTTTGCTGGAAAATACCTGCCGGGTGCTGGGATCCTGCATCCTCAGGAGCCTGACTGAGAGAGCTGGGCATCCTCCGGGAGCCGGGCTGGGTGTTATCTGAGGAAGGGGGATTGCGCTGTGAAAACGGCTCGTTGGGGATTGTATATTCCCAGGATACGCTCGGCTGGTTGACAGGAAGCAATAAAGTAATTTGAAGGAGGCTGGGAGAGAGCGTGCGAGTTCCTGCGCCTGGGTTAAGCCACGGCACCAGATAAGCAAACGGCGCAGCGCGGGAGCGGGGAGCGGCGCTGCCAAGACGGAGTCGGCCGGTGCCAGAAATCTCCGGGAGCTGCCTCGGAGGCGGCGTGGGAAGCAGTGGGATTGCCACTGCGGCTCTCCCAGCCCCTGCTCGGGGCTCGGGGCTCGGGGCTCGCAGCAGAGGGGCCGGCGGGTCCTGTCGCTCGTCACCCCAGCTCTGCGTCCGTGCGCGAGTGCAAAGAGCATCACGCAGCAGCCCGGAGCTGCAGCCCACCTGCCTTCCAGGGGCTCCAGGAAGGAGCTGCTCCTCCCAGCAGATCCAGGCCTGCAGGAGGACGGGGAGGAGAGCCAGGACAAGAAATACGTGCAACTGCAAGAGACGGAGCCGGGAGAGCTGCTGAGTGAAGGGCAAGCCAGAGACGGCCTGCGACACCGAGGGGAGCACGGGGGGCTGTCGGAAAACATCAGGCACTTCGCCTTCAGCAACCGGCGCAGATTTAGGCGCCCCGCTCGGATCCTGCCGCGTTTGTGTCAGCAAGCACAGCACCTGGCACGCCGTCCCTCGGCCAGCCTCCCACGTCCTGCCGGAATCAAACGTGGCAAAAAATCAGCAGCGTTTTTCGCTCTCCTAGAGGCTTTGCTGGCCTCCAGGAGGGGACGTTTGCAGGATTTCTGATGCAATCTCTGATCCTCTTCATCAGGGATATACTTTCACACCCTATGTGATTGCCTGGGGAGCTTGCTGCCACGGGATATGAGCTCCACAGGATCTACAGAAGTGTGTCTGCATTTGGTGGAGGTTGAAGACACTCAAAATGCTCTCTTCAGAATAACAGACATAAAAAAAACCCACATATGCTGCCATCTGCCATAAGCAAAAAAAAAAAAAACAAACAACCCTGACTCTCAACGAGTGTTGAACCTTTTTTCCCATGTGTTAAGGGCTCCTACCTAGGCTGATGGGCAGGAAACTTCCCTTGGCGATGGATTATGCCAAAAACTATATCTCACTCTGAACCACCTAATGCTACCCTTCTCAGAGAGGGTCTTCTTGTGCATAGAGCACCAGTCCAGTGTCCATTAGGCACTCCTGCATCTGACCAACATGATGATGCAGGTAGACACCTACATGCATTGGAAAATAGGTCCTTGACAGCACTTTTCCTGAAAGTGTTGGTTGCATTTCATGGGGCACTAGGAGTCCACCCTGCTGAGGAGGCACTGGTGAAGGGAACGAGGGCGATACATCACTGGAGGCAGAAATGGTCAGTCAAACACAGTAAGAGAGGGCCATGTCCACACATTCCTCTTCTCCTTTTTCAGTATTCCCTCCCTGATCAACACTTGTTGATATGGTCCGGCAGACAGTCAGAACCTTCACAGGAACCTGGCCTGGGCAGTGGTCACAAGCGTTGGCCTTTGTGAGCCCCTGGGGTGATGTGGCCCTGCATGTGGAGCTGGCTTCCTCATTTTGAGCCAAAGTCTTGAGGAAGCATAAACTTTCCCTCGTGTTCAGTGACCTCCAGCAGCTCTGGTCCTCAAAGGAACGCTCCTCCCCAAGAGCTGCTAAGCACCACACAGACCAGCAAGTCAAGGTGGTCTGCCTAAATGTCCATGAATTCAAGGCAAGGGCAGATTCAGCAGGTGGGGTGGAGAAAGTCTTTCCTGTACTGGCCTGGGGATCAGGAATACGGAGAGGAGCCCAGGGGCTGGATGGCAGCAGTAGGGCAGAAGGGGGAGTGGAGAGCTGTGGGGTGGCCAGTGCTGACTTGTTTTGAACTCTCATGAACACTCTGTCTGATGGTCAAGGGCATTAGAGCAGCCCAACAGTTTAATGTCAGAGCTGAGTGCTGTGGGGTGTGCACATGGAGGGCTCTGAAGCCACTTGCTGGCACTTACACAGCAGCTGCATGAAATGCAGAGCTCAGTTGTCCTCAGTCCATCAGCACAGTTCTCCACTCACATGAGCTGCCTGAGCTTCAGCAGAGCGATGAGCATGCAAAAGACTCAGAGGGCAGCAGAGGTGGTGGAATCTTTCCCTCCTTGCTCATCCCCCAGGACTCCTGGTTTAATGGACATTTATCTGCTAGGTCTCTCGTATCTTTGCTGAGAGCTGGAAAAGAGAAAACACTTCCTTTCTCTGCCTGCAGCTCTTAGTGACCTTGTTATGGTTGAAGGCATCAGTCATAGCACACCCTTGGTCTACACATCTCTCCATGGGAGAGAGCAGAACGGGGTGTGCACGCAGCAGGGGGAGTGGTGAAGCCAGCTCTTGGAGAGGAGATGCTTTGCTGGAGGACTGGGGAAGCACTCTTCCACTGCCAGAAGGAGTGAAGTGCATGGGAAGCTGAGCGACTTGAGCTAAAGTGAAACAGCCTGTGTGTTTCCCAGGTTTAGAGGCTTTTGGGCCACCTGTAGGGAGAAAGGAGGTGTGGGACCGTAGGTGGGAATGTACAGCCTTTGCTGGCTTACTTAGCCTTGCAAAGTGCAGATTTAGCCGGGGCAAGAGGAACTGCCCAGGACTAAGCCAGCTCCTTTCTCTGCAATGGCAGGGGAGCAAGCCGGGAGGTGGGTACCCACAGGGATCTGACCTCTCTCTTCAGATGAGAGGTGTTGTCCTGCATTCAAACAGCATCTGCAACCCTGAAGTGGAAAGCAGGGCTGTCAGCCTCCTCCCTCCCTGTGATGGGTCACGGCATAGGGGAGCTCTCAGGATTGCAGGACTGCAAAGAGATAGGTGGACAACTTCCATAGGTCATATTCGGTGCACGGGGAGGAGACACTGTACGTAAGCTGAGCATTCTGCTCTCTGGCTTCACTTCACTTCACTGGTCCCATTGCACTGACACTGGATCCCTGGTAGAAAGAGTCACCAACGATGTTCTTGCACCCCTCTTTCCTCCCACGCACCTCACACAGGTTTTGGAATAGCCAGACGAGATAAATACAACTTGTCCTCCTGCCTGTGGAAGAACTGCTCCAGCTGGCTCTTCAAAATGCATCCAGTCCAGCCACAGCCCAAAGTTATCTGATGGTCATGTTCAGCAGCTAAATTGAGCCTATTCATGATTCCTTGTCTCAGACCTTTCCTTCCACAGTTTGAATGGACCAGGCTGTGCTGGTGAACCAGCTGCCTAGTTGAATGGACACATAGGTAATCTCCAGAGTCTGAGAGGTGACACTACAAGCTCAGGTTATGTGTTGTGCCGCCCTTTGCATCGGCATCACTCAGCAGACTGGTTGTGGGTGACCTGGGGTGCCCTCCAGAGAGGCTGTTTATCCCTCACCTTCCTTATCTTCTTCAGTCTGTCGCTGTTTGCATCTTGCACTGTCTCACGCTGGAGAGTCATGGACAGACTGCCTGACCTTCATCATCAGTTTGGCACCAGGAGTTACCCAGCCTGCTCATGGGTCATTTCTGCATGCAGTAGAGAACAGCATCCTGCAGATACTCTGCTCTCGTGAGACCCCACCTGGAATACTGTGTTCAGCTCTGGAGTCCCCAGCACAAGAAGGACATGGAGCTGCTGGAGCGGGTCCAGAGGAGGCCACAAAGATGCTCCGAGGGCTGGAGCACCTCTGCTATGGAGACAGGCTGAGAGAGTTGGGGCTGTTCAGCCTGGAGAAGAGAAGGCTGCAGGGTGATCTTATAGCAGCCTTCCAGTACCTAAAGGGGGCCTACAGGAAAGCTGGAGAGGGACTTTTTACAAGGGTGTGCAGTGACAGGACACGGGGCAATGGCTTTAAATTGAAAGAGGGGAGATTTAGATTAGATCTAAGGAAGAAATTTTTCCCTCAGAGGGTGGTGAGGCACTGGCACAGGTTGCCCAGAGAAGCTGTAGATGCCCCATCCCTGGCAGTGTTCAAGGCCAGGCTGGATGAGGCTTTGGGCAACCTGGTGTAGTGCAGAGTTTCCCTGCCCATGGCAGGGGGGTGGGAACTAGATGATCTTTGAGATCCCTTCCAACCCAAACCATTCTATGATTCTATAATGGACATACCCACTGCTATCCACCTCTGATCACAGGGCTTTGGAGCTCCCCAGGTAGAAGTAGCTGCCATTGCTTCACCCCTGCACATTTTTTTCAGCCACATGCTTGAAAGCCTCAAGTACCCTGATGAGATTGTCCAAAGCAGCCACATCCTGACCTCAGCCCCACTCCTGCTCCACTCTTTGCTCCACTGCCTCCCGAAGAGACCTAATGCAGCCTGGGACACCCTGATCCTCTTTACTTCTCTGGCACTTTGTCCTCCTTCCCTGACATCCCCACCCAGCTGCAGGAAAGAGATGTTCTCCCAGTGCATGACCCAACCACATCACGGCAGAATTGGAAGGGCTCCTAGAGCACTGGCTCCAGGCCACTGGAGAGGAAGGACCACTCCCTGGACTGGACTGGTGCCAGGCTAGAAAGAGACACAAGCTGCCTTAGCTGCAGTAATTAAACCCTCAGCCCATACGAGAGAGAACATCACGTCTTCCCTGCTCTCTCCATACTGCGGCAGTACGTGCAAGTCACTGGCATCACTAGATAGGCACATCAGTTGTCCCCAAGAGAGGCAGAAGACTTAGGCTGGGCTTAGGTTGCTTGGGCTCCATTCCTAGCTGTGTCCAAGCCTAGGCAGGGCTCCCAGCTCTTCTGCATCGGCTTTGCAAAAGCGCCCACGTTGGCCTAACCTCTCTGACCTGCTCACCCATGTCTGAGCACCGCAGAGTGGCTGCCCTGAGCCTGGGAGGCAGAGGGCAAATTCCTGGTGTAGACTGACCCGATTTAGACACATTCATGTACTCACCAATGCATAATGCAAAGAGAGTTGAGGCTGCAGGATGAGCAGGAAAAAGAAGAGGCCCAACAAGAGCAAACCCGTGGGAGACAGGACGTTTGCTGCCCTGCAGCACCTAGAAGTGGGTATCAATGTGTGTTATTTACTGAGTCACCTTCATCATTCGCTTCTAGGGAGGGATAGATGGTTTCTCCAGACCAGACTAAAAGTATCCCTGGCTTTCCCCTGTCTTGGGAAGAAACTCAAGTCCTGTTAGCTTTGCTTGGTCTCCGTAGAAGCTGAAAGCCCTGGTGAGCTAAAGTGCTGCCTTGACAGGCACAGGGATTTCCTTCCCTTGCCCAGGTGCCTGGCTCCAGGCTCTGGAAGCTGCTGCCCACCGTCTGCTACGGCTCTACGCACTGTTCCTCTGGTCCTGACAAGTGCTGGCTTTGAAGAAGCATCAGGCAGCTGCTCGCACTCTTGGCGGTAGGATGGTGGAGAGAATCCTGTCCTTCTGACCTCGTCTGCATGAAACATGCCATTACTCTGGCGTCTGAGGGCTGTGCGGTGCTGGATGTCCGTAAGCCTGCCCGGAGCCCCACGAGGCTCCCTATTTCCCCTGGGAGTCGTGCAGCAGGGCTACCATGCCCCAGCACGGCTCGGCTCGCGTGGGACTGAGCACCACCACGTGCACGTTGGCTTCCCAGGGGGCCGAGTCACCTTCACCCTCCTGCAGTCCCACCAGTTCCCAGCAAGTCCCCACCAGTCAAGGCACCATGGAGGGTGCTCATCTGTGCCCAGGGAGCCAGCACCCCTCATGCCCAGAGGCACCAGGCTCTTGCCCCATCTTGCTCCCTTGGGAAGACTCCCCCCCCCAGCTCCCGTCTCGTCCCTGGGGGCCAAGGGAAGGCCAGCACTCACACAGCCCCCGCCAAAGCTGCCTCCTCCTCCCCCCGTAAGCAAGACCCGCTCCCCGCAGCGTCGGCAGAGCTGCGTTTACCGCTGGGCTCTGCACCGGCGTGGCATGGCCTTTCTTTCTTTTCATTCCTTTCTCACTCCCTGAATGCACTTTGCTTGCTTTGGCGGCGGAGGGCAGGGAGAGCCCCTCTCCCCCTCCTCTCTCCCGGGGATCCCCCTGGCAGATGGGGCCGGGACATGAATGTGCACACAGCGAAGCCCCTAAGAGGATTTGCTGGCGCCCCTTTCATTGCGAGCCTTTGTGTGCTGCTCCGCTGTGGTGGGACGCCCCCGAGTTCTCCCCCGGCTTCTCTCCCTTCCACTCCAGAAGAAAAGAAAGTGCCTATAAAGGCCTTGTTTGTCCGACTTGTTTGAGGGGACCATATTGCTGTAGGTGCCGCGGGTCCCAGCGTGACAGCGTCGCCCCTTTGAGAAAGGGTGACGTGTGGCTCCCTCCTGGGAGGGTCCGAGCGGGCGGCTTAGCCAGGCGCTGGGAAAAAAGGTTTCAGTTGCATTTCAATGTCCATTGAACCCTGAATGCCCAGCGATGGTTCCTCCAGGGGCTCTACAGACAGACAAAGCCCTGCAAGGGCCACCGAGGCAGAGGCTGGGAAGATGCTGCGCGTCCGGCAGTGGGAGGAGGACGTTCAAGCCCCCCAAAATCCCATCCGGGAAAGCCGAACAGGGCCGGCAACGTCGCTTTTCCTATGACATCTAGTGGTAAAGCCAGGGAAGGAGGAAAATGTCGGCTGGGTTTTCCTGGCTCGAGCACAGCCGTCTCCTGCTGCGGCATTTTGCCCTTTGTGTTGCAGCAGACAGTCCTCAGCGAAGGGGGGCGGACAAACAAGCTGCACAATAGCCTCAGCAGCTCAGAGATGTCAGATGGTCACCCCGAAACGTGCGCTTGCCCCTGTGCCCTGCCTTGGATTTTCAGGGCACACAACAGGGCCCCGCAGCGTACGCCTGGGCTGGAAATGGACGTACGCACGAGCACACCTATCGCCCTCCTCGCTCTGGTCCCTGCTCCAACACGTCCCCTCGTTCGCTTGCCAGTGGCTCCAAGGCAGTTATATGACGTGTGTGCCAGGCCCAGGAAAACTTCCATCCGAGTGTGGTGCACGCGCCGTGTCTCGCAGAGCGGTGAAATGTTTGCAGCAGCCAGAGGTGAAGTGGCCATGCACCACGAAACGTGGCTCTTAAGGACACGTGCAGGGCATCTCCCAAGAGCTAAGGTGGCCTCTGGGCTTGTGTGATCCTGCTAGGGGGGCAGCAGGCTGGCTGAGACACTGAATAACAGCCTGGGCTGCTCACTGTTTAACCAAACTGTGTTAAGGTGTTGGCAAGAGCTTCAATATTTTACCAGGTGCTCGAAAATCCACTCTGGAGAGCGCACGCTGAAGAGGTTAATGATTAATGTCTCCACTACAGGGTTTCAGCGCAGTTTCTGACTGCTTCCTACACACCAGAGCATCCACATCACTGGATCATGAGCTGCCTAGGTGCTGGACGTTGTCCCAGGGGCCACCAAGCCTACATCCCCTTTTGCACAGCCTATCTCCTGCAGCAGATCACCTTGGGTCGGCAAACAGGGCATGCAGGAAGGATGCGCCTGCAGATGTATCAGAGTATGAGGACTTCAGCACCACGCTGACAGAGGAACTAAGAGACCGAAAGTAAGGAAGGAGGAGGATGCTTCGGTGGTCCTGTGCAGAGGCAGAGCAGCTGCAACCTCCACTGAAGCTCACAGGCTGTGCCGAGAGGCTGTGCCAAGTACTTGTGCCGCGCCGCGAGCAGCCAGACATGCAGGTAAACCCAGCTCGTTGAGCTGGAGGTTGACCTTCCGTGGCTGAAAATTGCAAAAGGAAACCCGGAGGGGCACTGCCTGTCTCCTGTGACGTTTACTTCAGTCCCTCTGAGCACTCCTAGGCACAAGTGACATTGCAGCAAAACCAGAGTCGAGGAAAAACTTGGACATGTAATAAGAAATGCAACTTGGGGAAATAGTGGTTATTTGACAGCACCCACATTTTAATGCTGGGATGGAAAAAATGAGCAAAACCCAAAACAACACAAGTTGCCTTTAAAAATTAAATATATTGAATCCAGAATCAGAAACAAAAATGCATTAATAATGCATGGATGATGCTTCTGTCTGCCTTGGCTCAGGGTGCTCAAATCTCTGGTAGAGGTCCTTGGGATCATGGATGCACAATATTCAGACACATCCAATGTTCCTGAGTGCATTTTACTAGTGGAAAAGAAAACAAGGGAACAGGTTGAAAATGGAGACAGGACCACACAAAACCCTGATGGGAGTTGTAGGATAATGAGGAAGCCTTCCTGAAGGAGGAGGACAAGCCTCCTGGACAGCCACCAGCCCACCTTTCCCTTCTCACTTATGCTGTGCATCCTCCTCTGAGGTCCCAGCCTGGCAAATGACAGGAGCCTCTGTCTCCATTGCCTTTTAGGACCATCATTGGTGGCTGGATGCTGGGGCTGTGAAGGCAGAAGGGTGCTACACCATCTCACAAACTCCCTTGGGATTTGTTTTTCCTCTAATAAGACTTTTCTTTCCCCCTTACTCTGCTCACTGAGGACACAAGCGCTGTTTGGCCTGTAGCTTTAGCTCCTAGGAATCGCTTTTCAGCAAGCCTGAGGGACAAGAGTGATGGAGGTAGAGATCGAAGGACTGAAGAATTGGCAGGACTCATGGTAAGCCTGGAGACAGAGTTGGAGCAGTTGTGGTAGATCCACATGGATGTTAGAAAGAGAGAAGACCACCTACTTCTGGCCACCCAGCCTGCTCCAGGAGACTATCCAGGACCGGGAATCATGGAATCATATAATGGATTGGGTTGAAAGGGACCTTCGAGATCGTCTAGTTCCAGCTGCCCTGCCATGGGCAGGGACACCTTCCACTAGATCGGGTTGCTCAAAGTCTCATCCAACCTGGCCTTGAACACTTCCAGGGATGGGGCAGCCACAACTTCTCTGGGCGACCTGTTCCACTGCCTCACCACCCCCAGAGTGAAGAGGGGAAGAGCCAGCTGATCCATGTCTTTCTTCAAGGAGCTCTTCTACGTGCAGGGCCAGAACCCGGGGTAGGAAGGAGGCACCCAGCACTGTGGCCAGAGTGGCCTATGCTCTCCCTCTGCATCTCAAGGGACTGTGCTCCACTGCAGGCAGCTGTTGGCACTGGCTGGACCACCCTAGCACTAGGCAGAGCTCAGGTACCATCACAGGAGCAGAGTCCAGGTCTCAGTGATTGCTGGGGGCTTCCCACAGTTGGTGCCTGGTGCTGTGTACAGCCAGGAGGTATCCAGGAGCCGAAACTCTGTGCAAAACCCTCATGTTCCCACAGCCTGACTCTCCACCCAGCCTTCATGGGCATCCCCAGGTTGCAGGGTAGGATCCATGACACAGGATCACCTCACAGAGGACACTGGGCCATGCAGTCCATGGTGGGTGTGCATCTCCGGCCCAGCGCTGCTGGCAGGAGCTGCTCTCTCCAGGATGTGCAGGGCTGTCCAGCTCCCTCCTGGCTTGTCTGGAAGTGCCGCTGATGACCTGCCGCTGTTCCCGTCTCCTTGGTGACTGCACATGCCAGCATCTCCAGACAAAAGCTCTCCTGGTACATAATGGGAACTGAGGGAGCACTGGGTGGCATTCAGCCCTTGGGAGCTGCTTTCCAAGCGCTCACCCCAGGGCTCCAGCCCCTGCTCTTTCCGAGTCAGCCAGGACCGCAGACTCACAGATAATCCCTGTTCAAAAACCAGATGGGTGTTTCAGGTACGTGTCTGTGCGTGTCGCACGCATTTCCCTGGGGACCTGGGAGTGTGTGCGAGGCTGCACATGGCGGTGTCTCGCTGTGCGGTGGGCTCCTAGCTGTCTTACTTTATATTTTTTTTTCCTCTGCATGTAAATGCAAGATTTAGGGCAGGGGGAGGCTATCAAGAGCAATCCTGGACTCTTCCATCCCTGTGCTCACCGCCCAGCCTGCTCGCGCGTTGCTCTCGCGCCGCGCGCAGGACGTGTGTTGTGCTTTGCAAGGTGTTTGCGTTTGGTGTGTACGCCTGCTACGTGCCCTGTGTGGTAATGCACGTGAGCCTCTGGCTCGTGCCATGCGAGGCACATGGCTACACAGGTGACAAGGATGGGGCTTGGAGCTTGTCTCACAGCCTCACATGGGCTGAGATCATGGCTCGCCTTCCCCGCATGTACTGCGAAACGGGGGCTGAAACCCACGTACCTCCCCATCGAGTCTGGTAGGACAGGGTCTGCAACATAGCAGGGTCTGTTCCTCCCTGTGGGGAAACTGAGGCATTCGGGGGGGGTCACTTGTTTTTCCCCAGTCACTACCAGGAGCCAGTAGTGGAAGAAAAAAAAAAAAAAGTCTGCCTTTCCTTTTTCTTGCAAAACACAAAAAACCTCTGAAGAGGAGAGCAGGGCTACATGGGGCTCTCCCAGACCCGTGCTGTCATATCTGCAGCGTGGTTTTGGGGTTTCAACAACAGACCGGTCCCACATCACTGCAGAGAGGATCCCCAGTACGGCACCGTGCCTGACTGCTCCGGGACCACGGGGGGAGCCTGCATGCAGGGGGTGGGAGGGCAAACCCGAGCTCACTGAGCTGCATCCCCCAAGGGGTTAACGACGTGCACGGGGACAGGCAGGACCAAACCCACCGGGCGCTCCTGCATCCCCTTCTGCTGTTGCTCCGCGCAAGGATGGAGGCCGGGGGAGATGCTGCTCGGCTGCCGGCAGGACCGGGCAGCAGGAGGGCGGGAGGCGGTGGGAAGCGGAGCGGAAGGAGCCGGGCCCGACGTGGAGGCGAGCTGTGCCTGGAGCTGAACGCCGGCCGGGCTCCCATCCCGCATCCCCATGGAAACCTCGGCCCCGCCGCCCCGCCTCGCACCCGCGCCCGATTGTAGGTCAGCGGTGGCTGCGCCGGCCCGAGCGGCCCCCCCGCGGGGGCGAGGCGGCTCCCCACCACCCAGGGCTACGGGCCGGGGCTGCAAAAGCTGCGAAGGGGCGAGCCCTTCCCACCCCCCTACCCACGCTGCACCCCACACGGCAAGGCTGGGGATGCCCGAGCATCCTCTCTCCTGGCAGCATCCCTGCCTCCTGTCCCGCCCCGGGGTGCGTGGGTGCCCTGCCTCGGGGGGCTGCAGCAGCGGGATCGCACCCCCCCGCAGCCCGGCTCTGCCGGCCCTTCCCCTCCTGCGCTCCCTCCCAGCACGAGTCCCCTGAATGCTCCATTTGAAGCTAATTCCGGCTGAAATCTGGTTTGCTTTCCAACGCTGCTGCTTTAAATTGGAGAGATTGACCTTGGAGCAGGAGGTGACACGCAGATGCACATCAGCAGCCCCGTCGGAGCGGGCGGCGGGGGCTGGGGGGGTTGCAGAGCCGCCTCGGGGACAGGCCAACTATTTTATGAGTAATTTAATATCTGGAACACAGACTTTTCATTCCCAGAGATCTGCTGAGGAAAGAAAGAGCCTTTCTGCAGCCCCGCAAAGGCTGTTCCTCATAAGGAGGCAGAGCAGAAAAAAAAAAAAGGGGGGGGGGGCGGGGTGGTGGTGGGGTGGGGGCTGGGACTTAACCCCTTAGTGGCCAGTCCAGAGCAGCTCCCGGTCCCTGCAGAGAGGCCAGGAAAAGCAGGAATTCCCTGTGCAGCTCAAAGTGGGAGACAAGCCAGTCTGTGTTGCTCCAGGCAAAAGCAGCAATTGCTCCTCCCCATTCAAATTCAAATCCAAACCCGGCTGAGGATAGGGGAAACAAACTGATCAGAAGCCCCGAGGTTAGATTCTTAGATTCTTAGATTCAGATGAGGAGGTGTTGTCTGAATGCCCTTCCCTGTCTCAGACTGGTTCCTGCTGTATCAAACTCCACAGGAGTCTCACCGAGGTTGTAACCAGTCTCATCCTCCAGTGGAACCAGTACAACCAGGAGATTCATGCAGGGAGCTCCTGACCTGCCAAGGGTGAAGCAATGCATGAGGCCTCTGTCTCCACCTGACCTGAGTTGGTCCTGCCACGTCCCATCAGTGTCTGCAACCTTCGGAGTCAGCACAGTTGGGTGCACTGCCCCAGGAACATCTCAGCCCGGAGCATACCAGCATTGTGGCACAGCACTGGCCCCGTTCAGGGTTTCCCATATGCCTCCTGCTTGATATTATAGTTTGGGGAAGGGAAGGAAGAACACAGAAAAAAATGCAATGTCTCACTGCACAGCCTTGCCCAAGGGCAGAGGAGAAGGTGGAGAGCAGCCGCCAGTTTGGCAGCAGCAACTGCGCCTTGGTGCTGGGAAGGAAACGCTCGCAGGCTGTTCAGGAGGGAGTTCCTGGCAGGGAGAAAGGATCTCTGCGTCTTGGAGCAATGCCATGAGCTACGTGAGAGAACGGGTGTCAGGCAGGGCTTGCACGGGATGCTGCACTATGTGGCCTCCAGAAGACCCTGCCGGGCAGCGCGGCTGTGGCTGTATGATGTTATCAGCAAGGATCAAGTCCAGCCAAGGATGGTTTCAGAAGGGTTCTTCCTTGGGTAGCAGGTACTGGGGACTGACTGCGCTCAGCGTAAATGGATCAACACCTTTGAAAGTGCCATGGCATTTGCTAGTGGTGTTAGACCAGGCCATGAGACAGACGTCGCTGACTCAGTCTTACTGACTAACGCATGACCATGCTGTTATCTCTCCAGTGCAGCTTCACTTTCTGTGAATATTGATAGGCACTTAGTGTGTTCTGCTGCATCAGATCCTGCCAGCGTCCTGCTTATGCCTGGGCTGGAGCTTTGGCAAAGACAAAACTCCCCAAACCCCAGCGAGACGATGCAAGGGAAACCTCCATGTGATATTCTTGCTGATACCTGTCACTACATGCCTTGAAATAGGAAGACTTCATTTTAAAATCCCATCAGCTCTCTACCCATGTCTTTGCACATCAGTGAATTTGCTCTGATGGAGTTTTGGACCAAACCAGTGCCTGGTCGCAGGGAGTTCCCTGAGAGGGACCTTCTCACCTGCTCCTTTTTGATGTCACTGAACACCTTCATGGGGTACGTGACAGGGCAGAGTGACTGGGTGACACGTCTGTGCTCCAGGTGAGCTCTCCATCCTGCTCAGCGCACTAAGCCCGCACGACCCCCAGAACACCCCATGGCCGCTTAGCTGCAGCTTGGCAAAACACTTACGACCCTAAAACTCCTGCTCTGAAGCCAGCTCGAAACACCACCCACCTCAGCTTCTACCAGAGCACCTGCTGAGCATCTGGTGGCCTCTGTCTGGGCACATCCCAGCTTTGGTGGAAGCCAGATTCCACAGACAAGGGTCACAGCACCACCTGGTGAAGCTCTTCGGCTTAGCTCGGGCTTGGCCCCGAGAAGGTGCTGCTGCTCCAGTTTCACCTGTGGCGCCACTCAAATAAAAAGAAAAACCAAAAGGGAGAGAAGACGAGCAGGAGACGCGTGTCAGGGCAGATCTGCAGAGAGCACACACAGAGCAGAGTGAGCACACACCGAGTGTGCGTGTGTGAGTGCACAGAGAGCAGCGAGTGCGTGCACAGAGCAGTGAACGTGCACGTGTGCCCAGTGCGAGCGTGCACAGAGCAGTGAGTGCGTGCACTGAGCAGGGTCAGTGTGCACACGTGCACAGTGTGAGTGTGCACAGAGCAGTGCGAGCGTGCACAGAGCAGTGAGTGCATGCGCTGGGCAGGGTCAGTGTGCACACGTGCACAGTGCAAGCGTGCACAGAGCAGTGCGAGCGTGCACAGAGCAGTGAGTGCATGCGCTGGGCAGGGTCAGTGTACACAGGTGCACAGTGTGAGTGTGCACAGAGCAGTGCGAGCGTGCCCAGAGCAGTGAGTGCATGCGCTGAGCAGGGTGAGTGTGCACACGTGCACAGTGTGAGCGTGCACAGACTGGTGTGAATGAGCACAAAGAGAGCACACGCCGGGCAGAGCAAGCGTGCAAAGAGCACTGGGACACCTCTGTCAGGTCCCAGGTGAGAACAAAACCTGCAAATCTATTCAATGGGTGCAGATGTGGCCAGGTTAAAATTTGGTGGGTGTCAGGTTCTCATGGGTAAGATGTAAAGAATTAATTAAAGATGCAAATTGGTCGTTTCCCTGAGAGACAGTGGATGTGGAGCTTCCCCTCTCCAGCGTCCTTACCATCAGGCTGCACCTGACCCTGCAACAGGTTTCTCTCCAAGTCTCCTGGTAATTGTTCTGTTGTGCCACGAGTGCTTTGTTTCACAGGAAATAATTAATTAGGTATCCCCGTGCAGGCGGGGGAGGTTTGAGAGCAGGGCTGTAGCATCCAGCCTTTCCTGGGTAACATCAAGCAGGTGGCACGTGGCTGGCAGCGCGACCCAGCTACCCGGATCGGTTTAACCTTTCTTGCTACGGTCCTGAGCACCACTGAAAATCTTGCAGAAGGTTTGCTGCCCTGTGAAAGGTCCCGTGGAAGGAGGCATCTGCATTTTGGCTCTGGCCTAAGCGAGTGCTGTAATAGCTTGGGAGGAGGGGGGTCCTCTGCAGCTGCCCTGGGGTGGAGATCTGGGGCTTTCTGGCTTCCTGCAGGGTCAGAAATCCACTGCCTGTGCTGAGCAGCCCTGGAAGGACTTAAGGGTGATGTTACATGGACCACCACCCTCTCCAGCTGCTCATGGCCCCCTGGCCCCGAATCCATTTTGGATACCTGAGGGATGTGCTGCTCCGTGGCTCATGCAGTGGCAGCTTCAGGGGAGCAAACAGCTGCCGTCCCATGGAGCTAATGCCTGAGATGTCATTGCCGGGCGCTGGCTGAGACCCGTGGGATGGAGCATTGCCCTGTGCACATCTGTTTTCTGGCTGCACAAGCACCTTGAGCTGCACTTTACACACCATTGGTACCTCCACTGCCCTCTGACTCCCTCCAGGTACAGTCAAGACCCTAGAAACCCTCTGCCTTGTGCTGGCGTTAGGTCAGACATTAGTTTTAAAAATAAAACCATCTCTGCTCCAGAGGGGGCCTGACAAAGACCTTTTCAAAAGTCCAAAAAGATTATATCAATTACTCAGAAAGGCAGAAAGCTTCAACTTGCTGTCCACCAGCATCCCAGATTCCTTCCTGCAAAGCTTCGTCCTGCTTGTCCTATCGCATGGGGTTATCCCGTGCCAGAGGAAGGACTTTGCATTTGCCTCTATTAAATGTCAGTAGGTTCCTGCCAGCTCATTTCTCAAGCCTGTCAAGGCTCTTTGAATGGCAGCCCTTTCCTCCAGTGTATCGACTGCTCCTTGGTTTGGTGTCTTCTGCAGACCTGCTGAGGATTCAGGAGACTCAGCTGGCGTATGCTGCCCAGCCTCTGTTTTGGGGCTCAGATACCTACCCTTTTCCTCCACCTGTCCTGCTGAGCCAATTTTATTTGGGATGCTGTGTCTCCAGCTGCAAAATGGCATGAGCGTTGTGGCTGCATTCTGAAAGCAGCCCAGTGCTCCTGCACAGGGCGAGCTTTAGGATACAACATCTAACATCCCTCTGCCGCGACTTTCTGGTAGGAGGTTGAGATCTGGGGAGACAGAAGCCACAGATTTCGCTGGGGGAAGAACAAAGTGGTGCTGGGGTGCTGAGGACGAGGCACTAATCCTGCCTGGTGCCTCCTCCCAGACTTTACAGGCAAGGCAGAGCTGAGCCTCACACTTCTGCTGGGTCCCTGCAAGCTTTGCCCTCCCAGCCTGTGGGACAGGGATGCTCCCGCTGGGAGGTGAGGGCTGATCCAGCCTCCGGTGCCACCTGCCGGCAAATTGTCCCGGAGAGGAGCCGGAGCCTTCAAGCTGGTTGCACCGGTGCTGGTCACTGTCCTGCGCTGGGGCAGGGAGATATGTGCAGCCCAGAGCTGTGGGGCCCTGGACCCACAAGCAGATCCCGAGAGCTCAGTGGCGATGCTCTATAAAAGCCTGTCCATATCCCACCCCTCCACACACTCGCAAGACCCTTTATCACCGTCCCCTTCATCCAGCCCCTTTCAAATCCCAGACTCCCACAAAAATTCTCCTCTTCTAGGTCTGGAGTGCCCCGTGTACACCGCTATGGGCTTCACACCCAGCAGCTGCCATGGCTGGGCTGGGGGCTGAAGGCAACCCACCCACCCAGGCACAATGCTGGATTGTCACCTGCCTCTGGGACAGGGACATGCTTGGGGTCCTCAACTCTTACTCATCTTGGAGGTCCTTGGGCCCTTGGACCTCCAGGTGGGCTGAGCTGTGTTAGAGGTCTTGCACGTGTCAGTCGTCTCCTTGGATTATGGGGCTGCTCTGGACCCTGCTCAGCTGTGCCAGGGGATAGCCATGTGCCCCACACCTCTTCCCTCATGGCAACAAGCTCTGGCTTCCTCACATACATATGGCTCATCTTTCCACAAGCTCTGACAAGCTTCTGGGGATATTATTGTCACCACCACCCCCTCACCCCCCAGAAAAGTCTAAGAGAGTTTGTTGTCCCCCAGATCCTATCAGCCTCAGGGCTCTCCAGTACAGCACCATCTCCAGCATCTCCTGGTCTACCACCAGTACCCAGTGGCCCCAATTTTCCCACTATGCCATGTGTCCTGCCCCCTACTAGAGACCAGGCTTCCTCTCTGTGTTTTCCTGGGACTTTCTCTGGGTGGGTCTGGAAGGAGATACTCAGCGTGTCTGCAGCAGGAGCTGCCTGAATTGCCTGGCTCTGCTCAGCAATGATGAGATGCTGAAATGCCCAGGCTGCACCTGGGAGTAGAGGAGGTAATGCTCTGGGTGTCTGAGCATTATCTGGGGGGATGGAGGCAAATCCTAGACAGGAAAGAACCAGCAGCACAAGGAGCTGTCATTTAATGTGCAAGACAGGTAGCAATGGGCTTAGGGCACCAAATCTGGAGTGAAGAGTCGCTTCCAGGGGAGTCCTCAGCCCTGCAGGGACCAGCCAGCAGCAGGGGAAGGGCTGCAGAGAGACACCGTCGGTGGGTTAAGCCTCGGGGAAGATCAGAAAGCCAGAGAAGATGCTGTCGGACCCTTCGATCCCCATCAGGGAGTTCTTCTCCGTTGGCTCCAGCCAGACGGACTCGTTCGCTGCCAGCTTGAGGACCACCCCACCCGTGGTGACCTGGTAACTGCTGTGCACATAGTCGCAGAAGGTCACCACCTTCTCGCCTCTGCTGCCACCCTGGCCCTTTTTCATCCTGAGGCACAGATTGCCCCTGGAGGTGACGTGGTAGGTGAGGTAGTAGATGCCCGGGACCCGGCAGATGAAGCGGCCGTATCGGTTCTCGTAGTGGCCCTTCTCGTTGGTGATGATGTGGTTGAAGCGGATGGGCTGCTCCCGGCGTGGGTAGGAGCTGATGGTCCGAGCAGCAGAGAAGGCAGACTTGAGGGTGGCCTTGTAGTCACCAGGGTCCCCCTGAGGGCCAGGGGGTCCCATGATACCTCGGAATCCCTTTGAACCCGGGAGACCAGGGGGGCCAATCTTCCCAGGGTACCCCGGTGCTCCTGGGTCTCCCTTCTCCCCTATGACATCTGCGTGCTCCACCTGGCCTGGGGGACCTAGAAAGCAGGAGGAAGAGTCATTGTGATGGCAGCTGAGCCCCGCTGGTCTGCAGAGGGAGCACTGGGAAGGAAACCACCAGTATCTGTGCTTGGATGTGGGTCAGCAGAGACCCCTGCCCACTCGGCATGTGCGACACTCCCTGGTCTCAAGCATCCTCCCTCCCCAGGTTCTTCAGGGTGCTCTGGTCTGTCCAGCCCTTTCTGTCCCCAGGCATCACCCCACCTGATAACACCCCAAAGGGACAGGTGGAAAATGGGTGGCTTTCTTAGGACCATGTGCCTGGCACCGCCTTTTCCCACTCTCACTATTCACAAGATGACATTTTCCCCACCTGCAGCCTCCTCCTTACCTCGCTCGCCCTTTATGCCATTCTCCCCATCTCTGCCATTGCTGCCAGGCCGTCCTGGTGTCCCTGGGATGCCTGGGATGGTGCCATAGGTCTCGCAGAATATGGCACTTGCAAGCTGTCCTCCAGCCAGGCAGATGAGCATCACCCACATGGTCTGCATCTGCTGGAGCACAGAAAGTTGTCGAGGGTCTTACCTTGGCAGTAGGAGGGATGGGGAAGGCATTCTGTGCTGCTCTGAAGGACAATGACTAGAAGTACTTCTGGGTGATACCGTCAGGGAGGGAAATCGTCCTACTGCAGAGCCAAATCTGCTCACCTGGTGGCCTTGGACGGACCAGACCCTTTGGGCATGGGAGGGCTTTACCAGTGCCCGGAGCTTCAGCCACGTGAATGTCTAGGGACAGGTGAGCCTGTCCCAGAGGTCTGATGTCCAGCCTGGCCATGCTGCTGCCACGGGCATGTGCCACAGGTCCCTACTGCTCTGAGTCCGCACGGCTCCCTCAGAGGAGAAATTCTCCATCCCATCTGAGGACCACACCTGCGGGTTAAAATCCTTCCCCAGGACAGAGCAGTTTCATCATCTACAAGGAGACAGCTCTCACTCTCCACCAGCATATCTGAGAGACAGTTTTAATCCTTGCAGATGGCAATGGAATCCCCCCAGATCTGCCCTCCTAACCCCTGTGGGTTCCTGTTGTGTCCTGCCACATGCCTGCTTCATCCCAGCCTTAGTGGGACAGACATCTGGGCTGCCAGTCTCTGGGGTCCCATCTTCCATCTGCCCTCCCTGCATCCCACAGCTCAGCTCCTTTCTCCAGCTCCTGGTGCAGGTGCACGTGTGGTAAACACCGGGCATTTGAGGGCTGTATTTGGACATCACATCACCCCAGCCACACTCTCTGGCTTCAGGTGGACTTTCCCAGCACTGAAATTCTGGTGTCACCAGGAAAAGAGGTCAGTGAGCTGGATTCTCCAGCCTCACCAGCTCCAATTTGGATGTGGCAGGTACAAAGACTGATCCACAGGCTCTCAGCCCAGGTCTGGGCAGACGACAAGAACATCTCAAGGCAGGAGACCACCCCCAGTGCACCTTTCAGACTGATGCTCAGTCCCTAATCACCCTTCTGGGCTTTTGCCATCTCCCCTTTCCTCCAGGTGGAGCAGGAGGGATCAGGATGCCCCATCAGAGATCTCCACCACCCTTAGCCCAGCAGCCCCCTTTCCCCTCTTCCCCAAGCCACAGTGAAGTGCTAGTGATGCAGGGGATGACTGTCACCCTGCTGCTGCCGGGTTCCCCACGTGTTCCTACCTGCAGGGAGGAGCTGGGTCTCAGCCTTGCCCACAGCTTGTTCTTACTTTGGATGTCTTGTTGCACAGATCAGGAGATGGAGCAGGGCACACCAATGTCCTGCTTGGAAATGAATGTGGTGGGAAGCAGAAGTTTGCTGCAAGGGCTGTTGTGAAAGAATCCGGGCCACATCCCTTTTTTATCTTTAGCTCCTGCCCTTTCTTCTGTTGCACTTTCATATCCGACTCGAATGCTGCCCATCAGCTCAGCAGAATGTGCTGTCCCCAAATAACACCCTGGGGTCACTCAGTCATACAGCTCTGACACCAGGGAGCAGAGGGATGTCTGCTCTGCCCTGCAGGGTCCCTGGGTCCTGCTCAGGTGTTCTTGCTATGGGGAATGCTGCTGTGAGCTCCAGGCAGGTTTGGGTAACCCCTCAGGACTGCAGAAATGTCCCTGCACTCAGCTAGCACCCCTCAGGCTTCTCTGCACACACCCAGCTCTGCTGGGAGGTACCAGCAGGCCCAGAGGATGCTACAGGATCTCAGCATCCATCACCTTGAATTTGTCCCCCAGGCTTTCCTGAATGTTGCAGATGGGAAGTGATTGCACCCTGCGGTAAAAGCATTTCCAGTTCTGCTTTCTGCTGATGCCTTGTGGAGGTGAAGCACAGTAGGTTCACTGGAGATGACCTCTTTCTCCATCGTACAATGTGTGTCACCAGGAGGAATCTCCATTGGGTTTTGATGGCTCTGTATTCTCCAGAGCCAGGAGCTCCTTCAGTCTGGCTCTGGGAAGCCAGTGCTTCCCCTGCCCTGTCCCTGGTGAGGCTGGAACCCTGGGGATGTGCCAGCCACCAGAAGCATGGCCATGTGGTTTGCCGTGGTCTATGTTCCTCTGCAATGGAACTGCAGCTACTTGGAGGGGAAGGGGAGTATTGAGGCCCCTGCCTGGAGCAGTCTTGGTCCACCCTAGGTGGAGCTGTGTACATGGGCATGGGAACTGTCCCCTTCCTGCAGTCAGTGCTGCTGAGGGTCCTACCCCGCCGACCAAGGCCAAGGTTGTCAACAGTGTGTGATGCTCACTGGTGCTGAGCACGGCTGAGCCAGTGAGGACTCAGGACCTTCCTGACACCACGCAGACGTCCAGATGTCATGCACACACGCACACGCACGCATGCACACCACATCTGTCTGTCCACACATGGGTTCCACCTGCAAAAGGCAAGTCATAGAGGAAAGAGAGACGATGAGCCAGAGGCACTGGGGAAGGATTTATTGAGACTTTCCACAGCTGGGTCATAGCAAAGGTGCTGCTGCAAGCCTGCTCCAGGACACCTCTAGCTATCCCTGGTGCAACCCCAGGGGAAAGGGGAGAGACACAGAGAGACCTTTGGCTCTGGCTGCAGAAGGCAATGCGGGGTTATCAGGGTGGATGCATGTGGCAGAACGAGCAGGACCCCAGGGGCTTGGCATGATCACTCTGGGTGCAGATGCATCCAGACGTGCCGGTTCCCTTCGTTCAGCAGCTGCCTGCTCTCAGTCCCCAGGCCAGGAGGCTGTGGCTGGAGGCTGAGGCTGATTGCCTTTCTGGGGCTTCCCACCCAGCAGAGAATCCTGGAGCATCAGCAACAGCCTGGCAGCGAGCAGCAGCATTTGCAGGGCAGGGCGAAGAGGCGAGCATGCTGGGGTGGGCTCTGGTGGTCCTCTAGTCTGGGAAGAGCAGGAACCCTGAGAAGATGCTGTCAGAGTTGCCAATGCCCACCATGCCATTGTAGTCGTTCACCTGCAGCCAGACCTGGTTCCCAGCACTCAGGTGGAGGAGGACCCCACCAGAGCTGACTTGTATGGTGTTGGTCTTATGGTCACAGAAGCTGGCCATCTTGCTGTTGTTCTTGTACAGGACGACGCAGAGGTTGGATGTCAGTGAGGTGTGGAAGACAAAGTAGTAGAGGCCGGAGAGCTTGCAGGTGAACTTGCCTGTGGTGGTGTTGTAGTCATGGTTGGTGTTGGTGATGACATTGTTGAATACCACAGGGACATTCTTCAGGGGATGCTCGCTGGTCTGCCTCGTCACCGAAAATGCTGACCGCTGCTTCTGTTTGTAGCTGCCTGGCATACCCGGCGGTCCAGCAAAGCCCATCATCCCAGGGTCTCCAGGGGGACCAGGGGGACCGATGAGGCCAGACTTGCCTGGTGAGCCAGGGCTGCCCATTTCCCCTTTCATGCCCTTGGGTCCTTGTGTTGCAGAAGTGGCTGGGATGCCTGTGGGGTGATGGGGAGTCGGTGTCAGTCCTCCAGCCCCTTCCCCTGAACAGGAGAGGGTTGTTTCCTCTCTCCAGCCTCCTCCCCTCCTGTCCTGTCCACAGAGGGTCCTGTCCACAGAGAGTCCTCTCCACAGCCTGCAAACCAAGGCAGACTGGCCACGGAGGACTCAACCCTCCCGGCCCTTCAACAGCCTGCGTGGTTCCCCTCCTTGCACACTCACCTGGCTCGCCTTTGGCTCCCTTCAGCCCATCCCGGCCATCCTTGCCTGGTGCACCTGGCATGCCTGGCAGGCCTGGAACCCCATAGCAGCTGTAAGGGGCATCTCTGGTCACGGCAGACCCCAGATTCAGAAGTAGGAGGGTGAGGGCCAGATGGAGCTGCTCCCAGAAGCTTTGCCCCATTTTGGTGCCCTAGAGCATGGAAAGGGAAAGAAAGTGTTGGGGTGAGGGGCCATGGCAGAGTGGCATCCAGGCCATGGGCAAAGGAGGTACTGTGCTATGAGGCTGGCTGCAGCAGGGACACCTGCCTGTGATGGCTGTGCCCTCAATGCCCCCCTCCATACCAATTGCCAGGCGATGGGAAGGAGGATATGTAGAAACGGACCCCGGGCTCATCACCAATCCCAGGGGAGCCCCCGATGGCACAGGTTGGACTTTCAGTCTGGTTGGAGCCATGAGATCTTGTAGTACCCATGGCCAGCCCCAAGATCTCCCAGCCCAGCGCCCCAAGCCCTCTGCAGATCCGTATGCCACTGTGGAGTGTTGTGCCACGTCACGCAGAGGCTGGAGCTCTCTGGACCCGGCTGATCTCACCCCTCCTGCAGCAGCAGCTTGGCTTTCCTGTCTCTGTCCATGGGGATCAAGCCCCCATCAGCTGAGGTGTCCCTGGCCCAGGGGACTGGGTCTTCCCCCAGCAAGGACAAGCGTGCATTTGCCCCCACGAAACGTGTGCAGCCTGGCAGTGCCTCTGCCTCCTCCACTGGCACAGCACTGCACTGTGCTGCCGGACCCCCAGTCCTCGTGCAGCCCACCCCAAAGAGATGGACCCTGCAGCATCTCTTACCGCTGGTGAGGGGAGCAGGGCGCGGGATCCTGCGCTGCTGAGCCCTGCGGCTGCTGCAGGCACTGCCTGCCGGCACAGCACGGCGTGGGGGACTCTCCGTGGCACCCTCCCAGAGGAAGTTGCAGAGTTAGGAAAGGGCTCTTGGGGACCCAGAACTCCTAGCTGGCCACCAGCCAAGGTTCACATCCTCCTGCCCAATTGCTTCCTCTAAGCAAGCACTTTCCTGGCTGTCCAGCGAGACCTGTGCCAATGCCACCAGAGCAGCAGGGTCTGGAAGGACAGACATGGGATGAGCTGCTGGGAGGAGATCTGCCACAAACCCTCCAGCCGCCATGGGGAACAGCCCTCTGCAAATCGCCTGCCTTCTCCCCATCCTTAACTCATTTCTGGGCACAAGGGCAGTGAGTGGGTGAAGAGCAGACCCTCATGCCAGCTCTGTGGAGTCAGAGACATCTGTGCAACGAAGGGCTGGTGCAAGGTCTTCGCCTGGCTCTGATGGGAGATGCTGCACCCGTAGGAGATGAGACTGAAGGACACTCCTCCTTGAGGGTTTCTGACCCACAGGCTGGCTGTCCTCTGCACCTTGCCGTGTGCTCCACCAGCTCTGCTGGGTGCTAGATGCACTGGGGCCCCAGCATCCGCACAGGTGACCTGACCTCCTCCTCACTGCTCCAGCAATGGAGACATTTGACTGCCTGGCATGTGTGGAGCAACTGTGCCAGGGTACGGCACCTGTGAGGCTTCTTTGTTGCTTTCTGTCTGCTTGATATCTGCCCAGCCTGGTGTACTGCCTGGTAGTCTCACCCCAAGCCAAAAAGAGAAGATCATCACCCCACAATCCACCACCATCACCCCACAACCCCATCAGTCCCTCCTTGCTTAAAGCCCGGAGGACCACAGCTGCCTTTTGCCTGTCGAGGAGAGTTTGGGTACCAACAGAGGACCATGTGGATGAGGTGCATGATCTGCTGCCTGTATTTACCCTTGTACAGGACAGCTAGCTTGGACTCACCAGGAAAAGGACACACATAGGCTAGTCCCAGAGATTTCCTGTTCCTTTAAGTGCCAGTACTGCTTGTACACTTGTCCCCTCCTGTCCTTCTGCCTTTGCACTTGGGATCCGTGCTTGGCAGGGGCAATCTGGAATCGCTTCTCTCCCTGAGCAGCTTGGGAAGGGGCAGAGGACATTGATGGTTTGGGGAAGACGCGTGAATAGGAAAGAAAACTCAAGAGGCAGTTGCGGGAGAAGGGTTTACTTATTCCAACAGGGAAGACGTGAGAGGCAGCAGTGGCCTGGCACCAGAAGGGGGTTTGCAACGGTTAGCATAGCAGAAGCAGTGGCACACGGTGATTTCCCACTCAGGAGCAAAGAGCCACAACTGGTGAAATGTGCCAGTGACAGCCCACCGAATGTGGGGTCTGAATGCCCGGGAGGAGAAAGGGCTGCTGGGGCCAGGAGTGCTCTGGCTCTGCGATGGAGCGGGCAGGCTGAGCGCAGAGGTGGCTGCAGTGGTGACCCACAGCCTGGCGCTTCGTGACATCAGTGGAAGCACAGGGCCCGTCTGGCGGCTCAGTTTGGGGCTGTCCTGGTTTGCTGTGATACGAAACCACCCCACACGCTCACAGCGGGAAAACACAGGCGGACACGCGTGCCACGATGCTCTGGTGCGAAGCAGGACCGGGCCGACGGTCCGTCAGCCCGCCTCCGGGAACAGCATGAAGCCGCTGAAGACGCTGTCTGCCTCGGAGCCGCTGTAAATGGCGCTGCCCTTGGCAGGGTCCGTGCTCACAGAGACCCGGTCGCCCACGGCCAGGCTGAGCACGCTGCTGCCCGAGTTCACCTGCAGGATCTCGCGGCTGTTGTTGTCGCAGAAGGTGACCACGTGCTCCCTGTTCTTGGTGATGCTCAGGCAGAGGTCCCCGCTGGAGACCACCTGGTAGGCGAAGTAGTAGAGCCCAGGAACACGGCAGGTGAACTCCCCGGTCTGGGGATTGTAGGAGGTCTCCTGGTTGGTGATGATGTTGTCAAACACCACCGTCCTGCCCATGGACGGTGGGGAACTCCGCGAGGCGGAGAAGGCAGGACGTGGCTGCTCCAGGATATTGCCAGCCACCCCCTTGTATCCCTTCGGCCCCAACTGCCCTGGGGGCCCGGGGAAACCAGGCAAGCCGTGGTAGCCCCGGTTACCCGGGACGCCAGGAGGCCCTGGATCACCTGCATCCCCTTTGAGTCCCTTGATGCCCATCCTCTGTGCAGATTTCCCTGGGGAGAGGAGGTGAGGAGCAGCAGTTCATGCATGTTCAGCATCTCTCAAGCTGCTCCCACAGCCTGTGATGCTCCTACCAAGAGGCTTGAGGCTCCCAGGCCACCCGCACTGCACATCCCCAGCTCCCCCTCACCTGGCTCTCCCACGTCACCCTTCTGCCCTGGCCTCCCGTCAAGGCCAGGGATGCCCGGGAAGCCGTCCTTGCCATCCGGTGCCCGACACATGCCGTCCTCAGGCAGGGCCATGCCCAGCACTGCTGCCAGGGTGCTTGTCACCAGCCAAAGCCCGGGCTGCATCCTGCCTCCCTACGAGCATAGGGGTGGGGGAGTTGGAGACGGAGGCAAGCACACAGCAAACACACGGGTGCACCTTGGACACAGACATGCAAGTGCTCTCATCAGATGTGTGCACAGACCTACCGTGCCACCCATCTGTTGGCCAATACAGATAGCCGGATGCTACTTGAAATGGTGAAAATAAGTTTATGGAGGGATTTTGAGACTGTTCCCTTGCGTGATCTGAAATCATTGATGTTACTGAAAATCTCTGATGTGCCTGTGGCAGGGCTGTGGGATTGGAAAGCCCATGACATAAAGCCTTTGGTGCATGTCCTGGGGATAGGTGGTCACCCGTCAGGTGCATGCAGAGGATGCTTCTTCCAGTGTTGGGGGAGCAAGCACTGATGTATGGGGCAGTGGTCCCACGGGAGGGAGAGCAGAAGTGAGGAAGAGGTGCAAAGAGACACAACAGAGGAGGGAAAACAGTAAAGGGATAAACAGGCAAAAGGGATCCAGATCTCCAATACACAGCTGGGAGAGAGGAGAGAGGTCCTGAGAACAAAGACCTACCCCAAAATGTGGGGTACTCAGCCTGGGACAAGCCTGAAGAGCCTAGTGATGTCCACAATCACATGAAGCAAGGACAGATTCCTGCAACCCCCTCTTCCCACCATCATCTTCTCTCTCTTCTCCTACTTTGAACCCTTGTGGAGGGAGGAAGTGAAGAAAGGAGGTGTCAGGGAGCAAGGACTGGAGAGCAGTGGCAGAGGAGGCATGTGTCCCCAGCTATTTGGCATGACTTACCTCCTTGCTGTGGGTGAATGGGTGAAGACAGACCAGTCTGATCAGCACCTTTGTTTGTTGGAAGCTCTTCCTTGGGGGCAAGGAGGAGGAGGAGCAGGGTGGGGGGGATGTACTTGCATGCACGGTGGTTTGCCTGCTTGGGAAAGAGAAGTGCCAAGTTTCATTTTCTCTGCATGAGAAACTTGTTCCCCTTTCCATGTTCAACCCTGGCTGTGCTGGTCATAGTCAGGGAACAGCTTGGTCAGCAAAAGTACGGGACCACAGGGTTCCCAGCCCATCCCAGCAGCACGGTGCCCACAGTAGGAACTGGTGGTGACTGGACACAAAGCAACACAAAGGTGGAGGGTGCCCAAAGCTCTATCACTGCAGTAGGGGACAGGTGATGTGAGCCCTAGGTGGCACGGCCATCCAAGGGATGAGGCCAAGGGTTGAGGCCCTGGCTCCCAGTCAGGGCAATGGGCAGCGTGCGGCTGTCACTGGTACCCAGCCTTGTCATCATGGCTGCTAAGGGCTGACCCCTCCAGATGCCCATCTTGGCACCACACTCTGATGGAGCAGACCTCCAGCAAAGGCATCATTGTTGCCTGTGTGGCTCAGCAGGGCCTCGAGCATCCTTGATGAGACATCTCCTTCACACTGCCCTCCCTTCAGTGTTTTGAGGACCTTGTCTCTGTAGCAGGATGAGAGAAGATGGGATTTCTGGCACCCAGGTTGCTCCCAGTCCCCTTTGAGTGGCTACGCCTTGCACCAGCCAGACCTGGGCACCTCCAGGAGCTGCATGTAGCCTGACTGAGACCCGTAAAATGAAAAAGCCAGTGCTTCACACCACCAAGCCCGGGCAAGGTACCCAAGGATCCGCATTCGGCTCTGCCAGAAAAGAGCCCAAAAATGCCACCAGTACCCAAGCTCCACTGCAGCAGGGAGCAGAGGGGTAAGACATGCTGCAATGACCCCAGCAAGTGAACATTCCTGGGACCCTGAGGACCAGCCAGGCCACCCCACAGGGGACACAGTGCATGGCTAGGAGCAGCTTTCTGGTCCATACCCACCCAGAGGCTCCTTCCAGGAGCCCAGTGGCAAGCTGCACTGACCTTCGTGAGAAAGCAGTGTTGGGATCTCCAAAGCAAACAGAGCAGCAGCTGAGGCTGAGGAGAGGAAAGAGGACAGTGTGCAGGCCCAGGATCAGAGTGGTCTCAAGGCCAGGAGGAGCTGGCAAACCCTCCATTCCCCCTGCCCGCCACCTCAAGTGGTCCCAGAGAAGGTGTTGCATTGTTTCCAAAATAGCTGAAAAAGGGAATGACTAGTATGAACCCAAAAATTGGCCTGAGACCCTTGCCAGATGAAACTTCACTTATCAGTGCATCTCCATTAATAATTACCTTTGGAGATCCGTCACTGAGCTGGTCTTTAATTCATTGAATATGTGCCCTCTTAATGCAATATAATACACGTTTTTAATCAAAATGTCAACCTGTAATAAATTAGATGCCCAGAAGAAATGCAATTTTATTTTATCAGCAGAGTTCCTCTACCAACCAGACCTGTAATCACGTCAAGAAAAGATGACAGGTGAGTTTGAAAAGACCTACCTTCCACAAACCGATGTTTTCGGACAGCGATTGTATTCCTGCCCTGTTGCCCTTTGTTAACATACAGCCAAAATGAGACCAGTCCATCATTTGGTCCAGGATTGATCAGCGGCTGTGTCCTGGTGCTCCTGTGTCCTTTGTCCCCGACTGTCCCCTGAACTCCATTTAAACGCTGGTTACGGGTTTCCAGCGCCACCTGCAAGCTGGTGTTGGTCCGGGCCGGCGAGGCTCCGGAGCAGCGCTTGGCCCCACTCACTTGGCTTTCAGTGCTGCTGCGTTCAAGCCAAGCCTTCCTCTCCCATCCTCTGAGCTTCTCCTCCTCCTCTTCGCGATCTGCAGCTGGCACACTGCGGGGAGCCGTGGGTGAGCCTCGCGCGGTGCCACCCCGGGGGCGCCTGCTGCCCACATCTGCCGCACAAAGCCACCCCCCCCGTGCCCTCGCCCCCTTCCCTTCCCGTCGGGGCGCCTCGGAGATGACGTACCACGAGGTGGCAGTGCTGCCTCAGCTATGGCGTCACCGGCCCGTCACGGCTCCTCGTCCTCCGCCGACCGCAGCGGCGGGGGGGGGGGCGGCACCCCCGGGGGTCCCGCACGCCCGGGGGCCGCCCCGCGGGGTGTGCAGCCGCAGAGCGGGCATCTCCGCCCGGCACCTGGCATCGCGCGGCGGGAGCCGGGATAACCCAGCTCCCTCCCGCCAGTGCCGTCCGCCCGAGCTGGGAGCAGCTTGGCACCCCCGAGAGCCGGGGAGAAGCGATGTCTCCTGGGTGAGGACCAAGCCGTGGTGGAAGGTGCGAGGGGTCGCGAAGCCCTGGCAGTTTGTCCCTGCTGGTACAGGTCCAGCAGCATCCTACTTGCACCACCACCAGCGTGGAGAAGGGGCAGGGACGACGGAGGGAACCCCCGGGTGATACAAAATGGGGACAAGCCCAAGGCAGAGAGGGGAAAGTGGGTGTACGCTGGAGTAGCCAGAGGATGCAGGTGCTCTGCAGAACCTCAGGTGGCACCAAAACGAGCCCCAGAGAGGACAGCCCCCTGGGCCTGGGGAGACCTGACTGCTCCAGTGAGCATCTGTATCCTCAAGGTGCCTGTCGCTGTCTCCTGGCTCTGCTGCAGACCCCAGACCAGCCTTACTCCAGATGGATTTTACCCTGAGCAACCCTCCTTCCTTTCAGGATGGGCCACGGGGCAGCTCCTTCACCTCCTTGCTGCCCTCCCACCCAGTGGTGACAGGCAAGACAGGTCAGTGCCATCGCAGCCTTGCACCCCTTCACCGAACAAAAATGACCCCTGCAAAGCCTCCTCCCTGCATCCCCAGTGCCCGCGGGCACACACGAGCTGCCTGACAGCAGACAGCAGGCAGAGATGCTCCTCTGCTGCCTTCCCTGCTGGGATCCCCCGGGGTGCTGAGCGGTGACAGGCAGGAGCTGCCAGAGGAGGATAAATCAGGCAGCTGCCACCTACCTGTCACCGCACAGGAGACAGGGACAAAGGCAGCTGCTGGGACATCAGCAGTACTGGCCGGTACCACACATGCCTCTGCTGCCAGTCACCAGCATCCCAGTCTGGCACCACACACCCACGCAGGAGGTCAGGACAGCTCAGAGCATCCGTGCTTCTGCAGTCACCGGCGGCTTAATGATGCCCAAATAACCAAGCCCGTTTCACTGGTGAACTGTGACCCTTGCTGCTGATCACCAGATAAAATTCCCACCCGATGAGACAGGGTTTGCATGAATTCTGCAGACTCCCGTGTTTCGATCAGCGAAACAAGGAGCTGGGATGGTTCAGGTGCCCTGGGAGGATTTCCTGAGATGTCAGCTGAAAATCAGGCTACAAGGCCACTTGCCGTTCATGTCAAAAGTATTTTAATTGCTGTCCCAGGGGATGTATTGTTCCTGTGACAGGTGCTTACACAGAACAAGTGCAAGGAGCAAAGGCAGGTACAGGATTTAAAAGCCAGGATTTCATGCTCCAGCCCTTGCTCACTGTCTCCTGGCATTGATGCACATCCCTGTTGGCTCATGGGATGAGAGGAGATAGATAAGTGCTGAGCAGCCCTGGGCAATGCTGGAAAAGCTTGTCCCATCCCTCCTCCTCTTGTTGTCTGTTGAGGATGTCAGGGCTTGTCATTGTTCGATGTCTATTGGATAATTTGGCTGATTGTTTCCCATTCTTTAATGTAGCTGTTATTTATTTATTTGCTTGTGTAACAAGCAGTTCCGGATTGATCACTTTGGCATGTAAATTAGCTCCTCTAGTGCTTGTCACTGAAATTTGTAGATTGAGAGAGTTTGCAATCAAACACAGCCGGAATCTAAATTACAACATTTCAGGCAATAATAGCAGGGAGAAGACAGGAAGGATGTGCCATAAATAAGACGGGATCAGAGCAGGGTGCCCAGAGCTACGCTGACAACACGCCAGGAGCCCCGAGGCGCACAACAGGAGCCCCTGCTTCGCAGCGCCGAGGTGTGCCTGGCAGGGCTGGCGTTGCTCTGTTGCTGGTTCCCCTGGGGGACAAGGGCAAACAGAGGAAGCAAAAGTTTTTTGGGAATAGTAGCATCTGGCCCGTGGCCAAGGACTACTCCCACCATCTCTGAAGAGGGCTGGTTAGCCTAGCATGGTGAGAAGCATGCAGACAAGGACTATGAGCTGCAAGGAGCATCTGGCCTGTTGCACGGGATACTGATTTGCTTGCCACCATGGCTCACGTTTGGCTTCTTCCCACCACTCGGGGCTCCGTCTAAAGTCAATGTGTGCAGCATCCAGGATGCAATTCTGTCCGTCTCAAGGTCAGTAAGAAAGATCACTCTAAGATAATTAAAAGAGATCAAAGTGCCATAAGCCTTCCAGCAAGAAACAGGCACTGCATCTGGGCTGAGGAGCCGAGAGCCGTCCAGGACCTCTGCAAAGCTAGGGGAGGAGTGCCTGTACCACTCTGTGGCAAGGCACTCCTGGCCTGAAGTCCAGCCAGGAGAAAAGTGATGTTCAGCAAGCACAGTGCTCTGACTCCCAGCAGGGCTGGTGAAAGGACCCCTGGGATCTGCTGTCCAGCTGCTTGCTCATGGCAGCACTATTCCCAAAACTAGATCAGAGTGGCTGTGGCTTTGCCTACCTGAGTCTTGAAACCCCTCAAGGACAGAGATCTCTCACCGCTTTGAGGACCTGTCTCAGGGCTACACCACACTCAGGTGAAGAAGCGCTTCCTAATGTCCATCCTGAATCTTTAAAGGTCCAATGTGTGACTGCTGCTCCTTGTTAACATTTGGTACTAGTGAGATGTGTTTGGCTCTATCATCCTTGCAATTGCTCCAAGGTACCTGCAGCTGTGATTAGATCCCACCTCACTCTCCTCTTCACCTGGCTAACCACAGCCCAGCAGTTGGCCTCCCCACTGCTGATTGTAAGGATGAATAATTTCCCTTCACCTTGGCCACAGTCTCCCTCATGTAGCAGTTTATCTTATCTGTGGTTTGCTCACGTTCAACCTGGTGTCAAATACTCCCCACCCCAACCCGTTCCCTGCTCCAGCAGTGGGTCTCCAGCTTGTTCACGCCATGTGCAGAAGATGATGCTTCTTGTAGGCACAGAGGAGAGAGTTCACAGTATCTCCTAAACATCCTCAGGGGTTTAAAAAATGGCTTAAAAACTATAAAGCAACTGAAAAAAAAGACAAATACTGTTCCTTCGTTCTCTCACCTCTTGGCTTTATGCTATGGGCTCAGGAAACAAGGTTCTGAGAGACACCTTGGACAACATGAGACTCTGTTTCAAATCCAAAGTGATGGCCATATTGAGAGGAAGGCACACGGTCCTCCTCTATGGGCTTTGTGTTTTGACTCCTTGGTCCTGGGTATGCGAGGTTTGCACTCTTTGGGGCCATGAAGCCATGGCAAGACCATCACAAATCACTCCACCAGAGAGGGGTTCTCTTTCCAGTGGAGTGGGGACCACCGTGCATTCGTTTGTAACAACATTGTGTTTTCCACTGGGCTGAGATGACCAGCACAGACCCTTCCTGGACCTTGTGTGCGGCCAGATCCTGACAGCTGCCAGAGCATCGCGTGCCCTTCCCAGGCTGCTCTCCGTGCCATAGTCTGGTTTCCTCGACATAATGCCTTGAAAATGGAGTGGAGGTTTCCTGCAGGTGAGCGTTAATGTTAACTGGGTCAGCGGCAGCTGGAGGTCCGTTCTGGCTGGAGACTATTACAACCCATTTCTATTACAACTCACTTTCCACAGTGGCTTCTCCGGGAGCTCGGCTTCCCTCTAACTGACCTTGGCTGCCGGATCGATCGGAAGTTGCAAACTCAGTTCTCACGTCTGCTCAATTTGGATGGTGGCTGATTGCTGTTTCGGAGGCTTTGATTGCCGTTGCTTCTGGCCGGCGGGACCCCGGCGGGCGCCTCGCAGGCACCATTAGCCAACCTCCAGCTTAGCAAATTCGCTGAGGAAAATCCCAGCCAAGCTGCAGCAGCGCTGCAGAACCAGGCCCGACGTTTTCAAGGCGAGGAGGTATTCAGTCTGCAGTAGGCTGGCGGTCGCGATGCCTCCTTGCCTCTTCTGGCCTGTGCTTGAGCCCTTCGGCAGCAGAAGGAAGGCTTTGGTTTTGGTAGCCCTGGTTGCCAGGGCAAGCAGAGGGCAGCAGCAACCTCAGCACTCATGTGGTCCACGCACGTGCAGCATCCTCTCAGGTGCTTTCATTAGCTCAAAAGCTCATTACGCTCTGCGGGCAGATCCCAACCTCTCTGCTTCTGCAGTGCTCCCTCTGAGTTCACTCTCCTCTTCTCAACCACCTCCATTGCTTTCCAACCAGGAGACAGCCCCGTCCCAGCTCGGGTGGACACTTTTCCACTTGCAGTGACATGAACTGCTCAGGATCCTCTCCTGCAGGCACTGCCTGAAGCCCTCTCCCTCCTCTCCATAGGCAGAGGTCAAACCCACGTCCTTGCTGCCAGCTCAAAAGCAAATCGATCAACATCTAGGAGGCAATTGCAGTCCTCGGTGAGTCTCTGTGTGGGGGGCAATTGCATGGCAGCCGCAGCACCGACTCTCTGGCCTGGAAGTTATTCTTCACTCCAACTCTTAATTTCAGAGCTGCGTTGAGGGATGGGAAGACTTCTGGCTTCTAATTAATTACTGAGTTCCATATAATTGATGCAATTTACTGCCAATGTATCTGTTTTATTGCACAGTGGAGAAGGTCATTCTGTAGCACTATTTTCTCAAACACTCTAGTGAATGGCCATAAGCCATGCCCTGAAACTCATCTCCAAACTCCAAACCCAGGGGGAAGTTTGCACCAGGAGACAGAAGAGGACTGTTGTCCTGTGGCCTGTGCCTATCACCAGAGCTGTTCACCCAGGAGGTCCCTGGAGAACCACGCATGGTGCCAGAGGAGCACAGTGTGGTTGAGGGTGGCTGCCTCTGGACAGTGGGTCCTGGTCTGCTGGATCTGAGCCTGGTGAACATAGATGTCCTAGCATGGGGACGAGCTCATGCTGGCACATGCAGGACTCTACGTCTGGGCTTCATGCGGCATTTCATGTTACACAGACCGGGTGTTTTTGTTTCCAGTTCAGATTCATCCTGTAATGGGACATATCTGTCCACATTAGTCTTCCTGAAGAGTTTTTAGGAGCCTCAGGATGGGCAGATCAGGCAGCAGGATTTCTCCAGTAATCCCCAAGCTTTTCAAATTAATTTATTTGGGGAAGCCATGGAGCCTCTTGTTTGCTGGAACGTACAAGATTAACAAGTTGTGTCTCTTGTTCTCAGTCCTGAGCTGGACAGACCTCCTGAGCTGGACAGACCTCCCTAATCCCCTAAATCCTGTATTGATGGGACCGTGCGTCTGTGCCTCTTCTCAAGTGTCACCTGTCCTGCTCTGGTGTAGCATCCCCTGGGTAGGGCCATACCCTTCCACTTGGAGCCATGCTGATGTGCCTCGCTGGAGCTTAAGAGAGGATTTTACTGAGCCCTTCAAATCGTCTCACTCACTAATTAATGACCGGGTTTCAGTTTCGGAACATGCACTTAGATAAACTGCAAAAGCGCATTTCATTAATCTTAATTAATGATTTAAATACTCAGAAGCCTCTGCTAAGGCCCTGTGATTGATGGCAGCTAGCTGGCTGTGTCACCATGCGTTGGTCCCTTGGTATCCCTGACTGTACGTCGGGGTATGAGCATGGACCCTCCTTGCTTCCCCCTTCAGATCCAGGCCGGTCACCTTTCTGGAAGGTTTTAGATAGGTGCTTGATCAGAAAGTGAATGAGTGACAATTCATACCTCGTGCTAGACAGGATGTCTTCCCTGAATTTAAACTCTGTGTGTGGCTGTTTGTGCAGCCACAGCAGCGGTGCATGTCCATAGCTAGGGCTGGTGAAAAACTGGCTTTGCAGACCACTGAAGGGGAAGAGCTGGGCAAATCGGGCAAGGATTTGCACTTCAGGGCCCTACAAAGCACTGTCCACACCTCTGCAGAGCTTAGACAGCCCATGGCCCCAAAGCCTGTTGTGTGTCATCCTGCTGGACGTGGCACCAGGAGCATTTCCCAGTGCTGAGATGCTGAGGAAAGACCTTCCATTAGATGCTTACATGCAGGTGTGAAATTGCTCATGGAAACATGAATTAAGGGGAGGAAGGGACTCTCCTGCACTGCCAAAAACCTGCTGCTGAGTCTGAACTTGGAGACGGCACCTGCCTGCACCTTGGACCTGCACCTTGCCTGTGCTCCACTTGCTGGAAGGGCTCTGCCCAAAGTGGTCCCTCCTGTACTCCTGGCTCCTGGAGGGGTTAGGATAGAGGTATCTGTCACACTTAAAGGTGAGAGTATGTGATAAAAGCTCATCTGCACACCCACAAAGGAGCAGAAAGAGACAAGGCAGGAGAGGGAGCCCAGACAATACCCTGGGGCTACTCCCAGACTTAATCACAGAAGAGCCATCAGCCCATCAGAGGCCAATCTCCACAAGTCCAGAGGAGCACAAGGACACAGTGCCACTTGGGAACCCACATTACAGACTCCAGAGGAACAACCACCTTGTTCGAGGTCTCAGCAGAGCCATCAGCCCCAGTGAGTTGTGAAACCCATCACCATGAGTCACTGGGAGCAGCTGCCCAGGTCACCTTTTGGATCAAGGAGGTTTCTGCCTAGAGGTGTGAGACCCATCATGGGATGCAGAGGAGGAGCATTTTTTGATTTATTATGGGCAAACCGAGTGTCTGAGCCCAGCTGCTGGAGGGATCCACATTGCATATACGTGTGTGTGAATATATCTATGGACTATATGTATATTTTCTCACTAGTGGACTGCCATCCTGCTCAGCCAGAAAAAGGAGCAAGATGAGGCCGTTTGATGCTGTTGATGTTCGTGTGGGTGCTCCGAGTGTCTGTCTATGACCCTGTGAGGCCAGCCAGGTGTGTAAGTATATAGGGATATATGAAGTACATGTGTGCTTTGCTTCAGCCTCACTGCTGGTTGGACCTGGGGACATGGAGCAGCAGCAGCCTCACCTCTCTCAGCTGTTGCACCTGACAATATGTTTCCCACTAACAATGAATACTGAAACCAACAATTTCACAATGAAGAGATTGAGAATGAGCAGACGAACCACTTGCACTGGCATCTGCTGCAGACCCTGAGTGCTGCATCTGCTGGATAAACAGACAGGGAGAGAAAAATCCCCTTTTTGGAGAGAAGACCAAGAGACAGCCCATGATGTTGTTCTTCCAGGAGATGAGCATCCTCCTGCCCCTCTGGGATCTCGCTAGCTCGGTGCGTGGCACGCAAAGCCTCTCCTTCAGCATCTCACTTAACTTTGTGGTTTGGATCTGGAGGTGAGAGACTGTTGTCTGCAGCCCTGCGGTGATATCTGCTTGACTTTTCATTGAAACCTGGCTCCTCAGCAACAAAATCATTGTTCCCGCTCTGGCCATGCCCTTCTCTCAGAGGAGAATCAGGAAGGGATACTCCGTTCTTTCAGATCCTCTGATAAAGACCCACTTTTTAAAGCCCCACTTCCTCAAGTCATGAGATAAGTGTAAAACTCAGTTGTTGCCTAAAACAAGTATATTTTTGCCCATCTGGTGATGGAAGAGCCCCAAAACATTATCAAAAGGCTGCTGTTAGTTTGGACATCAAAAGGTGAAGATGAGAAGACAAAATCAATGATGGTTCTTAAGCCAGGCCTGATTTGGAGGTCTGCAATAAGTTTGGGGCAGAGCAGGGGGCCCACCAGCACCCCCAGGGTGACACTGAGGAGCATTTCTGGATTTCTGGGAGGCTTAGGGACATAGACTATAGGTGTCACTTGGGTGAGGTGCCTTTGAGGTCCAGATGTGTGCTGAGGGGCAGCTATGACCTTCTGTATGCCCTGTGTGCCCAGTGCTGTGCCCGGGGATGGTGAGCCTTCTCTCATGCTATGCCCCAGGTCTGGGGGCCGCAGAGCTGACAGCCTGGCTGTTGGGCTGCACGGCATCTCCTCACCCATTATTAAATATCACACTTTGCTTTGGACGCTGCTTAATTTCTAATCAAACCTGTTTGCCCATGGTTGACTCCAAGCCCCCAGGGCTGTACTGCTGAGGGCTCCCGTGTTCCTGGCATCCCTGAGGCAGCATTTCTCCTGTCCCTTGCTGCCTCAGCGTACTCAGGGCAGAGCTGTGCTTTCTCATCCATCTCCACGAGGTCCTTGCAGGGGAGGAACAGATGGGAAGCACCAGCAGGACATCCACCCCGAGGGAAAGCTGGCAGGACCGCAAGCTGGAGAGAAGCACTGCGGGGCATCCGTCTTAACCAGACACCTTCCCCTTCACGAGTGCTGGTGATGAGTTTGCACCAGTGCAGCTCGCCGTGCCCTGGGAGGGCTCAGCCCAGCTATCTGGGCAGCCCCAGAGCCCCGCGGGGAGGCTCTGCTCCTGCACATGCGTACGCAGATTTGCAGCTGACCGCAGCTGGTCCTAAATGGTCCTTTATGGGATGGCCCCTGTGGGTGCAAACTCTCACTCCAGTGACCGAAACCCAGACTGTGGAAGGAGCTGTTGCAGTCTGATTGTGCTTGGGGGCATGTTATTTGGGTCAGACTGAGGACAGATAAATAATCTGCATGCAAAGTGCTTTCCTCATGCACAGCTGGCTCACATGACAGATACAGGAATCAGGGAACTGGGGAAGGTTTATTATACCTGGGATTATAGAAGTGTCTGACAAGTGCTTACTGTAAGCCGGTCAGAAGCAAAGGATGCTCTGCATTTTGATGAGACCCCTGCATGAGCGAGCAGCAGCAGCAGTCGGAGAAAGGCACCGCTGGGACTCGCTTTCCTTGTGGACCCCAGGACTCGACAGCATCAACGGGCCGGCCTGCAGCCTGTGCTGAGCGGCCACGGAAGAGCGGGGAAGGTCGCTGGAGGATGGGGACGGTGCCTGCACACACATCCCAGCCTGGATGGGCTGTGCTGGGGATGCTGGTTGGAGATGTAGCTGTGTCCCCTATCTGTGCCTGGTGTGTGAGCACTGAGGCACCTGGCTGCAGCCCCTTTTCTGGCTTTCCTACACCTTCTCGGTGAGCTGCTGCCTGCGCGCCTCCCTGCCTCCTTTCTCTGTGCGGTAGCTCTCCTGCGACAGATGCACATGCACCCTCTGCGATGACAACTAACAGGGAGGAGAGCCAGCTCCAGCTGGGTGGAGGAGCTGGAAATAGCCTTTTGTGAACCATTTTTAGCAGTTCATTTGGAGTTGTGTTTTGCCAGCAGAACTTCTGCGTGCTGTCTCTCTCTCTTAGCGGAAGGCTGTTATTATTGCGAAATGAAGCAGTTGTACGCAGCTCCTCGGGAGTGCGGAGCCAGTCATGCAGCAGGAGGGATGGAGGCAAGCACAGAGAGCACCTTCAAAGTGCCATTATTAATTCACACTCACATTCATTGTAATAACACCTTGAATCATGGCAAACTCGGCTGGTGTTAACCACTCGGTGCAAGCAGTGGGCTTTCCAGGGGAAGAAGCTTGTGCAAAGGAGAACACTCGCTTTGCAAGTGCAGCTCCAGGCTTGCTCAGCAGAGCAAGTGTGGAATAGTACTGGTCCCTGGCAGTGATGGTGGCTTTGCTTGTCACATCAGGAGGGACGGGTCCTGGTCCAGTGGTGATCCCAAAGCCCTTGTGCCTTGACTAAAGGATTAAAAGACAGCTGCAGTTTGAAAAGTAGAAGAAGCAGGAAAGCAGCGTGGGTTTTCAAGCTTTTAATAGATTTTTACACTTAACTCCCCACTCTGGGTCTGCTGGGAGGACTGGTCCTGAGAGCCAGGAGAATCAGCATGGATTGCAGTGGGAAGAGCTGCCTGCTGTGCATCACACGCACAAACAGAGGGTGCTCTGTCACGGACAGCACACATGCAGGGTGTGTGCAGGCACAGGCAAGCCCAGACGGAGTCAAACACACCACCCCGACACGTGAACGGTTTGTACACTCTGTAAACACGAGTGATGCCACCCGCACTTGTGCACGGGGCTCTGTTCACACACCCTTGGCGCAGGGCACAGCGGGAAGGGTCGCACAAGTGGGTGCTGTGTGTGGGCACGCATGTGATGGAAACATGAAGTGTGGCAGGAGCTGTGGCACGCACACACACGTGGATGCACAAACATGCTCTGCAAGTACAGGTACAGCAAGGACAGTCACATGCTCCCATGCCTACATCCACCACAAGCTTTTCTCCGGATCTAATTCGTTAAGGCTTATAACTCAAAATAGAGTGATGTTTGTTTTTTTTTTTTAAGAAGTATTACACCAGGGGAAAACGCACCTGTGACAGTGGGTGTGTTTGGCACAGGTATTTCTGCAGCCAACCCACAGCTCATCCTTCTACCTGATTTCTGGCTGCTCTGCCAACAGGACAGGTTGAGGAAAGCAAGTCTTGATGGCTGCTGGCAAATCTTGGAGAGAAAATTTAATGGCAGTCCCAGAAGCCAGCCTTCCTGGCACTGGAATTGTTTCTTGCCTGCTGCTGGGACAGGATTATGGATAGTTGCAGCAGGGTGTTCATGCTCACCCTCTCCAGGCCAGCTGTGGAGGACATCTCCCATGCACGCTTTGCTCTTTGTGTCTGGGGTATCACCCCAACAGCACTGGGGATGACTGGCCAGCTCTCCCACAATCTGCAGTAACATCAGCATTGCAAATGGAAAAGGAGCAGTTTCTGAAAGCAGACTTTCCAAACTGGTGGTGCCTGACAGGACCAGGATTGATGATCTGACTAGAGCTGTCACAGGTGAGGGACAGGACACCCTAGCCAGGAGAAGAGGGTTGCAGTTTAGGGAGAGAGAAGGAGAAGAAGGAAGGGCTGAGAAGCATCCTGCAGTTCTTGAGGGGTTAAACCTGCAGCCCCAAGGACACGGTGGGTTAGGAACATGCCTGAGCCACATTTGGGGGGTTTCGAAGGCGGGGAGAGCTGGACAGAGTCCCCCAGAAAGGCTCAGACATGAGGCTGCAGCAGAGCTGGGCACAGGGAGATGCTCTGGACCCAGCACAGCCAGGTGGGGACGGTAGATCCTTCCAAAAGCACTGGCTGATCAGAATATTTGCATTGTTTTCCTGGCGTTTTCTGAGGCACTAATGAAATGCTTTGAGGCATAGCAGGAGCGGCTGCGCTTCCTCAGCGCAGGAACGGGCAACGTCTGTGCAAGGAAGGCTGCTCTGCGTGCTGGGTTATTAAGATACATTATTTACACGAGGCAGAGAGAAAGCAAGATGTGCGAGCAGTGGTGACGGTGTTATGCTGCATCCTGGTTAAGGTGGGCTCATTTCAGAAACACGCATTGTAAGAAGGCCAGAGGCAAGGTCACGCTTCAAAGGCTGGGAAGGGCTGGTCACACTTACCAGGTGGGAGCTGCATCCTGGAAAGCAGTGCCCTTGAGAAAGGATTGCAGGTTGCAGCAGGCAAAGGCGCTGTTGGCGGTGGCTAACAGGGCAAATGCAGCGCTTGTGCGAGCAAGAGGTGCTGCAGAGAGAGATGACCTCCCTGCCCACGTGTCCAAGCCCTTGCAAAGGCTTTGATGTGACCACTGGCTTTCACAGCATCAAGGAGAGGATGTTTAGAGTGCTGGAGAGCAAAGGGGTGCCTGTGTCAGGCAGATGTGTGCAGATGTGCTGGGGAAGGTCAGGCACAACTCCCTTTGTCAAGGGAAGGCAAAGACAAACCCTCCAGACCTGGGCAGATGCCTTGCATGGCCTGAAGTGTCACTTAGATACCAGGTCTACAGAGGTGTGATCTGAGACCCGCTGCCCCAGCACAGTCCCATCATCACTGTCGCCTCGTCCCACGGCGCAACCAGAGCATTTCCGCGTAAGGCGAAGCAGATGCTCATCGATCAAAGTTGTAGCAAAAGATGGTCAGGAACAGGCATGAGGACCAGGAACTAAAATGTGCCCAGGGGAATGAAACATGCAATGCAAATATGAATACACCTATTTTCAGATACATTTGCTCATACAAACCACTGTGTGCTAGTCACCCACTGCCACAAGTGAACATCCTCCTCCTGATCCCACCACTCCTACTCCACGTGCTGCCACCGTAATGGCTCAGCCTACTGCTCCAGGTCAAAGCAGAGGGTGGACAGGATGGGTGAGGGGAGGCCAAAGTGGCAGGAACGAGGGCAGGGAATGAGGGCAGGGGACAGCATCACGTGATCCCCATGGCTGGATAGATGCAGGGCATGCTCCTTCCTAATCCTTTGTCTTCCTTGTGCCCGTGGAGGCCACGTGCTGTGCATGGTGGAAGGGAAACCTGCTCTATGGCCATTTGAGCATGGAGCCAGCACTGAGCATCAGGATGGCCACCTCAAGGGGGATGTGGGTGATGCTGATCAGTGACCGTGAAGCTCTGACTTGGCTTGAGTGTTGGCTTGAGGCACCTGGAGCTGCAAGTCCCTATTCGTATAGAGATGCTTTGCAGTGGCATCTCTCATTCCTCTGACACGGAGGAGGTTCTGCACTGCTTCCCTCACACAGCACCCATGTGTGGGTCACTCCTCTCTCTGACCTCACTTTCCTGCTGCACGAGCTCTGCAGAGGTCCAGGTCTTGCCGTACGGTGATATGGCAGCGCTCCACTGCTGTACAAGTGCTGGCTTTCGCAGCGAGCTAATTCCGGAGTCACTAATTTAATGATGATTAATGACAGGTACACCATCCTTTCCTTCCTCCCTTTATCGATTGGGAAAAAAAACCTGGAGCGGAGCCAGAGATTAATTAATTCTCTCAAGTGGAGGGGAAAGTAATCAGACTGAAATAAGATCGAATTTAGGACTCGTGGGTGAGCAGGAGGATGTGCCGAGTGACATGTAAATGAGAGATGCCCAGCCCATGTTGGGTCAGGAGGGACGCAGCTGCTGAGTACATTTCCCAGGAAGCGCTGGTGAAAGTGTTTGCAAACGTAGCGGGTAGGGCTGCAAGAGACATGGCATCCAGGCTGGACCTGCCCACCTGGGGCACACAGCCAGGCCCCACACCGGACTGGAGTGGGGATGTCAGTAATTTGGTGTGAAGCTTGGCTGCACGTGCCAGGCTCCTGCAGCAGCCAGGTACGGGCTTGACCGTGGTGCTCAGGGCTTACCCTCTGTCCTGCCTTCACCTCAACTCCAAAGTTGTGTTTCTCTTCGCACAGACTGCATTGCAACATCACCAGAACTGGCCAAGAGCTGCCACAGAAAGTTGCATCCTGCAAATCTCTGTGACTGTAGCGGTTTTTCTTTGTGTTTTCATGTTTGCTTCACCTGGGAATCCAAGTGTAGGGCTAGTCAAGGCTGTGGGGGTTAATCTGCCAGGTATCTAACTGTATTAAAATTGCATATCCTCCAAGAACATCTATTTCACCTTGAGAAAATATCTCCTCCCCTCTTTTCCTGCAAATCAGTTCACTAGCAGGGCAGAATTGAGTCTTATAGCTCGTTGATGCTTGGGGCTCCAGCAATCTCCCAAGTATTTAAGCATGACTAATTGGCTTGTGCCTACCATACCAGGGATTTAAAACCTGTATCCTGTTCAAGTACTAGTCAGGCCCACAGCTGCTTAATTTCTAATAGCATGCACACTCAGCTATCGGCAAGTGAGATATTTCAGAGCGCCTTTCCCTTCTCAGTCCAGAGCAATGTCACCTCACATTAAGAATGGGACCATGAATCCTAAACCTGTGACCTCAGTGAAGCCATCAGTGATACCGTGTCAAAATCTTTTGACATGATGCTTCAAAAAAGAATCTTAAAGAAACTGAACTGTCTTAAATAAATGCAAATAAACAGTCGTTTTTCATCAAGAAGAGAGGTTACCGACTGGGTCCATTCTGGGATGTGAGCGATCAATGTGTTCAGAAAGGACCAGGTTCAGAAATCTCCAGTTGGCTGAATGCTATGTGGGTCAGGCCAGGTCAGCCTGAGCCAGTAATGCACCCTTCAGTGATGAAGGCTGTCCTCAAATTGACTACATTAGAAAAAGCACACCCAGCATGTCAAGGAAAGTTGTCATTCCCTCTACTCCGCAGTCAAGGAGCCACAACAGAGCCCTGTGCCCAGTTTTGGCTGCCCTACTGCATGAGAGATGTGGAGTCCAATGGACTCACCAAGATGATCAGGGACTGGAGCACAGCACGTGCAAAAAGAGATCAAGGAACTATGTTTGTTCGGCCTCAAGAAGGGAGATGGGATGTAATCAAAAACTTCTTCCCTATGACAGAAGTGCAGCCCCAGGACAGGTGCTCAGGGAGCTTCTGGGATCTCTGACCTTGGAGGTCTTCAAAACTCAACTGGACAAGACCCTCAGCAACGTGATCTGACTTTGAGGCTGGGAGGCAATAACACCAACTGTACAGGCACAGTGACTCTTCGAGTGAGCTGTGAGTGGGATATAGGTGAGGTTTTAAGGACGACTCCTGGGCAACTCCAGCTCTGTGGGGAGCACAAAGGCAAATGGAGTCCTGGGAATGGTTGGAAAGGGAAGCAAGAGCAAACCAGCAACCTAATCACGGCTCCTGCATGATCAGCAGAGACATACAAAGGAATGAGAGTTCACTGGGAGTCTGTGGGGAGACCTCGAGGGCAGGACAGGGAGGAGACAGCAGGCAGGTGGGAGCACTTTCACCAGGCAAGAGACAGGCATGAAGATGAGGAGAGAGGCACAGCACTTCGTAGGCTGGAAAGGCTGACAACAGGTCCAAGCAAGACTCCTTATGTCATATAATTTTGTCTACCACCCCCAGAGAAGTACGCAATATTTAACAAATAATTTTCTCCCGTGTTTCATAGAAAGAGCAGAGAGAGCTCAGCCTCTGAGCCAGATGCTGCTCTCCAGTCTCCAGGTTGGCTCTGGAGGATGCTCCTCTCCTTGTGCCACAGGGGCAGGGACAGGGGATTGTCACAGCATCCCTGGCCCACTGCTGGCATGCTGGCTGCCGACACAGGAGCAGGAATCAGCTTTGACTTACTGTGCTGCCTGAGAAGCCTCACTGAGGTTGTGCTGCCTACTGGGTGACCTGGGCTGTGGCGGTGCTGAAGGTCTCTGGAGGGGGTGCTGGATGTGCAGAGGAGGGAGCAGAGGGGAGAGTGGGGTGAAGCTGGGCAGGTGGAGAGAAGGAAGGGAGGACCATCCCTGGTCCTTGTCTGATGTCCAAGCCTCCTGTCAGGGGAAGTGGATCGCTGGAGCTGTGGTGCTGAGGGGCAGAAACGCCAGCCCTCCTGGCTGTCTCCTGCAGCCCTGCCCTCATCAGAGGCGATGCGTATCTTGGCAAGGCTAGCAGCAGGGAAGTGTCCCTGAGGCTCATTGAAACCTACCTCCCAGGGCTAGTCTAAACCCAGCCGTGATTCACGAAGCTCTTGGAGCTGGGCTGGTTCCTCCCCAACTAGCCTGAGCCACTTCCTCTGCCCAAACCATCCGTTTTAGCATGCCACACCGTGCCTGTGCCTGTGCCGTGGGCAGGCAGGGCTGCCTTCCACCCCGGGCTCAGGACAGGAATGACAATGAGTAGTCCCCAGCACCCGCAGAGCAGCTCCTGCCTGCGGGAGCTGCCAGCCCAGCGGGATGCGGGCAGGGCTGAGCATCAGCTTCCAGGCTCCCGTCAGGCAGCCCAGATGCTTTCCTCTGAGGGCTCGGTTCCCTGGGGTTTGGCACAGGAGCCTTGGCCCTGCGCAGAAGGAGGATGAGTTTATCATTTATTATTGATTGCCAAGCGCAGGGAGTGCCCTGCGCAGCATGGAGGACGCAGGGAGGCACACCGCCTCTCCCAGTGCGTCTGCAGCGGTGCTGCTTTGTGATAAAAGTTTAATAAATTGAAAGGCACAGTTTCCATTCCATTGGTAATTAACTTCTGCTGCTGTGTTCCCTCCTAATTGTCTCTATTACTCCAGATAAAACTGAGATCAATAGAAACCAAAGTCTGGAGGCTTGGAAAGTTGCAATTAATTAATTATCTCTCTCTTGCATGCATCCTCCATCTGTTGGAAATCAAACAAGACTGCAGGTCCTCCTGCAGGTCCTGGGCCCTCCATGGCTGCTGGCCTGCCATGGGCATTTTGCAGTGCATCTTGGGGCAGAGAAGGCAAAGCCCTTACTGCACCACTGCATCCCTTCCAGGTGCTTTGCTTCTCCGCGATAGTCCAGGCTGGATTCCACAACAGATCACTTCTCCAGGGTGATGGCTGTACGTCCATCCCTCAGGCTCTGCAGTTTGTGCTGGGACACAAGCACTAGGAAACACCGGAAGGCAACAGTGCTGACACATCTGTCAAGGCCCATCACTGCCTCTGGGCTGTGACCGTGAACAAGGCTGAGAAGGGGAGGCAGAGTCAGAAAGTCTCTCTGCACACAGCTTCTGAGAGCCCCCATCGGATGATGGAGTCATGGAGAGCATGCTTCATGACACATCAACTAAACCGCCTTGCTGCCAGGCCCTGCAGTGAGCTGATCTCTGGATCCTCTGTAAAGTCTGGAGTGTTTCTCCCTCTCCTCAAAATCCTGCTGCACACAGAAAGTGCTTCCCCTGGATGCAGACAGCCTCACGCAATTCATGTCCAATCAGCTCTCCCAGCCAAAGCTGTGTCTACTCAGAAATGCCCCGCCGTGAGCGAGGCGAGCAGCGAGTCCGATCTGCAGCCTGCGGCCAGACTTCTCCTGTGTCCTGTGCCTATCGAGGCTCTCCCAGGAGGCAACCCTGGAGACAGCCTGCCATTGACAGTGGGCACTTGGTAAGGATTTGTGTTAATTTACACCAGCGTTCAGAGAAAATAACATCTTCCCCATGAAGAGGTGAACACAACAAACTTACAGAGGAGCCCCGCCACGGACACCATCCATCAGCATGTGGCCAGTCAGAAACAGATGGTGGGTCTTCATGACTATCCCCAGATCCCAGGTGATGGGTCCTGCTATCGCCTTGAAGGCTGGAGTATTTCTTCCCCTCGTGTACCAGGGGATGGTGTCACATGTCCAGTCATTCAAGCTAACCTGAGCATCGTTCTCCATGCTTTGAATCGCCCGTGGTTCAGGATGTATGGACAAGCTCTGTGGGAGGGGTGATACATGGTTCTTCATCCCAACATCCCATCTATATTCTCCTCACAGAACTGCTCTCTGCAGTTTTGATATCATTTGCTAGGATGTGGGTGCTGCTAAATTGGGAATTTAAAAAGAAACTCTCAGGTGTGCTGTGCTGAATTTCAAAACATCCCTCCCCTTCCACCGCCTGCCAAGGACCTGCCTCAGCCCCCTCTCAGGACTTCTCCATTGGAGGCCTTTTCAGGATGTGGCTGGCACAAAGCTGCTGTAGATGAACTCCACAATGCCCTGTGGGACCCTTCCCAGCACAGCAGCTCCATGCCTAGACCATATCCATGGGCGAGGACAAAGGTTCTATGGCTTTCAACAATATCCATGGGCACAATCTGTGGTCTTCTCCTGTGCTTAGTGCAGACCTTTTTAGACAAAGTGAGTCTTTGGGTCACTCTAACTACATCTTTTTCCCTTGTTAAGGCTTTCCCAGCAGTATCAAGGTGATCCTTTCTACTCTTGTTTGCTTATTTTGGTGTCTAATGAAGAAATGGGATGCACACTTCTGCACACAGGTGGCAGTTGGCTGGCATTTCAGCCTGTCCAGCAAATTCCTACACTTTTCAAGCTTCTTCTATGGCAATTTTCCTCTTTAGGCCTTAAACACCTTGGACTGCAAAAACTATCCCTAAGGACACCAGCTGCAGCTCTACCCTACGCCATTTCTGGCTTTGACTCGTCCCGTCTTGTTGTCCACCTATTCATCCGTGATTCAGGTTCCCTAAGGTCATGCTTTACCCTCAGAGCTTCTTACATCAAAAACTGCCTTGTCAGAAGAAAACCATGTACCTGGACCAGGGGGTCAAGGAGAGACTGGACCACCTGAGTCAAGCCCGGCTCCCCACAGCCATGGTAATCACAGATATTGTCTCCAAAAGCACGTTCACTGCATGTTCCTGAGACCTGTAAAATATGAAGGCAAAGACAGGATCTTTTTGCCATGCTAGAAAGGTATGAGGGAAGAGAACTGACAGCAGGCAATCCCTCTGGGGAAAATTTCAGCTAGTCCTTGGAGAAAGTGGACAAAATCTATAGTACAGAGGGAAGACAACCAGTGTCTCTGCCTCTCTGGCTGGGGGAGATTCCTTTCTGACCTCAGTTATGGTGGCAGATGTGCTCATCTTATCCTGCACATTATTCCAGCTGTTTCAGTGCTCCTGCAGAGAAGAGTATCAGGAGACTGAGTTATAGAGGGGGAAAAAAAATATTAAGGAGAAAAATTGTTTCTGGCCCTGCAGGCAGTCAGAAGAACCTGTCAAAGCTATGCTTGCAGGCAGTGGTGGACTATCCTTTTCAGCCTCTCTGGAGGATGCTGTTATTCCGGCTGCAGGAGTACTCACGATGCAGACCTGTGTTTCCAATACCAGGCTCACTCCTGCCTTGACCCTTGGCTACAGCGTTAATCCCAAGCCTCTTTGTCCTCTTCTCCCTGCTTGGGAAACCATTCCCCTTTGTGTGTTTATGAATCTCTTAATTTTCCATGTCAACGTGGTCACAGGCAGTTTATGTAGATTATATGTGCTAACAGAATTGTCGCTGAAATTGGATAATCCCTTTCCATATTTAAGAGATCGTGGTCTGCTTTCTCAACCCTGGTTGCGTCAGGCCAAGGTCTCTCTGCTCCTCCGCTCCCCAAATCCTCCCAGCGCTGCTGGCAACTGCCGTAGCTGGAGATAACAATGTAAGTAAGATCTTAACACCGCCTTGGACGTCCCTGCCTCCGCTGCAAACGCTCTGTCTGCTGCATTGTGCGCCCGCATTAGCCACAGACTATTGGGAATCAAATTAGATTAGAGGGAAAAAGAGATATCAACTACCCTTGATCTCTGAGGTTTGAGACCAATTGATTGTGACTAAGATCTTCACTAAGCCTGATTTGAGAGGCACATATAATTTGCCTGGAGTGAAACAAATTAATGGAAAAGCCTCTCAAATGAGGTAAATCCATTTTGGGGTCTTGGTCACGCTTGTTAGTCCGTAACTGCCTCTGCTATCATCCAGTATGATAAACCATACTTTTAAGGCAGTACTAGATGGCTTTGCAAAAACCTAAAAATGTAAGTAGTGTTTAAAAATTTGTAAAACTTCTGCATTGCCATCAGCTCTGTATTAAGCTGGAGAAAGGCTCTTTTAAACACTGTACAACAGGATTGCTAGGTTTTAAAAGGTTTCTATGGTTAAACTGCAAAAGAAACCAGTTTCTTAGACACAAAAAGAAAGTAAAGTGGAAACAAGGAAACAGAAATGTGCCTAGACCCTGGCAAACCAAGTGCCAAACCGTAATGAACCAGACTAAATCTTTTTTTAAGAGCAACTTGCCAGCAGCTTAAAAGCCAAGAATGCAACTTTTCCCACACTTTAAGAGGCCGGATCATCAGGAGGTTGTCATCTCTCCTAGGTGACAATGTATTAAAGGAGGACAGGAGGAGCACATACCTCCACAGAAAAATGAGATTAAACCTTTGCAGCAGCATTTCGCACATGTACAATCAAGGAAGTTCCCACACCACAAGGGCTTTTCCAGGGGATAAACCTGAGAAACTGCCTCAAAGAGAGGTGTCAGAGGAGGTGTTAGAGCAAGGCGAGTGCCTGAAGAGTGGCAAACAGCCAGGACTCTGTGCGACTCAGACAAGACTTCCAGAAGATTCAGATGAGCTACAAACTCCAATATGTAACCTCAAATTGGTGAGGAAGGTGACAGATGTGATGCCAATCCATACAAAAATCTTTGTGGCCATCTAGACAGCGTATGGCCAGTGGGTTTGAATGCCACATCAAGCAATTGGGGCAAACTACCGTGAGGAAGAGACTTAACAGATACCTGAATAGACATAATTTATTACAAAGTGCACTGAGATTTTCTCTAAAGGAAGATTCAGGTCTCTTAGACCTTGGAAATATCTTTGAAGAAGTCAAAAAGGACATGGAGAAGGACTATATGATCAATGTCATGTACTCGGATCTCAAAAGGCCATGCCTGTGGTACGTCAGCGAGGGCTCTTATAGGCGCTAAGGTGCCAGGGTTCAGTTCTGTGAAGTGATAACCAGCTTAAAGGAGAGAAAACAAAAGCTAGGATGTCCCATTTTCGTGATGTAAGAGCCTATCGTCAGAGGCACAGGGGTTTAGGCAAAGTCCTAGGCTTTTTAGCATGCCTGTAACACCCAGAAGAGATGGAGAAAGCTGAGGCAACGATGAAAATCTCTTCAAAATGTTCAGATCTGAAAGCAACCGTGAAAAACTGCAAAAAAAAGTCAAAACGATGACTGGCTGGGAGATAAAATGGCACCCTGAGTCCATGTCAAAAGACACAAGGTAGTTCAGATAGAAAAGAAACCCAAGTTGTACACAATAACGGGCTCCAAATTAGCAACAACCACACAGAAAGGATCTTGGAGCCCCGTGGAGCTCCATGATAGTACCTTGAAACTATGCCCAGCACAAGGAGAAAGGCAAAGGTATTAAGAAAGGTATTGAGAACAACACAGAAACTTTGGTACCGCTCCCGTGAGTCGGGAGAGACAGAACAGCTGTATGAAGACAGACTGAATGGGTTAGGGCTGTCCAGCCCAGGAAGACGAGAATGAGATGGATGTGATGGAGATCTGTGCATCCTGCTGAGTGTGGGATGATGGGGGGCTGGGAGTTGGAAACGAGAAGGGATGCATTTCTGGAGGACAGCTCAACCAAAGGTAGTGGGCTAGCTCTGGGTGTCCTTGCGCTGTGGATTGCTGTCCTGCTGTGGGCTACCTGCAGTGTGCTCCACCAGTCCCCATGCCGTGCAGACACCGATGTGCTGGGCTTACGAGAGGGGCTGCAGAAATGGCCCCTGTAAGTAGCTGTGAAAAGCTTCCCCGGCTCCAAAACCAGTCAGACCGACCTCTGGCCAGGTCAGACCCCCCATCCCCTCAGGCCAGGGCTGAGCCATCGGCACCTCTGCGAATGCCATATTTAAGACAGGGACAACAGAGCCCGAACTGAAGCTGGACCCGCACTGAAGAGAGAGGAGGCGGGGGGCTGGCCTCTGGCCCCTGGGCTGCCACTACTGAGGTCCATTGGGCCCGGCACAGCTGCAGCAAAGAGAGGACTGAGACCTGAGAGAAATGGCCACGCAGACACCAGGTCAGTGAAGATGGAACAGGAGGAGGTGTGCTGGAGCTGAGATTCCCCTGCAGCCCATGGGGAGATGGTCCGCGGCCCCCCCTGCTGCCCGTGGAGATTCATGGTGGAGCAGAGACCCACCCGCAGCTCCTGGAGAGCCCCACGCTGGAGCAGAGATGCCTGTGCCTGAAGGGAGTCGTACAGAATGGCCTCTGTGAGCTGCTGGAGGCTGACGAAAAAGCAGAGATACATCTGAAGCCCGTTGAGACCCCCACACCGGAGCGGATGGCAGCTCCCTCAGAAGCCGTGACTCCGTGGGGAAGGAGCCTGTGCCAGAGCAATCTGATGGGTCAGGATTGCATCCTGTGAGAAGGACTCATGTTGGAGAGGCCTGTGGACTGTCCCGTGAGGAGGGGATCCATTAGAGCAGGGGGAAAAGTGTCAGGAGTCCTCCACCTTTAAGAAAGGAGCATCAGAAACAACGTGTGATGAACTGACCTGCAACCTCCATTCTCTGTCCCCCTGCACCGCTGGGGAGGAGGTAGAGCTGGGAAGAAGGGAGGGTGGGAGGAAGGTGTTTTTTGAGATCTGGCTTTGTTTCTTGTCATCCTCTCTGAAGTACCTGATAACAAATCAAATTGATTTGTCCCCAAACTGAGTCTTTCTTGCCCGGGACTGTGGTTGGTGGGTGATCCCTACCTGTTCTTGTCTCCCCTCTGGCCTTTTGGGACATTTCTCTCCTCTCACCGCACTGAGGGCAGCAGCGAGCCGCTGAGCGGTGGCTGAGCCGCCGCTGGGCTGAACCATGACGCCCAGTTGGCTCCAGGCTGGTCCCGGGCTCAATCTGCACCACTGCGCCCTGTGAGGCAGGTTGGGCAGGCAGCTAAAGCCTCTCAGATGCCCCACCACGAGGGGTGAAGGGACTGGGAAAACACATGCCATGAGCAGGCAAGAGCGCACGCCAAACCCATCCGCTGAGTTTGCTTGAAAATTGTTTCCCTGAACTGCTCATTTGCTGCCGATAATGAAAATTAGAGGGAGGTCTGTAAATCACTGACAAGCCAGGAGAGAAGGTCTGATTTCCTCTGCATTTGATTTGATGGAGCTTTCCAAATCCACGCAGCCAGCCTCCACTTCCCTCTGGGTGACTTTGGGCGTGCATTGGCATCAGCCCGGAGCAGGGAATATGTTTGCGGGACTCCACATGAGAGCGGACCGATCCAAGCTGAGTCACTGCTGGCACAGGACAGCTTCTTGCAGGCTGGATCTAGGTCACTCCAGGACCTCCTTCAGCAAATAGATCCTGACCTGCCCTGGGACCGGGGTCCACCCTGCTGGGACAGAAGCACAGATTCCCCAGGACAGGAGTAGCAGACGCATCCTGTCACTGCAGTGTCCCCAAACTCCGGACTTCTCCAGGCAAGGTGCAAGTGTAGCACAGGGGGTGCTCCCAAACTTGGGAAGCTCCAGTGGCTTCAGCATGGTCTGCACAAACCTGCCCCCACCCCTGTCTCGGGGACAGCAGCCTCAGCTGGAAAATGGAAATCACACAGTTAAGGCACAGTCGCCAGCGTTATTTTCTTTCCTAAATTGGAAGCTCGTATCTTTTGTGCTCCCTATATCCATCACTTACTTCAGCCAGCTGTACCCCATCACCACCCAGCCCCTCCGCTCTCCGGAACACGAAGCAGGCGATAGGGATGCTACTGCGGCTGGCTGTGACCATGACCCCTGGTTTGCATCATTCCACACCCCTTCTCATCCCCGCTGAGTTTGCCAGGCACTGGCATTGCACAGCCCTCGTCTCTGCTGAGACTGCACCTTCTCTGAGGAAGACAGTGAAGAAATTCACAGTCACAGCTATTTGCAAGCCTGCTATACCTTACCTGGGTCCTCCTTTGCTGGTCCTCTAGCTCTTCTCCCTGCATTTGCACCAATCCCCTCCTGCCTGTCTGCTGCCAGACTGAATTCCTCCTAGTTCTCTGCTTCCCCTTCCCTTACAGACACCCTCCTCCTTTTGTTTCTCACCTGAATCACAAATCTCTAATTACTCCCACTGTGCTCCCTGCCTCTGATCTCTCTGCAAAATGCCCTATGCACGTCTTCTTCTCTTTCTTCCTAACACTTTCTCTTTCTCTTCTTATACCTTTCCTCCCCACTGCCCTGACAAATATTCCCTTCAGACCCTGGAGGTTTTGAAGGCTCCACTTGGCTTTGACTCTCCCATCCTCCCCAGCTCCTGGCTGCACGAACCTCTTTGGGGTCATCCTCCCTCCTGGTTGCCCCATCAGTGATGGGACTGTTGCTCATTAAAGGAGCAGCACTACAGTCCTGTCAAGAATACCATGTAAATACTGGGCAGCTGATCTGCTGGCAAATGCACAGTGGATTTTGGAAACAGCAAAGCCCTTGGTTTTGTTTCAATGCCATAAATTGATACCAGCCAAGTGCCTCCCACGATGTTCTCCCTTCTCCATCACCCAGCCAGCACTTCTCACAGTGCTTGTGGCACTCGTGCATGGAGTCCTGTAGGGTAACGTGGCCACCGACCTGCGTGGGGATGCCACAGCATCCCATGAGGACCCTAGGCCATGGGGCTTAGTGCTAGCTTAAAATGAAATAATTAATTTTTGCAGCTGAAAACCCTCCACATTTCATCTCATTTTACAAAAAAAACGCTGATAAAGCTACAAACTCCACAAGGGAAAGAGTTATCTTGACAGTCAGCCTTATTCGCTCTCTTCCCAAGCAACCCCCTCCTCCTCAGGTCTCTGGCAGGGCAGAGCTGCATCTCCCCTGACACAAACATTTTCAGCACAGACGGTGCTGGGGACATGTCCGTGGGAAAGGGGTGCCTGGTCTCACTGTGCCATTGGCACCACGATGACATTTCCCCTTGGTGCTGGGCAAGGCTGGAGAGCTGCACCCAACCCAGCCCAGCCCTCCTGTGTTGACAGGAAAGATGAAACCTCTGCAGCAAAACCAGGGTTGTTTGTTCACAAATATCCTAACAGCCTCCTGTTTTGCAAAGGAGCTGAGCAGGGGGTGGGGGTGGGAGTACTTGAAAACCAAATGAACTTATGTTTTATGCTTTTTAAGACGTCTAACAGAGTACAAAAGTTCATCTTTAATAGGAGGGCAACACAGAGTGCTTAGAGCTGTGGTTTGACACAGATACAGAGCTCAAATGCCTTTGAAGTATCTTCTGATTCCTCATTCTGCCTGAAGTAACTTTAGATTTATGCAGCAGATGGGAAATAGTCCCTCGTTACGTGGCTCTCTACTCCAGCGCTGACTCCAAGATAAGGCAGCCTCGTTGCATCTGCACGCCTTAGAAGAGCTCTTAGTGCTTTAGGTCTTCAGGGGCCTGAGTCTGTAGTTCGCATATTTTTTTTCTGTTTTTCTCTAAAATTAGTCTTGATAAGTCCAACATGTTGTGAGCATCTTCAAAGGAGAACGAGGGGGAGAAAAGTTTGTCTGTGGAGTAGAGGTGATTCATTTCAATTCGTTTGAAAACAGCTTTGTGTGTTTGGGGGAAGAGGAGCTCACGGAGAAGCGACAGGGAATGGCCTTGCTGTGACCCCAGCCTCAAACACGCCAGCTTTGAAGAATTTGCTAAAAAAGCTTTCCTGCGACTCTTGCAGCTGCAAACCACACCCTCAGTTGCACCGAGGTCCCTCCGAGGGGCTGCGAGGCAGGGGATGCTCCCGGAGGGGGCTGCAGGGAGAGGCCAGCGTGTGCCGCACGTGCCGGCGCTGGGGATGGCTCGGGCAACCAGAGGAGATGATGCTTTCAGCTTCAATTAGCCACGTGCCTGGCTGCCAGCAGGCAGAGCCGCCCTGCCTGCACGCAGGGGCTGCTCGCACGGTAGTGTGCGCTCAGCAGTGCCAAAATCCATCTTTCTCCTCTCCAAGGGCGGACAGGGAGAAGCCAACATGCATCAGCCTTGAGGGCTTGGTTTCTCCACGTGGACCTGACACCAGCCTTTCCTCTGGGGGCTTCAACTCTCCCGGCCCCCTGTCTCTTCCTTGCAAGGTGAGACGAAGCCCCTCACTCCCCACCCCTCATTGCACGTGCTTGTCTTGATTGTTTGAACCCAGCCCCTACAATGTTTTCATGCACTGAAGCATTCCTTGTTTCATCCACCATGGCCAGGACACGGCTGATGAGTCCCAGGGGCTTGTCCATCCCCTGGCTACTAGTCCCAGCTAAGCATAAGCCAGCCTGACTCAGGCTGCCCCCACACAGGGTGCTCACTGTTCCCAGGAGCGGTTTGGGCCACTCCTGTGCTTCCCCAGGGTTGGGATCGGATCACAGCTGATGGGTGCTGTGCAGAGCAGAGCGATGCTGCCGTGCCACTTGTCACCCGGAAATCTTGTGTATTGTATTGCAAACTAACTGCAGTTTGAGGTTGTGCAAACACGATTTATCCTAGCCGGAATCGCAGCTGTGACTGAATTGGCTTTGTTTTCAGCTTTGAAGTTTTCCCCACTGACCAGATGCTGAGGGTTGTGTTGTTCACCCTCCCGCGGAAAGGCATCATTTTACAGCTTGGCATTTCTCTTTCTGGCAAGTTTCTGCCATGCTGCAGCATCGCTCTCCTCAGATCCTGCCCAATGACTTTTGAAGCCTCCGAGCCCCTCACCCCTAGATTCATAGATTCATAGATTTCTAGGTTGGAAAAGACCTTAGAGATCATCGAGTCCAACCATCCCTAATCCCCATTAAACCATATCCTCAAGTAGATCATCCACCCTATTCTTAAACACATTCAGGGATGGGGACTCAACCACCTCCCTGGGCAGCCTAAACCTAACCTCCCTGCACGCACCCATCCAGGCATGTGAGTCCTGTTCCCTGAGACGGAGCTGCAGGAGCAACAGCCTGGCCAGCTGAAGGTACCTCACACCCTCCCGAGCTCCCAGGGCTGCAGAAGGCCAGTGGTGATGTCTGGGAGGAGGCACTGCTCCTCTGGGGCATCCACTGGCAGACCCCTCTCCTGGGCTGCGCTGCAAAATCTCCCGTACATCTGACATGACGTGACATCGTGCTCAGCTGCACGTCCTGGGCTGCAGGAAGGTCACTTTGCCTATTCATTGCTGCCTTGTTCCTGCCAGACTGCCCCTTCTGCCTTTGAGCCTCACGCTGGAGAGCTGCTCGGACCGGGTACCCCACAGGCATCCCTGAAGTTGCTTGTGTAAGTGGGGAGAGGATGGGGGGGGGGCTCACATAATTGCAGCAATCCTTCTCTCAATCCATCTTCTGCAATGTTTATGCCTCACACTTTGTCTCTGATGTTCAGAGCAAGCTGATAGCCACAGTATTAATAACTTGTTTGTGCAATAATTGCTGCTTAAGATAAATGATTCATGAAGTCCTACCACAGTCTTGGAAATGGTGTAAACAGGGAAAGCAGCTGGAGGACAGCAGTGGGATGCTAATGAGGGACGACCATGGGGAAGTAAACGTATGAAGACTGGGGAGGAGGGGGATTAATCCAGCCCCCAACTCTGGAGAGCATCCCGCTTCCAGTGCCCACCTGCAGCACTGGGGCAGAGCTAGAGCTGTCCAGCCAAGCTGGACATGAGTCCTGAAATAAGAGGTCACTAGAGAGTCACTAGAGTCCACAAAGGGCAGGAAGGGAATGAGTGCTAGAGCCAGGAGACAACACGAGCAGCTCAGCGATCTCAGGAATAAGAAAGGAGACAGAGGGGTCAGGGCAGCCAGTCCCAAGCAGTGGGAGGCAAGCTGGCAGGTGGGACTTGCAACATCGGGCACGGGGGACCACGGACCTCCCAGCTCAACTGAGACCCTGAAGCAGGCAAGAAGGTGGCCCACTGTTGAAGGGGAGCACGTAGACCGTTTACTCCAGCAGTTCTGTGTGGCTTTCACCAGCTTTACAGCTCCAGGTTTAACCCTCCACATTGACAGAATACAACAGCTTGGGGTAGAGGGGCAAAAAGTAATAATAACCATGACTTTCAGGTGACCACAAAAAACCTTTGCGAGTGGGAAATTGTTATTCCACATACCAGCATACTTACTCTTAGCATGTCTACTAACAGCACGAGCTGTGGTGGATGCAGGGTGAGAAGTGCTCTTCTCCAGCCACAGGACCGATCTGAGGATAGGTTACAGGAACAGCCTTCTGAGATTGTGTTCATCTGGCAGAAGGCAAGACCAGCATGAGGATGGACTTCTGACCTGCCTTTGCTTCACTGCACTCCTCTGAGCACCCCGGGAGTGCAGGGGTCTCCAGGCACTTTCTTTCGAGCACCACTTGGAAGAGATCAGCCGCAGGGCAGCACCTGAAAGCAGACATGAGAAACAGCTTTGCAGGACATTTACATGTGTTGAACATCTCCCATGGCCCCCATCAGCTCCAACATGGATGGCACCCCATGGAAAGCCAAAGGGCTTCCTCTGCCCACTGATCTCCAGGCACCTGTTTGCTAACGAAGCAGAGGCTGCAGGGAAGAGCAAACCAAGATGTGGTATTATTCAGCCTCTCATTGAAACTGAAAGAGCTGGAACTGGTCACTCTCCATCTCCAGTAAGAACATCAGCAGAAATGCAATCGTTTACTCTCTGCACAATAACTTAACAAGGGCTGAAGCAGCCAGCACAGTCCTCTGCCAGCATCCATCGCTCAGCTGCTGGGTGTTGATGGAACAGCAATGCAATGTTAGTGTCCCAGTGGCTTTTTAAGGCAAATTGCTGTTGAATGGCAGACGTTATCACTTGAGATCACCTGGGAGGAACAGCTGGGAGATGAGGCAGAAAGCATGAAAATGAGGTGGGGGGTGGAGAGGGGAGCACTGCCATCATGTCTGACTCAGGCTCTGTGGGGTCCCTATGGAAGGATCTCTGGAGGGTGTGAGCAGGGTACTGTACCCAAACATAACCAAAAAAACCCCATCAGTGTTCACACCCCTCCAGGCTGGATAAGTCAGGGTGCAAATCAAACACATGTAGGAGCTAGATTGACTACAAATAACCAGCTCCTTGGGACATGTAGATCAGTGACACTGGGTAGCAAACCTGTCCTTCTGCAGCAGAGGACTTTTTCCAACTTGCGCTTCTGACGTGGTCAGCATGGTTTTGAGCTGCATCCCTACAGGAGCATCTCCCTGCAGCACCATCTTCTGATTGCACTGCATCCAGAAAGCTTTCAGCCCCCAAATCTCAGTGCTATGGCCCTTTGCAGAGCAGCTGGTACCTCCCTCTTCCCAGAAAGAAGCCCTTGAAAGCAGCTGCAGAGTGACACTGGCAGAGGGGGCAGTTGGGGTGACACTGTGTGTTTATCAGGGGGCCGGTCCTGGGCTGCTGCCATCTACCAGCCAGGGTCAGGATGCAAGTAGACGTGAGAAGCCAAAAGGCACCTCTTGATTGGAAAGATCTTGCAGACCTGACCAGGGGCTGAAGTTCGTATGCAATGCAAGAACTGACGTTGCTTAAAGCCTTTCGGACTGTTGCCTGTTTTTAAGGGCAAGCATGTGCACGTGAGCTCCAAGGCAGAGGAGAGGGGTGAAGCATGAGGCTGTGCTGGGACTCGAGGTGGGAGAAGCTGAGGCAAAGGCTTTTGGTTTTGGGGTGCTCTGCCCCATGCCCAGCCGAACGCACTGGCCTCCGAGAACAGGACCACTCGCTGCAAGCTGCATCCCCCTGCCAGCAGCAGCCCTCCGTGCCACCAGATGTAGTATTAGGAGAGGACAAGTGATGGCAGCAGCCCTCACCACTGCCAGCATCCCTGCGGAAAGGCCAGGCATCCCGGTCCCAGCCTCTCCCAGCCTGCTCCAGCGCAGGGGAAAGGTGGGAGCCTGCTGGGTGAGGACACACTGCTGGGGAGTGCCTGATGCCGGCAGGCACAGAGGGAGCTTCATGCCCCTTTGCCTAGTGCAAAGTCTCCTTTTGAAGGACTGGAGACGATGCGGAGCTGAAGGAGCATCCATCACCCTGGGCAGCTCTGGCCTGCAAGTCCAGGACCTACCTGAGCCTACAGGGATGCAGACAGCCACCAGGATTTGGCCCGAGGAGAATGGACTGAGCACCATGCCTAGCGCTGGCTCTGCTGAACCTGGGAGCCTTGGGACAAATGAAGAAAATGACAGACTAGAGGGAAATTAATAGAGCAGAAAATTTGAAATGATGTGGAAATAATTCCCCCAGCTTAAGGAGAGCTCCTCGTATGCTTAATTTCAGAACGCAACTGTTTTCGTGCTGCTAAATTACAGTATCAACGCGAGGGGCCCTGACTGCAGCTTATGGGACATGGGGACACTTCCACGCACACGGCGAGCTCTCCCGTCTGGAGCCAGGTAAGGGCTGGGGTGGCCCTAGTTTGCCACAGGGTTGGTGGCATGGGGTGGTGGTGGCTGTCTTGGAAAAGCCAGCATGCTGCTGGTTGCCTTCATGAAGATTTGACCTGTTAACCTTTCATCCCTAATTAGGACCTGCCATTAGCAGCGAGGGGGGAGGACAGGGGATGGGGGGATCTGTGAGGTGCCTGTTGGCTCCTTCCCCCGCTGCCAAACTCTGCTCCCTGCTTCTCAATGGGAATTTCTGTCCTCTCTGCTGAGCCAAGTAAAGAGGCTGAGGCACAGCCAGGCTTGGGAGCTGATGAGCTGGGAGGGATGGAGGGAGGGGAAGGGAAGGGAAGGGAAGGAAGGGAAGGGAAGGGAAGGGAAGGGAAGGGAAGGGAAGGGAAGGGAGGGAAGGAAGGGAAGGGAAGGGAAGGGAAGGGAAGGGAAGGGAAGGGAAGGGAAGGGAAGGGAAGGGAAGGGAAGGGAAGGGAAGGGAAGGGAAGGGAAGGGAAGGGAAGGGAAGGGAAGGGAAGGGAAGGGAAGGGAAGGGAAGGGAAGGGAAGGGAAGGGAAGGGAAGGGAAGGGAAGGGAAGGGAAGGGAAGGGAAGGGAAGGGAAGGGAAGGGAAGGGAAGGGAAGGGAAGGGAAGGGAAGGGAAGGGAAGGGAAGGGAAGGGAAGGGAAGGGAAGGGAAGGGAAGGGAAGGGAAGGAAGGGAAGGGGAAGGAAGGGAAGGGGAAGGGAAGGGAAGGGAAGGGAAGGGAAGGGAGTGTCACTCTTGTTACACTGAAACCTCCTGAATCCACCTGCTGTGCGGGGTCTGGCCTCAACTGCGAGGACAGTGTTGATGCCCTGACCTGGCTCTCTGCTCTGACGTTTCCCTGGCTGGCACCTGGGACAGGTGAGGGCTGAGCTGGCCCTGCAGAGACATCCCACTGCTTGCAGCCATCTACGGGTAAAGGTCTGATCCTGTGCGGCTGAGCCAAAGACGGAGTGAGCATTGGAGAGCCAACTCTGCCCCTGCGCCAGGACCTGTAGGATTGGGATGAAAACTCTCTCTCTGGGCACACTCCCCATCCAGGGATATGAGATCTCTTGGGCAGAGGCCACAGAGAACAGAAACTGTAAGGATCCTGGGAAAAAGCATGCATCCATGATAATGGTGCCCCTTGCACCTCATCCCAGCCCAGGGTTCCCCTGCTCAGCGCTCGGTGTCAGGGGAAGTGGGTGCAGGGAAGATGCTCTCTGAGATGCTGGAAATCTGTTGAGAATTCCCCAGGGAGCCCTGGGAAGAGAGAAATCAGCTTCTTTCCTGACAAAAGAAGTTTTCAAGGTGTCCTTTAAGCTTCACAGCGCACAGTGAGATTGATCTGTGCTCAGCCCCCCAGAGAAAATCACCAGTCTGTATTTTCTCTTTCCTCACACATAAATGGGCAGGAGCAGCCCACACGTCCCCGTCAGCAGAGCCGGGAGCAGGCAGCCCCAGGCAACTGGGAGAAGGGAGACAGGCAGGGCCAGCGTGGATCCCCCGCAGCCCTGCACCAGGCATCAGAGCCGCATCCAGCCCTGCCCTGGAGCGAGGGCTTGGTTTCCTTCTCTTCCCTGCAGCAAACACGGCTGGCTACAGACTCCTGATGTGCAGGGAACGAGGGGCATGGATGGGGAGAGACACAGCCCTGGGATGTGGGCAGGGGAGCTGGGGCATCCCATCTGGAGACACAACCCCAAACTACCCGAGGGAGAGCATCAGGAAGAGAGAAAGCAGCTTTTTGCTGCTAACTTTTTGCTGCTAAAGCACGCACTGCTGTGCGTGCTCCAGTGCCGCGCTTGCCGTGCATGCGTGAACATGCAGACCTGCATCCCTGATGGGACACTCCCATTTAGGAAACCAGGGTGGCAGCTCCTCTCCTCCACGGTGCTGGACATCCAGAGGGCACATCCACACAGAAAACTTTCACATATCATGGGCACACTACAAAAAGCCCTGACTCGCCTGAGCAATGCTGGAAGAACCAACTGGAGCGGGCTCTGTCCTCTTTCTGTTGAGCTAGACCACTCCTGGGTCCTTGCTAATCAATCTGAGTGAAGGTTTCAGCCTTCCTGGGAAATATCCAGGTTTCCCAAGACTGCATCCACAGGCCAGTTCATCCCTGCCTGCCCTAGTTTCGTGTTGCTCACTGCTGAGTACCGGCAGTGCCGTGTATTCCCCCAGCACAGGCAGCTTGACACAAGCTGCGGAAATTTCACTTTTATTACAGCAGATGGAGTCTGAAGCCTGACATCCGGAGAAGAGGAGCGTGCCCACCTTCCTCTGCAGCCACAGCCTGCACAGGGCTCACCAGCCACCCCGCTGGGCTGTGCCAGGGCACAGAGCATCTCTGGGCAGGGCACCATCCTTCTGCATGCCCCCAGGGTCAACGTCTCTGCTCTGATAGCTTTGACATGGGGAACCAGAGGTCCTCTGTAACCATCCTCTTGCACACATCAGCTATTTGCCCTTTGGTGTACAACTCTCAGCAGCATGGGATAGTGCTTCCCCTTTAGAGTTAGGACATTCTCAATTCCCAAAACCCTGAATTTCCCACCTGGACCAGACCCTCTGGGACATCTCCTGTGCTTGAGTGCCCACAGCTGGCGTTGCCTCAACAGCATATCTGCCGTCCTTCCATTCCAGTGCTTGTAGCATCTATTGATGTTCCACTGGTGGAGTCACTCGCTCGGCCCCAAGAGCCCCTGTCTCTCTTTCCTGGAGCTCTGAGTCCCAGATTAGGCTTGTCAGGGAGACCTGGCTGAGCGTGGTGCATGACTGAGGCAACAGCAGATGAACAGCACCACAGACAAACACATAGAAGAAAAACTATATTGAACCCTCTGTGCACATAAATGGCTCCAAACTCAAATGCAAGAGCTGGAGAAATGGATTTAGGAACACCAGGAGGTTTCATCATCACCCCATGATAGACATAGGGTCTGATCGCCCCTTAGGCTGGGTATAGCAGAATGAGCGGGAGACTTTCCAGGACAAGACCACTGTAACCAGCACAAGAAGGGCCTGGATTTGCACCTCTAAGCTTGGCCCACGTGAGTGCCAGCCACTGTCAGCTGGAGCTGGGAGAAGACTGAGATAGACCGTAAAGCCTGACCACAAGAGCCAAGAATGATAAATCAAATTTAAAAAATAGTCTATTAACCATACTGGACTGCTTGCTATGGCTGGGATGGTCATCTCCCACCAGTGACTCCAGTCCAGTGGATGTTGTAGGGGGAAAAACCTTCGTCATCACCATCAAGGCTTCACCAGTGGCCTGGGGCAGCCAGGCAGCGAGGAGTGGAGGGGCAGAGGCAGGCAGAGAGCAGAGGGAGTGGAGGCAGAGTGATGAGCCTGCTCTGTCACTGCTCCCCTGGGCTCTGACGAGCACAGACCACTCCTGCTGCCAGCGCAGCACCTGGTGGCTTTGGGTTATGGCTGGGAGAAGGATGAGGCAGGAGAGCTGCAGGGGAGAGCGCGTGTGTCAGAGAACCCCTGGCCGCTCGCTGTGTTGTGCCAGCAATAGCGTGTAAAGCGCTGTCTGTGCGAGAGGAATCGCGTGTCAAGTGCTCCCCGGGGCCGCGAGATCGCTGCTCGCCACCGCCTGCCTCCATCCCTGCCCTCCCCGCGCAGGAGGCAAGGGCAGAGCAGCGGAAAGCGTCTGGAAGCGGCATCCCAGCAGGCAGCCCACCCGCTGGGCTGGAAGGCAGCAAAGGCTGCTGCCAGGGAAAGGCTGCATCCCTGGGCACAGCCCGGACTCTCCTGGACTGGTGGTGTGCTCCCAAAATCAGCCACCCCAGGACAGGGGAGGTGCTGGGATTGGAGAGTAGGAACTGGGTCAGTCCTTCGGAGGCTGAAGCGCTGCAGTCGGTGGGTTCAGGCTGCTTTATGACATCTTGGCTCTTGGCCCATCACTACTCCATTTATTTCAGCAGACTGGCTTATACCTGTCATGGTCGGATGTCATTCCTGCTCCATCACGTTGCCTCTCCTTGAAGCATGGGCAGAAGAACATGGAAACCCCTGTGCCCTTGGCTAAGGGGCCGTGTGGGGGACGCACAGAGAGCTGGCAAATGTGATCCACCCACATGAATGGTGCCACTACCATTTCTCAAGTGGCACCCAAGAAGTCACACCACATGTGGGCAGACAGAAAAATTAGCTCTGGAGCTAATTGCACCGTCTCCTGATTCGCACCTGCTGAAGGTCAGCGAGTCTCTGAGTGGGAACGGAGATAGCAGTGCACGGCTGTGATGGACGTGTAAGAAAGGACAGACCTTTTCCCACAGAAAAGCCACACCAGAGGGGATGGACTGGATTGTTCCAGCAGGGAAAGAGCAAAAACACACAGCCCAAAAGGTCCGAGTTTCCACGGCTGTCATGAAACGAGGCTCAGCCAAAGATTTAGGTTGGGAGGTCTCTCTGGAGGTGCACAGTCCAGCACCCAGCTCCAAGGACAGCTGACTTCAAAGTCAGATCAGGTTGTCCTTGGTCAACTGGGAGGTGAAAATCTTCACAGAGATTTTTGGCCCCCACCAGTACTGCCTGGGATATTTTATGCCTGCACGTGATTAACAGCATGGGCGCAATTCAGGGATGCAAAAGGCAGAGCTGCAAAATCACACAGCCCTTTCCAGATACTCAAGCATTTAATTCCGTGCAGAGTCCTGGTGCCTTTGATGCCTCCTGCAGTCGCTCGTGTGGGAAAGAGACAATCAAGTTCCTGCCGAGCATAAGCCACATGCTCGTGCGTATGGATGGAGCCAGGGAGGAATGGCTGTTCTTGCACAAAGGAAGCTGAGGCAAGTTGGGATGCACAAAGTTTTGCAGCCGATGGTACATGCAGGCTTCAAGGTTACCTTACAAAAACACAGGGACAGAGAGAGACAGATGCACTATGATCTTTGTTGTGTCCCCTTCTCCCTGCCCCATGGAGCAGCTCTGGGGAAGCCCGTTAGCCCTCACATTGTCCCAAATAACTGGAAAATTTGAACAGCAGGAATGTCCTTGCTAGATACAATTAGCTGCCCGAAATAATCCAGCTGAATTCTCAGGAGCCGGGCTTATTCCGCAGGCCTGATCATTAGAAAAATCATCAAGATCTTGCTGAAGAGAGAGCATTTATCAGCCTGTTGGAGAGCCAACCCCGTGCCTCCAGAGCAGAAGCTGCATCCTTCGTGCAGGAGGTACCTGGTTGCACACCTTGACCCGCCACCTCCACACCGGGCAGGGTGCAATCATTTCTCCCCTGAGCAGTGCTGCTCCGTGCCTGGCCATAGCCAGCCCCATCACGGCGTGAAAAACCTCTGCCTTTGGCACCTCTGCCGTGGCGAATGCCAGCCTGCGAGGAGGGAGAAAAGCCATGTTCTGGCAGCGGCCGCAGTGAGAGCGGGCAGTGGGCAGCGGGTCTTGCTGCAGAGCGGCAGGAGGTGGCAGGGGACAGCGGTGGGCAGGGACAGGGCCAGGAGGGATGGAGCGGAAGGGCGGCGGGCAGGCAGGAGCAGCAGGCAGGAGCAGCGGCAGGCAGCGGGTGGTTAATCAGCCGTCTGCTTCCGTGACTGAGCGCGGCGTTTGCAGCGAAGAGCTACGGAGAGGAGAAAGCCTCTCGCTCATGAAAGAAACATCAGTGCTAATCGAATCAGGGTCCAGCCCAGCAGCACGCGACAGGCCGCGGCGGCTCATTCATATTTCATGCTTTGCTCCGCTTCAGCGAGATAAAGCCCGCTGCAAAATATGGGGGAGCCCTGCCTGGCGTGGGTGGGAGCCCAAGACCACGGGGGGAGGCCAGCAGAGAGGGGAACCACGGGCTGAGCTGTGCAAGGGCCGGGGCAGCGGTGCAGGAGGGTGGCTGGGACTTGCCAGTGAGCCAGTGATGTCCCAGGTAAGCTCAAAGTTAGAGCTCCCCCACTTTCAGGTCCTGGCCTCTGAAAGTCAGCAAAGCAGCAGGTTGCACGGGGCTTTGGTCCATGTCTTCAATGGCTGCTGGAAGCTTTTCTTGGCCCCTGGTTGTGGGGTAGTCACTGCTCCTCGATGCTGCCTGTGGTCGGTGAGAGCCCAAGGAAACTCAAGTTGATCATGGCTGACAAGATGAGGAGAAGAGCATCATAAATCACAGAATCACAGAATGGTTTGGGTTGGAAGGGACCTTCAAGATCATCCAGTCCCAACCCCCCTGCCATGGGCAGGGACACCTACTAGATCAGGTTGCTCAAAGCCTCATCCAACCTGGTCTTGAACACTTCCAGGGATGGGGCATCTACAACTTCTCTGGGCAACCTGGTCCAGTGCCTCACCGCTCTCAGAGGGAAGAATTTCTTCCTTAGATCCAATCGAAATCTCCCCTCTTTCAGTTTAAAGTCATTTCCCCTTGTCCTATCCACTACATGCCTTTGCAAAAAGCCTTTTCCAGCTTTCTTGTAGCCCCTTTAGGTAATGGAAGGCTGCTTCCATGAGCACTCGTGACAGACAGTAACCAGGCTCTGGTTGCACCCAAAAAAGAACCTCTTTAGGAGCTTTGCCTTTGTCTGCAAGAGACTCCAAAGACCCTGCTGTAGTGGGATCGGGCTGTGGGATGCAGATCCCATCAGCAGAGCTCCTGCTGGTGTAGGAGAGACAGATTGCAGAGTCCTCAGCCTAAGGCAGGAGCTGAACCAAGTTCTCTGCTGCAACAGCGAGGGGACATGAGCAGCTGTGAGGGGCACCTTGCTGCAAAGCTCCCAGCAGGAACAGTGGAGGGAGGTGTGCAGGTAAGGGAAGGCTGATGGAGCCCATGATCAAGGCTGATAAGCAGGAAGAGATAAAAACAGGATTAAAAGACAGACAATCTGGGAGACAGACAAATGGGCAGGGAGCCATCTCCACTCCTCTTGAAACTCTGACAAGAGGAGCAGAGAACCAAGACAGGAAACTCCTGTTTTAGCTACAGTGACTTGGCCCTTTACTGTTGCCCATCCCTGGCATGCCCAGATGAGTGCACCAGCAGGGAGCAGCTGGTGAGCCTGTCACTGGGAAGAGTCTGCTGCCTTTCCCTTAACTGTGTAAGGTTTCCATCTCCCAAGAGCACTCTTTGTTTTAGCCTTTCACATGGATCAGGGGCCCAGCATGGAGAAGTAACTAGTTTTGGTGGAGATACCGCTGGGGCTGGCTCAGAGCAATCTATGGTGTCTGCAGGACACTCTATCCATCCCATCACCCTTCCCTCCCTGCCTTGCTTCCACCCCTCCTCTGAGCCCATTGGCTTTGTCAGGAGCACAAAAAATAACAGCAGATCAGAGATTCACGTACAGTTCAGTGGCAGCTGGTGGGTCCTGCCCTCCACGACGCACAGCTTGGCCGCAAGCCAGTTGTCCTGACCCCCCGGCTGCACTCCTGGAGGGCATGGGCTGCCCGCTGCAGCCAGACCGGTGGTGCAGACTCCAGGAGCAGGGTGCAGGCAGATGCCAGGGAAAAATCTAGGGGACCCTGCACCCCCCTGCAAGCAGCAGACACTGCTGACTTCCTGGGACTGCCTGCACTGCACCCTGCTTTCAGCCAGAAGCCATCTCCTGCACTCTCAAAACTTACCATCTAAAACCAGTGAGACACTTCAGCCTCAAATGAAGAGGTCTGGAGACATCTCCAGGCAGCTACCCCAACCCTGTGGTGCCAGGAGTGTCACTGGCAGGGAAGACACCTCCTCCCAAAGCAGGTCTGTCCTACCCCAGGAAGGAGTGGGTGCAGGGATGTGGCTAATCCAGGCTCAGGGGTGACTGAGCTATGCAGAAGCAGAGTGATGCCACCATGGTGGCAGGATTGGGTGCAGAGGTCGCTGAGGCTGGGCTGGTCAGGGATTGCCACGAGGCTGTGGCACTCCTCATCCTTCTCCCAGGGCCTCAGAGGATGCTGAAATGTTCTGGGCTAATGACAGAAAGAGTGGGACACTGATTGAACCTGACAGGCTTGGGGTGTCCCGCAGGGCTGTGGTGTAAGGCAGCATCCTGCACCGGCCATCCTGCACAGCAGTGTGTGGGCAGCTGGTCCCTTGTGGGACCTGTGCACAGGGAGCGGTCTGGACCTGGGGATCAGCATCCCCACACGTAGCCTACAGCAGCAAGGGGCTCGCTTGAGGGCAAATCCAATCTGCTGGAGGTGATGCAGGGCAGGATGTACCTGCGTTGGCCCCCACGAGCTGCCAGTTCACATCCCCACCTCTGCCCATGGGGGAAAATACTGAAACCGCAGCAGGGAAAGAAGGATTTGAGGCAAACAAGCAAAATGTTAGCAATTTCCTGCACAGTGTCCTCCAGATGAAGCCTTGCCTATCTCCCCCTACCATCGAGTCTGTAAACTCACGACACGCCTGCCTGGATCTGCTCTCTTGTCCTGCGCTCCAGCCCCCAGCACCTGCGCAGAAACACAGGCACGGTGAGAGGCAGCCACTTGGCAGAAGCAAGAGCTGTGGGCAGTCATCACAAATGCCTCCCATGGACACTGAACATCCTTAAAAAACCTGGGGGTTCTCACCCCAGCTGTAATGCTGGCGCTTGAAAACCAGTCCCAGGTGCCAACCCTGTGAATCCCGAGCAGCGGGTGCTGTTCAGTCCCTTTCATCAACTGCTCTTAAATTCCCCACTTTGCTGTGCACTGGGATTTTAGAGAGGCTTGAAAAGTAAATGTGAATATAGGCGTGGCTCTAGACTTGGAAAATTGAGCAAGGACATGAGGATGCAGGACACTGGAGAGAAGCAGCTGACACAAATCCACTCATCTTCCCAAGGCTGTTTCACCAGGCTGGTGGAGAACTGGGGGTGGACCAGGCACAGCTCATCCTTGCGCTGCTTCATTTCGCCACTAACAGCTTGCTCATCACCCCCAGCCCTTCTCCCACAGTTACAGGCTGTGAGAATAAAGTTTTTGCCAGGCTGCACCAGAGCCCTGAGATGGAGCAGGACCAGCAGCCTGGGGATGCTCAACAAGAGCAGGGTGGGCAAGGAGGGCTCTGCCCTTGGCGCAGGACTGAGTCCCCCTGCCACAGGAGCAGGGTCAGGGACTTGGCTGCTGAAGTGAGGATGTGTAAAAGCTGAGGAAGACATTTTGTCAGTAGTGGGAGCAGTCCTGGGAGAAGATCAAACTGAAGGCGCTGCTTTGCGAGGGCAGAGAGCCGGCGGCCGCGATTGTCAGCACCGACCCTGGAGGGCTTATGAAAGCACAGGGAGACTCCAGCAGCCCACCACGAGCATTGCTCAGCCCAGCCACGTCCATCTGTCCATCCTGTCCTCCCAGAGGTGGGCGTCTCTGACAGACACTCTGCAGAGAGAAAACAAAAGCCCAGGCTCCCCCCAGCTCAGTGCCCCTCCTGGCTCCCCAGGATGCATGTGCAGGGAATTTCAAAGAAGCTGCAACTCTCCTCTTCCCAGGCAGGAGCTCTGTGTTGCCACCCTCTTGTAGACAACACATCATCCCCATTCACTGCCGTCCTTCTTGGGCACTGCCTCGCTCAAAGGACATAAGCAGGGAGGTGAAACCTGGTGTAACCCGCAGTTATGAGCACCACGAGGTCCCCTCACCACCAAGGATGCTTCACCACCCTGCCCATTGCCCTCAGCAGGCTGCAGTACCAGCCCAGGGGAGCCCAGGAGGAAGGCCAAGGAGAGGTGGTGGGATGCTTTCAGGGAGCAGCTGAAGACAGTGTCAGGAGTCCAGGGGACAAGGGTGAAATGTGGGAAACCAGAGCACGTGAGCTGCAAGTAGTCTCAGGGGCACCTTCCATCGGGACAGTGTCTCAAGGCTCAATGCAAACCTGAAGCAACGCTTTGCCTACAGGGAGCTGCCGCAGGTCCCCCTTCCATGCCTTCTCCTGGACACGTGTAGGCGAAAGCTAAGGCTGCCACCGTCTTGCCTGCCAGGGCACTGCTGCGCCGCACGCTCTGCTCCAGCTCTCGGCCGTTTCCATAACGCCTGTAGAAACACCGGCTGCTCCTCTCTTGCTGTCCTCTGTCACCTTTAGCTGAAACCCATTTCTGCTCCGGGAGGGGCAGAGAGGTGCAGGACAGGCACGGGGTGGGAGGGATGCTGCCTGTGGCTGAAACACCTTGCAAAGCAGTGTCGTAACGTGCTACTGCTTATCTGTAGATTTTATTGCTGAGATCTGCTGCTTAGAGATATTTCAGAGCATCCAGCAGGGCTGGTAGAAGGGACCTCCAGGCTGTCCTGTCCAGCATCATGTTCACGGTGGGGCTGTCACCTGTCACAGACCAGATTGTCCCATAGCACCACGTTCCTCTCAGACCCCTCTGGGGATGTGGTGTGTCCTTGCTGTGCATAGCTGGGGTCCTACCAGCCTCTCTTGGTCACAGGACTCTTCTGCTGCCTTCCTCCCACCAGTACCAGGCACCAGGGCCCCGAACAGGTAATCCCAGGCCACTGCAAACACAGATGTCCGGTGTCGCTGCACAGACATGGTGTGGGCAAAGGACCCACATACTGAGGGGTGAGATCTGAGCTCCTGGCTCAGGTGTGGGAACAGGACTCTGAAAGGACAAGGGAAACTGAGGCAGGGAACAGCAATGAGGAGACTAACACTTGACTGGATGTCTCTTATCCCAGGAAAGC